>NC_080094.1:61593573-62237592 GCF_950005125.1 Chionomys nivalis | reverse complement strand
CCAAGAACTCCGTAGTGGTGTTTATTGAGGACTTTAGGAGTGGTCTTTTGATCACTTGTTCCAAAGTCCGGTTGAAGGAGTTCTTCCATTAGAAATGAGCTTGCTTTTTTTTTTTTTTTTTTCAAAATCTGGTAAAACAGTTTTTACTCCATGGTCTGCAGCTGAGGATACCCGGTCTGCTTGGGAAATAGAGAAAAACCTCCCAGATGACTAATGGTTGAGGTATAAACAAAAAAGACAGCCTGTAACTCCTGACTTCTTGGCCAAACATACATGCACTCAAAAGGAGGGATATTTTGTCCTTATGTGGGCTCCCTTCCTCATTAAGATTGACTTTTTACAGTAATAATAAAAGAGTTACCATTTAAATGATTCATTTTGTATGCCAGGCACTTTGCCAAGCACCTTTAATCTGATCAACCTTTGGAGATAGGGACAATTACCCCTTTTCTGATGAGGAAATGGAGGGCAAAGGTGTTAAATGTCCCTGTTCCAGCTCACAAATTTGGTGTGTGTGGAGCCAACAGTTCTCCATACCCTTCCTAGTTCACTTTGACTCCCGAGTAAGATAAGGTTCACACACGCTAAGGTCTTGGTCTGGCCCAGTGCCATCTTCCCGATCCCACAGGAATGAGTCAGGGCCCAGCCCACCTCATCCCAGGTCATCTGTGCCAGAGGGCAGAGTGGGCCCTGACATTTGGTGTCAGGGATCTACATGACAGTCTCTGCTTTCTGCTTTATGGCAGGAAGACTCTCCGTCTTCTCATCTGTAAATGACAACTTCCCTAATATGTTTGTCTGACGTCACAAAGTTGTAGGTGTTCTTTGAAAGGTACCTGAACGTTTCTTCTAAGCTAGGAAGAATGTAGCAGTGTATGTAATTCTCTCTTAACAGCATCTTCTCACCCTTACAACTGCCTTCAAGAATTCTGGAGTAACCGATACCCCTGTGTCTATTCTATCCCAGAGTCCTCTCTCAAAGCCCTAGGTGCATCAGTTTTGGGTGCCCACCCCCACTTACATAAGAAAGCAGGAAAGAGCTTCTGCATCTGGACTCTGGGATAGGTGAGTCCGGGCCAAGACTTTGTAGCGTTGCCAGCGGCGATAGTTCTCATAAACACCCTTGGAAGCATAGGCAAGGTCACCTTGAGAGGGCTTCCGGGTAGCCACTGGACCTCCTTCCATGGTTGCAGCTTGTGTTCCTGGCCAAGACTTTTCCAGGGGCACAATGGGAGCCAGTTGGGCAGCTGATGGTAGAGCCTGCAGAGGAAGTCCTGCGGGGCCCTCCTGGCTCACTCTAACAGCCACAGCAGGCAGAATGGTCTTCACATTAGAGGCTGTCACATACCGAGGAGGAGGACCCTCCTGGCCCCCACTGGGAGTACCTGAGGTAATCCAGTTTAGAGCTGTCTGAGTAACTATAAGGTTCTGAGTTTGAGAGGGCTCAGCTGGCCCCACTTCTGTCTTGACTTTGACAATGACCTGGCCAGTTCCAGCCACACTAGGGCCAGAGCCTCCTTCTCCTGTCGTCAACAATGGACTGGGAAAAGCAGACAGCAGTAGAGGATTGCCCGGAGAGAATGCGGAAGGTATGGGGGGCTGTGGTGATGGCTCCCAGAGGGGTTGGTCTGGTGGAACGGGAGTAGCGGGGGCAAAAGGAAGCACAGGGAAAGGGGGCAGGCCAGCACCAGGTTTCATGGCCATATCGGGTCCTGGTAATGGAGAGGCTGTTGAGACAAAGAAGACAAGGGGGAAGGAAGGAGACCAGAAGTTAGGCCATACCACTTCCTTTTAGTCCCTATGGGGTCAGAGCTATGACTCTTAACACATGAAGGAGAGGGCATGGACGGGTGTATTTGTAAATGTCTCCCTAGCAGTCCTTCACCCCTGAGTTACCGGGCTAAAGAAGCTGCTCCCTCTCAATGAGACACATAGACCTGCATCTCTCAAGAAGAGCAAGCTCAAGCTGTCATTGCCTCTAAGAGCTTTTCTCAAAATTCTCCTGTAGCCCTCCCCTGCCAGCTCCACGGTCCTGTCCTGCAAGAAAATTGTCTTCAGGAAGGCTGAGCGCAGGGAAAAGTTCCAGACTCCTGAAAAGCACCCATGGGGTCCATCTTCTCCTCCTTTCCTGTTCCTCTTGCCCCTAATAATCTCCTCACCTCAAACAAAAGAAGTTGTAATTTATGAATAGGCACAATGACTCTAGGCTCGTGAAGCTCATTTCTCTAAAAATAATGCCACCAACCTACATGGACCTCTCCTAACCCCACCTACTCCCACAGGACAGAAGCCACCTGCTCCCCAGGACAGGGTAGGGGAGCCTGGATTCTTGCTTCCCAGAAGCTTCATTATGCAACAGCCTGGAATAGCTGGGAAGGATTAGATAAGGACCAGGAAATGGTGAGGGAAGGGTATGGAGGCAGGGAGAGTTCCAGTGCCTCAGTAACTGCTGGACAAGTTGAAATTTGGCAGTATGGAAATCTTAGCTGTGGTCCTGCTTCTTAAATATTAGAAGTTTAGAGCTCATGAATAAAGCATTGAGCTGGAGTTGAGGAAGAAGGAAATGTAGAACACAATTCCTGCTGGGGATGAGCTATGTGGATACTGGTCAGGCAGAGCAGGGGATGAGCCCCCAAACGTGCACTTCATTAAACAGGGCCTATTTCTACATGATATCCACAGGGATAGTCACATGACTTTTAAGGATAAAAAGAGAATTCAATTGGCCTAATTTTATACTATTCTTCTCCCTCTTTAAGAAAAAAAAAAAGATTATTTCACCGACACACTAGCACTTGTTCAGATTCCTGAACACAAAGGAGACATGAAATAGGAACAAATTAATAATGTTCATATTCATCTGAACCACACAACAGAGGGCCAGGTTATCACCACCAAGTTCTGCACACAGTGAATTGTTCCTAAGGTCTTAGCTCCACAATAGGCAAGAAAACTGTGGCTAAGATGACCTATCTCCCCATCCTGAAAGTCAAGAAAGTCTGTCCCCACCAAAAACATACTTAAAAAATATGTAGAGGTTTGTAAATACAACTGCTCTGGAGGGTGAGGCAGGAAGATCACAAGTTCAAGGGCAGCCTGGGTTACAGAGGGAGTTCATGGACAGCCTGAGCAACTTAGTGAAACCCTGCCTCAAACTAAAAAGTACAATGAGGGCTGCAGATGTGGCTCGTAGAATGCTTGTCCAGCATTTGCAAGGCCCTGGGTTCAATTTCAATAAACAAAAAATTTACACAGACAGAGATGCATGAGCGTACACATGCACACAGAAATTGTCTATGGGGCAAGAAAAGTACCCTCCCCGGAACAGAAATTAGATGGAAACTTAGTCTTAGAGTTTCCAACTTCCAGATATATATATATATATATATATATATAATAAATTACTATAAAAGAAAAAAAAGAAAGAAAAGCCTGCTGCCTGGACTGAAAAGAAGTGACGTCTGTGGCTGGTAGGAGCCGTCAGGTCTGGGCGCAAGCAGTTTTATAAGCTCTCTAGTCACATTCACTGGCTCTTAAGTGAATAACCCCACTGAAGAGTTTTAGCTGTCCCCCTGGCCCAATCCCTTCTCCATCCTTCAGCCTACTTTCCCTCGAAAGCTCAAAGGAGACTCAGCGCTGCCTTCTCATGGCAAAGTCCTCTTGTTGGCAGAAGACACAGGTCTTGAATCTTCCTTGAAGCCCTGACTAGGCTGCTCGTACTGTACAGAACCTCAGCTTCCACCCCAAGCATGCAGAAGTGCTCCCTCTTCTGGGGAATCAAATCGGTGGTTGCTATCCACTCCCGGTACTCAGTGTGTTACTTCCTAGAGACTGTAGTTTCCAAGGAGGCCCTCCCTCGTTCTTAAGGTAAAAATCTACCTTCCCGGACTTCCTAATGCCTGTGTGGGGTCGAATGCCTCACATCTCTTTAGGTCAGCCTAAATAATTTGTTCCTAGGTAAAGGGACAAATCTGACAGCCCAGGCATGTGAGCAGGTGGCAGACAGCCTACAGTCTCCACCACCCCCAGTCTTACTTCTGTCTGATGCCATCATCTAAGGTTTAGGTACATCAACAATGTCTGTCTGGAAGCCTCTAGAATGAAACAGTTGGGTCCAGGAGCCAGGCAGTAACCCTGCTCTAACAGATGATATCCAAGGAAGAAAGGATGGGTCAAAACAGAATTAGAATCTGGGACGCAGGCATTCTATGGTGGGGGAGGGGGAGTATTGTGTGGTGCGAATAGGGAGGTATTCCACAGTGGGTTCTAGTAAGTAAGCAAAAACTAGAAGATCCCTCTATATGCATTTGATAGCACAGTTGTTAGGTGTCTTTTTTTTTTTTTTTTTTTTTTTTGACAATTTGTACACCGTTTTCTCAGATTCCCAACATTATACTGTAGTTTTCGATTTGGGTTTCTTATCCTTCTATTCTTCAACGATACATCTAATCCTATGCCCTTCAGTTCCTCCAGTTCCGTAACTACTAATAACAGCCTAGTGGTAGACCTTCGGCTTCTTACAATGATGACTCTATTTTCTGAGCCAAATTTGGAGCACATGATTTGTAGAGTTGAGGATCAAGAAAACTAAATGTTTGAAATTGAAGTGTCTCACGATCCAGGGTGTTCAACTGGTGTGAGCGCCGCCTTCTAGAAAAGCCGCCACCCACTTGTAATCCTAGGACTCGGGAGGCTGAGGCGGGAGGTTGGAGTACAAGTGGAACTAACTAGGCCGGGCGGTGGTGGCGCACGCCTTTAATCTCAGCACTCGGGAGGCAGAGGCAGGCGGATCTCTGTGAGTTCGAGACCAGCCTGGTCTACAGAGCTAGTTCCAGGACAGGCTCCAAAGCCACAGAGAAACCCTGTCTCGAAAAACCAAAAAAAAAAAAAAAAAAAAAAAAAAAAAAAAAACAAGTGGAACTAACTGTATGAAGAAGACGTTTTCGCTATAATCCCCAAACGGTCCAGTCCAACAGCTCTGCAGTTCGTGGAAGCCAACGCCTTTTCCATTTGCTGAAAAACCGTACTAAATTAAAAAAAATATTTATTTATTTGATCTATCTATCTATCTGTTTATTCATTTATTTTCGAGATAGGGTAAGCTATGTAGCCCTAGATGGCTAGGAACTCAACAGAGATCTGCCTGCCTCTACCTCCTGAGTACTGAGATTAAAGACCCACCTTTTAATATATATATATATTTAATTATATATATATATATATATACCTTTAATAGTTTTAAAAGGGTTTATGTAGTTTTATTTTATGTGTATGATATTTGTCTGAATGACTTGTATTTGTATGACTTGCAGCTGAGTGCATGCCTGGCTTCTCCTAGAAGCCAGAAGAGGGAGCCAGAACCTCTGGAACTGGAGAGTTGTAGTCAGTTGTGAGTTGTCATGTGGGTGCTGAGACCCAAACCTGGGTCCTCTGCAAGAATGGGTCCTCAAGCAGTCTTAGCCACTGAGTCATCTCTCCAGTCCCTTTTTAATTTTTTGAGACATAGTCTGGCTATGTAGCCTCAGCTCAAACCTTAGATCTTCTTGCCTTGGCCTCTTGAGTGCCACAATCCCTGTCTTAAAATTACTATAAAGTTTTTCATTAAATTACCTTTTAAAGTTATCAAATTAAAGGGCTGGAGAGATGGTTCAGTGGTTAAAAGCACTGACTGCTCTTCCAGAGGACTCCGGTTCAATTCCCAGCACCCACACGGCAGTTCACAAGTGTTAACTCCAAGATCTGGCATCCTCACACAGACATGCATGTAGGCAAAATACCAATGCAAATGAGATAAAATAAATAAACTTTAAAAAGTTACTAAATTAATATATTAGCATGGCTAAAACATGTAGCAAGGTGGGAAGTATAGGTGAGGCAACCAGACTAAGTGAATTCTGGGAAGAGAAGAGGCAGAGTTAGTCACCAGCCAGACACAGAGGAAGCAAGATGAGAATGCCTTACTGAGAAAAAGTACCAAGTCACCTGCCTAAATATAGAAAAGAATTATGGGTTAATTTAAGTTCTAAGAGCTAGTTAACAATAATCCTGAGCTAATAGGACAAACAGTTTATAATTAATAGAAGCCTCTCCGTGTTTCTTTGAAACTGAACAGTTGAGGTTCCAAGTGGGAAAGAAATGTTCGTCTACACTAAAAAGTCAGACTAATAAAAGTTTGGACAGATAAAGAAATGAAGATAAAAAACAGGTACAGGAGGATGAAAAGAACTAAAATTCGGTGTGTGTGTAATGGTTGACAACAACCACACAAAACAAACAAAAAGTCCAGGCTGTATAAAATAAAATATATAGCAGCAATCACTCTTCCTACTTATTTCCCTGTAACTAAGTTCTCCAAGCCAGAAGAGGCCAATATTGTTTCTAGGACATTCCTGCCCCTGGCAAAGTCTCACGTGAGAATACACATATACACACACACACAAATACACCTGGCAAAGTCTCGAGTGAGCATATACATGTATACACACACACACACACACAAACACACACTTTGGTTTTTTTGTTTCTCAGTTTAAAGCTGCTCAGGAAACTGCTCAGATCAGCTTTGAACCTACGGGTTGTGGAGATCCTTCTGCCTAAGCCCTGAACTTCTAGGGTTATAAGCACATGTTAAACTCCCTGGCTTTTAAAATGTATTTTATGCAACAGAGAGCAAACCAACTATATCCATTACAAAAAAAAAAAAAAAAACAAAACAAAAAAAAAAAACCTTAAGGTTTTTCTGGCTATAAATTTAATGTTTATATAAATAAATATATTTCTGTTACTATAAATAGTGCTATAAAGATCATTTGCAATATCTTGGTTTTATTTTTTTTTAACTAGACTCTTACAAGACTTTGCACTATTTTATCTTTTTTTTTTCCTTTTTTCATTTTTCTTTTTCTCTTTTTCTTATGGTTTTTTGGAGACAGGGCGTTGGAGCCTTTCCTGGAACTCACTTTGAAGACATAAAGATCCGCCTGTCTCTGCCTCCCGAGTGCTGGGATTAAAGGCGTGCGCCACCACCGCCCGGCTAAGGCTTTTCATCCTTTTATAAAACTGGGAATACTCCAAAGATCTTATTGTGCTATTATTCGCTACTCACCATATAAGAAAGAGCTGAATTTGTGGTCAAATCCTGAGTTTGAATCTTGGTTCGATCTCTAAAACAAAATTCGCCGGTTTCATAAGAAAACCTTTACGTTCTTTTCACTTTGCATAATATCGAATACCCATCATGCACTCTTTACCGCCAATACTTTGAAATAGGGCGGGAAACCGGACGTAAAAGTGGGGCTCGGAAAAAGATCTTACTTCTTCCCTAGGATATAGAATGTAGAGAATCCTGAAGCCCTTCTTTCTCCAGGAACTACAAAACTAGTGCCTTTGAAATAGGTTTGCAATTTGATATTAAAAATAGAACTGGATGCATCAACATTTAAACCCACACTCATCCCTACCTCCTAACGTCTGGCCGTGTCTGGCATACAATGGACACTTTCATGGATTTAATAACTTTGCAAGATTGTAGCTAGCTGGAGTCCAAGGCCAAGTCCTGCTCTACTATGCCCCCTTCTGGTCGCCTCGATATGAGTGGAGAAATGAACTACATTTCCCGGCATGCCTTTTAGAGACTTCCGGTGAGACTAGAAGGAAGTTGGCAAGCACGTTTGAGGAGCCGCACTCCTGGCAAAGTCGACTGATTGCAGACAGGTTGGCGTCTTCCTGCTGAAGTGCAGTCATGTTTCTCCAGTATTACCTCAA
Organism: Chionomys nivalis; assembly: GCF_950005125.1. Taxonomy (NCBI): domain Eukaryota; kingdom Metazoa; phylum Chordata; class Mammalia; order Rodentia; family Cricetidae; genus Chionomys; species Chionomys nivalis. Next base: position 62,229,828 of record NC_080094.1, on the reverse strand, counting down.
CGAACAGGGAGATCGCGTCTATACGTTAAAGGTAAGGGGAGGAAACAGCGATAAAGCGGGAGGACGAGAAATTTAGGTGTGAGGAGCAGTGGAACCGGCCTCCGCATCCCGGTGCTTGGAGCCAAGTCGGGGCCGAAACGTGGTAGATTTGGGCAGTGCACTGCTTCTCGTTCTGACCATCGCGTCTCCTCTCTTCATGTTTCCCATTTTCCCGTTGTCCCCTTGATATCACACCAGTCATATATCGAGATCATTTTCTCTTTTCCTTGAGCAGAAATTTGATCCAATGGGACAACAGACTTGCTCTGCCCATCCTGCTCGCTTTTCCCCTGACGACAAATACTCAAGACACCGAATCACCATCAAGAAACGCTTCAAGGTGCTCATGACCCAGCAACCGCGTCCTGTTCTCTGAGAGTTCGTTAATTTCCTCTGCTGCCCGCCCGCAGGCTGATTATCAGTAACCAAATGCAGCAATCCGTGAGCAGGGACGCCTTCGCGGCACTGTTTGGAATCCTATCTCACCACGTGACTGAGTATCGTAATGGGCATCTCCCGTAAAAGGAACAATCTTAACTTTTGTTTTTCATGCTTTGATTTAATGCTAGGTTATTAAAGATAGAATGACTTGAAAGTTCATTTTGTGTGTGGTTAGAGGAAAAAATTGGGGGAGGGTCGTACCGTTTGCAGCACAGGGCCACTTGAGAAACATCTTAAGTAGTAGTGCTTCGCCATGAAAGGCTGAGAAAGACTCCTACAAGGGTCAGCTTTCACCGAAAACATACTCTAGTCCCTGAAGTCAATTGTGGCCTCTTTAATATTCTCCATTCCTCAAAGGCCAAAAGACTGAATTGTGAAGTTAGGGAACTGGTACCGTTTCCCCTTCGTTCTGTAAGGAGTAAAGGCACTCATGGTGTTTCATCTCCTGATTTTCTCATTTTTAAGGGTGTGAAGGTGAAGCTCCTTAATAATTATACAGGATTTGTTCAGCTGTCATAAGTGGGCATGCCATTTACCAAGCTTACTGTCTTGGAAATATACCCACACTTTTTTTCTCTCTAGTTAACTTACATATAATACTCCTACATTTTATATTCTCTTTGGCAGCCAAAAGCTGTGTGTAATAATGCCCCCACAGATCTTAATTTTGAAGAGGTATGAGAGCTTCAAGAAAAGATTTTTGTTGTTTTTCGATCTAGTGTTGTATGTGTATGGAATAGAGTTTTAGGACTCAGCCACTGCTGAGTGATGTATTTATTTATTGAGACTAGAGTTGGTTTTTTTTTTTTTTTTTTTTTTGTGTGTGTGTGTGTGTGTGTAGCTCTGGCTGTCCTGGAATTCTGCTCTGTAGACCGGTTGCCCTCTGCCTCCCCTGTGCTGGGAGTAAAGGTGTATACCACCCCCACCCAGCTCATAGCTAGCCTTGAACGCAGAGAGATCTGCTTGCTTCTGTCTCTCAAGTGCTGGGATTAAAGTTATGTGTCACTATACCCAGCAACCTAAGTGATTTTATTGTTTTGTTCTTTCTTTCTTTCTTTATTTATTTATTTTGGTTTTTCGAGACAGGGTTTGTAAAGGAGACTGTAGTACAGGAGACTGTAGTTTTAGAGCCTGTCCTGGAACTAGCTCTTTTTTTTAAAATAGATTTATTTATTATATATACAATATTCTGTCTGCATGTATCCCTGCAGGCCAGAAGAGGGCACCAGATCTCATTATAGATGGTTGTGAGCCACCATGTGGTTGCTGGGAATTGAACTCCGAACCTGTGGAAGAGCAGCCAGTGCTCTTAAGCTCTGAGCCATCTCTCTAGCCCTGGAACTAGCTCTTGTAGACTAGATCCGCCTGCCTCTGTCTCCCAAGTGCTGGGATTAAAGGCGTGTGCCACCATCGCCGGACTGATTTTTGTTTTTTCAAGACTGCATTTCTCTGTGTAGCTTTGGCCGTCCTGGAACTCGCTCTGTAGACTAGGCTGACCCGAATCCACCTGCTTCTGCCTCCTTAGTACTGAGATCAAAGACTTAATTCCACCACAATTGGCTAACCTAAGTGGGTTTTGTTTTGTTTTTGTTTTTCAAGACGGGGTTTCTCTGAAATTTTGGAGCCTGTCCTGGAACTTGCTCTGTAGGCTAGTCCTGAACTCACAGAGATCCGCCTGCCTCTGTCCCCGAATGCTGGGATTAAAGGCGTGTGCCACCACCACCCCACCTGGCTTGTGATTTTTAATTATATTATTTTGTATTAGAATGATGATGAAGTAAAATATTATATTCAGGCATTCGAGAAATGCTAATTGGCCTCTTTTCCTTGTTAAGTTAACCAGCTATCAGTCTCTCGTTCCTGGATTGTGACATTGAGTCTGAATGGATTTATGCTTACTGCCACGATTTTTTTTTAAAGAAGTATTTATGACTGATGGGGTAAAAGATTGTCAGCAATCTAAACTAGAAATTAACCCTACAACATCACTTTTTTTTTTTTTTTTTTTTTTTTTTTTTTTTTTTGGTTTTTCGAGACAGGGTTTCTCTGTGGTTTTGGAGCCTGTCCTGGAACTAGCTCTTGTAGACCAGGCTGGTCTCGAACTCACAGAGATCCACCTGCCTCTGCCTCCCGAGTGCTGGGATTAAAGGCGTGCGCCACCACCGCCCGGCAAACCATTCTCCAGTCTTTTTTTTTTTTTTTTTTTTTTTTTTTTTTTGGTTTTTTGAGACAGGGTTTCTCTGTGGCTTTGGAGCCTGTCCTGGAACTAGCTCTTGTAGACCAGGCTGGTCTCGAACTCACAGAGATCCGCCTGCCTCTGCCTCCCAAGTGCTGGGATTAAAGGCGTGCGCCACCACCGCCCGGCTACCATGCTAAGCAAGGAAAAATCCAACTGTGAAAGTTATATGACGCACATATCCTCATGTGACAGTCATGTCCTGATTGTCAGTAGGGTTAATAATGACAGTTTCGTTGGACTGGAGGCTCTCTCGACAGGAGCCAATCCACGTGTTTTGCCTGCATGTATGTATGTGTGCCACATTTGTTTCGGGTGCCCACCGAGACAGAGAGGGCATTGAATACCCTGAAACTGGAGTTAGAGATGGTTGTCAGTGGCCATGTGGGTGCTGAGAACAGAACCTGGGTCCTCTGCTGAGCAATCTCTCCAGCCCCAGTGCCAGTTTTTAAACATTAGGGAGACTATTCTGCATTCTTGCTGAGTAGTCATAAAGGTAGAAAAAGTTCAGGATTGCTCTTGACTGTTGGTATTGAAAGAAAAAAAAAGTCATTTGATGTATTTACCTTAACAGAAGACAGGTGCTTTCAAGTAAGTAGTAGATCTGCTAAACTATATATATATATTTGTATTGTCATTAAACCTGGGTCCTCAGCAAGAGCATCAAGTGCTCTAGACCGCCGAGCCATCTAGAGCCAAAAGTTATATCTAAATTTGCTGTTTAGATTTTAAAATATATACGTATATATTTTAAATCTATATGTGTGTATATGGGTATTTTACCCATAATATGGGTATTATATGTCTATGCATATGTGTGCTGGTACCCACCGAAGTCAGAAGAGGTTGTCAGATTCCCTGGGACTAGAGTTAGACAGTGATAGGCTTTATGTGGTTGCTGGGATAGAACTCAAGTCCTCTGAAAGAACCCCTATCTCCAGCCCCCACCACTACATTTTGAGTTCTGGGATAACAGGTGTGTATTACCACTTCTGGCTTATGGTGGGGATTGAACCCAGAGTTTGTATGCTAGGCGAGGACTCTATTAATCCTGTGCCCAACCCTGGAAGTTTTTTCTCTTCTTCCTTTCTTCCTTCCTGTTTTTGTTCTTCATGTAGCACTGGCTGCCCTGGATTGCAGTTTGTAGACCAGGCTGGCCTTGAACTCTGCTTGCCTCTGCCTTCTGAGCTGTGTGTTACTGGCCTGCCCCACCACGCCCAGCTCCACCAAGTCAGTGAAATCTGGTAGGAGGTGTGTCTTCCTTTTTTTTTTTTTTTTTCCAGTATTGGATATAAGTCTGTCCTTAGGGGTGGGAAAGTTAGCATTGTTAGTATTCTATGCCATCTGCTATGCAGACCATAATAAAAGACTAACCTGGAAGAGAGAAGGAAACTCGTGAATCTAGCAGGGACTGAAAAGATCCCCTGGATATTAACATCCGAGGCATACATTTAGGGAGCTCGAGTATCGGTGTTTGCAGGAAGAAAGAAGAGCTGCAAGAGTAGTGCATATATAAGGAGATGCAAAAAAGACTGCATATGACAGCAAAAGTGCCAGCATGCCTTTTTAAGGCCTGTGAAGTTTGAACTGCAAGCCTGCCTTAGAAAGTAGCTCCCCAGGGGGCTGGCGATGGCTCCAGGGCTTCTGACGTGCTCACACAAACCTACCTGCTGGTAAAACACCAGTGAGCATAAATTTAAAAAGAAAGTAGATCCCTGAGGAGATGGATGTCTTTTCTTCAAAAACCACTATAAGTTTGAATCAAGAGCCATGGGCTATATAAAGAATCCCCAGTTGGGCATGCTGGCTCAGGCTTGTCGTACTAGCATAGAGGTTTGAGGATCCCTGTGAGTTCCACACAAACTTGGGCTGTACAGCTAGTCAGGAAACAGGTTGTATGTAACATTAGGTAGAGTGGTTTTCTAACATTCACAAAGACATACAGAAGATCAGGTTTGGTGATAATTCCAGCACTTGGGAGGTGCTATATAGAGTCTGAGAACAGCCTACATGGAGCCAGTGCTACATGAACCCTGGTCTCACATTGTCTCCAAAGATGAAAAGAGCTTTGGTAAACAAAGGTGCAGCATGCCACGCCTGTAGATCTGGGTTCAGTCCCTGGACCCATATGTAGAAGAACTCACGTACATATGTGTGTGTGTGCCCCCAAAAATGTGCGTTTTTAACCCCACCTCCATCCCCCACTGATGAAGATAGAATTCTAGGACTTTGGATATGCCAATTTTTTAAAAATATTTATTTATTTATTTATTTATTATGTATACAATATTCTTTCTACGCGTATGCCTGAAGGCCAGAAGAGGGCACCAGACCTCATCACAGATGGTTGTGAGCCACCATGTGGTTGCTGGGAATTGAACTCAGGACCTTTGGAAGAGCAGGCAATGCTCTTAACCACTGAGCCATCTCTCCAGCCCGGATATGCCAATTTTTATCATAAAGCTAATACAGTTTTATATTTTAATGGGACTTTCATTTTAGTTTTTCAAGACAGTTTCTCTGTGGAGCCTGCCCTGGAACTTGTTCTGTAGACCAGGCTGGCCTCAGACTCACAGGAGATCTTCCTGCCTCTGACTCCCAAATGCTTTGATTAAAGAGTACTTTGATTAAAGGCGATTGACTCCACCACCTGGCTAGACCGGGAATTGTTATTTGATCAAGGAGGATTTCTAGACCCAAGAATTAAGATGGTTCTGATCCATGACTTCATTTTTTTAATATAAAATCTCTTATATATATCTAAGTGCACCACGTCTTTGTCTTGTCTTCAGAAGTCAGATTCCCTGGAACTGGAGCTACAGGCAGTTATGAGCCACATCATGTGAGAACTGGGACCCAAACTAGCTAAATGCTCGTAACTGCTGAGTGGTCTCTCTTATCCCTGATCCATTATTAAACATGCCGATTTAATTATTTGCACCAAAGAGGAACCAAGGACCCGGGCAAGGCTCTAGCTAGTTTCTGCATATTGATTAAAAAAAAAATACCTCGATGCACTAAAGACTAAACATCTAGTTGACAGTAAAGTAGGTCAGACACTAGAAATGGAGTAGAACAGATAACTCAATGTCTTCTCCATGTCTATATAGTTCTCTTTAATGGAAGTTCAAGCCTGGCTTGTGATTTTTCAAAGGGACAGGAGCAAGAAGCGGGAAAGTAGCCTACACTGAAGATGAAGATACAGGTGTTTCAGAAAAGATCTGAAATTTTAAACTGAGGGTCCCATCTAAGTGGTAGTGGGGGATTTGGGTGCCAGAAAGTTAAGGTTTCCAGAGACATTCTAATTAAAAATGACCTTTGCGGTCCCGGGATAAATGGGTACTGACTGCCTCTGAGCGGCATCCAGATTCCGTGCAGCATAGGTGAAAAAAGCATCCCACCACACACGTTCAGGCCCGGGGTCGGACTGCAGTTCCCGTCGTGCTCCACGTGAGAGCCGCCGGCCCGCGCAGGCGCGCTGCACGCTGCCTCGGCTCTGCAGACTCCGGGCGGGGCTGCTGGTGCCCGCGGGACGGCGCCGCCCTCCTGCTGCTCCCCAGACACCTCCGGACGGTTAACCTCGAATGAGGAACGAGCGGGGCGGGAAGGGGAGGGCTGCGGCGGCGCGGGCACAGCCCGCCGCGCCCGGGGCTGGGGGCGGCGAGGTCACGTAACGGCCTCGGGCGTCTGCCGGGGAGGGGGCCTCCTGCGCGCCGCGGCTCCGAAACTGTTAGCGGCTAGTAAACAACAGCTGCGCGCGCACCCGCATCAGCTGGCGCGGGATCCCGCACCTGCGACCGACCTCCTCCTTCCTAGCCGGGACCAGCCTGCGTGGCCGTCTTCTCGGCTGAGACCCAAGGAAAACCGGCGAGAGGCCACCCGCACCAGCCCGGGGGAAAACGCGTCCTGTCACACGCCGCGCAAACGCGGCGAGTGGTCGTGGGCTCGAGGGACTCGCGACGACCTGCCACGACCCGGAGCTGCCCTGATCCGCTACCGCCACTCCAACATCTCTGCCAGGACGAGATCTCTGGGAGACAGAAATCCACTCTGCCCCGGCATCCTCTCGTTGCTCTCCTCTTTCTCTCCATCCTGTAGTGTGGGGGGTATTTTTCCCGTTATGCATGTACATCTCTCCCACCAGACCCAAGTGGATTGTCGACCTCAGAAACATCGAGTGGCTCAACACACACCTCCTCCCAGCCAGACCTGTGGGGTATTCACCTGATACACAACAGGTGGCCGGTGCACATCTTTTTGCAATCTGATCCACGCTGTCTATAGTCTCCTGATAAGGGTGGGCCTGCATGCCCCTCCTCAGCTAGAACCGTGGGATACTCAGCAGATAAAGGACTAACTACCTCATCAGGACCCGGGGGTTGAGCAAAGGGAGGCCGAAACCAGCTGCTGTGAAATCATGGCGTGGAGCCCTCAGCCCTGGACCAGGGGAGATAGCTAGGATCCTGAAGGAACCAAGTTACAGAAGATTAGCATCGTTTTGTTCTCATTTTGTTTTCCAAAAATTATTTTTCAGTTACTGGTTGTGCACTTTATAAAACAGTTGGCTTGAATTCTAAGTGGAAGGATTCTTAATTGGGTTTTTGTGGGATGTAAATCAAGGTAATTGAGTTTTTTTTTCTTTCAAGTTTTCTATTTTTGCAATCAAAAGTAGCTAGTGTAGGAGGAAGAATTTTTGTGAGCTTTTCCTTTTTTCTTTGTCAAAAAGGGGGAAAATGCATCCTCCAGAAGCCACCGCCAAGATATCTTCAGTTCGGTTCATGGTGACACCAACAAAGATTGATGACATTCCAGGTTTGTCAGACACAAGCCCGGACCTCAGCTCGCGATCTAGTTCCCGAGTAAGATTTAGCTCCCGAGAAAGTGTGCCAGAAACAAGCCGTAGTGAGCCTATGAGTGAACTGTCTGGCGCCACTACTTCTCTGGCAACTGTGGCCCTAGATCCTTCCAGTGACCGGATTTCTAACCCCCAGGATGTTACTGAGGGTAAGTAAGAACCCGGATGACAGGGTGTTTGACCCCTGGGTGGTTCATGCAGCATAACTACCTGCTCTGTTTCATAGTAATCACCAGGAATTAAGGCCCTCTGTTCTGTGATGCTTAGGAGCCTGGGAATAACAGTGACCGGAGCAGGTCACTGCAGTAGTCATTGGCATTTGGGGAAGTATCTGGCAAGAAGGCAAGGAAATGCATATTTTGATTTCCTCATTTTTGTCTTCCCATAACTACAGTGCTAGTTTTGGTTAAAGACAAATAACAAAGAATTAAATCGCTTACAACACAGAGCATCCTAAACTGTACCATTTAATGGGCTGAATATGTGCTTTCTAGACAGCTTTGGGACTTTGACTCTTTCAGTCGGCTTTTAAGTCAGGTTGCAAGGCATAACTGCTTATGTCTTAGTGGCTTCTTCCAGACACTTAGCTGTGTGCCATATTTTTAAATTTGTGTTTTTATAGAGTGTTTAAAGTAGCCAAGTTCACTCCAGGAGATGCTATTCTGTTTAGTGAAACTTGCAAAGAGGCATCTGGTGCCTGATTCCCACATCACTTCACTGCTGAGTGTTAGACAAACTCTTCTGTATTTTACTGGGCTTTGGTAGTCAGGACATAAAGGAACCACTTCTGCTCATATTCACTGCTTCCCAGACTTGACCTTGAACTTCCCAGCTGGCTTCTGGTGGAAGTTTTCACTGGGTTTAGTGGGAAGGGGTGATGCGAAGGAGGTGAGGTTACCTTTCCTACTCAAGAACAAAGTTCGAGAACTGCCACTTAGTTTTATGCCACATCCTGATCAGTGTAATTTTTCTAGTTAAAAAAAAAATTCCCTTAAGAATTCTAAAGACTCTTAAAAATTCTGTTCTACTGTAGTTGAAAACATGGCCTTGGCCACTGACTTGTGAAAGCGAGAGTGACTTGCCATTTCCGGCCTCAGGAAATACTGCTCCTCCTGACCTTAAGTGTTCCGGAAGCCAGAACAGTTTTAGTTCCTCAGTTTTGTTTGTTTTTAAAGTCCTGAGACAAGATATCCTTGGAGAAGCTTATAGTTCTAGCACTTGCTAGTCCTTAACTAGTCCTTTTTTCTTTCATGGCAGTTTTTTGTGTTAATTCCTGATTTGCTTTCCACTGCTTGCTGACCCTTACACTATGTTAAAGTTAAAAGTCGGAATAAAAGACAATAATTTCCTCCTATGCCAATTTTTTTGTTTGTTTGCTTATTTTTTATTTTTGTGACAGGATCTCATGTAGCTCAGCCTGGCCTTAAACTTTCCATGTGGTCAAGGATAGGCCTGAACCCCTGATCTCCGGCCTCCACCTCCCAGGTGCTAAGATTAAAGGCCTTCTCAACCACACCCATGTGTGAGGGTGTGTGTGATGCTGGGGATGGAGCTCAAGGCCTCTCGTGCACTCTCTCAGCTGAACTGCATACCCAGCTTGTACCAAATACTTCCAAATTATAGTTTTAGTCTTAATGCATCACACTATATTTAAATTGTTTAAAATGCCAGTTCAAAACTACAGTCTGGATAAGTCCCTTCCAGGAATTCTGATACCTTTTCTGAGTCAGCCCTGCATCCTAGTCAATGAAATCAGGCCTTGCATCCTTACAGCCCTACTCTAGACCATGACTCCAGTACCTCCGTCACTTTATCTTTCCCAATCAGATGGAAAGTTCTTGAGGACAGTTTCTGCACCTAGTGTAATGTGTGATACTCAATAATGAGTTGAATCTCCAGACGTAGCTAAAGAGACAGAAGCTATTGAAGGAGCTAAAAAGATAAGGTGATAAAAGGAGATGAAAGACAACTTTTGACCCAGGGAAGTGTCTTCTGATGTGTAGTGGAACTATCTAGAGCTTTGGTTCTCAACCTGTGGGTCATGACCCCTGGAGGATGTCAAATGACCTTTTACAGGAGTTGCCTAAGACTATCAGAAAACACAGATATTTACAATTCAAACAGTAACAAAATTACAGTTATGAAATAGCAATAAAAATAATTTTATGATTGGGGGGGTCACCAGACATGAGGAACTGTTAATTAAAGAATCTAGGCATTAGGAAATTTGAGAACCACTGAACTAGAGAATTGTTTTAAATGTTTCTGTCCTAGTCCCATTCCTATAGATTGTTTTATGTTAATATTAAAAAAACAGTAACTGGAGCTGGAGAGATGGCTCAGCAGTTAAAAGCACTGGCTTCTCTTCCAGAAGACCCAGATTCAGTTCCCAGCACCCACATGGGATCTCACAACTGTCTGTAACCCCAGTTCCAGGGAATCTGATACTTTCACACCAATGCACATAAAATGAAGTTAAATCGATTAAAAAAAAAAAAAACAGAAACCTCATCAGCCGATTCAGTTATGAAGCCAGTGCTGACCATAGCTCAAAGGGGAAGAATGACTAATACCACACACGTGGAAAACACTTTCATATCTGAGTTGGCATTTGAAAGGTGAACCAAAGGGCACCAAGTCACATCTAGCTTTCTCTTAATTGTTAAAGAATAGTACAGAATATTAATCTGTACTTGGAATCACTACATTGCATATGGAGTGCAGTGGCTGGGTATGTACCTACCCATTTGCTCTCCCAGTTCTGTGCTGTGTATGAATAGGTCTCCTCCAATCCCTAGGTGAGAGCTAAAGCAGAGTAGGAAACTTGGAAGGTGGTGTGTTTTGCCTTTCATAGGGCTGTGGTTTTAAAATGCCCAGCACTTTTTTGTTTGTTTTTCTGACAAGGTCTTACTACATAACGCTAGCTGACCTAAAGCTGGCTGTGTAGACTGTGCTAGCCTTGAACTCACAGAGTAGTCTGCCTTTGCCTCCTGAGTGTTGGTATTAAAAGGTGCGCCACCATTTCTAGCTTCACAAAGCACTGGAAGAAAATACTTTTCAAATAAACATCGTCTGTGTTCCCCACCAAAGCCAAAACAAATGAATTTCATTGTATGTGCTCTTCTTAGACGTCCTATTAATACTTACCAACTAACTACCGCCCATGTTTTACTTTGACTCCTTTTGTGACATTATTTAAGGAAGTAAAATGGATAGTTTATGAAAATATTGATTTGGTACCCTTTTAGCTTGCTTGATAGCATTCTCTGATAAAAAGACATTTTGTTATCATATATCCAAAACATTTGCATGGGTTTATGTATATACATATGTGTAAATGTGGGCATGGGCATGTAGAGGTCAAAGGTCACATTGAGTGTCTTCCTCTACACTTTTTAAAACGGTCTCTTGCTGTACCTGGAGCTTGCCTATTCAGCTAGGCCGACTGACTGGCCAGCAAGCCCCAAGAATCATCCTGTTTCTGTTTCTGCAGAATTGATATCATAGACACATGATGCTGTACCCAGCTTTTTTGTGAGCATTGGGAGATCTAAGCTCCAGTGTTTGTGTGTGCTGGGCAAGCACTTTGTGACTGATCCATCTCCCTGGCCTTCCCAATGACTGTTTTCCTCCTTCTCTTCCTACCCCATATTAACGTTAACTTTATAGCATTCTGCCTCCTCCTTGCTTATGGAATACTTCTTAGGTACCTTTGTCCCTAAAGCTCATAGAATTCTCAGGACAGCCCACAGAAGTGCGATGAGCGGACTGTAATCAATGAGTCAACTAAAGAAGCAGATTTGGTACATCTTATTTTAAAACTTGATAATATGCTAATACTACCCATACCACAAGAGCAATCAGCCATATCCAGAATATGGGAAATTTTATTTAATAACTAGATTCTTCAGAACATAAATGGCAGAGTAGAAAAAGAGTGATAAAGAGGGAAGCTTTTTATAGATTAAAAAGAGCCGTGTCAATCAGATGCAGTGTGTAGGTTTGGGTTGACTCCGACTGACCAGAGCAACAATACAAAGACAGTTTTGAGATAATGGGGACTGAGGTAGTGTGTATCTGTGGTCCCAGTACTCAGTACAGTGAGGTAGAAGGATCAGGTGCCCTACAAACAGGCCTCCAGGCCGGACAGCACACTCAGACACTGCCTCAAAAACAAAAGTCACAACCATTGAGGGAAGTTGAATGCATGATATTAAAAACATTAAGGAATTACGAATTTTCTTAGATGTGCTTATGTTGTGGTCATGTGAAGGTCTCAGATAAAGATAACCTGTTGGAGTATTTACAGGTAAGATGAAATGCTCTAGCTTTCTCCCTCTGGCTCCTCAACCCAGCACACACACACACACATACACCAAAAAAAGAAAGAAAAAAGCTTGAAAAATGTTTGTAATTTATTTTTGTCAAACTACCTGAAGAACCATTTTCTATTTTGTCAGCTTTTATCCTATAAATGAACACTATACAAGGTTGAGTTGTGCACTCAGAGGCAGAGGCAGGAAGATCACAAGTTCAAGATCATCCTGGGCAACATAAGCCCTTGTCAGGAAAAGCAAGGTCAGGGATACAGCTTAGTGGTAGAGGGTTCGCTTCATACTCACAGGCCTTTGGCTTGAGGCGTGACCCAAGACCACCCTCCCCACGGCCCCAAGTTGGTTTAGTTGGGAGCATTTTCTATAACAGAGGCGGTCCTCAAATATGGTAGATGTGGATTAAATGCCATCAGTTAGTAGGTACAGTGATTGTGTTAAATTCTGGTCACCCATCTGTATGTAGTTTTCTCTTTATGTCCCACTAAAAGCCCACCTGCTTTTCCTCCCAGTCGCTTGTTTATTGGTTTCAGGCTCTCATATTTTTTTCCTTTTATTGAAAATAGATTATTTGCCCTTACAATATAATCTGATGTCAACCTTTACTAATGGAAAAGCACAAGAGGGGAGGATCCTGCTGGAAGTCGGAGGTCTGGAACCTCACAAAAATCATGCTTTCTGTTTGAAAGCTGTTAGTATAGGGGAAGTGCTATTTAAGGCAACCCGTAATAACCTACCAGGACATTCCGATGCTGTTATTTAAGGCAACCTACAATGGCCTGTCAGGACAATATTACCCTGTGTGCTTTTGGATCATGACTGTTTTTTTCTTTTGCTCCTGGTGACCAGTAAACATTTCTGTACTACCAAGAACTTTGCACAAATTCTAATACGGTACCACCACTTTTATGCTCTGAGCCATTGTGGCTGTAGGCTTATGAGCAAGCTGGCATTCAGTCCTCACTACCCTTGAGTCTTTAGACCTGATGCCCTTATGCACATCTACACATAATAGGGTTCTTAACAGAATAAATCAAATTATATACATTTTAGTTTTTTGACAATACGTCTCTCTTCAGAATAGATATGAAAATTTGAAGTGCTCATTGTTGGAATTACAAAATCCATTTTTATTAAATGTTAAAATATAATTTTAATAGGGTTTATAAGTTGTACAGGTGAATAGGAAAACAAGGTATTTCTATTAATGCCCTCTAATTAGTGCCTTAGTGTATTGTATAGAATCTTTAATTATATATGAAGGCATGGACACAAAATCACATAATATGTAACATGCAGGCACATAGATGGAACACTTTGCCTGAACAGTAGTTCAGTGGTTGGTTAATACGAAATACTTTGAAATACTTTGTGCCGGGCAGTGGTGGCGCACGCCTTTAATCCCAGCTCCTGGGAGGCAGAGGCAGGCGGATCTCTGTGAGTTTGAGGCCAGCCTGGTCTACAGCATGAGTTCCGGGACAGCCAGGTCTGTTACATAGGGACACCCTGCTCGAAAAACAAGAAACCAAACAGAAGAAATATTTTGCTTACTTCTAAAGTACACATTTGTCATATTTTAACATTTCTTGTTTTCAGAACATTTTATTCCTGCTGCCCCATGAGTGTGTGTGTGTGTGTGTGTGTATATGCCCATACATGTGAACTTGTGTAGTTAGCCTGGTGCCCTGCTAGCTATGTGGTATATCATGCTCTGCCACTGAGCATGTCTCCACCCACGCATTTAAATTGTGTTGTTGTTGAGATAGGATCTTTGTTCATAGCCAAGGTTGCTCTGGGCAACTCTGTAGCTTCAGTTGGTCTCAAATTCAGTAATATCTTACCTCCATTACCCAAGGGCTGGCCAGCCCGTGCTCTTCAGGATCAGCTGGCCTCTGCTTTCCCAGCGCAAGCATGCACTGTCACAGTCTGCTTGCTGCCTGGGTGCCGGGAATCACATCCCTCATTTGCCAGCAGGTCCTTTACCTTCTGAGCTGTCCTTCCGGTTTTCTGTTTTCTTTTGTTTTTCAAGACAGGGTTTCTTCATGCAACCATCCTGGCTGCTCTGGCAGTCCTGGAACTCACTCTGTAGACCTCAAACTCAGAGATTTGTCTGTGTCTCCCTCCTGAGTGCTAGGATTAAAGGTGTGCACCACCAGCATCTAGCTATGGTTTCAGTTTTTAAGCTCCTGTTAAGTCAGTAGTGAAACTTATTTAACAAGATTTCATAATCAAGTCAGAATAAATAAATTAATCTCACGACTGGCAAGGTGGTTCAGTGGGTAAAATGCCTGCCACCATACCTGATGACCTGAGTTCAGTCCCAGGATCCACATAATGGAAGGAGAAAACCAATCTGAAATGTTATCCTCTGTCTTCCACCATTATATGCGCACAGGTTTGCCTGTATACATACATGCACACACATACACACCAAATATGTAATAAAAATTTAATCTGAGAACTATGCAAAATCTAAACTGTTGAAATTTTTTCATAGAGTAACTATGAAAAGGTTAAAGCTTTCAAATGTGCAGGTTTTAGGGTTGGTGTGCCTGCTCAGCAGTTAAAGCACACACTGTTTTTACAGGAGACCCAAGCCTGATCCTCAGCACTCAACGTCAGTCATCTCACAAGAGCCTGGATCTCTGGTTTCAGAGGGTCTGATGCCGTGGACCTTAGGGCTCTGTTCTTCACTTGTACACATCCCTCAGAAAAATTTTAAAGTTAAAAAGCACAAAACAAATAAAAAAGCTGTATTAAATTATTGGGAACTGGCAGATATTTCTTTTTGTTTTGTTTTTTTACATTTAGTTTACTTTTTCTTTTAGTATTTTTTTTCTTTTTTTTCTTTTAGTATTTGTTTTATTTTTGTGGGTGGGGCATGTAAGTCTGCACCATGGGGCTTGTGTGGAGGTGGAGGACAAGCTCGGTGAGGTGGTTCTCTTCTTCCACCATGGAGGTCCTCAGGACTGAGCCCCGTCATCAGGCTTTGAGACGAATACCTTTAACCTTCTTTTCCACCTCACTGATCCCTTATGTTTACATTTTACTCCTAATTTTAGTCCTTCCTCTTTAAGATCTCCATTCCAGCCTCTAGTTTCCTCACCTAATTAATCAGTGGCAGCTTTTGGTTTGTGTTTTTATTGCTGCATTTGATAATTCGTGTTATGTTTCTGGTAACTTTGAGAAGTCCATATGTAAAAGCCAGTTGATAGCATTTATCTGCTCTCATAATTGTTTGGTAGATTGAGATGTTGGCTAAATGGCATTTGAATATCTTCCATCTTACTAGTTAGGTTTGCTTTCACTTTGATGAAAAACTGTTCATTTTTCATATTGCTAGTTTAAGAAAAATGCTGCTAAGTAAAAACTTGTGCATACACATACACATTTTACCTGAAGGAGTTATGAAAAATTGAATCCAATTAGAATTTATTTTGCTTTGAGATAATTTGCATTTATTACCTTATTTAAGCATATAAATAATACTTATTTTCATAAGTGGCCAAGATTCATGTAAAAGACTTATGATTGATTTTTTAAAAAATATTTATTTGTTTATTATGGATACAATATTCTGTTTGCATATATGCCTGCAGGCTAGAAGAGGACACCAGATCTCATTACAGATGGTTGTGAGCCACCATGTAGTTGCTGGGAATCGAACTCAGGACCTTTGGAAGAGCACACAATGCTCTTAACCGCTGAGCCATCTTTCTAGCCCTTATGATTGACTTTTATAGTTTATCAGTCTGTTATATTCCACTGACAATACAAAACACCAATAGGGACTAGGATTAATGCTCTTCTGTATTAGTTAAGGTTAATTCTTTCCTTTCCTGTAAAAACGTTTTGACATTTTTTTTTTCAACAAGGTTTTTTGTTTTTGTTTTTTCCTGTGCTAAGACTAACTTTGTCTTGTCTGTAAGAACTGAGGCATCACACAAGTAGCTGGCCAAGGTCATGCAGATCATTAAAAAGCAGAGACCTGAGCCTGGGAGCTCTGTGTGATTCCAGCGGTCGTGTTTTTGTCTTCACACAGACTGGCCCTGCCAGAAAGTCTATTAAACCGTGGTTGTATAGTAATGTAGTAGAGGTATTAAATAGACTTCTTATTTGCTGGAACATTATTTTGCTTGACATTTAATAGAAAACTGCAAACAGAAGGCAATACAATTACATGTTCTCTGGATCGCTAGAGTCCGTGTTTCCTAAAGGTAATCTGGCCTAGAAGTGTAGATTTCATTGTTACACACACAAACGGTGTGCTCGTGTTCGCCACAGTGTAGTACTGCTGAGCTAATGGACACTTTACATTGGGCCATCAGTAAAGGTAACGCATTTTCATCCCAAGCCTTAGTTATTTTTATCTTTTTTCTTTATAATTATTAGTTTTAATTTTGTTTTTATTTTTGAGGCAGTCATCCTGTTTAGTCCAGGTTGGCCTTGAATATGGGATCCTCCTCTTTCAACCCTCGGAGTTCCTGGATTACAGTTATTCAACACCACTATGCCTGGCTCAGTAAATCTCTTTGTAAATGGACTTTTGAGGGTTGGGGACAGTTAAGAAAGTAGTGATTCATAAAAAGCCTTTGTTCTTTGAAGTAGGAAGTAAATTAACAAGGATGGTTCTGAACTGGGGAAGCTGCTCAGTGATACACTAACAGCATAGGCAAGGCCCTGGGGTCGACCGCTGGCACCACAGAACAACAGTTGCTTTGTTGATGGACTGTTCAGTTAACCAGGACATCTTGTTTGGGACTGTGTTTTCATTGTTCTTCACTTACATTTTAAGACTATGTTTATAGTGTTGACAGTATGTTGTTTAGTGTCATGTTTACGTTCTATAGACGTTTCATAATAAGCAGAAACACATTTTCAATCTAACAGATATTTAATATCAGAAAAATGAGGAGCCGGGCGGTGGTGGCGCACGCCTTTAATCCCAGCACTCGGGAGGCAGAGGCAGGCGGATCTCTGTGAGTTCGAGGCCAGCCTGGTCTACAAGAGCTAGTTCCAGGACAGGAATCAAAAAGCTATGGAGAAACCCTGTCTCGAAAAATCCAAAAAAAAAATAAATAAATAAAAAAATGAAGTGTCCTATATGGGGTATCAAACCTGAGTGAGAAACTGACTTTTCTGTGTTCTTAGCTGCCAGTTGATGGTACTTGGATCCACCTGTACCTGGGTTATAATGACATTAGATCAAGGGGACAACAACAGCCCTGTCCAGAAAGTCACAATAAGGATTAAAGAGAGAACTTTAAGGGCTGAGCACTTAGTTCCCAGAGCCGTTCAGTAATACCTTACTTAATGTTTGGACACAGCTGCCAAAAATGGGTGAGGTTGCTCTGAAATTAGCTAGCCATCACATCCAGTGAGGACTTGCAGCTTCCTGCTCCTAGGGAAGTATGGAAGCAAAGTGGTGGGGTGTTCTGCGCGCCTGGCTCTTTCTTTGCTTGTGCATTGCATTAAGAGTTATATTGTTGCCGGGCGGTGGTGGCGCACGCCTTTAATCCCAGCACTCGGGAGGCAGAGGCAGGCGGATCTCTGTGAGTTCGAGACCAGCCTGGTCTACAATAGCTAGTTCCAGGACAGACTCCAAAACCACAGAGAAACCCTGTCTCAAAAAACCAAAAAAAAAAAAAAAAAAAAAAAGAGTTATATTGTTAACTAGCTAAGAAGACTACAAGCTCCTACAGGACGGGGACAATGTCTTGTGTTTCATTCCCATTTCTGGTATGTAGTGAGCACTCCAGTAATATAGAATAAATGCATGGTTCTTTGAGAGTCTTGAGGCTTCAACCAGAGGACTCTCTGCCTTCTTTTCTCTACAGTAGTATGAATCCACCAAGAAGTGATGTCTTTCATCTATTATCTTTCAGACTTCCGGTGCTAAAATTTATTAAATATTAACCACTACTAACATTTCATAAAAATTTGTTTTTATCTTTTTTTTGTTTTGTTTTGTTTTTCGAGACAGGGTTTCTCTGTGGCTTTGGAGCCTGTCCTGGAACTAGCTCTGTAGACCAGGCTGGTCTCGAACTCACAGAGATCCGCCTGTCTCTGCCTCCCAAGTGCTGGGATTAAAGGCATGTGCCACCACCGCCCGGCTTGTTTTTGTCATTTTTATGTAGTAAGTCCTTGCTATCTATGATACCTGGTCTTCACAAAAGTAATTCACTCACCCTTTCTGTGCATGTATGCTAAGTGTGATAAAACTTAGTTTTTGATCATTTATATTAAAAAATTTAGATTGATTTAATTTTGTGTATGAGTGTTTCACCTACATGTATGTATGTGCATTATGTGTGTACCTGGAGCCTCAGAGGTCAGAAGAGGGCAACGGATCACCTGGGACTCGAGTTACAAAGGATTGTGAGCCACCATGTGGATGCTGGGATTAAATGGAATTCCTCTGCAAGACCAACTCTTGCAAGTTGCGAAGTGCTCTTAACCACTGAGCCCGTCATTTTGATATTTTAAACTATTATTCAGTCTCTCAGTAGCAAATAGATAAAAGGGTTTGCTGAATATGATAAATAGGGAAAGTGTAGCTTCATCTTTTACTGGAGAATGAGAGTATACTTAACAGGCTCCAGCAATAGAAGTAACTCTAAATTTAAGCAGTAAACTGCTCATTATCTTCTGTAGGATGTTTACAGCATTCTGTAAAACACCCATTCAGAGTGTAGTATGCAGACATTGCTGGGTCATGAGCTGTGTGTTGCCTGTCTGAAGAAGTAAGGTAAGAAACTGAAATTTTAGAAGCCTGATAGAGGAATCTTACAGCTGCTGAATTTCATGATTTATAACCTTGGAAATTGTATTTGATGTAAATTCATTTCATTTTTCCATTAGCTCACGTTATTTCTTCACAAAATTATTAGCCTCTAATGAATTGGAAACGTAACAAATTTGGCTTGGCATGGTGACACATTCCTGGGAAGGTGGAGGCAGGAAGATCAGAGCTGTAAGGCCTGTCTTCATCAACTGCATAGTGAGCTTGAGGCTGGGCTGGGCTATATGAGACCCTGGCTCATTGAACAGAAAAAAAGATAGCCTTCACCAGAAATAATTTGCAGAACACTATTCTAAAACAGTGGTTAATCATCTTTCATATGTGTGCCTGAGCCTCCAAGTGATACCATGGTCATTGAGGAATTGAGTAGTTTTTCTCTACCATTGTTTCTGGATAGGAGTCTGGCATAACCTTGTCTTTCATGCAATGGTGTTTTGCTTAAGAACCACTGCTCTAGGGCTGGGAAGATGACTTCATGGATGAGAGTGCTTGCTGTTTAAGCACGAGGATCTGAGTTCAAATCCTAGCCCCTACTTAAGGGCCCAGTGTAGCTGCGTGTGTCCTCACTCACATTTCTCTTCACCTCATCTCTAGAGGAAGATGAATATTGTATATTAGGATTGTACAGATTATAAAATAGAGTGCAGTTTACAGCTGAGGATAAAGAGGCAATTTGTTCTCAGGGTGTTTAATAAATTTTATCAGAAAATGAAAAGAATTTTTAATTGGTCTCTGACTAATATTTGCAATGGTTCAGTAAGAATCTCTAAATTAAGACCAGGTGGGATTGTGCAGGCCTTTAATCCCAGCACTAGGGAGGCAGCAATCTCTTAGTCCAGGCCAACCTGGACTGAGCTTCAGACTACCTGGAACTACATAGTAAGACCTGTCTCCAAAAAAAAAAAAAAAAAAAAAAAAAACGAAAAGCCTACTGCCGTAGATATTTTCAAAACAGTCCTATGCTGGAACTGTTTGCAAGGGTTTTCTGCTTTCTCGGCCACGTCATGAAAGTGCCCTTTGGGATGAAGTGCTACTGTAGGTGCGCAGCCATCAGCTGGGTGGAATTTAAAGGGCCCGCTTCAGGCATTTAGTCGTGATAGTAGGGAAAGCACTATGAATGGTGCCTTAGAACTACTGGAGTTTAGGAGAGGTTCTGATGGTTTGAATCTGTTTCAAGGCCAGAATTCATTGTTCTTAGCTCAGCATTCCCAGTGAGTATGGTAGTTTCATAAATCCTTGCCTTGTGGCTGTATGTGTGTATGTTAGTGAGAGAATTCTGTGAACAGCAGCACAGATAAAGACTGCCCGACTTCCCAATGATAGGCTCACAAAATCTAGTCTGTTTTATCTGTGTTCAGTTTTTTAAAATGCTTTTATTATTATTTATGTGTCTGGATGTTTTGCCTGTATGTATTATGTTGATATACCATGTACATGCCTGATACCCATGGAGGCCAGAAGAGGGCAGTGCAGCCCCTTGGACTGGAATTAGAAATGGTGGTGAGCTTCCATGTTGGCACTAGGAATCAAACCCAGGTTCTCTAGAAGAGCAGCCATGCTCTTCACAGCTGAGCCATCTCTCCAGCCCGTGTCCAGTTTTTTAAGATTATACACCTGAATATTTGATTAAACAATTTTATATTTTATTTTAAAAGTGAGTTCTATTTAAATTCAAAAAATTACAAAATGTTTAACATGTCTGCAGAATGTTCTCACAAGTACACATATGGCATTTGTCACAGTTCATATTTTAAAATACATAGAGCTGTTAAATCCAGGAGTTTTGCTTACTGCTTACTAATAGTTTTCTTACATCGTGGACTCAACTTTCAAATGAGTGCTTACTAGAAGAAACTTAAAACTATTTCAGGATGGGCATGGTGGTTCTTATTTCGGTACCCAGGAAGCTGAGGTAGGAAGATCACAAATTCCAACCCCGCTTGAGCCACAGATTAAGACCCTGTCTCAAAACAAGGACCAAAAACAAACAAACAAACAAACAAACCCTGTTTTGGCAATTAAATCATATGACTCTAGGCCTAGCATGGTGGTGCATGCCTTTAATCCCAGCACTTAGGAGGCAAAGACAGGAGGATCTCCATGAGTTCAAGGCCAGCCTGGTCTACGTAGTCCAGACAGCCAGTCTACATAGTGAGACTCCGTCTCAAAAAAGCAAAATGAAAAATAATAAAAATAAAATTAAAAAATAAAGATCATATGGCTCTAGGTTATTCATATATAATACAACTTTCAATTTCCAAGAACCAAGAAAAAATACTAAGTATTTCCAAAAATTTGAGTATTTCTGCCCTGGATAGAATAATTAAAATGTGTTACAACTCAATAATCCTTGTGAAAATAATTTTCTACTGACTTCGCTTGCTCCAGTCTTTTCACTAAGCCTAACTTGTCTTTATTTTCTTTTAAATAAATGCCTGAATCAGACGAAACATGGGTTATCATGAATTATGAGTTCAGTCTAAAAATACATAATTGAATGGGGTGGCATGGTAAGTTATAATTTCAGAATAATTACCCCAAGTAGTCTCATTCTTCTGAAGAATGACTAGTCTGACAATTTAAAGGTATAGTTACAAATAAAACATTTTACTATGACTAATTAGTAAAGGGAATGTGTAATTTTGTGTCTAATATAGAAATCACTGTGGGAGTGCTTAAAATTAAAAATGCTGCTTTTGCGTAAAGACTCCTGGTCTGACCTCAGATCTTATTATTTTTAAATGCTTCACATTTTTAAAATGTGACAATGTAAATATTCCAGCACAGCAACCCTCTCAAGGCTCTAAAAGCAAAGCACAAAGCATTTATGCAGCTCTCCAGTGTGTGTGTGAAATGAAACTCGACTCTGCGGTGATTAAAGCTAAAGTTCACCCTCCATCGTATTTCCTAACATTTCATTTTGAAAATTTTGAAATGTACCAAAAACTTGAGTGTTGCATGAGTTCTAATTGATCTTAATAACAACAGCCTTATCAGATAGCTCTTCTGACATGAATCAGAGATTTTGGATTTTACTTTAACAAGCATGCCTGGGTTTAGAGAAAGAGAGAGCCATAGTCCAACTCCAAAGCCAGCTTTTATTTAAATTGGACTAGTGTTGAAGGAGCTGCGTTCCTGCCCAGCCGCCTGGCTAGCTTATGCCCCAAAATAACAACACACAAACTGTATTCATATAAACACTGCTTGGCCCATTTCTATTAATGTGTAGCACCACACGGTGGTGACTCACCAGGGAGATTCTAGCCTACGTCCATCTTGGGTCGGAGCTTCATCGTGTCTGCCCTGGAGAGGAGCAGCATGGCGTCTGTCTGAGGTGTCTTACCTCACGCCTTCTTCCTCCCAGCATTCTGTTCTGTTTATTCCACCCACCCCTATCAGGCCAAGCAGTTTCTTTATTAATTAACCAATGAAATCAACAGATTGATATATGACACTCCCACCTCTGACTAGGACTACAAAAAGATCCTTTGCATTATGTGTTTGTAGAGAACAGCAGAAATAAACATTTGGAAAGATTTATGGACCTTTATCCTTTTGGAATTGTAATAATAACCTAATTTACCCTTTTTTTCTTGGGACTCTTTTTTCTGGGTGATTTGTCTATTTCCTTCAGGTGTCTGATTTGCCCAGTAGTCTTCAGATTCTTTAAGTAGATACCTTTATTTTTCTCCTGAAAGAAAAAAACGAAACCCTTCCCCCAACCCTAATTTTGAGGAGGTTCCCTTTTGGCAAGTTATATCATATCAAATGAAATCATTTGTTAGTTTTATAGGTTAGTTTAGATTGAACAGCCATGTTGTTTGATGAACTATCATCTCTTCTAGTTAAGAGGTCTCTCTTTTCAAATTGAACCTTTATCAATTTTGATGATGTCCATAGATTTTATTCTCCTGTGGAAACAAAGCAAAACCCCTTCCCCAACATAACACATGTCCTAGTTTCCATTCTGAGGTCAACACATCTTTAAAGTATACAGGCAGATTTAATTTCATAGTTTTTTCTATTATCCAGTGTCTCTCCATAGCTGTTATTCCTTTCTTATTAGTATTTAGAAAGTTCAAAGTTAATAAAGCATTATGCAATCTATTTCTGGGGTCTTTATGATCCCTTTTGTTTAACATATTTTTTTTAATATTTAATTATTATGTATACAATATTCTGTCTGTGTGTATGCCTGAAGGCCAGAAGAGGGCGCCAGACCTCTTTACAGATGGTTGTGAGCCACCATGTGGTTGCTGGGAATTGAACTCAGTACCTTTGGAAGAGCAGGCAATGCTCTTAACCACTGAGCCATCTCTCCAGCCCCTATTTAACATATTCTTTTTTTTTTTCTTTTTTTTTTTTTTTTCTTTTTTTTGGTTTTTCGAGACAGGGTTTCTCTATGGTTTTTGGAGCCTGTCCTGGAACTAGCTCTTATAGACTATCTCGAACTCACAGAGATCCGCCTGCCTCTGCCTCCCAAGTGCTGGGATTAAAGGCGTGCGCCACCACCGCCCGGCTAACATATTCTTTAGAGTTCAATTTGATCTTTCTATAACTGTCTGCCCTGTAGGATTGTGTGGTACACTTGTAATATACTTTGTATTATAATAAGCAAAAAAAAAAAAAACTGTTTCATTTTCTTAGAGAAATATGCTGGAGCATTGCCTGTCCTTATTTGTACAGTTATACCCCTGATGGCCTAGTAAATGTGTGATTACTGAATCAGCTTTTTCTGAACTCAAAGCAGTTTCCCATTAAAACCTAAATAGTATTGATGATGTGGTATACATATTTTAGTTTTCCAAATTCTACAAAGTGGAACACACCCATCGGCCATATTTCATTCCTTTGAATGCCCTTGGGTTACTTCCTGCAGGTAGTGAAGTTTGGTTGTATAAAGAACAAGTAGGACATTTCCTTATAATTTCTTTGGCTTTGTTGCTAAGTGATGAAACAATATTTTTTTTAAAAAAAAACCTTTGCAATTAACATATTTTTTATGAAATTCTGAGGCCTCCAGCACATTTCTTTCAATAGTTTATCAATTTCTTCATTACCTTGTAGTTGAGGCCTGCTGAAGTCAATTTTTGTAAGAAATCTGTGAAGTTTTCCTTTGGGCCCTGTATAACTTAGTAAATGGCTCAATTTTCTTTCCTACTTCTCCAATTCTGTCCCAAGCATTCAAGCTGCTGAGTGGCATAAAGCCCAGGTATGGGCATTATATAGAGATTGCTTTTGTATGTTAGCATAATCTCCCTCTCCAAAAAGTTGGTCTTGAGAGATTTCCATATCCCTACCCTGCTGTGGGACAGTAGTCTGTACTCTGTCACTTGTATTTTAAATAAATGCTGATTAGCCAGTAGCCAGGCAGGAAGTATGGGAGGAGCAACCAGGCAGGAAGTAGAGATGGGGCAACGAGAGTTCTGGGAAGAGGGAAGTTTTAGTGTGCAGCCGTCACCCAGACACAGAGGAAGCGAGATGTGACTGCCTCGCCAGAAAAGGTACCAAGCCACGTGGCTAACACAGACCAGAATTATGGGCTAATACAAGTTATAGAAGTTAATAAGAAGCCTGAGCTAATAGGCCAATCGGCATTTATTTGAACTACAAGTGACAGGGTGCAGCCCATTGTCCCACAGCACTAGCCCTGTTTCATTGTTCAATATGGTCTTAGCCTCTTCTTTCTACCAGGTCCTCCATTGTACTAGGCTTAAGGACCAGGCTCCAAGACTGCTGTGGCCAAGTCTCTCCAGTCTTGAGGGATAATTCTATTACACGTTGACCATGAGCTTCACATCTGCTTCACAAAAGGTGAATGCATGCCATATGAGACTGTCACTTCCTTGAGTCTCCCTAAATCTACCATTTCCACATGAGTCCGTTCAGCTCTTGCACAGCCTTGGGGATATCTATCATTTGCCAGCTGTTCCTTTAAGGTTACTGGATAAATTAAAGTTGATTGTTTCTCTAACCTTAAAGTGCAATGCTGAGATTGGTTCTCCTTTAAATTCCTCTGTCTGGATCTGAATGTCTCATGATCTGTTTTAATAAGTTTTTCTAAGACCTGTATCTTGGTACTCATCAACCAACTTTTTTAAACCAAGAATTATCAAACCAACAATAAAGATTATCAAAATGATAATTAACATTATGCTAATCTTGGTTAAATTGATTACTCTTTCATTTAATTATTCCAATTTTGGATAATTTTGTAATCATATGGAGACCTACCTATTTCCATAATAATTTCCACATTTTTTAATGTGGGAAAAAACTCTCTCTCTTAACTAATTCCTCCCTTTAAGAATTCCCAGTTGGGGCTGGAGAGATGGCTCAGCGGTTAAGAGCATTGCCTGCTCTTCCAAAGGTCCTGAGTTCAATTCCTAGCAACCACATGGTGACTCACAACCATCTGTAATGAGGTCTGGTGCCCTCTTCTGGCCTTCAGGCGTACACACAGAAAGAATATTGTATACATAATAAATAAATATTTAAAAAAAAAAGAATTCCCAGTTGTCTCACAAAATCTACTGACAGTGATGGTGAATGCATAGACATCTGAGCGGAGAACACGGTGGGGGGGGGCACAGTCTGGCTGAGGGCAGCTACAACTCCTAGCATGAGCTGAGAGTGCATGGCGGTTGCAACAACAGTAGAAGCCTGAGCAGGTGTTAAGGCAGCTACTAGTGTGGCAGTAGTTGAGGAGAGGGTTCAGGGGAAGAAGCCCACAGGGGAGAGGGAGCTAGCTGTCTGAAAAATGCAAACAGGACTGTGTATGCAGAAGAAGCCTGTGTGAGGGAAGCTGCCTGAAGGCAGAGCCAGCTGCTCTAGAGTGGGTAAATTCTGTGGCGTTTGGAGCCCAGGTGCTGTTGAGTTTTGGTGGCAGCTGGAGACTATTTAGAGTGGCTACAACAGGAAAATCTTAAATTTGCTCAGAGGCTCGGGGACAAAAAGAAAGGAAAACCGAGCCGGCAGGGTGGTGATTCTGGTGGGAGGCCCAACATGCAGCTCTAGTCTGTGCCCATGGCTACAAAGGCACAGGCAAGCAGCTTTTTCATGAATTTATGCTGTGAAGTTGGGCACCAATTGTTGCACAAGTTCTAATTGGTCTTAATAATAAAAACCTATAGCCAGATAACAGATAAATGCTAAAATATCAGAGAGACAAAGGAACAAGCACAGCCAACTCTTACCTTGCTAACTCCTCAGTCAAAAAGGGGCCAATTTCCTGTCTCCTCCCACCTTATATTCCTCTCTCCAACTAGCCATATTACTTTCTGCACAGACCTCCAGACCTCTATGGTTAACTAGTGACTAGCCCCACCTGTTTCACGAGGAGGGTGGTCCTTTGTCCGGGCTGCCCGGCTAACTTACACCCTGAAATAACCACACAGAAACTATATTCATTAAAACACTGCTTGGCCATTAGCTCTAACTTCTTATTGGTTAACTCTTACATATTAGTTTAACCCATTTCTATCAATCTGTGTATCACTACAAGGTCGTGGCCTACCAGAAAAGTTTCAGCACATCTACTTCCGGCTGTGGATCCATGGCGTCTCCCTGATTCTGTTTTCTTTCTCCCAGAATTCAGTTATGTCTTCTCTGCCTACCTAAGTTCTGCCCTATCAGGCCAAGAAGTTTCTTTATTGATTAACCAATGAAAGCAACACATAAACAGAAGAACCTCCTACACCACCCACCCTCTGATCTTCAGGCAAGCTTTATTTGTTAGGTACAAACGAGATACCACCACACTTGAAGGACTTATGCAATTCACACTCATAATTTTCATTCTGTATGTTACCACACCTTTCCCCTTCATTAATCTATTTTTTAAGCATTTTAAAGTTGTAGGACTCAAAATGCTTTACTTCTCACCACATTAATATGTGTATCATTTGTGTTATCTGTACCACATAACACCTAATGCTGTGGTGTTGAAATTATCAGTTTATTCCTGTTCATTATTGAGTAACAGTCCACTGCCTGAATCAAATAACGTTTATCCTAGTATCTGATAGATACCTGGGCTATTTCCTGTTTGAGTTATTATAAATAAAACTGCTATATACATGCTTGATTTTTGTTTTTTGTAAATGTATGTTTTAGTACACCTGGTTAAAAATACCAAGAGGATTTGCAAGGTCATGTGGCAAAAGTATGTTTTAGATTTATAAAAAGCTTCCAGAATTTCTCCCAAGGTATTTATATCTGCTCCCCAGTTTTTCCCACAGTTTTTTTCATTTTCACCTGGATCTCCCCAAAAATCCCTGGCACTGAGCACTTTTTCAAATGTTTCTTAGTCATTTGTTTATCTTCCTTTTGTCAGTTTTCTTTTCAAGACAGGATTTCTCTGTTAGCCCTGGCTGTCCTGGAACTGTTACGTAGATCAGGCCAGCCTTGAACACACAGAGATCAGTGTGCCTCTGCCTCCTGAGTGTTGCCACCACCCATCGTCAGTTGTTTCAATCATAAGCCTTGTCTTTCGATATTGAGTTTAAGAAATCTATGTGAGCCGGGCGATGGTGGCGCACGCCTTTAATCCCAGCACTCGGGAGGCAGAGGCAGGCGGATCTCTGTGAGTTCGAGACCAGCCTGGTCTACAGAGCTAGTTCCAGGACAGGCTCCAAAGCCACAGAGAAACCCTGTCTCGAAAAACCAAAAAAAAAAAAAAAGAAAGAAAGAAATCTACGTGTACTTTATATTCAAAGGTTTACATTTCATGGCAAATTGAAATATCAGTTCACTTCTTCCAAAATTTGAAAAATGCCTATTATTAATTAGAGCTTTGGAGCCTGTCCTGGAACTAGCTCTTGTAGACCAGGCTGGTCTTGAACTCACAGAGATCCGCCTGCCTCTGCCTCCCGAGTGCTGGGATTAAAGGTGTGTGCCACCACCGCCCAGCCTGAAATAAACTTCTTATACAGTGAAATGCAAACAGACATTCCAAGTAAATTGGCTGAATTTGGCAAATGCACTTACCTACTCCCTCACAAGATCACTATTATCATCATTCCAGGAAGTTTTGCCATTTGGGAGCCCAATTAATCTCCACTCCACCCTTCCAGAGGCAACTATTGTACTCATTGGAAAAGCCACTAGCATGAATTCACCATACACAATAGGTTGTATTCTGACATTTTCATTCACGTATATTGTGTTCTTGTATCCTGTTGGCCTCTCCTTGCTGCCCTCCTCGCTTTCTCCTCCTCCCACTGGTACCCCGCCTCTTCCTCTTTAGGTCTAGATCCCACAAACAAGCTATGTAATGTTTGTCATTCTGAGCACAGTTTACTTTGCTTAATGTGATGGTTTCTGGTTGCACCCATTTTCCTGAAACCCATATTTTCTTTGTCCATTCATCTGTTGTTAAAAACCTAGGCTGCCTTCATCTGGTATTTGTATCATAGAATAGTTTGTCTCTTTTAAAATCTTGTAACAATGTGCTCACTTATGTACTGTTTGAGTTAAAGCATTTTAACTTGTGTTGAGATTCATTCGTGTTGTCTTTATCAGTTATTCATTTTTAAATTCTTGTATTGTAAGTATACTTTGACTCTATAGTTTTTCTCTTATGAGTGCGTGTCTGAGATATTGTCACTTTGGGGATGTTAGGAATATGAACATTTTGTGGGGGCACGCTTGGTTATTAGGAGTTCTGCTTGAGAGTGGAGTTTCTGAGGATGGGTCAGGTGCCATGCCCTTTCCCATAGTCATCCTACTAACAGCCTCGGTAGCAGTGCATGAAAGTCCTGCATATTCTCACCACATTCGGCCTCACTAATTTTTAGCAGTCTCAGCGGGACTCTAGTAGGGTCTCATGTGACAGCATTTCACACTCTAGGTGTCCTGACACCCCACCTTCCTTATGTGATTACTCTCTGTTCACATCATTCGTGCAGTAAGCATTACTTTGCCTTCAGTTTTCTATGGCCTGCAGTTTTTCCTACAGTTCATCCTGGAAGAGAACTGTAAAGTTGTTTAGTACTTTAGCACAAAACATTGAGTTGGTAAATAAGTTGCTCCTATCATAAACTATCAGGAATTTGTCACATTCCTACTTGTTTAGTTTGCCATTTTTTGTTTTTGTTTTTGAAAGGAAGAGAGGGAGAGGATAACATTTAGATCTAGTCTTTTTTTAAGGTTTATTTTTGAGTGTGTGTATTTGTCCCATCTACATATTCATGCATGTAGGCATCAGATTCCCTAGAGCTGGACTTAAAGGCAGTTGTGAGCTGCCTTATGTAGATGCTGGGATTCAAGGGAGTCCTCTACAAGAGCCGAATGCAATTACTAAGCCATCTCTCCAACCCTGGAATCTAGTCTTTTTTTTTTTTTTTTTTTTTTTTTTTTCGAGACAGGGTTTCTCTGTGGTTTTGGAACCTGTCCTGGAACTAGCTCTTGTAGACCAGGCTGGTCTCGAACTCACAGAGATCCGCCTGCCTCTGCCTCCCGAGTGCTGGGATTAAAGACGTGCGCCACCACCGGAATCTAGTCTTATGCACAGAAACTATACAGGTATTTGTAAACATTGTTTCTGTTCATTGACTATAAAAAACTAGCCACAGTTCATAAAAATGAATGTGGAAAGTGGGGCCCAATTGGAAAATATATCGATACTAAAAGTATTCGTGAACGTTGAACTCTGAATAGTGAAATCTTTGACAGTTTGATGGTGCTCTGTTCCTTCAAATAAAATCAGCTGAGTTATAAATATAGACAAAACACCTGACAGTTATCTCAAAGATAGAAATGGATATAAATAAGCCAGGTGGGTGGTGCACACCTTGATTCCCCATATTGGAGAAACAGACAGACAGGTGGATCTCTGTGTTCTTGGGTATCCAGTGATACATAGTGAGTCCCTGTCTCAAAAGACAGACACATATATATATACACAGACAAACACGAGAGTGGTGGGGGAGGAGAGAGAGGAGAGAGAGAGAAATATTTTTTAAAAAAAAGAAATATGCATAGACTTCACAGGTTATAAACTTAACCTCTATAGCAATCTTATATTTACACCTTGGTTGCACCTTAGTATGTTAGGACAGTGTGAAGGAACTTTTAAAAGTCTTACGGTCCAGGCTCTATTCCAAAGCAGTTAAATAAGAATATCTGTGATGGAACTCAAGCATCAGTATTTTAAAAGGTCCCCAGGTGGTTACAGTGTGCAGCCAAGCATGCAAACCAGGACTATTAGAAACACGTGAAGTAAAATTTGGTTAAGTATGTGTGAAATTCCTTTTACATATAGTCTACCATAGGGCTTTGGGCGTTTTAAAGTTTGTCTTCACCTGTTACAAGCACCACGACTTTAGGCATCTTTTGTATCTATTTCTATAGAGAATTAATGAGACTGTGAGGTAGAGTTTCTAGTCCAATGCAGAGTACAAAGTAGGTCTGCCGCCTGGGTTGGTCCTCCAAAACCAAATTTGTGTTTTTAGCAAAATTAGTTTCTCATCTTGAATGTCACTACATGCAACTGAGCATCTAAAGCAGTGTTGCTTATAAAATATGTGTCATTAAATATTGGCTAAATAGATGCTTTTTCACCTGAAGGAGGAGAAAAGCCTTAAGAGCTTTTTACCATATGCTTTGAACTTAAGCAACAGCGGACACCCAACAGCCTACCTTTTGTTTTCTGAGTTGACAGTGCCAGTCTTCTTTAAAGAGGGTAGTTTGTGAAAGAAATTATTCTCTCATCTTTCTCATGTGAAGGAAGAGGGTGATAATAAATTAAGTAAAGGAAACAGGTGGGAGACACAGGGCGGACAGCACCTGATGAGCTGCGCCGGGGCTTCAGTTTTCTGCCGCCTGGAGAAACTGCCCAGACAGTTGGGGTTCTACAGGTTAATAACAATAAGCAAGGGGTGGAGTGCTTAAGCCTTTTAAGAGAATGATAAACACGGCGGAAGGCGTGTCTTCCAGCGCCCCACTCCCTTGGGGTTGCGATCACGTGGGCTCAGTACTTCCCGATTCCCAGCCACTGTCTCCCTAGGCTGTGTGATCTGAGTGTGGAGGGAGACAGGGAAACACGGGAAGGAAATTTAAACGCAGAAAGAGCAGGGACTACAAGGGGCGGTTAGAACAATGCCGCACTTCACCGTGACCAAGGTGGAGGACCCAGAGGAGGGGGCAGCAGGCCCGGTCTTCCCCGAGCCCAGGTCAGCAGAAATAAAAGCCCGGATTCAGGATCCCCAAGAGCCAGGTGAGTCCCGCGCTTGTAGCTTTGGGGACCCACAGAACTAGTTTTCTTGAGGGAACTGGTAACTTGGCCATCAGTCTGCGAACTGTTGCTCACGGTGCGAATGGAAAAAAAGTGTGTTTTTCAGTTGTTTTACTCCCCGTATATCTGATCTCTCTCTCTCTCTCTCTCTCTCTCTCTCTCTCTCTCTCTCTCTCTCTCTCTCTCTCTCTCTCTCTCTCTCTCTCTCTCTCTCACACACACACACACACACATACGAAGTGGTTTGTTTTTTCAGCCACAAAGAGTTTTCTGTGTCCATTACCAACAGGTGAAATTGAATCGGTGGCAATGTATGAAAAGAGTTTTCAAGCAAAAAGAAAGGCAGTAAAAATCATTTCTGCAGAATTTAGAATTCAGTTTTCGCACAGACAGCTTAGATTCATCTAGAGAAGACTTCGAGCTGGACGGACAAGAGGCCTTTAATCTTAGCAGTTTATATAATATATACAGAGGGAGCATGGTTCAGTAGTTTTCTTCTGTGAACTTTTTACTTGCAAATTTGCGTTTATTCAGAATTTTGCTTCAGTTTACCAGGTACACAGTAAATCAGTAACGAACGTTCTAATAACTCTTTAACGAAAGAAAAAGTACCATAGGTGTTCATTGTGGTGATCAACATAGCATCGGGTTTAATAAAATGATTTGATGAATATGCTTATCTCTGTTGTGGCCGCTGAATGGTGACAGTTAAACTTTCCCGGCGAATTGTGGTTTGGGATTTTTAAACCTGCAATTAAAGTCTTAGTTAATACTGTGGTATTAAATATACTTACACTTGGAATCTTTTTTAAAAAAAATAACTCGTAAATCGTCAGCAATGATCTGTATGTGAGCAAAGTTGAATGGAACTCGATTCTCTGTAGTTCTTCCTTGTGACAAGCAGCTGTGGGTGCTGTCTCAGGTGTTAGGGAACTTGAGCTAGAGAGAAGCGTTTCATTTATTTCCATCCTTCTAGTGAGAGGATTTATCAGAAGACAGTAAGGAAGATGTAAATTCTTTGCACTAGGTTATTTTTGCTTTGCTTTATAGCACGGAGCTGTGAAAGCGAGTTTTAGCTTCCTTGACCTTGAACCTGATTCTTTGCCTGTGGCTTCAGCTTAGAGGAGCTGAACTCTCGGGGTAGGTGTGTTTGAAGTTGCCCTTTGTCATTTGCTGATATTTTCAGTTCTTTTAGTGTTTTCTCTGTTGTCTTCAATAACGTCACAAAATGCAAGTGAAGTGTCTCACTTCTCACTTTTTTGCCCTAATTTCTCTTCTCTACCTTTATTTGACTGTTTCATTAACTAGTGTCATTGTTTCGAAAATTTTTGCTGTTTGGAAGGAGGATTTAGAACAGAGTAATAAAGTATTCACAGCCTTCTAGAAACCATAAAAATTTGATAGGACCCAGCTTTATTAATAATGTGACATTATTATGCTTAATATATTTTCTTCCCTAAAATTGCTTTAAAAAAAGGAAAAAACAACAGAAATAAGCGAACTCAAATTTAATAAGACTCTTTAATTTGATGTTTTCCACAGTATCTCAGAAAGCATCCTCTTGAATAAACTAATATTTGAGAAGTGAACACTATTGGGAATGTATTATCTAGACTGTGTTTATTGTAGGGTTAAGCTGGGAGAAGGGAAATCTTATTATTGACAATTGATTTCGCCCCCAACCTGACACATGTGTTTGCAATTTAGCCCCTTGCTCTCCCAAGTTAAAAATGTAGAAGAACGAACTCAGTGAGACCTACTATTTTGTACAGTGAATATGTGCTAGTGAAGAATATGTAGCTAGTTTGTTGTTTAGTTCTTCAAACACTGGCCATTTATCCCCCTCCCCACCCGCCCTTTCTTTTTCCCCTCGGCATCTGTGTAGCAAAGAAAGTAGTATCATATAACCAAACAAACAGATCATTTCTAAAACTATATAATTAATATGTTTATTTGAACTTTATAAAAATAGTTAATAGAGCTAATCCAAACTAATTTTTAAGTGAAGTAATTTTTAACATATTATCTTTAGTGTGAATATATTGTACATGCTGTTGGGTTACATAAGGGCATTTTCATAAAACCATTAATAAAATAAGTGTAGTAGTTCTTGCTACGTGCAGTACTAGAGGTCAGTGTAGTAGGCCCTGCTTGAGCTTCAGAAGGAACTCAGAAACTGATTTCTGTAACTTCTTCCTTTCTTCCCCTGAACTCTGTTTTCTGGGCAGCATGCCTACGAAAGTGGCATTGGCACAACTGTGTTGCTCTCTGTCCCCCCACCAGTGTGAAGGTCAGCATCCTGAGGACGGAGACTTTGTCAGGTCATGTGTATTTCAGGGTCCTAAGCAACTTAGCGTGCTCTCTGCCCTTTCTGTTCACCAACCTTCAGGCCAGCTGTTGGACTTTTCTCTTAAAGTTCAAAAGATGTACAATTTAAGTTCCCCACCAAAGGCAGTAAAACGGCTTTAGAGTCAGGGACCTGGCTATGAATCCCATACCTACTAATTACTACTAATTAGTAATAGTGACAATTTGTAATAATTAGTACCTGAGTGACTTTGGTCTGTCGTTTAACTTCTCTCCTCACTGGTAAAACCAAAGGAATAGTAATACCTATGTTACAGGGTGGTTGGGAGGACTGCATGGGGTAGACAATTTGTACATACAGGTGTGGCATCGCACTACAAACAAGAATTCCTATTTCTTACCTTGTGATTAGTGGTTCAGTGAGAAAAAGAAACAGGTTTGGATAACTGAGTTGGAACAATAATAGGTTGCCTGGAGGGCATCCTAAATAGGAATCTGAGAAGGGGACCCAACAGATCCTTAAGGGGAAATCTAGAGAAGATCACAAGCAGTAGGAACAATTCGAAGGTAGGAGAGGAGAGTTGAGCACTGTGAGAAATGAAATTTGAGGGCGGTTGGAAAAGAAGAGACAAGGAAGGACGATACATGGAGGTTGGTTATCAAAATGCTATCAATTTCATCTTCTCCCTCTACAAGGCACCTCCTCCAGGCCAGTGACAGTACTTGCCATGGACACAGGATCTGTTTTTTTTTTTTTTTTTAATATTTATTTATTTATTGTGTGTACAGCATTCCTTCCATGTGTGCCCGCAAGCCAGAAGGGGGCGCCAGGTCTCATTATAGATGGCTGTGAGCCACCATGTGGTTGCTGGGAATTGAACTCAGGACCTTTGGAAGAGCAAGCAGTCAGTGCTCTTAACCACTGAGCCATCTCTCCAGCCCCCTATGGACACAGGATCTTGCTGGAGGTGGTATCCAGTTGCCATGGACAAAGGATCTTGCTGGAGGTTGTATCCAGTTGCCATGGACACAGGATCTTGCTGGAGGTGGTATCCAGTTGCCATGGACACAGGATCTTGCTGGAGGTGGTATCCAGTTGCCTGTGCTCCCCACTGCATCACTTTTCTAAGTCCTAGTGCGCATGGTCCACAGAGCTTGACAGGATTATTAAGCATATATTGTTTTTTTCTGTAGGTATAATGACACAAGCCTGTAATCCCAAGCTCAGGCAGGAGGATAATGAGTTTGAGGCCAGACTAGGCTGTACAGTGAGGCGGAATCTCCAATAAATAAAAAATTATTCTATAGGACTGCACAGATTTTGATTCTTTATTGTGTTTTCTTAATCAGGTATGTATACTACATTCAGTTCTTGATTTAAATATTAGGTTCATATAAATATTGTCGTTAAATAATTGCTGTAAATCTCCTTGCTCCTCAGATCAGCTTATAGCAGCTGTGGATTAGGCAAATATGGACTGCCAGGTGTACCTTGCTAGACACAGATAGCAGATTGTTGGAGTTCTGGGATGGAAACAGAACTCTAAGGAAAGTCTTAGATATGGACCTGTCACAGTAGAGAAAACACCCTCTATTGTTAGAGACGGCAGCTCCAAACATGGAACACAGTAGGAATACACATGCTAGAAGGTCATACTGTGAGAGTTCCGTTAAGTGAAGATTCAATCTTAGGAACTCACAACATCTAACTGTTAGCTAAATATTAGTTGTACATTACCTATGAAATATCCTTTTAAATGTGACTTTTAACTACTCCTTACTGACTGAAATTAAAATAGGTAGAACTGGACAACTCCAGATTGGTCTCTGTGTAGATTATTTTCTGGAGGAAAGATTTGCAGTGAGTATACACCTGCATCCCCAGCCTGGGTAACATAGCATAGACCTCTGTCTCAGCACTCAGGAGGCAGAGGCGGAGTCAGAGGGATCTCTGAGTTCAAGGCAATCTTGGTCTACATAACAAGTTCCAGACCACCCTGGGCTACATAAGACACTGTCTCAAAAAAAAAAAAAAAATTTAAAGCTTTATTTTTCTTCTTCCTTTTAACTATTTACGTGGGATTTTTACCAATCCCAAGAAGAGAGACATAGATCTGCATGTTTTAAAATCTGAGTTAAAAGTTATCTTTGGGACTGACTGGATGGGACATGTTTTTCTGCTTCCCATACTAGACTCCAGTATTCCAGAACTGTCAGAAGGACTTCACATGTCCCTCAGATATCTCTGCAATTATTTTGTCATGATTTTTTTGTACCTAGGAACACAAATTCAGACTTTGGAGCTGGAGATTTGGGAGTGGCTCAGTGGTTGAAGTGCTTGCTCCGTAAGTTTAATAAGAAACTCGAGAGTTCTCGTGCCTGCTAGCGTCAGAAAGTAGAGCTGGGATCTCCAGAGCACACTGTATAGCTAGCAGGACTAGCTGCTTTGGTGAGGTCTGGGTTTGGCTCAGCAACCTTGCAATCTTAGGTGTCCACATGCATGTCCACACACCTGCACATACCACACATACACAGAATACGGGTAAAGGTGAAGGACTACAAATCTGAATGTGTTTCCTTACAGCTCTCTACACTTACAAACACTGTGTGAGTCTGAGATAATACATTCTCAGTCCTGAACATTGCCCGTCTCCATTTCTACACTATGTAACCACTGCTTTGTTAGAAGTTCTCTCTCCTAGATTTTCTTGCTTAGTCTCCCAACCCTCATACACTGTTTGCTACTTTGGCCCCACGAGAGACATACCAGATTGAGACAGATTGAACTCTATAAAGATAAAACCTCTATAACAATTACATATACAAGTGGGTGTGGTTCTGCATGCCTGAAATTACAGTCCTTGAGAGCTGAGGTTAGAACCTACATAGTGAAACCCTGTATCCAAAATTAAAACCCCCCAAATATACTCACTTGATTTTAAATGTTGCTTTATTATTTTTATATTCTATACTAAATATTAATTGGGAGTGAAGATTATAATTATGTATAATTTTAGCGTATTATACCACTTTTTAAAACTTTTGACCAAATATGTCTAAATTCACCATGAAATTTCAAACTTGAAAGATTCTCAAATTTCAGTCCAAATTCAGACATACAGAGAAAGGAGATTATCAGCTGGTAAACTCTAAAGAAACTAGTATTTCTTGGTTTTGACAAGTTGAAAGAGAAAGAAATATTACATATAAATTGTTATCGGCATTAGGGTCATAATAGCAGCTGCCATTGCCAAGTCAGGTGGGTGGCTGACAAGACTGACTTCATTCTGACAACAGCCAACGCAGGGAGCCTTTGCACCACATCAGAGTAGGAAAGTGGGGTGCTGGGAAATCAGGGCTACATAAGTGGCAGCACTCAGACTTCGGTCTGTACAGTGGCAAAACCTTCCTTCCTCCCAACAATGCACTGTTTGTTACTCCCCAGTTAAACATACATTGTAAATTTTAAAATTTAATATATATTAATTAAAATACAATTAGATCATTTGCCCCTTCCCTTTCTTCTCTCCAAACCTTCCCAGGTCCCCTGCCTTCATTCCCTCATGTTTGTGAGTGTTTATATATGTACATCTATGTATATTTTATAATAATCAACCACTATTTAAACTCTTTTCTACTACTACGCTGATGTATTCTCTTAGTTACTAATTCTAAGTCTCTATTTCTTTTGTAGTCGTGAGTTCCTCAAAATTAAACGAAAGTACATTTCTTCAACATTTGCATAGGTTACATTGCTCCTTTCCTTGGTATGGATTATTTCCAAATATACTGTATTCTTCTAAATGATGCCAAAAATTGAGAAAGCTGAGCAAGCAAGAAACTTGGCTTAATCTGACTGTCCCAGAATATCTTTCTATTCCTTGCATTTGTAGGAAGACACACACCAGTGAGATGGAGACTCAAAGCCTAAGGGCTAGTGGGAGGATAGGGCAATGTAAAATACCTGACTTTTAGCATAACTTTAAAACAATGGAAGCTGGGTGTGATTGGCTGGTACTGCAGTATCATTACAAGTCCAAAGCCAGCCTGAGCTAGAGCTAGAGCGTGTGTGACCTGTTTAAAAAAAGAGACAAAAAGCAAGAAAGAACTACATGCACTACTGAAGTTATCTAGGCATTTTTATCTCAGTAACATAATCCTCGTGTAGGTATAACACAGACATGGTGGAAATTGAATATGGGCACATAAATGCATAAAAACATGAGCAATTTGAATCCAGTAAACCCCATATAATAAGCTAGGTCCCTGTTGGAAGGCAGACATACCCAACACTGTGTCTCAACTTGCAGTTGCTTTTGATTAAATCTGTATGTTTTATTTGATTGATTGTTGTGCAAAGGGCTGGTTTTGAACTTAAGGTCCTCCTACTTGAGCCTCCCAGATGCTGAAGTTGTTGGAATACACAAACATACTTGATTTTGTAATTATATTTTTACTTCAGGAGTATTGTGAATTCTAAAAAGATGAAGAATAGACTTTTAATATTTTTGGAAAAGTATTTTTTATTGTAGGAAATTTCAAACTCAAAAAATTCCAGCAATTTTTCGTCTGTATCTTTTCCCTCTTGTTTTTCTTTTTTTTAGATGTTCTTTGTATTTATAAATGCCAACCCCCTCTTAAAAATGTTGAAACTGTTTTCCCTAATCATTATTTCTTTTAATGTTTTTTTGTGATGTAGTTGACATAAAATTGCCTGCATGTATGTATAATAATGAATTTTCACACACACATATACTTGTGAAACAGTCACCACCATCAAGATAACGAACATTTTCATTACTCACAGAAGTTTCCCTGTGCCCTTTGCAGCTCAATTGCCTGGCTCAAGAACAGAAGCTATTTTTTCTATTTCTGCTTCTGTTTTTGTTTTTCTGTCACTATCCACTAGTTTGCATTTGTGAGAATTTTATATGAGTATAATAATAGAATATTTATTATCTTCTTTTATACAACATACTTATTTTGGTATTTATACATTTTTGTCAATACCCTTTGAGTCCAACTCTAATATATTCATTTCTTCTATCGTTTTTTCTGGAACTTAACATTCAAGGGAGTAGTTGGAAACAAGACAGTCTATAAATCTATAGACTTCACAGAGAATCTTGAAGTGTTTAATTAGAAGGATATGTTGATGCCACCAGCAGTTCCATCAGCTTAGAAGTCTGAGGCAGGAGGATCATTTGAAGCCAGAGGTTAGACGCCAACCTGGGCAACATAGCCAGACCATGCATGTATATAATGTCTTGTGATTACTCTTTCTGCCCTCTATTACTGCCCCTTCCCCCATCCCTGACACACTCTCATCCCTCCTAGTCCATTTCCCGGATTCTTGACTTTTGGTTGGTTTTGTGTCCTGCCAAAATTAACCAGAGCCATCTGTGTGAGCGTTGTCTTGGAAACTATTCCTTAGAGCCTGGTGGATTCACCAGTGGATAACACAACTGAAGACAATGACTGACTGACACAGACTCTCTTCCCTCCCTCACTGCTCTCTACCTGAGCCTATCAACAACAAGTAGTTCTTCAGTGAGGGGTGTGGTCGCCTGCGCCCTTCCTCCATCCATCCTGACTGTTCACAGGCTTGTTCTTTTGCATGTTTTGTGTAGGAATCCGCAACTGCTTTGAGTTTGAGGTTGGGGTGACTGTGTCTTTCCCAAAAAGTGGCATATTACAGCCCTTCTCTCTGAATTCCAGCCCTTTAATTCTACTGTTTTCCACAAGATTGCATGGGCCTTACAGAGAATGGTATAAAAGTCTTGTTTAGGGCTGAACATTCATCCATTACTTATTCTCAGGCAGTCTGATGCTATGTCAGTTTAGCTAGAGAAAAATATGCACTTCCTCTGTAAGGCTTACTATCTCTGCTCTGGAAGCCCAGCAATTAACTGGTGCAACAAAGGCGTGCACCACTGTGTTCTCATTATTATTTTTAGGCTCAAGAGACTGCTGCAGAATCTCTATTTAGCTCGTCCAATCAACTGTTCATTCTAGATAGTTTTTCTGTTGCTGACTGCCTGGTTTCCCGAGATAGCTTGCTTTTTTCTTTGTCACTTCAAAAGAGCTTAAGTTCATTTGCTGGAGGATGACAAGTGCTGGCAGCCTCAAGAAAACAAGGTGGGTGCAGGAATTTTTGTCCTAATTGTCTTCTGTCTGTGGCATGAAATCAATGTTCTTAAAATATAAAATGTTCACACTATTGTCTTCAATGACTGAACTCCTGTTAGAGTTAAGTGTGAAATGCCCCCAACAAAGTCAGGCATTTAAACATGTGGTTCCTAGTTGGTGGCATTAATTTAAAAGGTTATGGAACCTATGGGGTGGGAATTATGGTTGCTAGAGTTGGATCACTGGGAATGAGCCTTTGAAGGTTATAGCCCAATCCTGCTTTTTCTTGAGCTCTCTTGTTTTCTGGTCCACCATGATGTGAGGAGCCCCAGCACACACTGCCACCACCATGAATTGACCATGCCTTTCCTGTCATCATGAACTAAGACTGAAACTGTGAGACAAAACCAACCTTTGTGTTCAGTGTTTGGATCACAGTGGTGCAGAAGTCTCTACTACAGAAAGCTGGTGCTGGAAAGTGGAGCCATTGCCTTGATAAACCTGGCCATGTAGTTTGTAGAATTTTTAGAACTGTGTAGCAGGAAGAATGTGGAAGAGTGTGGAGCTGTGCAATATGAAAGCCTTTGAATGCTGTAAGCAGGGTTTACTGGGGTGATTGTGATCAAGGGTCAGAAGAGCAAAATGGGGAGAGAAATGTGGCCAGTAAAAGTGTCGTTCACGAGTTTTTGAAGGGAAATTGGGATAGAGGCTATAGTAGTACTTTCTCGTCAGGATCCCCAACTCACAATAAATGACATGGAGACTTATTATTGATTATGAAAGCTTAGGTTTGTTTCAACTAGTTCTTACAACAAATTAACCCATTTATATTAATCTATGCTCTGTCATGTGGCATTACCTTTCTTCTGTCTTGCACCTCCTGCTTCCTCTCCATCTGGCTGGTGACCCTGCCTTTCATCTTCCCAGAGTTCTCTCTCTGCCTGGAAGTCCCACCTATTTACCTCCTGCCTAAGCTATTAGCCATTTAGCTTTTTATTATACCGCTCACAGTAATGCATCTTCACACAGTGTACAAATATCTCTCAACAAGAAGCCATTGATGTTCTATCCTAGTAAAGAATCTGGCTATGTTTTGTTGTGTGTGTCCAGAAAATTTGAGTGAACCTGAACTTGAAAGTCATGGACTAATTAATTTGGTGGAGGGAATTTCAAGACTGAATAACATTGAGGCTGGGGCATGATTGTTACTGGCTGCCTATAGAAAACTACAGTGGAGGGGGCTGGAGAGATGGCTCAGAGGTTAAGAGCACTGGCTGCTCTTCCAAAGGTCCTGAGTTCAATTCCCAGCAACCACATGGTGGCTCACAACCATCTGTAATGAGATATGGTGTCCTCTTCTGGCCTGCAGGGACATATGCAGGCAGACCACTGTATACTTAATAAAATAATTTTTTTTTTTAAAAAAAGAAAACTACAGTGGAGATTCAAAATAAAAAGTGGAACAAGAAGATGTGAAAAATTGTAGCTTGAGAAGGAAAAATGAACACATTAACAGCCTTAGAGAAGGTTGTACAGACAAAGAAGCTATATTTGTTCAGGTGATTAGTGCAGTTATAAGAAAGGGGCCATAGGGACAAGGCTTTGGGCTTGGGAGTCAAAATGCAAACCTATTTGAAAAACTTTCATTTGAGAGGAGCGGGGAAAGTGTCTGAATAGAGGCTGCATAGCACCTGGGGTCTCCTTTATTTACCAGGACCTCTGAAGAACATGCTTTCCCTTGTTCAGCTGTGCAGGATCTCCGAGGCCACTGTTGCTGTGCTAAAGGGGACACAGTTATTACCACAATAGGCAGTCAAACCTTGTGTCATCAATGTGTTGCTGGTTTTGTAGGCATGGGTTGTGAACACTTTCACTTGAGATCCTGAAAAATGTTGATGAGGCTGGGCAATATGTTGTATGACTGGAGTCCCTACAGGAAGACCCTGCATGGTCAATGTATGAAGTAAGCTGCCGTGGAAACTATAGGGTATTGGACATGTCAGGGCCATGGAACGTGTGCCAAGAAAAACTGCATGAATAGAGCTTTCACAACAAAGCCTGCATGGGCTGCAGATGAAGGGCTAAAGAGGTGATGCTACTCAAATGCCCAAGTGATGCTACCATGTGCCGTGAATGTTGAGCACGGAGATCCTCAGGCCCTTAGCAGAGACTTTGGACTTTGGAACAGCATGGGGACTGTTACTGTTATGGGGACTTTGGAACTATGACTAAGTGCATTTTGTCTTACGAGATGGCCATGAAACACAAAGTTATGATTTGAATGTGAAATGACACACCCAGGCCTGTATATTTGAATACTTGGTCCTGAGCTAGTGGTGCTGTTTTGAAAGATTGTGGTTCCCCTGTTTGGAGTGCATTGATAGTAGAGGTAGTCACTGGGGAGGGGGAGCCCTTAGGGGTTATAGCCCAACCCTACTTCTGGCACAAATTCTCCATCTTTTGGTCTGACGAGTTGCAAGGTGCTCCAGCCACACATTGTTGGCGGAGGCTGGTTGTTCATTTCGGGCCACCTAGACCAGAAATAATCACACAGAAAT
This sequence comes from Chionomys nivalis, assembly GCF_950005125.1. NCBI lineage: Eukaryota > Metazoa > Chordata > Mammalia > Rodentia > Cricetidae > Chionomys > Chionomys nivalis. The sequence continues at coordinate 62,187,895 of NC_080094.1, read as the reverse complement.
TATATTATTTGTAATATTGTTTGGCCAATAGCTTAAGCGTACTTTCAGCTAGCTCTTACATCTTAAATTAACCCATTTTTATTATTTTGTGTATTATCATGAGACTCGTGGTTTACCAGCAGGGTTCATGCTGCCAGCCCACATCTTTCTCCTCTGGGAGGCTACATGGCATCCCCCTTGGCTCTGCCTATTGGCTCCCTACATCTCTACCTGGATCTTCCTCCTGGCTCTATTCTGTTAAGCCATTGGCCGAAAAGTGGCTTCTTTATTAACCAATGGCAATAAAACATTCACAGCATACAGAGGGGAGTCCCACATCAACACATTTCTGCTTTCCTGCTAGTTTGGGCTAAAGCTGAAACTGTACCAAAGCAGACCTTCCTCCCTTACATTGCTTGTCAGGTATTCAGCCACACACGTGCAGAAATAGTCCATATAGTACCTTACCTTCTTCCCCCACCCCCACCCCTTGTTTTGGTTTTTCACGACAGGGTTTCTCTGTGTAGCATTGGCTGGCCTGAAACTCACAATGTAGATCAGACTGGCCTCGAACTCACAGAGATCTGCCTAAAGGCCTGCGCCACCACCACCTGGCCTCTAAAGTCACCTCTTAAAAACCATACCAACGGAGTCTCATTATGTGTCCATACTGGTCTCAGATTCACAATCCTCCTACCACATCTTCCAGGTAGATGAGATTATGGATATGACATTTGTTCTAGTTGGTTTTGTCAACTTGACACAAGCCTAAACATATCTGTCTGGGAAGGGGGACCCTAAATGAGAAAAGGCCTCCTTAAGATTGGCCTATAGGGGCTGGAGAGATGGCTCAGAGGTTAAGAGCACAAGCTGCTCTTCCAGAGGTCCTGAATTCAATTCCCAGCAATCACATGGTGTGGCTCACAATTCTCTGTAGTGAAATCTAATGCCGTCTTCTGGTGCGCAGGTGCACATACAGTTAGAGCACTCTTATACACTCCTATACAATAAATAAATAAGTAATAAATAAATCTTTTTTTAAAAAAAGAAAAAATTAACCTGTAGGTTATTTTCTTGATTAGTAATCAATTTGAGAAGACCCAGCCCTTTGTGGGTGGTGCCATCCCTTGGTAGGTGGTCCTGGAGTATATAAGAAAGCAAGTGGAGCTAGCCATGAGAAACAAGCCTATGAGTGCCCCTCCATGGTTGCATCATTTCCTACCTCCAGGTTTCTGCCTTGAGTCCGTGCTCTGACTTCTAGGATGATGGACTGTTGTGGTGTTTATCACAGCAGCAGAATCCCTAACTAAGACACCTCTGTGTTCCCAGCTGCTTGTTGAGTCAGTAGTACCTGTATGCTGGGTAATCTACGCCACTCGGGTGAGGTGGGATTATCAGTTGTGTTCAAGAGTTTAATACCAGCCTGGACAGCACAGTAAAACCTAACCTCACAATAACTCTTATTGCTGTCCTGGAGAATACCTTAGAGATGCTGGGTTTGTTGTTGTTTGTTTGTTCCTGGCATGTGCCACCACCACCCAACAGAGATGCTGTTGTTAGCATGGATGAATTACAAGGACCCAGAATAAGTGTGATGATCCTGCCTGTCTCTAATAAATCTAGTGTTCATCAAATTTTCATACTTTATTTGTTTCATAAAAATCTGTTTTCATTTGTCCAGCTTTACTCAGAAATTTTCAGTTGTTTCTCATTTTCTCTTTGTGTGAAGGTGTTTCCTAATGTGATCCAAACTTCCCGGACATGTTATGCTTGTTTTTTTCTCTCTGGTTTTGAATCCCTTATTGTTTTTAAGATTTTAAGAAATCAGCCAGGGTTGGTGGCGCACAACTTTAATCCCAGTGCTCAGGAGGCAGAGGCAGGCAGATCCCTGTGAGTTTGAGGCCAGCCTGATTTACAAGAGCTAATTCCAGGACAGGTTCCAAAGCTACAGAGAAACCCTGTCTTGAAAAACAAAAAAACAAACAAACAAACAAAAAAAGATTTTAGAAAATCCTATCTACAGTTGACTCTGCTTCAGCCCATCCTTCCTTACCTGGATCTTTGCACCCCTGGCTACAGAAGAGGTGATGGAAAGTCCAGGCTGAGGCCTGGCCCTGCACTGTTGTCTTATCTTCATTGGTCGCACCACCCTGATCATATCCTTTTAGCTGTCTCAGAACTAGTTTCTTAGGAACATGGTAATAATTCTTCCTCATTGGACTGCTGTGCAGATTTGATATGATGATAGTAAGAAAATTTCCCTAGATTCAATCATTTAGAGACTACATTTATTCATTTATCATTCCAACTTTATGAATCATCTTCACATTTTATTTATTGTTTTTACTTTAAGTCACTGTTAACAGAAGATTTGTCATAAAGTGAAGTATCAGCTTGTGTGCCATGAGTACAGTAAAAATTAAAAGCAGATGCAGTACACGTATTACTAATCTTCTTAGATACTATTGCCAACCATAGGTTCTAAGAAAAGACTAGCAAGTTCTAAAAGATATTTAAAGATAATTCCAACATATTAAAATTATGTTTGATATAGTATTTCAACTCTGAGTGTATTGATCATAATAATGTCTGTAGTACAAATAATAAAAACTCGGAGACAGATATTGAGACTCAACCTGAAGATCAGAAAAGAGCAAACCAGCCAACCACTAGAGAGACCTTTTACCTCTATCAAATCTTCAGACGGAAAGGATGAGATCCCGTCTCCATGAATCCTCAGACTCCACACTCCGAGCTCCTGTCTCTTTCCCCTTTATCTTTCTCTCTCCACCCAGCTATATTGCTCCTGTCTCCACCTTCCTGTGCTGGGATTAAAGGCCTGTGATTCCAAGGGCCAGGATCACCTTTGTGTGAACTCTGTTCCTCCTTTAGACAGATTCAATTTCGTATATCCCAGGGTGGCCCTGAATTCACAGAGATCTGTCTGCCTCTGTCTTCTGAGTTCTGGGATTAAAGGTGTGTGCCACCACTCCCTGGCCTGTATGGCTGACTAGTGTGACTGCTTTGCCCTCTGCTCTTCAGGCAAGCTTTATTTATTAAAACACAAATAATATACTACTATAAATGTCAGGATGGGAGCAAGAAGGTAGAATCACATCCTGAAGCTTAAAAATCACAGCTAAAAATTATCATGATGTCTAATATAAAAATGAACTTAATAAATAATATCAAATATTTCGAATGTTTCTTCATATTTACATTAGTAAATAGTTATGAACTTTGTGTTAGTAATCAGAAGTATTAACACAGGTAAAATAGCTTGGAGACTGCACAGAATCGTTTTCCTCTATGTAGTTGTTGTGTGTGTCTTCCTAACTTCTCTATCCTCCTTCTGGATCTGGATTGGATTCTGTGACTGGGAATTTCCGATTCTTATGTTCGGCCATGCTCTTTGGATATGGGATGAGGCCCTCTTATCTGAGTACAAAGTGTCTGAGCGTGGTTACAGTAGGCACTGTATGGTCTTCCCATAGCACATTAGGTAGTTTCTTTTATGACTTGTAGTATTATTCATCAATGCTTCGTACGACATCCTTTACCCTTAGTTATTTCCTCTCAGTAGGGAAGTTACCTATATTAATAACAATTCATTCCTGTATCAAAATTTATAACTAGCATAATATAATAGGAAATTCATAATCCAGGGACTGATAATAATTGTTATTATTTTATAATATGGCTGTTTGAAAATATTTTATTAGTTTTTTGAGAATTTCACATATTTTGATTCACCTACCCTCTTCCAACTCTTCCCAGATCCAACTCCTCTTCCCTTCCCACCCAACTTTATATCTCTTTTTTTCCTTTCAAGGCCATTTTGTGCTGCCCTAATATTTTAGAGTATGGTCAACTAACCAGGGACTGCACTATTAGAGAAAACTGACCCTTCCTCTCCCAGCATTTAATCATGGCCCATTTCTGCTCTGCTATGTGCCCACCTCCTCTCTCCATGCTGGTTTGGGTTTGTGCAGATCATGTGCATCCTGTCCTAACACTGTGAGTTCATAAGATCAGCTGCCCTGCTGTGGCCAGAAGACACTGTTTTCTTGCAGTCATCTACAGCCTCTGGTTCTCAAATTCTTCCCAACTCCAAAATTATCCCTGAGCTTTTGAAGAGGAGCGTGCAGTATGTCTGTTCTATTTAGGGCTGAACATTATACAATCTCTTATTCTCTGCACCGTGGCCAATTGTGGGTCTCTCTGTTAGTCACCATCTACTGAAAATAGAAGCTTCCGAGATGAGGGTTGAGAAATACATTGATATGGGTATAATCTTAAGCAATTAGAAGCTGGTTTAATACTGTGTCCATTTAGCAGAATAATGGTAGCTTCTATGATCCATGGTCTGTCTAGCCACAGGTTCTTGGTCTAATAATAGTATCAGGGGTAGGCTTCATGTTGTGGAATGGTCTTAGATCTAGTCAGAAAGTAGTTACTCCCATGACATTCATGCCACTACTGTACCAGTGGGCATTTCTTGCCAGGCCAGTCATACTTGTAACTGACAGGATTCATATCTGGATATGAGTGATGATTGCTTTTCTCTTCTTGTAGCATGCATGGCACCTCCTGGCACTGTGAACTAGCTAGTAGTGATTGAAATGAATTAATAAAAAATGGTGCAGATCCCCGAGTAGCTGCAGTGGCAGATACCCTGCAGGTCCCTGAGCTGCGGCAGGCAGCAGGCCATGTGGTGGCAGGCAGGGGGCAGCGGATCCCAAGAGCAGTCAGTCCTAGGCAGGGATAGCACACGAGACCATGCCAAGCAGGTCTTTGAAGGCGGCTGGTCCCTGCCTGTGGCAGCGTAAATGTATGCAGACAGATTATAAAGATATATACAGCTTTAATAAGGAAATAGACTTACAGGACCACAGGTTCCCGCGGAGAACAGGAAAAGCGGAGCAAAAGGGCTGCTGGGATCACGCCCGGCAGATTTATCAGCAAACATTAGCCCAAGGCGAACACGCCCCCAATGGGTGGGACTATATCCCTACACCTGCCAGCAAGCCACATGGCAGTGGCAGGCAAGAGACAAATAGATAGGCACACCATGCAGAATGAGATTGGACATTTAATTAGTGGGTTATGGAGGGGGAAGGGAGAAGAGAAGAGCAGAGGGAGGAGGAGGGAGGGAGGGAGAGAGGGAGGGAGGAAGAGAGGGAGGGAGGAAGAGAGGGAGGGAGGAAGAGAGAGATGGAAGCTGCCCCTTCGGGAGGGAGACAGAAAAGGAAGAGACTCAGGCTGCAAGCAGGAAGGAAGATCTGCCTGCCTCAGTGGACAGGGGAGGGAGTGGGTGTGGCTTGTCTCTTAAAGAGATAGGACAGATCATTACAGTGATGAAGCTTCCAAGTCAGTACCAGCTTGGTCTCTCTATATTCTGTGTGACTCATACATGTGATGTCTTTGGCAATAGTGTCTTACCGCCAAACTCGAGAGGATAACCAAGAACATGAGTGATATCCTGTTATATTTGAGGGTGGGATTTCAATGACCAGCAGCTCCAAAAGAAGCAATCCACTCCTGGGACAGGACTTTTTATTTGTTAGTCTCTGCTATGTAGTAGGAATACTGTCCCATTTTATGGTTAACTCTTTTTATGTGTCTAGATATATTTTAGGATACAGTAGTAGGTTTCATTACAACTCTTTTGAAGTCTTTGGTGTTATTTCTCCCTCCCAGTATTATTCTTCTTTGCCCTCCACCAATTTATCCCTTTTCATTCCATAATTCCCTTATAACCCTTTATACCAATGCATTCTCTCTCCTCTCTCTCTTGAAAATCTCTGTTAGTAATTTCCTGACCTTTCTGGGTGTTTCCAAAATGAAACACACATATCTGACGATACAAAGCTAATATCCACAAATGAGAGAAAACATTTGACATTTGTCTTTCTGTACCTGGGATACCTCTTTCAAAATAATTGCTTTTAGCTCCATCTAATTATCTGTGAATTTCATAATTTCATTTTTGTTAATAGCTGTAAATATTCTACTGTATATGCATACCACATTTTCATTATCTATTAGTTGGTCTGGACTGTTTCTATTCCCTGACCATTGTGAGTGAGCAAGTGTCTCTGCCGTCGATAGAATCCTTTCGGTATGTGCCCAAGAGTGGTGTGCCGGGGTCATGTGGTGGATCTAGATTCGGTTCTTCTGAGGAGCCTCCACCTTGACTTTCACAGTTCCTGCACTAGTTTTCACTCCCCTCAGTGAGTAAGTTCCCTTTCCCCATATCCATACTAGCATTTGTCATCATCTTTTTTAAATTTTAAAACATTTTTATGTTTTTAAAAAAACATTTTTAGCCACTTATTTTTCCTCTTTTTGCAAATTTTCTGTTTAGTACCATACCCCATTTTAAATTGTGTTGTTTAATTTTTGAGTTTTTGAAATACAGTTTAGATAATAACCCTCTGTTTTATGTATAGCTATTAAAGACTTTTTCCACATCCTGTAGGCTTCCTTTTCTCTCAAATGATGGTGTACAGGAACGTTTTAGCTTCATGAAGTCCCATGTATTAATTGTTGGTCTTAATGGCTGCAATATTGAGATGTTGCTCAGAAGGTCCTTTCCTGCCTCAATCAGTCATTATTTCCTGCTTTTCTGTGTATCAGATTCAGGGTATCAGGTCTTATGTTGAGGTCCTTGATCCATTTGGAATTGAGTTTTGTGCAGGGTGAGCAAACCAGTTTGAGCAACACCATTTGTTGAAGATGCTTTTCTCTTTCCAGTGTGTACTGTTGACTTCCTTGTTAAAAAAAAAAAAAAAGTAGGTAGCTGTAGGCATGTGGGTTCTCAGTTCCGTCTCATTGGTTAAAATGGCTGTTGTTATACCACTACCATGCTATTTTTCCATAGCTCAGTAATCAGCTTGGAATCTGGGATGGTGACACCTCCAGCAGTTTGTTGCTGTTGTTTTGGCTGTCCTGGATCTTTTTTTATTTCTATATGAAATTTAACAATGCTTTTTCAAGCCAGGCAGTGTTGGCACACACCTTTAATCCCAGAGGCAGAGGCAGAGGCAGGCGGATCTCTGTGAGTTCAAGGCCAGCATGGTTTCCAAGAGCTAGTTCCAGGACAGGCTCCAAAGCTACAGAGAAACCCTGTCTCAACCCCCGCCCCCCAAAAAGAATGCTTTTTCAATTTCTGTAAAGAATTGTATTGGAATTTTTGGTGGGGATTGCACTGAATTTTTGGTGTGGATTGCAATCAAAAGATTGCTTTTGAAAGGATGGCCATGCTCACGATCTCCATCAAATCCATGGAGATAGGAGGCCTTTCCATCTTCTGGTAGCATCAGTTTCTTTTTTCAGTGTCTTCAATGTTTTCATTGTACGAATCTTTTACTTCCTTGGCTAGATTTATTCCAGGATATTTTTAAGGGCTGTTGTGGTTTCTTTCTTGTTTTGTTTGTATCAAACTAGTTTTTGAAGTTTACGTTCTGTATGTGTTAGCCAGACCATTGAACCCAACTTAGCTTTGGCTTCTTTATGCATTCCCTACTGATATGACAGGATTATTGTGGGAACCAAAGAAAATATTTGAAAACAGTTTTCAAGTGGGTGTTATTTTTTAATATAAAATACTACCACTGTTTTCAGTTTCTTATGTTGAGTTTTGCTGTCTTATCATATCCATATTCTAATAACTGCTAAGGGTAACAACCATTGCTGTTATTTCTATTCAAAAGTTTGTTATATTTTATTCCAAAACTGCCATGATGTATATATTTATGTAAGTGAATAGGCTGATTAGACATCACACAAATTGATATGGTACCTAAAGAGATAATATCGCATCTCTCTGAAAGCTAACATGAATTACTTAGACAAGTCAGCAAAGCTGTATTTAGATTAACAGTAAATGAGAGATCTATGACAGAGAGGGGTAATGTTATGAAGTTTTAAAAGGATACAAATATTGTTCCACTGGTGCCATCAATGAAAATTAGAAATGATAGGCATATGCCTGCATAATAGTTATGATTCAGGTAAGAAAAAAATGATAGTAAATTCAATCAGCAAAGTTGTATGGCTTCTATCAAATGATTGATGAATAGTAAACATTTATAAGTTTATACACTTGAACTGTTCATGTACAAGCACGTGCTGTAACTGGGGAGGTCAGAGACAACCACCTCTGTGTGGGTTCCAGGAATAAACTTAGGTCTTTATGCTTGGCAGCAATTACCTTAACCCACTGGGTCATCTCACCAGCCCTGTATATAGTTTTTTACAGTTTCGGTTTTCACAGCTTCTTAACTTAAATATCAGTCCTGATAGCAATGGATGGAAATCTTATTTTTTCAGTTTTTAAGGTTTTACCCTAAAACAGAAACAGTCCTTAAAACCATGTGCCAGAATTCTCCAAGTTAACCAAAGTCTTACATTGGGCAAGTTTTACATTTTCAAGTTTGGTCCTTCAGCTTTTTTCCAGAAACACTGGAATAGCATTAGTAACGTCTGTGGCTGCTTTGGGTGGCTTTCTATTTAAGCTGCATGAGCCGTCATCTCTGAAGCGTGTCGTGAGCTCATACTGTCTGGTGACTGGGGAACAGAGCTGCTGAAAGACTAATGAACACAGAAAATATTACAAGTAACAAAACTGAGCCCTTATTTTAGACTTGTGAATGCTGTGAATGAAGACCACAGTCTGTTTATCAAACTCTTAAGATGATCCTATCGCACAGGAGGCTGATGCAGGAGACTTTAAGGCAAGCCTGGGCTTCATAGTGAGTGTCTGTCTCTATCCTGTCGCACCAATCCCCACTATCACCAAAGAACACCCCAAGCAAAAATCATCACCATCAGCTATTATTTTTTGAATTGTGACAAAGTGTAACATAGAATCTTACTCCACTTTTACATTTATTTACTTTTGTCTTTCGGATACAGACTCTCATCATGTGTAGCCCAAGCTTCTTCAGTCTTGAGATTCTCCTTCCTCAGATTCTAGAATTATAGGCATATAGTCTGCCACGCCCAGCTCAGTTTTTAAATGTACAGTTCAATTGTATTAAGTGTATTTGCATTTTTCTACAAGAGAGCTTAGAAATGCTTGCATTATATGAGTCATTGGACACTTTCCACTCTCCTTCCCTCCGCCCCAGTAACCATCATTCCTGTTTCTGAGTGAGTGCTTCAGATCTTGAGACAACTGGACTTATACAACGCTTGCCTGTTGTGTTCACGTGACGGACGTGTTCCATTTAGCACGTTGTAAGAGTCATCCGTTCTCTAGTTCGTGTTAACTTTGGCACAGTGGCTGCACCTTGATCTACTGCTGCCTCAGTCAGCCAATTGCGACTCCGAGGTTACAGACTTGTTTCTTTAGCAGCAGCCTGTCCACTTAGGCCACAACTTGGAGAGAATTCTGATTCCGCAGGCATGGGCCCTGTCGCTACCACTAAAGGTAGCTTTAAATCTCCATCATTCTAATTATGAATAAGACTCAAGATTCAAAGGCTGGGTGAGAACCTATGAGCTCAGAGAGGCTGAGGAGCAACTGCCTAACTCTTTCTCCTTGCTGGCCTCTAGGGAAGACCTGTGCTTCCGCTTCCCCAAACCAGAAAAAGCTGCACCACTCCAAACCCCACCCTACTATTTCCTGTGACTCTGTCTCTCCTGGATGCCCTCTAAGGTTCTATAATTACTCTCTGTCAATTAGTTGTTAACTCGACCTCCTGACTGAAGGTTAATTTTATTTAATTAACACAAACGAAAACTTGGGGCTCATAGTGTAATGGAATATTCAACAAGTTTGTATCCAAATTGCCTTCTGTTTCAAGACCAAATATTTAATTGTACATATATAATACATTTAGTTTATACATTCAGCAGTGGACATTTTAATTACTTCTCATTAAATGAATTCTTAATGTTTTTAGTAGCTGCTGTATTTTTTTTAGCTCACATTTAACAAGAGATCCATGCCACTAACCGTTCATTGCATAGACTCCCCTAGCTCGCTGAAGACTGGCCTCTTGAGCTAGGTCTTCTGTGGTCCTCACATCCAGCTCTGATGATGATGTGGTACTCATCATCCTCACTACTTTCTGACCTGACTCAGGGTGCCATTTTCTTTTCTTTATTCATCATAGCCTTCTAACCAATACTTCCTATGCCTCCATACTTATGATTCAGTCTGTTCTCGATAACAACTCTAGCATCCTGTGGAGACAATAAGCTTTCCAGTGGCTCCTGTCGTACTCAAAGTAACCCAGAAGTCCTGACTGTCCTAGAAGGCCTCATGTGGGCTATGCTCTTTCTTCACTGCCTACACTCGTCTCTTCTACCACAGTCACTCCCTGCCTATGCTGTTGATAACCTGATTTACTTTTTTTTTTTTTTTTTTTTTTTTTTTGCCAGAAGATGATATCAGATCCCCTGGAACCATAGTGATAGGCATTTGTGAGCCTACCAGTATGGATGCTAAGATCTGAACCCAGGTCCTTTGTAAGAGCAGCAAGCACCCTTAACATCTGCGACATCTCTCCAACCCTCTATTTCTGTCCTTATTCCCTTTACAATCCAACTGCCAACCATGCATGTTGTGTGGTCTCTTAAAACCTTCCAGTTTCTCCAGATCATGTTTAGATTAAAAGTAATGTTATCATGGTCTTCTTGAACTTGGGTATGACTGCCTCCGAATTTTCTGACCTTTTTTTTTTTTTAAACACTATGCTGCTCACTACACCTACACTCAGCACATTACAAGTTCCCATAGCTACCAAGCGCATTCCCATCTTTTCTTTTTTTTTTTTTTTTTTTTGTTTTTTTTGTGACAGGGTTTCTCTGTGGCTTTGGAGCCTGTCCTGGAACTAGTTCTTGTAGACCAGGCTGGCCTCGAACTGACAGAAATTGGCCTGCCTCTGCTTCTTGAGTGCTGGGATTAAAGGCGTGCACCATCACTTCCCTGTTGCTTATTCCTATCTTATAAGGCCTTTCTGTAGCCATTCCTCTATTTCAAACAATCATTTTTAAAGATTTTATTTTTATTATTTTAATTGTGTATCTTATTGTATACACCTTGCCTAGTTAGTCACCCTTTGCTAGTCACCATCTACAACAGATAGAAGTTTCTCAGTTAAGGGCTGAGAAATGCATGGATCTATGGGTATAATCTTAAGTCATTAGGAGCTGGTTTAATACTGTGTCCATTTAACAGAATGATAGTAGTAGCTTCTGTGGTCTATTACCTGTCTAAACATGGGTTCTTGGTTCAATAATGGTGTCAGGTGTAGGCTTCCTTTTGGGGAGCTGCCTTAGAACTAGTCAGAATGGGGTTGGTTACCCCCATGATGCTCACACCACTGTTGTACCAGTGGACATTTCCTGCCAGACCCGTCCTTATTTTAACAGCTGTTATTCACACTGGGTTATGATTGATGATTACCTTTCTTCCCTGGTAGCATGCATGGTACCTCCTGGCACTATGAGAACTAGCCAGAGGGATGAAGTTTCTACAAGCTTGATTTTGATTTCCCCATGTTCTATGACTCAAATATGCAATATATTAAGCAATACTGTCTGCCTCATCAAGTTCTGGAGGGTAACCAGAAACAGAGTAAATAGCCTGTGCTATTGGGGGAATCTATGGCATTCCATTAGTCAGAAACTCCAAAGGAAGAAACTCATTCCTGAGACTGGGCTTTTATTTGTTAGTGGCATTGTTGTCCAGTTACAGGGTATCTCTATTGTTAACTCATTTTATATATGTGTCTAGATATATTTTAGAAAGTTTCTACCATAGTAGGTTTCATATGTCTTTTTTGAAAGGTCTTTAGTGTTATGTACCCCTTCACCACTCCTCTTCTAACCTCCTCTCTCCTGTCCTCTACTTCCTCCACTTCCTGTTCCACAATTCCCTTTTGCCCCCTGTGCCAGGTCTTACCTTAATGGTTACATCCTCAGAAAGGCTTGCCCAGTTAACTCAGCATAGCCTCTCTAGTTACCCTTCTTTACATAACACTTACACCCTAAAATTACAAGCTTTCTTTTTCAGTGCTGAGGATTGAACTAAAAGTATCTAAATTATTGATTTTCTTTTATTTATCTCCACATATGTGCATGAGGACAGGAACTTTTTTATTTTTTGGAAGGTAGGCCTTTTGCACCATTTAGGCAAGTGGCAAATTTGAAAGAGAATTTCTTACAGGAAATGAACTCTAGTGACATAAATGATAAGAAAACAAAAATAACCTTGTTGTTGATAGAGCAAGGCTTTACTTGTCAGGGTAGGTTGTTTTGTTTTTTCTCAAAAAGCCCTACCTTAGCTCAGAGAGGAAAGGAAGGTTCAGAAGAAGAGTGAGCAGAGGTCACTGGTGTGTTTTACAGAAAGAAGTTGTCCCCAAGGCATAAAGTACAAATCAAAGCATCAGGTTCTGATGTAGATGCTTAAACAAATTGTACAGAAGCTCTAGCAAAGATGACCGCTGAAAGTGGCTACACGGCACAGACAGCACAGCCCTGCACAGGAAGAAGATGCCAACTGAGGCTCCTGTAGGACATCAGAGGATGGCTGGCCCTTCTGGGGCTGATATACCCAATGACTAAGTTAAAACCAGTGGTCATTTGCCACTCCAAACATCTTCTGGCCCTTAAAAATTATACTAGGTGTATCCTGCTTGTACTCTGAAAATGAAACTAAAACCAGAATGGTATTGCAGTGTATTTGTTTCAGCTTAGTTTACTGAATATTTTCAGCCCACTGTTGAGACCTAATCCTAAGGGGACAAAGACAGTTTCCTTTCAAGCTAACAGTTATGTTACTGATCACCTAAGAACTCTGATGGAGATGGTCAAGATTAAAATAGGTTTCATGCCTGCTTAACACAATATCCATTTTGCAGCTTATAGATCAAAAAATAACTCTTGACTTTCAAGTCTTATTAAGAAATACATTTCTTACCATGGTAATGATTGTGCAGAGTGATGTTTCTGAGACTTCTGAGCAAGGTAAATAGAAAGCCTTTTCAGAATATTTATGGCCCATGGGGGATCAATCTATCTATCATCACTAACAGGAGAGTTGAGAGTAGTTGGTTCCTGACCTCATGTTTGAGGTTTGAAACCTAAGTGAGGAAGTAGCCAGTTATGGAAACAGCAAGAAAGTAAGGATTAGAAGTAGAGTCAGAAAACATGTCTGTTTGATAAAACTTTAATGAATAATGGATTGCTTTCTTACGGGCAAGCAAGAATGGTTTCTTGAAATAATACCCACTCATAATTTGAACACTGTTCAAATGATGACAGATAAATATACCACAAATGTAGTAGAGCAGTGGTAAGACATCTGTGTTATTGTAGCATTGATCACAGTGGCCAAGCTCTAAGTCAGCCTACATACCTGTCAGCAAATGAGGATAGGGAAAATGTGGTATATATGACACACAATGGACTTTTATTCAGCCACAGTGAAGAACTAGATTATACCATTTGCAGAAAATGGGTATAACTGGAGATCATCTTGTTAAGCAGAATAAGCCAGATTTAGACAAATAGTACAGTTTCCCTCCCGTATGTGGGACTGTAGCATGAATTCAGATTGGTCTTAACAAAAACCTGGAGTCAGATATTAGGGGGTGAAAGTTGAAAGATGAGAGAAGCACAGCAGTCATCCACTAGAGATCTCACCTCTATGAAATCCTCAGAGCGAAAAGGGCTGAGCTCCTGTCTCCTCCCCTCTTATATTCTCCCTGCCCAGCCAGATCACTTTCTTGCTGTGGGAGCTCCTTCTGTTCCTTCAGCCAATAGCCTTTAAGATTCCAGCCCACTTGGTATCTTATATTATAAATGCAGCTGTAAAGCCTGCACTCGCTCTCTTGCTTCCAGCTCTCACTGACAACAGTCTCTCAGTTCCTATGGAAAAACTGACTGTTTCTTCTTCCCCGAATTCTTGTTGCCCTGCCTCTACTTCCTTCCAGGTCACCCCACCTATACTTCCTGCCTGGCTGTTGACCAATCAGCGTTTATTTAAAATACAAGTGACAGGGTACAGACCATTGTCCCACAGCACCCCCCTTAAAAAAAAACAAGAACTCTGAATCAAATCTCCTTTGTTTAGCTTTTCTCCTGACCATTATCCATAACAACTTGTAACTAACATTCTAAACAAAGGCAAACATCCATAATCCATTTTTTTGGAATGTGGGCGTAGTTTTCCAGGCTACTTCCTGCTGATTGGTTGTGCTGATAATCTTATGAGGACCTAAAGAAAATTTAGAATTATGATCAAGTCCTGACTGGAGTATTCTGTGAGACTTGATCATCTCAGGCAGTAGTCTTGAATCTGTTCTGGATGTAGAGCTCAGACATCTGGGCCATTTGCTCCTATTGGAGATTCTTCAGGGGGTCTTCCTTGATCAAACCTGATTTTTCTTAGCCCAGAATGAATCCACAGCCTCTCAGTTCCTATGGAAACAAAAACAAAACCTCTTCTCCAAAGTAACATATTTTTGACTTAAATTTTAAAGTCAAAGCATTATATATATATATATGATTAATCCAGCAACATTTATAATCAAATGTCTTTTAACAGCTTTTGCTCCTTCCTCAGCCATCAAACGATTTAACAACAACACAATAACATACAGTATCCAGACTCTCTGTGTATTTTTCATCTTTATGCGGCTTATTTTTATTTTTAATTTTTGGCTTTTTGAGACAGGCTCTCACTATATCTATTTGGCTGCCCTGGAATTCACTCTGTAAATTAAGTTGTCCTTGATCTCATAGAGATACACCTGCCTCTGTCTCCCAAGTGTTGGGATTAAAGGTGTGTACCACCACACCCTACTCCTTCCTTCCTTCCTTCCTTCCTTCCTCCCTCCCTCCCTCCCTCCCTCCCTTCCTTCTTTTAAGGACTTTATCCTTTTTCTTTTCTACATATATTTTTAAACATGCTGTAAACTGTTTAGAGGCTTTTTTGTCTGAAACTATCTTTACTATATCTTTCTTTCTGACCACACGAGACTTTAATTTGTTAAGCCATATGACTAGGATTAAAGCCATGGCTTTGACGGCTGGATCCAGCCCATTCCTTAGCTTTTTTCTGAGAGTCTAGCCTCATGGCAGAGGTACTGGCTGGAGCCATGTTTATTGCCATGACTCTATGGCGTTTCAAATTCCCTGCCACCACCAAAAAGCATGTAGTCAGCTTTTCATCAACACATTTAAGTGTTTCATGGCAGGACCTCTTAAAAGAGCTGCAAGGTTTTGCAGCTAAAGCTGAGTCCAGAAGCCTCTCTTAAATGAGGGCTCTTGCCTCTAGCAAGCAGAGCCTACCCAAGAAAGTGCTGCTATCAAGAAGCTGTGCTTAACTCTATTATTTTATGTCTAGTATTTCTTTCCAAGCTCTCTTAGGCTTTATGTGGATGCAGTTGTCCACGACAGTGGTCTTTACCCTGTCATTTATATTTTAAATAAACGCTGATTGGCCAGTAGCCAGGCAGGAAGTATAGATGGGGCAACCAGGCAGGAAGTAGAGGCGGGGCAATGAGAATTTGGGGAAGAAAAAACAAGTCAGTCTGCAGTTGTCAATGAGAGCTGGAAGCAAGAGAGCGAGTGCACACTTTACAGCTGCGTTTATAATATAAGAGACCATGTCCAAGTGGGCTGGTATTTTAAAGGCTATTGGCTGAAGGAATGGAAGAAGCTCCCACAACACTTCTTATCTCCACCTTCGTAGTGCTGGGATTAAAGGTGTGAGCTTTGTTTCTCATTTAAACTGGTTAAATTTCATATAGCCCAGTGTGGCCTTGAATTCCTGATCTTCCTGCTTCCACCTCCCAAGTGCTGGGATTAAAGATGTGTGCCACCACTGCCTGGCCTCTATGGTTAATTAGTGGGTAGCTCCACCCTCTGATCTTTAGGCAAACTTTATTTGCTAGAATACAAACAAAATATCACTGCATGGGATCTAGATTTTTTTTTAAGACATGAAGTAGAAAGTGGATTACTGGAGCCAGTAATTAAAGAGCCAATGGGGGGGGGGCAGGGGTGAAGGAAGAATATTGATCATGGGAGAATGTGATCAAATAAATACCACACATGTGAGAAAACATATTTTTTATAATTAATAAACACTACTGAAAAGATTGAAAAATAAGGCACTGACGGTGTTTGAGAGAATTAACTCCAATTTGGAAAGTTCTACAAATTAAATGCTATCAAGTAATCACCAACTGTGGTAGCATGCTCATATTAGCAGCACTTTGGAGTCTGAGAATGAGGAAGTATTCTGAGTTTGAGACCTCTGTTGGCTACCAAGTGAGACTTTGTTTCCCCAAACAAAACAACAGCCGTGCTGTCAAAAAGTGTCACATGCTCCTGAGACTTTTTGTGAAGGATCAATCATCACAGATTCCTTGTGTCTTGCTGTTGACAGCTGCCATCACCCTCCACGCTGCCTGTGGCACCCTGATAAATGGCAGCCATCAACACTAGGCAAGACCTTCCACCAGGGAGAGATTGTAGCTCCTGATGATCATTAGCGTTCTTTAGCAATAGGGTATTCTGTAATTCAAGTGTGTATATAGTTTAAGGAAGAATATAATGCATCTGCACATTTCATAGAAACTACAGTGTGTTATAAACACAGGTTTTGTTGTGGGAGCTGCGGGCTGGCGTTCCTGCCACCCAGCTCCCGGCCACCTGGCTAGCTCATGTCCCAAAATAACGACACAAAAACTGTATTCTTTTAAACACTGTCTGGCCCATTTCTATTAATGTGTGTAGCACCTTGAGGTGCTCTTACCGGGAAGATTCTAGCCTACGTCCATCCTGAGTCGGAGCTTCATCGCGTCTGCCCTGGGGAGCAGAGCTATGGCATCTTAGCTCACTTCCCTTCTTCCCAGCATTCTGTTCTGTTTACTCCACACACCTATGTTCTAACCTACCAGGGCCAAGCAGTTTCTTTGTTAATTAACCAATGACCTTCCTCCATCAAGGTTTCGTAGATACTAGGAAACCAAAAATAAAAATTATGACTTACTTTATTGCTGTGGTCTAGAACCAGCCATGATCTTTCTGTTCTCAGCTTATAACTGGTAGTAAAGAAATTCTTGACAGAAAATTAGAAAATAATTATTGCATGGTAATAATAAAGTAGTAAGGCTCCTCAGAAGGAAAAAACAACTGTAGAAATGAGCGCTGCCATGGACATTTTTCTCTCTGCTGTTAACGGTGCATGACAGATTAAATTCTCATCTTTAAAGATTTCTTTTTATATATTTTTATATAATATATTTTGATCACATTATTCTCTCTCCCAAGTCCTCCCAGATCCTCTGTACCTATTTATGTTTTTTTCTCCCTCTTCTCTATCCCTTCTTCTCTCTCAAAAAAAAAAAAAAAGAAAGAAAGAAAACCCCCAAAAGACAAAACATGAAAAACCAAAAACCACATGTGTATGCACAGAAACACAAGACAAAACGTGGAGTATGATTGGTGTTGCTGGGCTACTGCTGAGCATGAGGCCTGCCTGGGAGTTTGGTTGCTCTACCTACCCAGTGTCACTCCATTGGAGAACATTGATTTTTTCCTCTCCCAGCATGTGTCAGTTGTAGGTCCCACCTCCCCTTCTCATTGCTGGAATTCTGTCTGGTGAAATTTTTACAGATCTTGTGCATGTTTTTTGGTTTTTCAAGACAGGGTTTCTCTGTGGTTTTGGAGCCTGTCCTGGAACTAGCTCTTGTAGACCAGGCTGGTCTCGAACTCACAGAGATCCGCCTGCCTCTGCCTCCCGAGTGCTGGGATTAAAGGCGTGCGCCACCACCGCCCGGCTTGTGCATGTTTTATTTAGATGAGAAGATCCATTTTTGAAACGCTAGAGATTGACTTGCTGATGGGTTGGCCCATTTGTCATTGAACTGGCAAGCCTGAAATTTCTCTTTTCCAAAATCAAATTAAGGAAGAAAATTCTCTGAAAATGTAGCTAAAATAAAAATGACCATTTAGCATTTAAAACTTTAATTGTGGAACTAAGGTGCCTACTTTGTCTTCCTTGATGACAGTGTATAGGGATATTGTAGTGTAGATGAGAGCCCAGACTTCCTTGGAGATGTTTTTATTATTGCTTACTGTAGTACTGGAGAGCAACCCTCTCTCTACCACTAGCTATGTTCCTACCCCTGGGATCTTTAAAGTGTTGTATTTAATTATATATGGCATGTTTATGAAGTTTGGAGAATATATTATTTGAATTTTGTGTAACAATATTAATAATGTGATATTTTTAAAATGTGATTCTTATGGCCAAAAAAAACACTGCTACTTCTATAGAGCTGATTGCTGACACAATAATTGGAGAAAATAAAATCTTCGCTTAGAAATTAGTAAAATTAAAGATGTAATTTTTTTCTAATTGTTCACAGAACCATGGTCTAATTTTATTTTTATTCTTCAGATCCTTGCAAGAAACCAGATGCAATTCTCAGCATCTCAGGAGACTTAGCCTATGAGGAAAGTGGAGCTTAGGGCTGTTTCCATATTTAGCTCTTAATGCTTTTCAAGCCCTTAAAATAAGCAAGTGGTTGATGGTTAAGTAGTGACTGTCAATCTCTCTTGCATTAGGAATCTGGCTTGTTGTCACCACCTTCAGATTATCAATGAAACAGGCTTTTATCAAAGCTAGCTTAGTCACTTCATCTTCAGTTCACAGTGGAGTATTCTGTTAGTAATGAGCGCTGTGGTTATGCCTTGCCTTTGAGTTGTGGCAGAGAATGTGACTGTGTCACAGGTCCTAACAGGTTACACCTCTGTTTTATGAACTGCCATTGCCTGATCAGATGTGCGTGATGATTTTTAGTTACTTTTTATCGTTTAATACATTTGCAACACAATGTTTACCTTTTTAGTAAGTTTTGAGTGTGTATTTTCCGGCAGTTGTTACCTACAGTGCTTCCCTGCCCTTACTCCTAACTTTCCAAATTCCACATCACCACAAAACAGCAGCACCTCTGACCATTTCGCAATAATACTCATTCTTCATTCAGCCATTCCCATTGGCCACTTATTTCTTTGTCTCTATAAATTTACTTGTGACCAATATGTCATATAAATGTAATCATATAACACATATATATCTTTTGTGTCTGCCTTTCCCCCATTAGCATAGTGTTTTAAAGTTTCATCTGTGTTTTAACAGAGCATGGATCAGAATCCCATTCTTTTCATAGCCACATAATACTCCATCCCATATGGGTACCACATTTCAGGTACTCATTCATCTGCTGAAGGACAACTTGGACTGTTTTTGCCTTTGACTCTTGTGAATAATGCCACTGGACACTTGATAATATATGTCTCTGAATCCTCATTTTCAGGTGTTTTGGGGATACATGTGAGATTGTTTCATGTAGTAATTCAGTGTTTAATGTATTGAAGAATGTGATAATTATTTTACAGTAGTTCATTCTGGTTGAGTTTTTTCTTTCTTTTTTTTAACCCTTTATTGTTTTGGGTTTTTTTTTTAAGTTTTTGCTTAATACCTTGTTTGACTTTTGTTGTTTGAGTTTTAAATAGTTGTTTATTTTGGTCATTCATTTTTTTCTATCCTTTTCAATTGTTTGTTTTTCAGACCCGAGTCAGAACTCCATCACAGGGGAGCACAGCCAGCTGTTAGGTATAGTATTGCTCTGGGAAGTGACTCTCTTAAGTCTCCCGAGCCTGTTTTACTAACGGACTTACTTACTCCCTGATCTGTTGCTGCTTTGGATTCTTTCGCTTTCTTTTTCACTTCTCAAGTCTTTCTCTGTTTATTTCTAACTTGATAACCTATACGAAGCTGTCTTTGTAATTAGTTACTAAAACTCAGCTTCATTGCATCTTAAAAAGTGATTTTACATAGTCTGTAGTTAAAAGAATCTTAGAACTTCTTTTTCTAGGATTGTATTGAAAAGAGACGGTATCTTCCACACATGTGCTGTGGCAGGTTTACCTGAACATACATCATGTTCACACACAGTTATTACAAAGTTAGATTAAAATGGATCATCAAGTAAAGGAGCTTGCTATGCAAGCCTGGTGACCTGAGTTTGGTCCCCAGGATCCATGTACAGGGGAAGGAGAAGGAGAGCACTAACTCCACCAAGTGTCTCTGACCTCCACTCTTACAATGTGGCACATGAACACACACACACCCTTTATGAACATGCAAAATAATAAATAAGATTATATAATATCTTGAACCTTACAGATAGACTTCTCTATTATTGTTTGTGTTGAACCACATTTTCATTGCTGGAAGCCATTCAGTTGTGAGCTGTTCACCAGGTAAAGCCCTTGCCTGACAGCCTGAGGCTGAGTCCTGGGACCCGCCTGGAAGAAGGAAAGCCCTTACTCCTTCACAGCATCTATGGCTGTGTGCCCCCACACACCATCACCACACATGCAAACAGATGAATAAAATCAATAAAAATGTAATTACCAAAAGCCTTCATAGACAGTATGGACTTTGATAGCCTATAAGATGGGTATTCCAGTTTCTTACCTATGAAACAAGTTATAGAAGTGCATCAATTTTCTCTAGGTATTGTTTATTGTAGGAAAACTTGATAAGCTCTCAGAAAACTTGCAGATTTTCTAAACATACACTTGCAGCTTGGACTCCTTCCTACAAACACTACAGTGGGGAATCCAAGCAGCACAGATCAGCATAAAGAAAGGTAGTCCTTCAAGGTCTCGTCTCCCACCACCTTAACTCTGCCTCCCCAACTACTTATCTTTGACTTTTATAAATGTTCATACTACATCTGATTATTTTCTTCCTTTTTATGTCAGTAACATTGTATTATTCAGATGGCCTTTTGTCAGCTAACATTTTTTCTGGGTATCGCATATCAGTGAGTGAAGCTCTACCTCATTCCCATTTAGAATGCAGTGGGATTGTGTGGTTCACCGCAATTTTACTCTGCCAGTTCCCCCTCCTCATGGGCATTGAGGTTATTTCTAAAACACTGTTAAAGAAATTATGTAGAATGGCATAGAGAGATGGCTCAGCAGTTAACAGCACTGACTGCTCTTCCAGAGGACGTGGGTTCAATTCCAGGCACTCTCATTGTAGCACATAGCCATCTATAACTGCTGTTCCAGGGAATCCGCGCCCTCTTCAGGCCGGTGTAAGCACTGTATGTAAGCATGGGGCACACGGACACCCATGTAAGCAAAACACCCATACACATACAATATTTTAAAAAAAGAAATTACTTTGCAATAAGCATCTTGTACTTGCATCTTTGCAGTCAGCACATTTGTAGGCAAGGTTTTCTCACACTGTTTGTACATTCTCAACAAGATAAATCACCATAAATGGTCCCACTGGTCTAGATATGGAGGAAGGCTTGGCTCTCAGTCACAAAACCTGACATTATTTTTAAAGTTATATTTATTTACTTACTTATTTTATAAGAGAAGTGATGTGCATGCCATTGCTTGTGTGTGGAGGTCAGAAGACAACTTTGAGGCGTCCGTTCTCTCCTGTCTCTGTGTGTCGTGGACATTGAATTCAGGTTGTCAGGCTTGGCAAGCAAATTCTTTCTTTTCTTGATGAGCCAGCTCTCCAGCCCAAATTGATTTTATGAGTCTGTATTTTTCATATTTACTGATAGGTAGAATGCCATTTCTGGTTTGTATTCTTTATGGGTGAGAATCAGAAGTTATTGTATACTAAGAGCTATGTTGCACGGTGGGTGTGCATGTCTGGGTTTGCACACTGCTGAGCTTTTAGCTGTGAGAATATACAATAGCAGCTGTGGAAAATGTGTTATCAGGAAGTCCACAGCAGGGAAAGAACTTGATATGACTTGTTTGCTCACGGACAAGTTCCAGAGTATTGAAGAAACTGCACTTGTGTTCCCCCTCTCTAACATATTCATGTAATCCCAACATGTGGTAAACAGAGGCAAGGAGATGAAGTTTACAAGGCTAGCCTGGGCTACATGAGACCTTGTCTCAATTTATTTTCCTCCCCTAAATTGTGAAATTGCTAAGATAAGCTCAGAACTCTGAACAGGAACATATATGCAGTAGAGGTGCGGAGGCCTTCATAAGTAAAATGGACGGGTAAGAATTTGTACCATTCACAAGTCAAACTGTATTGAAGCAGAGAAAGACTGTATTTTGTAAAACAATTTTTACAGTTGCCCCACCTTTCAGGACTGGGGAAGTAATTTAGTGATACAGTATTAAGTTGGCAAGCACCATACCCTGGGCTCAACCCCAGCACCTCAAAAAACAAACTCCCAATGCCTCCAACACACCCCCGGTGTTTCTAAGAGGCACCTGTGGGGAACACTGGCTCAATTGTCTTGCTTGCTGAATTAAGTTTATAATAACATCTTTCAGACCGTTCCTGCCAAATTGGATTTAAAACAGCATCTTCCAGACCTGCTGACTGCTGCTGCCAACAGGCTTCAGTGATTTTAATGTATTTACTGTTCCCACTGACTCATCAGCTCTCTTGCAAAACTCAGGGTCAGGCTGAGGTGATGTATGGGAGGTGAAACTGCTCTCGTGAGAATGAATCAAAGTCTGGACTTTTCCCTAGTGTGCATGTGTGTGACTTTCACGTTCAAACGTTTTTGAAAGTAAGAAGGCAAACAACAGTGAGGCATGGCAGGTTTACAAATTTTATCAAACATGCAAGGATTAAAAAAAAATTCCAGTCTTGTACAATCTCATAGGATAGAAAACCAAATAAACACTGTTAAGTCAGTCTGAGTCATTCTTAGCCTTGATACCAAATATTCACAGTAGCAATATGAAAAAAGCATTGTTCAGCCCAAAGTATCTGTAATCTGAATTATGAAGTATTTTCATTTTAAATTAAATATAATATTCTTAACACTTTTTTGAGAATATCATGTGTTAATGCAAAATATTTTTTTATATTCACCCTGTTACTCTCCTGGCCTCCTCCAGGTCCATCTGCATCCTCCAAAGTTCCTGTCTTTTTTTTTTTTCTTACAACCCACTGAGTCCCATTTGTGCTGCCCATATTCTCATGGATGCTGAGCCATTCAGTGAGGTGTGACTGACCTACCAGGGTCCACACCCTTCAGAGGGATTCTTCCCTCTCCCAGAAGCATTATCTGACAGTAGCTATTCAGCAAGGGGTTGGGGCTTGTGAGCTCCTCCCTCTTCCTCGTTGGAATGTTGGCCAGATTGATCTTCTGCAGGTCTTCTTGCATGTAGCATGTTTAAAGATTATCTCCATGGGCTCCATGTTAGAATGTTTACCTACCATGCGTAAGGCCTTGGGTTCATCCCCCAAAGCCTCAAAAATAAAGAAATACTATTATGGTAGCTAAAAATACATGACAGGCTTCGTATCAAAAATAAATATACATCCATGACCTGGTGGTTCGTACCTGTCATCCCAATACTTAGGAAGATGAGGCATGCAGGACATGAGCTTGAGGCTAGCCTGACCCCTACCTCAAAAATAAATAAATACAAAATTATGTACTTACTGTATTAGTATTAAAGACATATATAATCATTTTAATATAGGTAGATGAAGCATTTGATAGGAAACATAACCGATACTAACATATTAAAAACTTATTGTTCATAACTGGAATGTTCTTGTTAGCGTACTCATTAATTGCTCAACAAAGGGGGATAATAGATTAATAATAACTAATAATTAATAATCTGTTTTATATTTAACATACCACTGGAGAGCCAAGTAGTAGATTAAAAAGAATGTCTCAGGCGTGGAAGTTATTGGACTAAGAAAGACTAAGAGAATGAAAATATCATCACATTTTACCCCTCATAAGTTAGTGGATAGGCACTAATCATCAACAGTTGTTAATATCTCAGAGAGGAAGGTAACCAGAGGCCGTAAGTGTCACAGTGCCATCCTGCAGCAGCCTTTTCTCGCCCCTAAAAGTAACAAATGTGATGTGATAAGTGTATTCTGCTGTCAACCGGTTCATAAGAATTACAGTAAACAGAATGTCACACGGCAGCACATCCACGTCATCATCAAAATCCAATCCCTCAGAACGTCTAGGGCATACGACATAATTCTTGAAGAGAAGAAACCGTAGCTGATGAAATACAGCGGTCAGTCATAACATTCTCCTGTCTGACTGATGAGTCAAGCAGTATAGACGAGAAGCGGAGCTGAAGGCTGCAGTGGGTGGCTCAGTGTGAGCTCTTGTGCCTCCCTTCCAGGAAAAAGTAGAAAGACCTATCTTCAGCCTTCTCCTTCTCACTACTTACACCTATATCCACGTATTTCTCAGAACACTTAGCGTACTTCCACTTCCAACACACTTGTCAGAAAGTCTCACATTTCTCATTTCCCATTCACTTAAAAAAGTGATTTTTTTTTTACAGCATTGAGACAGTTCTTCCTATTTTTGTTTGCTTTGGTTTTTGAGATAGGGTTTTTTTGTGTATCTCTTGCTGTTCTGAAACTCACTCTGTAGAACAAGCTGGCCTCAAACTCAGAGATCTTCCTGCTTCTGCCTCCCTATGCTGGGATTAAAGGTGTGCACCACCACCACTTGGCATTTTTTTCCCCTGTTCTTGTTGATGTGGTTCAAACACAGATGTGTGCCAGAGGAAATGAAGTATTCTTAATGCTCCATCTCTGTCCAGATGGAGCCAGCAAAGACCATTTGGCAAGTGCAGGACGCTAAAGGACAATTTCTATAATATATCTTGGTTCTAAAATACAGTGTAAGTGGTAATTTTCAACACTGTAGATAGAATATAATCAAACAATAAAGATCTTTCAACATCAAGATCTTAGTTTATACACTTTTTCTGTTTACAGAGAAAAGGGAGAGATCATAGCTAACTGATGGTGTGCTCAAAGCCATGGTTCAGTCCCTAGCACGCACTGAAAGGAACAACAGAAGCAGGTTGTAAGGACATAGATGTGTCATGAAAAGCAGAAACAAATTTTTCAGAAGAGCCGGGCGGTGGTGGCGCACGCCTTTAATCCCAGCACTCGGGAGGCAGAGGCAGGCGGATCTCTGTGAGTTCGAGGCCAGTCTGGTCTACAAGAGCTAGTTCCAGGACAGGAACCAAAAGCTATGGAGAAACCCTGTCTTGAAAATCAAAAAAAAAAAAAAATTTCAGAAGAGTAGTTCCATCAGTTTTCTCTTTAATTGCGCCATGAAACAATGGCAGCTTTCTCATGGAATCCATGTTGTTTGGGTAGTAAAACGGGAGAAAAGGAATGTGGCAGCTGTGGTGCCGTGCTGGAATCCAGTCACTGCCAGGGCCAGGATTGCAGCCCCAGTGGCTGTCTTACAGAGTGGTCTTCTTTTGGTTTTGTATAATCCACTTTTAAAGATTTTTTAATAGTTTATATAAATGTGTGAATGTCTGCATGAGTTATGTATACCACATGTGTGTGCCTGATGCCCATGGAGGTCAGGAGAGGGCATTCAATCCCCTGGAACTAGACAATAGTGAGCTTTTGATGAGCGTACTGGGAACCCAAGTCAGCTCTTCCACGAGAGCATTAAGTGTTCTTAACACCAAGACAACTCTCCAGCCCAGATTCTGTATGCTCTTCAAGAGTCCTGGGATATGTGCTTGTTCTGAGTTCATGCCAAGAAAGACTTTTATTTGGAAAATTTAGAATTTCCACTGTCTCTGGCAGTCCTGTGTAACCCCGACTACAGAAAAGGTCATACTGTGACTGGTTGCCAGCCACCATATTCTTGCTGAGAAGTGATTGATGCCTTTTGGTAAAATTACTTCTAGTTTCATGTTTTTCTCTATAACCAAATCTGGCAAGAACTCTCCTCCCTCTGTGGAAAACCTCTGATTTTCATGATTGTCCCGATTCAGGAGAGATCAGGACAGTAGGTCTTGTAGGTATCATTGTCTTCCTATGATGCCAAGTCTCCATGGCAATTGTTCTATTTTCCAAAGCAGTTAAGTAGTCAAACAATAGAAGCTAGCACAGGACCAGCCAGAACCAGACTTGGCTGATAAGGTGATTCACCTGGGACTTAAGACTGGGGTATCCAAACAGAGCAGCATCAGAATTGGACGGGATGCTCCTAATGCTAGATTTAAAAAAAACAAAAACAAAAGGACTTATTTATTATTCTTTGATAGTTTCCTAGAATATTTTAAAGAATCTTTCATATTCCGTATGGGTTTTTGTTTGTTTTACCATTTAAAAAACTGGCACTGGTTAGCAAGGGCTCAGCGAATACACGTGCTTGCTGCCAAGCCTGATGACCAGAGTTCAATCCCAGGGCCTCACATGGTAGAAGGAGAGAACTGACTCCCACAAGTTGTCCTTTGAGCATCACATACAAGTCAGGTGGCACATGTGACCAAATGTACACCAACAAAAGTAAATTATTGTCATTTTAAAAATTACTTTATTGGACCAGAAGTGTAGTATGCACTTTTAATACCAGCACTCAGAAGGCAGAGGCAGGTGGATCTGTGAATTTGAGGCCAACTTTGTCTACATTATGAGTTCTAGGACAGCTAGAGCTACATAGTAAAACCCTGTCTCAGAAGGAAAAAAAAATTATTGTAATAAATACACAAAATCATCATGTAGCTATATTAGCATGTCCATAAAAATTCTTGACTGGTTCCAGGCCCTACACATCTCAAACTGTCGTGCTGTTAGAATAGTTTTTCCTGACTCCAGGGTTTCTTAGTGTTTACATTTTAATTATCAATCTCATTTTCATGCACCTACCACCACAAGAAATATATGTGTGCATGTCTTTTTCTTCCATCCTAAAATCTGTTCTTCTGCTTGTTTTGTCTTTGACATCTCATTTACCTCAAGTGTTTTGTTCTGGTCTGTTTTTTAATGTTTCAGTATTCTTGCTGAATTTTTCCTTGATATTTTGGACTTTTACCTCCAATTTACTGTTTGATTCACTTTTGTGACTGTCTTGTTGTCCATCTGTTTGTTTGAATCTTCTATACGATCACTTATTCTTTCAAAAAAGTAAGACTCTGAAAGTGGGCAGAGTTTTCCTGTGCTGGCAGCCATGGCCAAATAACCACTCAGGAACTGATTGTAAATGCTCTACCTATAGCTCAGGCTTGTTACTAGCTAACTCTTACACTTTAGCCCATGTTTCTTATCTACCATCCATCACATAGCTCATGGCTTGCTTCCTTATTTTCTACAAATCCTGTTTCCTCTGTGTCTGCTGGCATATCCCTGACTCTGCCCTTTTTCATCCCAGCATCCTTAGTTTGGTTGCCCGCCTATACTTCCTGCCTGGCTGTTGGCCAGGAAGCATGTTATTAAACCAATTTGAGTGACATATCTTTACAGTGTACAAAAGGATTATTTCACAGCACTCTGAATTCTGAGACATTCATCTTTCTCTATGGTTTCAATTCCTTCCTAAGGGAGTGGTTGGTTGGAGTGGGTCATGGAAGGTGGCTGTGTTGTATACATTGTGTTTCTTTGTTGTATTTTGTGCATCTTAGAGTATGTTTGATATTCAGTTTTGACTTTCCTATCTTTGGAATATATTCTGTTTTGTTTTCTGTAATTCTCCCTAGAGGGTTATCTGCATGAAATTTAGCTATGTGGACTGGAGAAATTTAGTGTTGTTAAGTGTAGTCACTGAGGTAATCCTGTCATAGCTATGTGCCAGCAGGACCACATATATTTACATGAAGAAACAAGGCAGGCAGATGGGGTCAGAACCTCAGTCATTGCCTGGATCTTCTGGATCCACTGGGGACCAGAATAGCCAATGTCAGACCCACTAAAGTCTGGGTGCTATCTGTGGCCTGTGACTAAAATGGTAGGCTTTAAGTAACCTCTGGGGGACCAAAGTAGTATAGACCCCGGAGTCCTGCAGTGACCACGGAACCTTAGACTTGAAAACCCCACACCCACACTAATCTTAAAGACACTGAAGTCAAAGCCCCAGTTTCTTAGCAGACACTAAAGCTGAAGCTCAGGCCCCCACTGTCCTCTGAGACCACTGGGACTGAAGACTACTTCAGTGCACCCAGTGACCTAGTCCCGCAGTGGTTTCTGGTCCTGCAGAAGCCTGAGGTAAATAAATGCAATTTTTTAAAATTAGCATATATTTATATTTCCCTGTTTTTGAATTTTAAAAAATACTTTATGTGTATGAGAGTGCTTTGTCTACATATGTGCCTGTGCACCACGTGTGTGCTTGGTGCCCATGGGCCAGAAAAGGGTGTTAGACACCCTGGCACTGTAGTTACAGGTGGTTGTGAGCTGCTGTGTGTGTGCTAGAACTTAAACCCAGGTCCTCTGAAAGAACAACTGAGCCATCTCCAGCCCAACATTTCTATGTTCTAGAAATGTCTCTTCACAGCTGGGCTGTGGTGGCACACGTCTTTAATCCCAGCACTTGGGAAGCAAAGGCAGACAGATCTCTCAGATCAAGGCCAACCTAGTCTACAGAGACAGTTTCAGGACAGGCTCCAAAGCTATACAGAGAAACCCTGCCTCAAAAAACTGAAGAAAAAAGTCTCTTCACGTTTGTTTGAGGATTCTAACAAAAATCCTATCTTAGATTTCAGTCGTAGCTTGAATTTTAATCTGTATAAGTTCACTTGTTTAGTTTGTGATTTGCTGAAGAAATTAGGTTTTTCCACATTCTGACTTTGGTGGTTGTGTCTTTGTGTATGCTTACCATGTTCCTCATTTGTATTGTCTGCGATCCTGAGAGGCTTCATTAGAGAATACATAGGACGAACAGTGTCTTGCCTTCGTATTTGTTAGTCAACAGGCTCATAGTCATCTTCATTTGCCCACTCGAAGGTTATGCCTCAGTCCTTTATTGATGGCTTTCACAGCCCTTGATGAAGATTGCCTGGATGTGTTATTTTCACTAGGGTTTGCAAATTGGCAGGGATTTCCTATGTACTGTTCCATGTATCATAAATTAACTACAATGTGCTGTAAAAAAAAATAGTGTTTAGTTATATAATTATCCTCAAAACAGACAGCACAGTTGATTCTTCTATTATTTTTCAGAATTGTATTTTGTTTCCTTAAAACTTTGCATAATTGACTTTTTAAAAATATTATTTCGAGTTGGGCAGTGATGGCGCATGCCTTTAATACCAGCACTTGGGAGGCAGGGGCAGTTGGATCTCTGTGAGTTCAAGACCAGCCTGGTCTACAAGAACTAATTTCCAGGACAAACTCCAAAGCTATAGAGAAACCGTGTCTTGAAAAACAAACAAAAATATGTATTATTTCGAATATCTCGTGTGTTCTGTCTTCCCATCGTGACCATCAGGAAGTCCTTCAAGTCAGTCTCACACAATGTCCTTCCAGATGGCCGGCTCATTTCAGTAGTTTTCTGGCTTTTTGCCAGACTCATCTTCCATATTTAAAGTAATGTATGTTATTTTAATGTTATTTCCTTTTTATATTATTATGTTCTTCAGTAATGGAAACCTTAGTTTTAAATCGTATTTACAATTTTTTTTTCTCTTCTCTCCTGGGCAATCATGTAACTTAAGCACAATTTTAAAAGCCAAAGATTAGGAAGTATTCATATAACACAGACTATAATGTTATATTCATATAACACTATCTCAGAAACTCTGTTTCCTCTTTGTTTGTTTGCAACTAATTCATCAGATTCCAGTTAAGTACCTCTCTCAACATAAACATAATATGGAAGTGTTCATACAAAAATATATCGGATGCTTCCATGAAGATACACAGCTATAATCTAGTACCTTGGGGTTGAAGAGGGATATTTAAGAGTTTGAGACCAGTGTGGGCCTCATAGTGAAATTTTTTCAAAAACTACTACTGACCTCCAATTGCTTGGTGTACAGAAAACAAAAGACTGTAGAGTGCTTAGTTCCAGTTTGGACGATCATATATTATCTCAAGGCTCAGGGATCTTTTTGGAGGAGGGGGCAGAAAGATTGTAAGAGCCAAAGGTGGTGGATAAGTTAAAGGAAACAATGTTTTCCAGACAGAAGCATATATGAACTCAGTGATTGTGACAGTGTGCACAAGGCTTACACAAGCTCCAGTCAAGCAGAATCCATGCATAGTTGGGAATATGTAATCCCAGCGCCAGCTGAGGCGCTATTAGCATTTAGTGATTTCTGGGAAAGGGAGATTCAGGTCATCGTTTAATGATGATGACCTTGATAAATGTGATCACATACCAGAGCAGACCTCAACCCCCAAACTAGCTGAGCAGCACAAACTAGACATGATGGGGAAAGAAGGTCAAATTAAAACAGAAAGAAGCAGCGGCAGCAGTCTCCAGGTTCAGTTGGAAACAATGAGAGGTTTGAGGCGGAAGTGAGGGGATTGGGATCTTGAATATATTCAAAATACATTGTATGCAATTCTCAAGAATTTTGAAAAGTAATCATCATCATAGATTTAATCACCTGTTAAAATTAATGGCATCAGAAATGAGGTCAGCAAGATAGCTCAGCAGGCACTTGGTATGCAAGCCTGGCAACCTGAGTTTCATCCCTTGAACCCTGGTAAGGGTAGGAGGAGAGAACCACATGTACAAGTTGTCATCTGGCCTCTACATGTACACATGACACTGCCTACATAATGCACGTGCGTACACACACAATAAATTTTTAATGTCAGAAGGCCCATTATCAGCAACAATAGTTTGTAAAGTAGTCCATGTCTAGGGTAGTATAACACACCAAGAAAAAAAAATACTGTGTGTTTTGTTTATTTATTTATGGGTAAGTTTAAGGTTAGGCACCCAGTTGTCTCTAGAGATATCTGTACTAAGAAAGGGAATTCTTTATGTTGATTTCTTTGGTTTCCCTATTTGCTTTTGTTCCTGCTAGAAAAACACCACATTCTCCAAACAGTGCTAACTGAAGTCTACCAATCAGGCTGAACCTGAATCTGAACTGGTCTTTATTACCACAGAGGCAACATAGTTATAGGTGCTGGTGGCTCAGAACCCAATAAAAACCCAAATTTTGCCTTTCTTTTTTAGATGATGGACATAAGAAAGCTCGAAATGCTTATCTCAACAATTCCAACTATGAAGAAGGAGATGAGTATTTTGATAAAAATCTGGCACTCTTTGAGGTAATATTTTAATTATGTGTGTGTCTGTGGGGGAGTAGAAGAGGGCATCATATTTCCTTGGAGACGGAGTTACAGGTAGTTGTGAGCCTCCCAATATAGATGCTGGGAACTGAACTTTGGCCTCTGGTAAAGTAGCAAGTGCTCTTACCCACTGAGTATTCTCTTCAGCCCACAAAATGGAAATCTCATCACGCACACACAGGAAATATGAAACCATCACATTTGCAGAAAAATGTTTGAAAATGAAAATCATTATTTTAAGCAAAGTAAGACAAATGCTGAATAGTGCATTTTTCTCGTGTGTGTGTGTGTGAAAGAGAGAGAGAGAGAGAGAGAGAGAGAGAGAGAGAGAGAGAGAGAGAGAGAGAGAGAGAGAACGGAAGGCAAACAGAATGGAGGAGAGATGCTATGGGGGCAGAGAAGTGGAGACAGAGGGTAATAGAATGCCTGTAACGTGAAAGCAGAGGAGATTAAAGAGGGCAGGAGGATCTGGGCCGTAAGAGGGTGAGAAGGAATGTGGGGAGGCGGAGGGGTAGGGGAACACAGAACAAAAGAATAATTACATATGTGTATGAAAGAAACCTTAATGAAACCCAGTACTTTGTATCTTACCTTAACTTGCTGCCCTAGTTAAGTGTAGTCCTTTTGCATCTCAGGGCTGGGGATTAGCCCAGGACCTCTCGTGTACTCTGAGCTCCCTGTCATCTTTCACGTGTCAGGGACAGGGCTCACTGAAGAATTTTCTTCAAGTATTTACCTGTGAAAGAGGTTATCATTTATTTTGCTGTTTCCTGGAAGAAAGTTTATTTTGTTGCTGAATTCCAGTATCCTTCATAAATTATTTCTGACTTTATAGGAAGAAATGGACACCAGACCAAAGGTGTCATCTCTCCTCAACCGCATGGCCAACTATACTAACCTGACACAGGGAGCAAAGGAGCATGAAGAGGCGGAGAACATCACTGAAGGGAAGAAGAAGCCTACCAAGGTGAGGCCTCAGGATGCAGGACAGATAAAAACAGCCCCATATATGAGCGCTGAAGGCATGCCCAGGGCACCAGTCTGTATTAAGAAACTGTATCAAATGCTTGCTATACCCAGTACCATTCTGATCACTGGCACCATGGCCCATACAGAATGTACAGTACTATAGCTTCTCACGGGAAGCCAGTCCCTAAGCCACTGAAACTCTGTTAAAGCATATAGCATCTTTAGTGTCAACTAATGCTTGACCAAAAACTTAAGCAGGGTTAAAAGGAATGAGACTGACAAGAGCCTGCTGGAAGGGTTCGATACTCCTATAGATCAGACAGAGAAAGCCCTCTGACATGGTGGATTTGCACAGAAACTGTCCTAGTGAGGAAGTTAGCCGTGTCAGCAGAAGTGTTAGCACATCGGTGGGAAGGGATATCTCTACCCAGCCTCTGCTGCCATCTGCCTGGTACAAAGGGTTTTGTTTGTTTGTTTGGTTGGTTGGTTGATTGGTTGGTTTTGGTTTTGGTTTTTTGAGATGGTGTTTCACATATAACACAGGCTAACCTTGAACTCAGAGTCCTCCTGCCTTAGCCTCCCAGGTGCCGGGATCATAGGCATCCACCATGATAATGATTCCCAGTAGTTGTTAGACTTTTCTACTACTACTGTTTTTCTTACAGTAAAATTATGCTAATACACATAGTTCAGCTCTTCACAGAGGGGCCAGTGGCCCTCAAGTTTTTACTTTCCCCGACTGTTTCATTTACCAACTATTGTGAAAAATTTATACTTAATTCTCAAGAATTTCTACAAGTTGTTCTGTTTTTAAATAAGAATAAAATTTTAACAACCTTGAAAAATAGACATTTTTAGATTGGTGAGTGGTCCATTGCTTAGGAATAATAAAAACATGGGAACTTACCTAAATTACAATGTATACTGATAATGGAAGTATAGTGATGAACTTCACTGAGAGAGAGCTGTTGAAAATATTGCATAAACTTCTTGTCTGTGGTAAATCTAGGCATCTTTTCTGGCTAACTATGTTTCCTTTTGTCTTACATTTTTATTTCCAGAGCCCACAAATGGGTACTTTTATGGGTGTCTACCTCCCATGTCTACAAAATATTTTTGGAGTGATCCTCTTCCTGCGTCTTACCTGGGTAGTGGGCACAGCTGGAGTCCTTCAGGCCTTTGCGATTGTTCTTATCTGCTGCTGCTGTGTAAGTCCTCCTGCGCTGGCCCCTAGACCTCACCTGCAGCATTTCCTGTTGAGTTTATGCACTTGACCTCCTGGGGAGCAGGAACGGAAAATACATAAAGACTCACAAGCCCAACAGGAGAGAGAGACTTTGACCTTAAAATTAAAATGTAAAGGATTTTCATTCAGCGCCCGTTATCCGTTATTTCCTATGTAGTATATGATGTATATGGTGTCCTAGATTTTTGGAAATAAACAAAATACAAGTTTTCAAATAATTCAAAATCTGGGTAATTTGGACTTGAAAGCACCGATGTTGTAATGTATATGCTATTCTAAAATGTTCTGAAAAATAAAATTGGCAGTGCCTAGGAAGGGTGAGGGGAATCTATGTTCAGTTTGGTTCACTTTGAAGTCTCCTTTTGTATGCCTTCCCCAGAAATTCCTCAGTTGTTTCTAACTCTTCTCTCCTACACAGCCCATCTGGTTTTCCTTTCATTTAAACTGCTCATTTTTATATATCCCATCCCTGTCCATCAATCTAGTGTCCCCTTGTTTTAGTAACCATTATATCCTCCGTATGCATTATGCTCAGCTGAGTGCTAACCATGCAAGTTAAGCAAACCTAACCTATGTCATTAATAACTTAATGGCACTGCCTTGTCCACTTCCCGTTTCTCAAGCTTGAAACTTCAAGGCCATATTTGATTCCTTGGTTGCCATTCATCACGGCCAGTCTGTTCTCTCTCAGATACTTCATATGCATGCCCACTGTCTCACTGTAGATGTTACCTCTCACTTTTACGACAGCAGCCTACCGGCTAGTCTCTGTGCCTCCAGCTACTCCCTTTCAAAAACCTTTATCTGCTGTGTTACTAGATAATGTTTTAAATTTGTCCTGGTGGTCTCTTTCTTGCCACATATTGTTTTTGGCATTGTAGCCAGTCTGTAGTTAGAGTCTAGCCTACTCTCCAGTGCTGTCTCCCTAGCTAGTCCATTAAAATATGCTACGCAGTAACTCTTTGTAAAAGTAGACGGAGTTAAATATTTGTAAATGCTCTGAAGTCTTCACGTGGGAAAGTAGTACGGAAATGTTAGCTCTACCCAGTAGTTAAATTCTTTTTTCTCTCTCTACAGACATTGTTGACTGCCATCTCCATGAGTGCCATTGCCACTAATGGAGTGGTGCCAGGTCAGTAGCCCAAGCTTGAGTTTCAGGGATTATCCTTGATTAATCACTGTGCGTATGCCGTAAAGCTGGAGGCATAAACTCCAGAGACACTTACGTGTTTATTCTGTTGTTCATAGTGTTCTGTAAAAGTGTCAGCTTCTAGAAGCCAGGGACAAATACTGTTTGGCTTAACAATGCTATCTTTGAAATCTCATTATTTTTAGTCTACAGTACTTTAATGTCAGTCACATACTTAGCTTATAAAATACTTTTTATTATACTATCATATTCCTGTAGGAAATAATCTAATTTTTCCTAATAGTAATAAAATGTATTGTGCACATCATATTCCCATTAATAAATCTCCTTTGTTACATTCAGAGTTTCCCAAACATCTTTTAGGCATGTTTTTGAATTATTACTTATACTTGTCTACAATCCTCTTAGTGATACCCTCCTTTTATTTTGTCTTGTAGCTGGGGGCTCATACTTCATGATTTCCCGGGCCCTGGGCCCAGAGTTTGGCGGGGCTGTTGGCCTCTGCTTTTATCTGGGCACCACGTTTGCAGCAGCCATGTATATTCTTGGTGCCATTGAAATTTTTCTGGTAAGTAACGAATTAGTTGCGCCTACAATCTAGAGGCTCTGTGGGTTTGTTTTCTTAGATATTAAAGTTTCTGAGATCAGGTGTGGCAGCCAGTCAGATGTTGGCTGCTGTGACTGTGTCTTACCATGACTCTGAGGCAGAAAGGTTGAGGTGTCCTTCACCTGCCCGTCCTTTCAGAAACCTCTCTTCGATTGTTCCCAACTCTGTCCCCTCAACCAGGGAGCTCATACCAAGCTAGATTTGTGCCAATGTAGAAAAGTAAAATAAATCTCATTTGCTTATATTGTGCATGTATATGTTCTAGTGTGTTGAATACATGTGTCTAGAGGCCAGAGATCAACCTGGTTCCTCCCTTTTGCTGTTCCTCAAGAACCATCCAGTTTGTTTTATGGGGTGGGATCTTTCACTGGGACCAGCGGCTCACCACTTGGGGGTCCGCATGTCTTCACCTTCCCAATGCTAAGATCACAAGCACATGCCACCGTGCCTGGCTTTTTACGTAAGTCCTGAGGATCAAACTCAAGTACTAATTCTTCTGCTGCAAAGCACATCACTGACTGAGCTGTATCCCCAGCTTCTCTTTTGATAACTTTATCCCAATGAAAGAATTTTCATTTCTCTACTAATACTATAAATCTTCTCTAAAGCCTTTTAAATAGAATCATTTTTTCTTTTTCCCACTTTCAAATGTAGATATTCAAAATAGCAATGAGAAGACAAAATAATCCATGAAATAATATTTCTGTAGACATCTAGACCCAAATAAAAATTTGGTTAATTGGCAGCCCGGTATGTACATAACTTTAATTCCAGCACTTGGGAGACAGAGACAGGTGGATCTCTCTGTGTTCCAGGCCAAACAGGGCTACCTATTGAGACCCTGTTTAAAAACAGATGAATAAAAAGAAGGATTTAAAATATTAATGTTTTTAATTAATGTTTTTCATAATTTTTTATTTCAGCTTTCTTTTCCTTTATAAAAGTAATGTAAGCTATTATAGTCCCTCTACTTGATTGCTTCTAAATGACTGCATTTCTTTTCTGCTTGTTTTTTTTCCTAACAGGTATATATCGTCCCTCGAGCTGCCATCTTCCGCAGTGATGATGCACTCAAGGAATCAGCAGCCATGCTAAATAACATGCGTGTCTATGGCACAGCCTTCTTGGTCCTCATGGTCTTGGTGGTATTCATTGGCGTACGCTATGTGAATAAGTTTGCCTCACTTTTCCTGGCCTGTGTAATTGTGTCCATTTTGGCTATCTACGCTGGTGCCATCAAGTCTTCCTTTGCTCCACCACACTTCCCGTACGTGCCCATGTTTCCACCGAGTCATTGTTGGGTAGTCAGTGGCAGTATCTGGTGATGCTAGCATTTCCTCAGAATTTCATGGGGTGATTTCCCTAATGACCCAGTTTCCCAGCAGGAAGCTTCTTGACAAACTGTCCTGTTGACCCCTTCCTCGCTTCTGAAGTGTAGACCTAGCGGCTGTAACCATTGTTAGGTTTATCTATCGTGGTGCCCGCCTTTACCCCATAACGACTGTGTTTATGTGACTGTCTCTGAAGGACTTTGCAGTCATAGTCATTACCAGCAACCTTTATGGGGCATTTAAATGTTCAGTTGCCTTTTAAAATAAAAACCAGTCCAAAAGAATTCTACAGTAGCAGTCTGGAGAGAGGACTCTGTAGCTAAGATCCCTGGAGGATCTTCCACAGGATATGGGTTCAATTTGTAGCACCCACATGGTGGCTCACTGTCTGTAACTATAGTTCCAGGGGATCTGGCCTGGTGTACACGCTTCAGACTGGGCACTCAGTTATTTGTAATCTTGTTATAGAAGTTGTTTTGAAGTCATATGGATCAGCTGGGAATCAAATTTATTGGTACTACGTTGATTTAAACAGGTTTCAGAAAAAACAATTTTTTTTTCCATGATGAAAAAACCCACAAATCCAGTGCAGATGAAAGTGGTGGGGCAAGAACAGGAACTTTGTGATTTCCTTACTGGTATTTGGCATTTCTTCTATGTGATATATTCATCATACACTTTGATTTTGCTTACTTAAGGGCCATAAAACAATTAAAGATCCTTTTCAAAGTTATAAAAGTTTTAGATGCAACATTTTAGCTGTATCTCAACTTGGGAAATTCCATTTTGTTTCAGGTTCCCCTTTGGGGCTTCTCCACTTCTGTTTGGTTGGGGGGGGGGAGCACAGTGCATGTTATTTTGCTTTTTTAAAATTCCAGCATAATATGTTTTAAAAAACAAAACTGCAGAGGATCCACGAAACAGAACTTGAGATTGTCAAGAGTTGTTGAAGCCAAGTAATAGAATGCGGTTCATTATGCATGTATGAACAACTCTGCAGATTCCGAACCTTGTTTTCTTCTCTCAGGAGTATTTTACTATGGGTCTGTTACTCCATCCTGTTTATATCTCTGTGTAAAAGAAAAAATGAATCTACAGTTAATATTTGTATTATTCTTAAATTTCCCCTTTACTACTGTGTCTAGGCTTAAGGTCAAAAAACAGTTTTCTCTTGGGCCACAGAGGGACATACTTTTTAAATCTAGTCAAGCTGTCCTACAACAGTAGGCAGAAGGTTCAGCAGAACAGGCAGTTCCAAAGGCTCTTAGGAATGTAAAGCCCCTTCTCCTTTCATTTCAGACCTTTTTTCTTTCCCTCCTTCTTACCACCACCCCCCCACCCCACCCCCGCCTCGAAAGAAAGCAAACAAATGAAAATGTGATCATTGGAACTTAAAAAAAAAAGCAGCAGAAGGACTCTGTGGTTTTGCTGTTGCTGCTGGCTGGGGGGTGGGAGGGGTTTCACTTGTGTGCCTGTGTGGAAACCAGACAGTATCAGATATCCTCCTTTATTGCTGTCTGTCTTACTCCCTGAGACTCCCTAGCTAAACTTGAAGCTCACCATTGTTGGCATTGTTTAGCTAGGTTGGCAGGTCAGGGAGCTCAGACTTTCTGTCTGTCCTCCTGACTGCCCCTATCCTGAGGGCTGAAATCACAGGCCCTGTGTAAGCACACCAGGCCGCTTGCCTGTGTGCTAGAGATCTGAACGCAGGACCGCATGCTTCCATAGCAAACACTGGACATCCCTGAGCCGTCACCTTAGCCCCTCCAGGATTCTTTCTGGCCTAAAAATGGATGAATAGCCAAATATGTTTAGTTCATAATTCAGTATAGTTTCTTTGTACAGTCCCTGTGCTTGAATATCACCTACATCTGCCATTTGTATATGACCTTGATGTTGGGCAGAATATTGAATGTCTGTAAACCTCAGTGCCTCCGGCCACAGAAGATAAATGTTAAAATATTGTGAGATCCGTGAGGATTATACTGGCAGAAAATGCAAGTCACAGTGATCATTATTCCTTGTCCTTTCCTACCCATGGCAGTAGAATCTCTCAAAAATGAGATATTTTTTCCCTTTATTAACCTGCTTTTCCTCTTTAAAACTTTGTTTTTTCTGTTCTTTTTCCCCCTTCTTGATCTTTCTCTTCCCTGTTTGTTTTGCTTTAGGGTCTGCATGCTGGGCAACCGCACCCTTTCATCAAGACACCTTGACGTTTGCTCTAAGACCAAGGACATTAACAACATGACAGTGCCATCAAAGCTATGGGGATTCTTCTGTAACTCAAGTCAGTTTTTTAATGCCACCTGTGATGAGTACTTTGTTCACAATAATGTCACCTCAATCCAAGGCATTCCTGGGCTGGCTAGTGGTATCATTACTGGTAAGTTAGAGTTTAATTAGACTCATTTTGTTTTTTGTTGTTCCTTCTTTAAGGACAGTGAGGAAATAGGTTTTCCCATCTTAGGTTCTTTTTTGCCCCTCATTTTTTTTTATTATATTAATTATGTATAACAACAAGTTTATTATTTTATACATGTATATTATGTATTTTGATCATACTGACACATACCCCCCTTCTCTCATTTATTTAGGATTGCTCATAGGTTCATGGGTGACGTGTTGTTTATAGCATCACGGGCCCCTTACAGTGGCTACAGGACTGAAGAAAATGTCTCTCCCACCCATGTCAACCATTAGCTGGGTATAAAGCCTCAGGAATGGGTGGGGTCACATGAGTGCCCCCCTTCCTCATGTGGCAGGATATTGATAGAGCCGACCTTGTGAAGATTTTGTGCAGGTGATCAGAGCAGCTATGAGTTCAAGCGTGCAAGGGCCACGTCAGGAATCAGCATTGTGTTTCATTCCCTCCCTTCCTCTGGACTTTCCATTCTTCCAGTCCCCTGCCTACAGTGTACCCTGAGCCTTGAAGGGGATGATACAGATATTTTTATGACTAAACCTTAGTCAGTTATTCTTTTTTTTTTCTTTTCTTTTTTTTTCTTTTTTTAGTCAGTTATTCTTATCACTTTCGCCAGTCATTAATGAACCTCCACAGTTACCATCCATTGCCCACTGTAAAAAGAAATTTCCCCGACCAAAGCTGATAGCAGCACTAACGTATAAGCTACACATAGTTTAGAAGGCAATTTGACAAGCACAGCATGTCTATTAGCAAACATAGACAGTAGCTTCCCCGCTAGGCCAATGACCTAGACCTAAGTAGTGATGATTATCGACTGCAGTGGGAAGGACTGAAGCCAGGTGACAAGCCCCACGTGCTCTACCACTGAGCCGCACCCAGCCCACTGTCTAAGACTCTTCTGTTGGACTTGGCAGGGGTCCCTGTGCCTCAGCCTCCTGAGTACTGGGAGGATTATAGGCGTGCACCACCATGCCTAGCATATCTCTGCTTTTCTCTCAGGGAAATTTTCTGTATTTAGAGTTCCATTACAGAGTGCATCTGTTACAATTTGCCTTCTTTTGAGAATAGAGGCAGATAAATGACTTTTTAGCCTAGGGTAAGATAAAATATTTTGTGAATATTTTTATTTTGCAATGTTCTTCAAGCTAATGTCTAACTCCTGGGCTTATACAGTCCTTCTGCTTCAGGCTCCTGACAAGCTGGGACCATAAGGATTTGCCTTCATGTCTGACTCAAT
Source organism: Chionomys nivalis (assembly GCF_950005125.1). Taxonomy (NCBI): domain Eukaryota; kingdom Metazoa; phylum Chordata; class Mammalia; order Rodentia; family Cricetidae; genus Chionomys; species Chionomys nivalis. Next base: position 62,147,858 of record NC_080094.1, on the reverse strand, counting down.
GTATTCCTGAAAAATTGCCAGTGATCTTCCTGCAGTGATAGCTAAAATAGAACTGTTTTAATGTCACCAGACACACATGTTTTCCTAGCTCAGCTAAATTCCTGGAATTTATTCCTTAAATGGCATCCTCTTAAATGTTGTCCACCAATTTCTTTGCCCATTAAGCAAGTTCATACTAAGAGGTTAAAAACTACTTTGATATTAATTTTTTAAAGTAGACTTTATATTTTATAACTAATTTAAAAATAGGCTTTTGGGGGCATTTAATTTTAGTCTGTTTAACTTTCACAAATTTGTATTAGAAAGTTAACTGCATTTATTATACCAAAGCCTTTAATAAAATTATATTAGAACAAATGAGAAATAGGATTGGTTTTATTCTATAATATTTAACATGTGTGCATGTTGAAGAACAATAGCTTTAAAAACTACCCTAAGGGGCTGGAGTGGATGTAGATACAGTACTTGCCTAGCATGTAAAAAGCTCTTGGGTCAGTCTACAGGACAGTACTTATAACAATAACTATTGGGGTTTCTGATTGAATGTTGTTTGGGTAAGAAATCATGTACTTATATTACTTCCATATTGCTTATAATCTTGTATCCTCTTTCTTCCTCCCCTCCCACCCCCACCTCTCACACCTTTGCAGAAAACCTTTGGAGTAATTATTTACCAAAGGGTGAGATCATTGAAAAGCCATCAGCCAAGTCATCTGACGTCTTGGGCAACTTAAACCATGAGTACGTCCTTGCTGATATCACCACCTCCTTCACTCTGCTGGTGGGGATCTTCTTTCCTTCTGTCACAGGTAAGCAGTGGGTGTTAGGTTTTAGAAGCCATCAGCCATAGGAGATAGACATATCCTCAGTGTTCTAAGAAGTTTGCCCGTAGTCTTCAGTATCAGTATGAACATCAAAGTACCCAGAAAGCCAAGAGGCTAGCTTGGTGTTTCCCCTCCCTAGGTATCATGGCTGGGTCAAACAGATCTGGAGATCTGAAAGATGCTCAGAAGTCCATTCCCATTGGAACCATCCTTGCCATCCTGACCACATCCTTTGTGTGTATCCTTTGAGTCGTGGTGGGATCATGCAGCAGAATTAGGACGATAAGTATTTTCACCTAATAATAATAATGCCCTGACTACTGCCTCACTAGCCAGATAGCTGCCCTGCTTCATAAGCATCATTAAAGAAGGATTTTCTAGGATTAGTGAATAGCAACTCATTAAGTGAAAAGGGATCATCCTGCATAAAGGTGAGGGATAACAACAATTTCCTTGACTGTCAGCATAACAGATTTAAGCAATGTTGTCCTTTTTGGCGCATGTATTGAAGGAGTTGTTCTCAGAGACAAGTAAGTATAAAACCATGTGTCTGTCTTCCATGACATCTGGTCACTCATCAGAGTGTCAACACAGATATACTCTCAAACCAGGCCAAGGTGTGAATCATAACTAATAAAATAGAAAATGTGTGTATACACACACAGAGGTCTCATGTATATATGAAAGTGATATATCTGTATCTGTATCTATATATGACATACAGACAGACAAAGGAAGGTGTGTGTATGTGTGTGTCAGAGGAATATATATGTAGCACAAACAATACTCTAGGTTTGATCCCAGCAATACAAAAAAAGCAAGGTTTAAAAAAGAGATTAAGATATATGTGCATAATTTAGCCTATGATAAGAAAATATTTTGTGATCTTTTTTCTTTTGCAATGTTCCCCTAAGCTAACCTCAAATTTATGGGATTAAGAGTCCACCTGCCTCAGGCAGTAATTAATTAGTAAATAATGAGGACCAATGCTATTTTTTAAGATTTAACTAATATAACTCTTCCCCCCAAAAGCCGTGATGTTGACTAAATACTAAGTACTTTCCTGTACACCAAGAACTGCTGGAACACTGAGCGTAACAGCAGGGCGAGCGGAACTGTGTGGTGTCTCCAGCCTCCATTTACAGGGAGGCTCTGGCCACTCCCACTTGGCGTTCTAAATGGAAGTGGGATACTGATTTCCTTCGTGAAGACGCCTTAGTATTTACTGTTTCTTTTCTCTCGGATACATTTTGTGAGATGTTTGTCAGATCTCTCCCTGAAACTTGATGATTCTTGTGTTTTCCGCATCTTGGCTCATATCCTCACTCCACTCCCTGTTACAGTGGACTCTAGATATCGGTCCTAACCTAGGAGTTTTCCCTCCTTTTCATCCGTCCTCCAAGTCTTTCCTAAGTCCTGTGAATGCTGTCCACTTCCCACTGTTCAGTGGTTCCGTCACCCAGTACTGGGCTTCAGGGTTTTTTTCTCTCTTTATAATCACATAATAATTTCCTTTTGAGTTTACCACTTTTTTCCATAATGCCACCAAGATGCTCTTTCTGTATACCTTTGTCTATGTTGTTTCCTTCGCTTCAGTTGGTTATTCCTACTTGGAAGACTCACTTTACCTCAAGATCAAGTGAAGGGTCTTCTCTCCTGTAGTTTTCCATCTTATCTTCACCCCAGAACAGAACCACTCCTCCTTTTGTCTACCCCCTATATTTGAACATTCTGTGGTGTTGCTCTTACCATCCTGAATTGCAGCTGCTATTTTCATATTATGTTCCCCTGATTGAGCTCTAGGATTCCTGATAAGCAGGAATCCTAGCACAGACTATTATAAATATTATTGAGGAAAATAGGTTCCAAAAAATTGTGTGTGTTTGTGAATGTGTGTGTGTACAAGGCATAGTGTTTCACTCTACTATTTTATTGGATGGGAACAGTGGTGAATTTATACATATATAGAAATTATTCAGTTTTAGTTAGAAAATTACTGGCCACTATCTCCTAACATTGCATATGTCCATACCAGTCTCATTTCTGGGTATATTCAGCAGAAATGTTTGTGCATATGCATTAAGAATCATAGTGGTAATATTCTTAAATGGTTCAAATAAAAGAAATCCAAATATCCATTAGAAGCAGAATGCATAAATTAATATTAATCCAGTTGTCAGCCATGAAGCAGTGGGAGTACATGAAGCACACAAAAATTTTGCAATTTTGAGAAATCAAACACAAAATGTATGTATGTGTCTCAGAATATTACCAGCATATATAAATTTCTTACTTTGTTTTGCTTTTGTTTTTTATTTTTGTTTTTGTTTTTGAAACAGGGTTTCTCTGTGTAACAGTCCTGGCTGTCCTGAAACTTGCTCTGTAGACCATGCTGGCCTCGTATTCACTGAGATCCACCTGCCTCTGCCTCCAAAGTGCTGGGATTAAAGGTGTGTGCCAACTCACCCACCATACACAAATTTCTTATTCCTATTCCCACACATCAGTCTTTATTTCCCTCAAGCATGAGTTTTAATATTATGCTGTTTTACCTATTTTTTTTTTCTGGGGGGAAATGTGTGTGTCTGTGCGCGGCGCGACTGTAGCACACCTGCCTAAGGAGAATGTTGGGTGCCCTGCCCTCTCATTTTCTACCTTATTTCCTTGAAATAGGATCCCTCACTTACCCGAGCTAAAGTGGCAGCCAGAAAACTGACAGTCTACCTGTCTCTGCCTACAGAACTCCGGAGTTACAGCTGTACACACATCCATTTTATACCAGCTTTTTATGTGGATTCTGAGAATTTTAACTCAGTGCACTTACCTGGAGACATCTCCTCAGACTCTGTGTTAGTTTTATATAATAAAACACATCAGTGATCTTAAAATGTTTTGTTTTTTTTTTTTTTTTTTTTTTTTTTTTTGGTTTTTTGAGACAGGGTTTCTCTGTGGTTTTGGAGCCTGTCCTGGAACTAGCTCTTGTAGACCAAGCTGGTCTCGAACTCAGAGAGATCCGCCTACCTCTGCCTCCCAAGTGCTGGGATTAAAGGCGTGCGCCACCACCGCCCGGCTTTAAAATGTTTTAATATATTAATTTTTGCAGTTACTCGCTCTTAGGAATCTGCCTCTATGAAAAATATCTTATGTGTCAATATTTATATATGTTCATAAAGATATTGATTATAGTATTTCATATAATAGAATATCAATAGTAGAATACTGGGTAATGTAAAAATTTTATAAATAGATGGAACATGCAAGGTATGCATGATGCTAACTAACAAGAGTATGGACCTCTTGAGGCAGGAGAGATGGCTTAGTGGTTAAGAGCATTGGCTGCCTTTGCAGAGGACCCAAGTTCAGTTCCCAGCACCTACATGGCTGCTCACAACTGTCTGTAACTCCAGTTCCAGGACTTTTGACTTCCTTTTCTAGCCTCTGCAGGCATCTGGCACGTGCATGGTACACAAACATTCGTGCAGACAAAATGAAAATTAATAGATATTCTTAAATTTTGTGGACCTCCTCCCTGGTGTGTTTTTCTGCACTTTTCCAATTTCCATCCCAAAGCAGATTCACTGCCAGTTAGGAAGAGAATTTGTAAGTGAAACTTGGCTTGTTTTCTAACTGTACTGTCTGTTTTTTTTTTTTAAAAATACAGATTATTAATTCCCCCCCCCCACACACACACACACAGTGCTGCAAAGCATTGAACCTAGGGCATCAGAAATACACCAAGCAAATGATGTGTTGTAATAGCTATACCCCCAGCCCAGTAACATTTTGTTTGCTTATTTTTTCGAGACAAAGTTTCTCTGTAGCTTTGGAGCCTGTCCTGGAAACTAGCTTTTGTAGACCAGTCTGGCCTTGAACTCACAGAGATAGACCTGCTTCTGTCTCCTGAGTGCTGGGATTAAAGGCGTGCGCCACCACCACCCAGCTTCCAGTAATTTCTTTTTAGACAGGGTTTGCTGTGCATCCTGAGCTGATCTTGAACTCAGAATATACCCTTGTCTGGCCAAACTCATAATTCTCCTGCCCCAGCCCCCTGAGAGCTGGGGTTACAGGCGTGTTAATGCCTGCTGTTAGTGTGCTTTTATGAAAACTTTGGACCTTTACATTTTTAGTATCATGTTTACCTCAGTTTGCGTCTATAAAAATTATAAGCCTAAAATATCCATACTCATGATTATCATCCTATTTTTTTCAAACTGAAGTTGTTTTCAGATAGAATTTCTCCACTGTTTATTTCTTTCCCAGATTTGGGGATGCCGTGAAAGGTAATTTGGTTGTTGGCACCTTATCTTGGCCATCCCCATGGGTGATCGTTATTGGCTCCTTCTTTTCAACGTGTGGGGCTGGACTTCAGAGCCTCACAGGTGCACCTAGGCTGCTCCAGGCTATTGCCAAGGACAACATCATACCATTCCTTAGGGTGAGTGACACTTTGTTGTGCCCTCTTTTTTCCCAGGTTTTGTAAAACATGTTATCGTTTTCAGCTTAACAAGTGGGAGATCATAAATGTTGAGAGATTTAGAATTTTAGTACAAGGCCCTCAGAATGTGTCTATATGTGATCGCTGTGAAGTTGTTCTTATTTTTCAGATGTCTGAAACTGGCACATTGGGTCACTGCCCCGTGCCTGATGTTTTCCCTCATCTGTACAGGTTTTTGGTCACAGCAAAGCCAATGGGGAACCTACCTGGGCCTTACTTCTAACTGCTGCCATAGCAGAGCTGGGAATTCTCATCGCCTCCCTGGATCTCGTTGCCCCAATTCTTTCAATGTAAGAGCCGCTTACTCTCTTCAGCTATGGTTGTTTAATGGTATATAACTTAATTTCCATTAGTCATGTAAAAGTAGTAGTAATGACAGAGTTGACCAAACACAGACTTCACTTCCCTTCCAAAATCATTCCTGAGATGGGGCTGGCGAAATGGTTAATTGGTTAACAGTATATACTGGGTCTTCCAGAGGACCTAAGTTCAGTTCCCAGCCCCCATGTAGATGGTTCAGAACTGCCTGGGAGCTGCTAATGAGAGCAGCGGGCTGTGCTGCGTCCCGCCACCCAGCTAGCTTTATACCCGAAATAATTACACAGAAACTGTATTCTTTTTTTTTTTTTTTTTTTGGTTTTTCGAGACAGGGTTTCTCTGTGGCTTTGGAGCCTGTCCTGGAACGAGCTCTGTAGACCAGGCTGGTCTCGAACTCACAGAGATCCGCCTGCCTCTGCCTCCCAAGTGCTGGGATTAAAGGCCTGCGCCACCACCGCCCGGCAACTGTATTCTTTTGAACACTGCCTGGCCCATTAGTTCCAGCCTCTTATTGGCTAGCTCTTACATATTGATCTAACCCATTTCTAATATTCTGTGTAGCACCATGAGCTGGCTTATCAGGAAGGATCTTAACCTGCGTCCGTCTGGAGTGGGAGAATCATGGTGATTCACTGACACGGCTTCTTTCTCCCAGCATTCTGTTCTGTTTACTCCACCCACCTAAGGGTTGGTCTATCAAATGGGCCTAGGCAGTTTCCTTATTAATTAACCAAAGAAAGCAACAGATAGAAAGATGACCCTCCTCCATCAGCCTGTAAGTCTAACTCCAGGGGACTTGATACCTCTGACCTTTGTGGGCACTCATATGAACACACACACACTTAAATCCTTAAAAGAATACTAGTTGGCCGGTGGAGGCACGTATTTTAATCTCAGCACTTGGAGGCAGAGGCAGGTGTATCTCTGTGAGTTCGAGGCCAGCCTGATCTACAGAATGAGTTCCAGGACAGTACAGAAATCCTATCGCAAACCACTGCCCCCAAAAAAAGGAAAGAGAAAGAGACAGACAGAGAGAGGGAATGAGGGAGAGAAAGCAAAGAAAGAAAGCATACTTACTCCTGAGAACTTTCATGTGCAAGGCTTTTATAAATGACTGTTAATTTAATGGGTGTTCCTACCTATACAACTTCTAAAATTACTTGTATCCGTCTCCTTTTCCTTTTGTTTCTGTTATTTTCTTTTTTAAATGTTGGCCTTTGAACCCAGGGCTTTGTTTGTACTAGGCATGCCCTCTACACTATACATCTTTCTATGAAGTGCATGCTCCAGCCCCTGCCTTTATTTTATGAATCATTAGTTGATTTTGCTGTTGGCCTCTCTTCATTTACCTGTGACATTCTGATGACTAGCTGTCTGCCTGACACTGTAATAAGTTGGGAATATAATGATGTGTAAGGCCCATAGTCTCAAGGATCTGATGGTAGATAAGGAAACCAAGAATTCCCCCACATAACGCAATGAATGGAGAATGGCAAAGGTCAACGCTGGGCGCCACGAGGGCACCTGATCAGAGAGGATTCCTGGACGTGACACCTGTGTCTTGAAGGCTGTCTGGTTATTTGCGAAGCAAAGGCGGCTGTTGTTAGTCTGCAGTTACAGGGATTCAGTGCCCTCTTCTGGTCTCTGCAGTCACCAAGCACAGTGTGCTGCACATACATATCTCAGGCAAGACACCATACACAGAAAAACAAATAAATCCCTGCTTAGTATCATGGTACACACCTGTTAATTCCAGCTCAGGAAGCAGAGACAGAGAGATCTCTGGGAGTTTGATGCCAGTCTGGTCTATATAGACAGTGAGTTTTAGGACAGCCAATGTTGCATAAATGAAACTCTGTTTCAAAAACTAAGGTGGTGTGTGTGGGGGGACTAGAAGAGGATAATGTTGAGCTGGAAATGGAAAAAAAGAAATCCTGCACTAGGGTGAAAGTACTAAAAAAGAAGATAAAGAAGTTCAGGGAGTTTGAAATAGGCAGAATCCTAGACTTGATAGGTGAATTTGGAGGGAGAATTAATAAGGAAGCAGAAATATGGATTTGCCCCTGAACATCTGGGTAAATAATGGTTGTACCAAACTTACCAAACTGGAGAGATGGTTCAATGGTTAAGACCACAGACTGCTCTTCCAGAGGACCTGGGTTCAATTCCCAGCACCTACGTGGCTTCTCAAAATTTTCTGTAATTCCAGTTCCAGGGGACCTAGCACCCTCTTTTGTCTTCTATATACTTACTAGAAGCACACATATGGTGCACAGATACAGAAAAACAACCATACACATTAATTTTTTAAAAAAAAAATATTTTTGGCCATCATCCCAAAGAGAGGATAGGAAGATGAACAGGTTTGCAAGGAAATGTTTTAGGTTTCTTCCTGTTTGATAAATGGTTGGTGGTCTGTAAACAGAGTTTAGTAGCACAGAGGCCTCCAATTATTTAAAGTCATCCTAAAAGAATCACTTTAAAACAGTTCTTCTCACTGTTCTTACCCAAGGTTTTTCCTCATGTGTTACCTCTTTGTGAACTTGGCATGTGCCTTGCAGACATTACTCCGAACCCCCAACTGGAGGCCCCGATTCCGCTACTATCACTGGTAAGTCCTCATCTTGTTCCTCATCTTTCTAGAAATCTAGGATATTCTGGGTTCTCAATAAAATCTTTTTATTTTTCAGCCGTTCCATACTATGTTAATGTTCAGTTGCCAGTTGAATTTCTTCTTTCCTATTCTTTCATAACTGTCTATATCACTTTATAATAACTGACAAGATAGGGGCTGGAGAGATGGTTCAGTGGTTGGGAGCATTGCCTGCTCTTCCAAAGGTCCTGAGTTCGATTCCTGGCAACCACATGGTGGCTCACAACAATCTAGAATGAGGCCTGGTGCCCTCTTCTGGCCTGCAGACATACACACAGACAGAATATTGTATACATAATAAATAAATATTTTTAAAAAAATAACTGACAAGATCCACAGAACTATTAAGTTCTTACTTACAGGCTGCTTCATTTCTAAGGTTCAAACCTTCCCTTTGCACATGTGCTCTCCTATTTTCTCTTAGCTGAGCACTGAATTTCATCCCTTATCTCTACTTTTATATTCTCATCAGTTTTCATTCTCACAGTTATCAGAATTTCATTTAGTAATTAAGAATGTGAACTGTGTAGTTAGGACACCCAAGTCCTCAGTTCACCTTGATCCTTTTGAGCCCTGTAATATGCATGAGCACATGTAGCCTCATGAATTCTCATTTTACTAATTCATGACAGGGAGTAATGCATCCAAAATGCAATGCGGGGACACAGCACAGCTCTCAGTGAAAAGCTGTGGCACCACAGTACAGTCTTGCCAGTCCTAACGGAGCCATCAAGGTTTTTGGCCACATTTCATGTCTTTCCTGTGACATATGACCTTGTGGGATTTTATGTTCAGGTGTGCCTGTTGCTGTATTCCTATTTTCTAACTTTCCTTACTCCTCTGGCTTCACTTACCGGTAATGGCTCGCGGCGTGACATTTGTGTAGCACGAATGCATATCCTAACTGGGCTTAGCACCTCCCATCCTCCTCCTAGCTTTAACATTAGTTGAAAGTTTGTGCTGAGATTTTTGGTGTTATATCTTAATCTCCAAATTAACTGTTCTTCTGTCGACACTTTAGCATTCCTCACAGGGTTAGAATGTGACTGCACACGAAAGGGCTTCAGTGATACACTGTCTGCATAATTTATCTGCCCAAATCAGCCACTTGCTATAAAGAGCCAACAGCAGCTTCTCATCAGTGGACTCTGCACTTATGGGAAATTAAATGCCCATAAAAAATGTTAGGAATACTTATATGAGAAAAAATTAACATCACGTTTCGGATTCTTGACTGTGTTCAGTCCCCACTTTTCCAAATGCTTATTAATTGTCCTTATGGCTGATAACGCTGTTGCACCCTCTTTATGTTTACTATTGTCCAGCAGCAGGAAGCACCGTCTTTTACAGAAGGCACAGGGTCCACCCTGTATGGGCTAGGTGTGAAGGCTCAGTGATAGATGGCCTGCCTACATGTGCAAGGCATTGGGTTTGAGCCACAACACCAGAAAGAAGGAAAGAGACTATGGATATGATGGTTTTTTCCTAATAATTATTTTCATTGTATTTAGCAGAAGTTCTGTCTATAATTGACTGGAAATTTTAAAAAAAATTTCCAATCCCCACCGCAGTACAGGAAGCATTTCCCAGAACTGTTATCTTTTCTTGCTACTTAGAAAGATACTTGTTGATCTGTGGTTTTGTTTTCCTTTTCCAGGGCCCTCTCTTTCATGGGAATGAGCATCTGTCTAGCTCTGATGTTCATTTCTTCCTGGTATTATGCCATTGTAGCTATGGTAATTGCTGGCATGATCTACAAGTACATTGAGTACCAAGGGTAAGTATAAATTTTACCTTGCTCACTGCTGAGAATGACAGGTTTGTCCATGCATGGTGGCACACACCTGTAGTCCCAGTACTCAGGAAGCTGAGGCAACCTGAGCTGCATATAAGGATTCTCTCTCAACAAAAAACACAAAGAAAAAAAATAAATGATACAGAGCCTGAGATATTGATAGCTCAGTGGTTAAGAGAGTTTGGTTTCAAGAACCTCCCGCCCCAGGCAGCTCACAACCACCTGCTACTCCAGCCCCAGAGGATTCAACACTGATTTGGCCTCCAGAGACACCTGAACATTCATGAGCATTTCTATACAAATATGTGTACACATAAATAAACTTTTTAAAGTACAGAACAAATGTAAACATCTTAGCTAAACTTTTCAAGCAAGGGATAGTCTGAAATGCAATTAATCCTGAATAGCATCCAAGCAACCAAAACCCCAAACAACCTCCAAACATGGGAATAAATTATATCCTGACTCAGCAGATTACTTTGGACATTCCATTATTTTCAAAATCACAATTACAATTTATATTCCACATAGTTGCTTTTGAATAGATACGTGGTGGAGGGTGACCCTGCCAGCCTGTGTTGTGGACCATCTCTGGTTTGGGATGGTTAGCCTCACAGTGGGACCTCATGCTGATAAGGGACAGTAGATAAAGTACAACCATGAGTCTTAGTCTTCTACCTTGTATGTGTTATGTGTTTTACTGTGAGATTTGGAAAAGCCTGGGCTTTATTCTTTTGAACCTCTTCTCACTGTAGTATAAACTGACTGCTCCTCTTCTCCCCTCCCCCAGGGCTGAGAAGGAATGGGGCGATGGCATCCGGGGGCTGTCCCTCAGTGCTGCTCGCTTTGCTTTGCTCCGCCTGGAGGAAGGACCTCCTCATACTAAGAACTGGAGGTAAAGCAATCGGCAGAGCTTAGTGGTGTTTGCACACAGCTAAAGCGTACAACAGTGCTCCCTTGATTACCTGATTAAGAAACTGTGTGGCTCAAAGGGACTGGTTTCAAGTTTTGAACTAACTGAAAACATGGCTGCCTTACTTATTGTATGCATTTATTGTATGTTGTTATTCTTTGAAGACTGGTCAATTTTAGACAATACTGAGAACATTTGAAATAACTCAAAACCATCATTTACCATTCCTCTTATTCCATCCTTGTATCAAGTCAAATGTTGTCTAAAGACCTCCTGAAAGAAGGGATGAAGTTGCCATGTTTCCCACACCTAAGTATCTGCTTCCTCACCTCTGCACAGGCCTCAGCTGCTTGTATTGCTGAAGCTGGATGAAGACTTACACGTCAAGCATCCTCGCCTCCTCACCTTTGCCTCCCAGCTCAAGGCAGGAAAGGGACTCACTATTGTGGGCTCTGTCATCGTGGGGAACTTCCTGGAGAACTATGGGGAAGCTCTGGCCGCAGAGCAGGTGAGGAACGTAGCCCACTGACCTGCATTCCTCAAGTGCTTTGTGCTTTAATGGCCTACAAGAAGGCCAGCACGGCAGGGCGGTGGTGGCGCACGCCTTTAATCCCAGCACTCGGGAGGCAGAGGCAGGCGGATCTCTGTGAGTTCGAGACCAGCCTGGTCTACAAGAGCTCGTTCCAGGACAGGCTCCAAAACCACAGAGAAACCCTGTCTCGGAAAAAAAAAAAAAAAAAAAAGGCCAGCACTGTTCACAGAGAGGGGTGGGGTTCTTTCCCCAAATGGTAAACCTTTTATGTTAGCATATAATAAAAGCTGGAAAATGCTTCTATTTCTAATTATTTAAAAATATGTTTCTGAGCCTGGCATGGTAATGTATGCCTTGAACATGGCGGACAATGAAGGCTGATGAGAGCCAAGGACAATGGCACTAGGTTTCGATCCTAATACATGAACTGGCTTTGTGAGAGCTTAGCCTGTTTGGACGCTCACCTTCCTGGACCTAGATAGAAGTGGGAGGGCCTTGGTCTTCCCGCAGGGCAGGGAATTTGGACTGCTCTTCAGTATCGAGAGGGAGGGGGAATGGAGTGGGGGGGAGGAAAAGAGGAGTGGGGGGAGGGGACAATATGTAGGAGGAGGGGGACGGAAATGGGAAACGGGGAGCAGGTGGAAATCTTAATTAAAAAAGAATAAAAATAAATTAAAAAAAAATCCCAGCACTTAGGGATGCAGAGGCAGGTGGATCTTTGTAAGTTCAAGGCCAATCTGGTCTTCACCGTGAGTGCCAGGATCCTGTTTCATAAAACCAAAACCAAAAGCCTTTCTATATGTACCCTTGAAAAGAGATTGCTGAGGAAATCATGGAGGACATAATGCATTTGAATGGTACAGCAGATATAAAAAAAAAATCAGTTTAAAAGAATGTTTTTGCATAAGTGTTGACCAACTTTGAACATAAGGTTCAGTAATATTTTTAAAAGACTTGTCAACTTTGTTACATCTGTAAGCTAAGTTCAGATTAGAAGGAAGCCCTCAGGTTTCTGAGATATACCTTTTTCTGTGTGACCTAGGCTTCCAACTCAGTGCTGCCTTTTGAACAGTCGTAATCCCGAGACAGAAGGAGCCAGAGTAGGTGTCTATTCTCCCCATTTAAAGCATTTCCCATGAGATTATCAATAAACATCATTTCCAGTTAGACTCCAAACGCTGATCTGAAAGGAAGAGAAATCATGTGAGAATTTATGTTTGACTATGATAATGTCCCTGAATCTGATGGCAGCATAGTTCAGAGTACATACTGCGCTCACAGAGAACTTGAGTTTGGTTCCCAGCACGTACACATGCAATTAATTTTTAAAATTAATCCTTTTTTTAAATTAGAAATTCTGGGAAATATTAATCCAGATGACAAAAGTTAATTTTTAAAAAGCATATGGCTGCAAACCAATATCTTTACCCTAGATAACCACTAATTTAACTTGTATCTTTGAGAAAATCATATCTATTTTGTACGTCATTATTGCCATTCCCTTTCCAGCAGAGGAGTTGGGGAAGAATAAATAGGCATGCGATACCGCCTCTAAGTTAATCTGACTAAATGCAGCATAATAAATTAAATGCAGGTGTACTCAGTCACTATTCAAATGTCAGAATGAACATACGAAAAAGAGAAGGGGAAAAGGGAAACCTTACCTGAGAAAACTCTCAAGTGAACTTCAGGGATCATCAGGTTATTAGGTTATTAGGATGCCTGGGTTTCCTGAAAGATTAAGGGATGCCTGGGATTAACAAGAGTATGGTGTTGACACTAGTGAATTTGCCTTGTCAATCAAGAAACTGTGTCCACTATTTACTTTTTGGACAGCCCTGTGCTCAGTGCTTCACCTGAAAAGGAAGCAAGCAGAATAGAGGAAAGGGAAGAGGAGCTACATATGGACCACCAGCTACAGATACACATATAGGCAGTAAGCACTTCTAAAGTAAAACAAATGAAACAAAACAGAAACAAAGATGACACTTCAGTGGAGCACACTGAAGTTTTTGGACTTTTCTATTATATTGCATTATGTTATTACATCTATTATATTACGGTATTACATTGAATTTAGAGAAAGATGGGAGTACAATAACGAGAAGGAATGACGAGTTAAAAGGTTCAGGGTGAAGCAGTTGTGCAGGACAGAAACCAGACAACACAGTTGAAGTTTTGTATCTCTTTCAGACCATTAAGCACCTAATGGAGGCAGAAAAGGTAAAAGGATTCTGCCAGCTGGTGGTGGCTGCCAAGCTGAAAGAGGGCATTTCACACCTCATCCAGTCCTGTGGCCTTGGAGGCATGAAGCACAACACAGTGGTGATGGGCTGGCCCAATGGCTGGCGTCAGAGTGAAGATGCTCGCGCTTGGAAGACTTTCATTGGTACAAAACTGTTTCCTGTACTGACCTGAGGGCTCAGAGAGGGATCAAGTTAAATCTGTCACTCTAACTCTTATAGAGACTGTGCTGTGTTGAAACATGCTGTTAGAAGGCCACTTAAAAACTCGTAATAACCTGTTACCTGCCCTGTCCAACTTTACGTTTATGTTCACAAATTATTTATCTATGTCAAGTCTCACCTATTGTCATATTCATTTGTCATTTTCATTTTGATGTCCTCACAAGAACTGGAAAGATTGTCTTTCATCAGACCCTCCCAGATTCATACTTTAAATATGTAGTAGCTCTAGTTTCCTAAACCATGTTTCTCCATTCATTTCTAGAGCTGTAGACTTCCCTCAGTGACCTCTGTCTCTTCGTAAAGTGTGATGTGTGGTGTCAGTAGGACACATTATTCCAAGAAATGTCAGTCAGCATTACCTTCCTGTCCTGAGATGGTGGGAAGCGAAGAAAGTCCAGCAGTTCTTGTTTGTATATCCGAATCCTCTCTTCTCTCCATAGGCACAGTTCGAGTGACAACTGCTGCCCATCTAGCCCTGCTGGTGGCTAAAAATGTCTCCTTCTTTCCCAGCAATGTGGAGCCATTTTCTGAGGGCAACATTGATGTGTGGTGGATTGTGCATGATGGGGGCATGCTCATGCTGCTACCCTTCCTACTGAAACAGCACAAGGTACTCTGGACACTCTCAAAGCATTCCCTCTTGCTGTCCCGGCTCACTACATGCATATTATTATTTAACTGAGTAGTGGTGGCACTTAAAATCTGAAGAGTTGGGGCTTATTCTGGGCTGTCCCATAATCCCAGCTTCAACATTATTAGAAGTAGAGTGGGTTTAGGGTTTTTTTTTACCTTTTATTTTATTTTGTTGCTGTTGTTGTTGTATGTTACCAATCCACCTTAAGTGGACTCCAACAAGTTTACTAAAATTCCATATGAGTGTTTGAAACAAAAGCAACAGGAACACATCAGTTTCAGGGGTAAGTATGTACATGTTGTGCCTGCCATACCAATATATGTTCATTCTCTTTCTTATATGTTTGTATGGTGTCATTGTTATGCTGTCTGAATAAAGCACTCTCGGTGTATCTTGGATGGGGCTATGTAGATGTGTTTTACTCTCCCCATATGAAACCAGCAGCTGTTCCTGCAGTAGGCAGCAACTTGGTGTTGCTGAATCAATTCTGACTTAATTATCTGGAGGTAGCATTCTATCCCACAGATTGATAGTCTTACACACTGCCTTCCTGCATCCTGAGGATGCAGACTGAAAGTACTGTTCTACCCATGCTTCTGCCTTAAACCATTTACCATTGGTGGTCAACCCAATCCTCAGCCCCTCTGTCCTTCCAAGGATTTTACAAATTAATGCCAGGAGTCAGGGACAAACATCAATTTCACAATACTACATGAGCAAATTTTTTCTTGTAACAGAATTAAGAATTTAGAACCACCAATAGTGAAGGATGCTGGTAGATCCCACCACTCAGGAGGCCAAAGTGGGAGGATCAAAGTTCAAGGCCAGCCTGAACTATTGTGTTAACTTAGATTGTATTTAATGTGTTGCTTAGTCAAACCTCCAGCCCACAAGTTCCAGAATAACCATTCTGAGGCTTAATATTAATTTTAAACTGTTTGACTAATGACTCAGGCTTCTTACTGACTAGCTCTACATATAAATTAATCCATTCCTAATAATCTGTATATTGCCACATGCCCTATGGCTTACCAGTAATCCTCTGGCATCGTACTCCTTTGGGAGCTGCTGGTGTCTCTGACTCCACCTTCTTTCTCCCTTTATCTTTGCTTGGATTTCTCACCTGGCTCTATTCTGCCTGGCTATTTTATTAACCAATAGTAACAAAACATATTCACTGCATACAGAGAGGCAACTCACATCATTTTACACTACTACAAAAATGAATCAAGCAGGAAGCAAGGAACAAATACTTGATACTACAGCAAGCTCATCCTAGGCACAAATGTCTCATTTTAGGGAATCACTTTTTCCCCTTCATGCACCTAATTTCCCATGTACACATGGCATTTCATTAGGTATGGAGAAAATGCGGCATAAGGATCTTCACAGTGGCCCAACTCGAAGACAACAGTATCCAGATGAAGAAAGATCTGGCCACCTTCCTGTACCATCTGCGCATTGAGGCAGAAGTGGAAGTGGTGGAGATGGTGAGGAAGTGGAACTTGAAATAGAGGAGAACACCGCTCTCTGAACTCCAGCTCTCTTCTAGAATCTAGTCTGGGATATTAATCAGCTACAAATGTGTAGTTTAACCCCCTAGTCCTAAAAAAACACACACACACACACACAAAAAAAAACCCTAATTTATTGACCTAAGTAAGTAGGATGTATAAATGTTTGGGAGTTTCTTTCTTTCTTTTTTTTTTTTTTTTTTGGTTTTTTTTTTTTTTGGTTTTTTTTGAGACAGGGTTTCTCTGTGGCTTTGGAGCCTGTCCTGGAACTAGCTCTGTAGACCAGGCTGGTCTTGAACTCACAGAGATCCACCTGCCTCTGCCTCCCAAGTGCTGGGATTAAAGGCGTGCGCCACCATCGCCCGGCTGGGAGTTTCTTTTTATTTGCTTTCATTTTAAATTATATTTTTATTTCTCTCTCTCTCTCTCTCTCTCTCTCTCTCTCTCTCTCTCTCTCTCTCTCTCTCTCTCTGTGTGTGTGTGTATGTGTGTGTGTGTGTGTGTGTGTGTGAGAGAGAGAGAGAGAGAGAGAGAGAGAGAGAGAGAGAGGACAACTTACAGGTTCACTTCTTTGCTTCTATCATGTGAGCCTCCGGACCCAAATTCATGGCATCAAACTTGGCAGCAAGTGTCTTTATCCACTGAGTCATCTTCCTGCTCCTGGGGTTACTTTTTCTTTGCTTTGTTATTTATTACACAGCTCATACATACATACATACATACATACATACATACATACATACATACGTTATATATTGATGTTTGATCATATATGTATATATATCAAACTCTTAGCTGCTTAATATATTTATTAATATTTAATTCATGTTAAAAATCACACTAGCTTTGTATGGAAAATACAAGCTGCAGTATTTTGTTTCAAGGCAACAAATATGATCAAATCATGGAAAATACTCAGTGACTGTATTTAATCTCCATCCCTGAAATCATATCCTTATAACTCAAGACTAAACAAAATAGGAGTGAAAGGTTGATGCGATGACAGTTTTCCTTTTTTTTTTTTTTCTTTTTTTTGGTTTTTTGAGACAGGGTTTCTCTGTGGCTTTGGAGCCTGTCCTGGAACTAGCTCTGTAGACCAGGCTGGTCTCGAACTCACAGAGATCCGCCTGCCTCTACCTCCCGAGTGCTGGGATTAAAGGCGTGCGCCACCATCGCCCGGCACGATGACAGTTTTTCTGAATTAGGTCAATGTGTAGAAATACAAATATTGGCTAACCCTTCTTTTTCTTTGTGCCTGCTTTGTGTGCTGTCTGTGGCAGCATGACAGTGACATATCTGCCTATACATATGAGCGCACCCTCATGATGGAGCAGAGGTCCCAGATGCTCCGGCACATGCGACTGTCTAAAACAGAACGAGACAGAGAGGTAAGAAAGAGCTTGCTGAATTGACCTGGCCTGGTCTGTGAGGTCTGACAGTGATATTGGAAGACAAATCTTTTCTTCTCATTTCTTCAGTTATTCCAGTATAGCCTATGGTCCTTTCAAAACAGTTAAAGCATAAGAACAGGGAGAATAACTGTTTGACCTTTCCTAGGCACAGCTGGTGAAAGATCGAAACTCAATGCTACGCTTAACTAGCATTGGTTCTGATGAGGATGAAGAGACAGAAACTTACCAAGAGAAGGTACACATGACATGGACCAAGGATAAGTACATGGCAACCCGGGGGCAAAAGGTCAAGTCAATAGAAGGATTCCAGGACCTACTTAATATGCGTCCGTAAGTGTTCCCACTCACAAGCTTATCCTGTAACAATACACTATTCTATGCAGTGGTACATGTGACTTTACCTGTACAAGCTAACCATCCTTTTCTCCTCCACATTGTTCATCTCTGTATTATTTGTCTATTATTAAAAAATAAGAAAGCAGAATGAGAAAACCAGGCCAGCGAAATAATGGCTTGTTGCCAAACCTTAGGACCTGATCGTGAGCACCAGGACTGATCTCCCAAAAGTTGGTGGAAGGAAAACCAACTCCCAAAAAGCTGCCCTCCTATACACACACACACACACAATTATGACATTATGTAGTCAAGTGAAAAGGCTCTGGGGATCCAAATAAAGAGCACTTATAACTGGCTTTCTTCTTGCCTGAGCTCTCCCACTTCTTCCCCACCAGGGACCAGTCCAATGTGAGACGTATGCACACAGCAGTGAAGCTCAATGAAGTCATAGTTAACAAGTCCCATGAAGCCAAACTGGTTTTGCTGAATATGCCAGGACCACCCCGGAACCCTGAAGGTGATGAAAACTGTATCCTTCCTGTGAAGGTGCCAACAGGAAAGAAATCTTAGTTTGCTATGAGACAAGGCAATGGTTAAAGTCGGTCTGTTCCCCACTTTCCCTCTGAAGAAGAGCTAAATGCTATAGGTAGGGATGCTTCCAAAGTTGTGAGATTAACTGATTTCCCCTCAGGCAGCTGGGGCAGGGAGTTACTATGTACTCTGTGAATCCCAGGACTCTTAATTTTCAGCAGTGAACCTAGAGACAGAACCCACATCCATTCTCCTTTCAGGATCCTCTGCAAAGCCGTCTTTTGGATGAAGTTAGGGGAGAAGCATTGGAGGTAGAACTTCTTAACTGAGGAAATGGCCTAAGGCTGCTTCTTCATCCAGGGTTATGATTTTGGGAACCCTCTAGCCCTGCAATGAGACTGGTCCATTCCTAGCAGCACCATTGAGGAAAGGGGGGATGGTCTATTAATGGAAAAAATGGTATGAAAATCTGACTCACGCAGCTCCACTTAGAAATTCTGTGGGATCGCTAGAGATCTTTTGAGCTGGTATTTTTTTTTTTACCTCTTTTCTTATATTTTGGCATTTCTGTCAAAAGAAAATATACTGTCAGTTCTAGTTTTCAGTTCGTGTGCATACACATGTGTACAGGCACATGAATGTACATGCTCCATAGCATGTAAAGGTCAGAAGGCACCCTTTGAGAAGCAGACTCAGCTAATCAGGCTTGTACACTTTTTTTTTTTTTTTTTTTTTTTTTTTTTTTTTGGTTTTTCGAGACAGGGTTTCTCTGTGGTTTTGGAACCTGTCCTGGAACTAGCTCTTGTATACCAGGCTGGTCTCGAACTCACAGAGATCCGCCTGCCTCTGCCTCCCGAGTGCTGGGATTAAAGGCGTGCACCACCACCGCCCGGCTTGGATTGTACACTTTTATCTGCCCCTACTTTAAGCCCTACTTTCATGTGTCTGTTGCCTGCATGTATGCTTGTGCACATTTAGTTGGTGCTCATGGATGTCTGAAGAGGGTGTTGGACTTTCTAGAACTGAGTTACAGATGGTCACTGGCCACCACATGCATGCTAGGAACTCATACCCGGGTCCTCTGCAAGAGCATCAAGTGTTCTTAACCACTGAGTCATCTCTCCAGCCACTTAAAACTTTTTATTTATGTCAGGCATTGTGATGCACCCTTAATCCCAGCATTCAGGAGGCAGAGGCAAGCAGATCACTGCGTTTCAGGCCAGCTAGTGTTACACAGTGAGAGTCTACCTCCAAAATATTTGTGTTCTCCCCACTCATTACAAAGAATTGAACTCAAGTTGTCAGGCTTGTACAAATTCTTTCAATAGCTGAGCCATCTCACTGTTTTACCCAGTTTTAAATCACATTTAGCAGATAACAAATAAGGGCTGGGGCTTATTCAGTAGTGGAATGTTTGCCTAACATGCATGGGACTCTTGGTTCAGGTCCCAGTGCTTGAGGTAGGAAGGAAGGAAACAGATGAGAATATCTTGTATTAAATATGCAAAGGGTCTAGATCCCAGGATTATTTCATAGATTTAAAACTAAATCCAATTCCAGGCTTGGTGGTGCAAGCCTGTAATCTCAGCTACTTAGAAAAGTAAGGAAAAACTAGAGGTCTGCCCAGGTGCCATAAAGAGTTAACACCGGCCTGGGCAATTTAGTGAGACCATTTCCAAATTTCAAAAAATTAAAATCAGAGCAGGTGAAACAGTTGCATAGTAGGGTGCTTGCCTAGCATGCACAGGGCCCTTGTTTTCATGTATAGTACTGCTGAAATGAATGGGTGGTGAATGTACAGATGGATGTTGAGTCCAAAGTTCAGGCTTTTCCAATTCTGAATATATAATTATGAAGAGGAGTATGCTGAGTTTGCAGCTCTGTGATCAAATAAACCTGGATTACTGGTGCCAGGTTATAGTGTACTATTCATCTGCCTGTTTCCTTGACAACTTCTAAAGACATGGAATTCCTAGAAGTACTCACCGAGGGATTAGAGAGAGTCCTCCTTGTCCGGGGTGGTGGCAGTGAAGTAATCACCATTTACTCCTAATCAGCTTGTGGAAGATTCTCCTTGGTCTTACCTTCACTAAGACTCATCACCCATGGAGATGACAGCTCTTTCCTACCACTCCCACTCTACTCTTGCGGAGCTGAGCCCCAACTATGCTCTTGGACAACATGATCTGCCATCCCAGCAGAGGCAAATATTCCCTTACGATCAGAACGGCCAAGTCCTAAAAGCTATTTCTATGGCAGGAGAAGGCAAGCCAAAATTAACAAGCTAAGCCAAAGGGAACCTTTTGGCACTGCTGAAGGTAGTGAGTTAGTAAAACATATGGTAGAAACTAAACTAAAAACAAAAAAACAAGTTAATATCCAACATTAAGGATGAGTCTCAGAAGACATGGTTCAATGACGACCCTAGAGAGGTGACAGCCAGTCAGCCTCACCTTAGCAAAAAATGAGCGGCCAAGTAAACGTTACCATTGTTGGAGATAGCCTGCGGCAAACAAAGTGAAAATTTAGGATACTAATATACAAAACCTGAAAAATAGCTGCAGCTTCTACTTTTACTCAAAAAATCAGATCCCCCAGATACTAAGTTTTACTGTCTGTGCTGTGCCACTGTATATTTCAACGGTGTTTCTTTTAAAACCCATGCTGTGGTTGTAATGCAGACAGTGTTACTATGGAAAAAGGTTTTTGAAAGGTAAGATGTTTTTCTGGTTTTCAAATGGCTAGACAGGATTCCAGAGAGTACTATTAAAATGTGCAGAAATAGAGTCTGTGGTTAGCTCTGCGACACAAAGCACACAATGTATTATCTTAAGAATTGGAGGTTGTTAAGCAACTTAACCAGGAGGGTCTCTTCTTTTATCCTTAGTAGGCACTGGTTTAAAACAAAAAAAAAAAAAAAAAAAAAAAAACAAAAAAAAAAAAAAAAAAAGCTTTAAGTAAGGGACAAGAGACAATAGGAGTGTGTACTGTTACCTCCAAGGGCTCCTGGCTTTAGAGGGGTTCAGCAGTGGAACTGGGCATGTGGGAGCCATACCCTTTACACGGTGCCAAAATTATCTGTCTAAAGTGGCAGACAGGTTCGTATTGGCCTGACATAAGCAGCTTTTCTTTCACAAGAAATCAATCTGTGGCCTCTTCACCAAAGCCATAGTGGAGACTTGAGGCACTCGCCTCCATGCCCAAAGCTGAGCTAGCCCCCTTGCAATGTTATTCTTCACTCGGACTCCAGAAACTTGGCTCTGAACCAAGTGGTTCCCTAAGCCAATGATCTGCTCTGTCAGTTTTGTTTCCA
Organism: Chionomys nivalis; assembly: GCF_950005125.1. NCBI lineage: Eukaryota > Metazoa > Chordata > Mammalia > Rodentia > Cricetidae > Chionomys > Chionomys nivalis. The sequence goes on along the minus strand of NC_080094.1, from coordinate 62,126,120 downwards.
GAAATCTCTAAATGTGCCAAGGAAATACTTGTGTAAGCTCAGCTTATTTTTCTAATTTATCGATCATGAACACCCGGCTTACCAGCATAGGAAGTTTTTGTGGCTAAGCAGTAATTTCAAGTATGTGAAACCTTCATATTCTTTACAAGATAGTTAAGAGACTGTCTTCCTGCTTACATACATGACTGCTTTTAAATTCCCCTTATGGTAAATTTGCCACAGTCCATACCCTGGAGGAATGGAACACCCAAAATTCATCCCGAGACAGAAGACCCTCAAATATGGCCTAAGAAGCTGAGTCATGAGATTTGTTCTTAACCCCCACACACACCCGCCCGCCACTCAAGGTAGCATAGAGGATGCAAAATCTTTTCCTGCTCCTCCCAGCAGAGGGTAAAAAATGTCTCCAGTTCCTTTCCAACACTCAGTTATATAGTTGAGTATAGTCCCCTAGACTCCAAGGTATTAAACACCCATTCTGTAAAAACCAGCCTGCCCAGGAACTGCCTAACACATCTACCCCGACCAAAGTGATACCACCTTTTTAGCTATCAAACAAATATGGACAGAGAATAAAGTTAACTTTTAGAAAGGCTGTGGTTAGAGCTGTGTAAGAATCTTTTAAAGGGTAAGAAAATTAGTAGCTATTAATATAGCTATTACTTCAGTCCCTAAAGCATAAAATCACTGTTACATGGAAAAATGGTTATTAGGCCAGATTTATACTCATCTCTGTCTAGAGCATTTCATGTCTATGTGTTGCTTATGTTGTCTGTCTGCAAAGTGTCTTTATCTCTTTTAATCACTGCAAATAAAGCAATACTGAAAACTTGAGAGAAAATGCACCTTAGGGGAAGGGGCCAAATGTTTCTAGAGGGAAGAGAAAGACCTTCTCCTGCCTTCTTAGAAGACCCAGCTTGTGTGTCTTATCTATGCGTTATCAGGCAGGCTGTAACATTCATTCTCCCCCAGCTGGCCCTCAGCCTTCCATAGCAATCTTAAAAGCTGGAGTTTGAACTGAAGGGCCTGCTTGACAAGTGCCAGTTTCCTCATGGCAGAGGAAGTCACTGCTCTTCCTCTTCCATCGCATCCTATTCTTGTGGCCCCAAGGATCCCATCAATCCTCATTCCCCCAAATGTTAAAAAACTTCTTATTGTGGATATTAAAATAAGTTACACTGTAAGCATATTTACATGCTCTTTTTTCTGGTTTATTTTTCTTTTCATCATGTAAAATTTGAATCCAGGAGAAGTTTCTCACATTTTCCAAAAAAATGTCTGATATAGAATCTTTGTGTCTGCTTATGCGATATAGAAATGAAATATTAACACAGATATAAGGGGAACTTGAGAAACTTTTAAAGCATTGTTCTCAACCGTTTAATTTATTGAAAGGAGATGCTGCTACTCAGCGGCTGCTATTCTTTTGTTTACATAGTCTGGTTTTGTCTGTTTTGCTCTGTGCTGAGAACATAAATAAAGTTTTCTACATTATTTTCAGTCACAAGTTGTGCTATAGTTTCTTTTCTGCTGTAACACGCTGCACATTGTCCTCGTAGAATCTGTCTCTCACCATGAAAGAACTGCAGACTTTTTGGTTCTTCTCAACATGCGTGATTATTCTAAGTGAGCACACTTAGGAGCTGTGAGCTTAAGCAGAGTGCAAACGAGGCCCATGCAAACGAGGCCTATACACATGGACACCGGGTGCTTACTGGGTTCACAAAAGTAATCCTCCACCACTGAACTCCATTCTCTAAAAAAAGAAACAGCAAAGAGGTGAACGATGCATAACTTACTCAGTTACTTAATCACACGCTCTGCCATACACGACACTAACTTCCAAACTCCTAATGCTTTTTTATTACTTAAGAAATGAACTCTTGGACCAGCTAGAGGGCTCAGAGGGTAAAGGCACTTGTTGCCAAGCCTGACAACCTGAATTCAATTCTCAAAACCAATATAATAGAAGGAGAAAACCAACTCCTGCAAGTTGTTCTCTTAACCCCACAGCACACACACAGAGGCATGCAATAAACATGTAAATGTAAAAATAAAGCATTAAAATAAATTAACTTTCAACACCAACTCTAATTCTCCCATCAAATGATCCATACATCCCATTTGCCTATTAAGGTAATATTAACCTTACCTCAGGGGGCTCAATAAAGGCTAGCCAATCTGATGCGTGTGTAGGCAACAGTCCCATGGACTGGCACTTGTAAACAGCCAATGCCAAACCCATCAGGTTTCCAATGAGATAGACCAATCCTTGAAGGAATTTCTGACTTGAACTCTCCAGCATCTTGAAAGCTGTTAAGATAATAGATATTGTCAAAAACCTTTTGTCTCCCAATATGAATGAAAGCAACTATGAATTTATACATACATACACAAGACTGTAAATAGTATCACTCCAAGTAAACAGAAAACTACACACCATCTTCTTTTCATGCCACCACTATCATTACCACCCTGTGTACCATCTAGCCAAAAGTATACCACAGAATTTGCCTTCAATCTTTAGCACCTATTGAAGGGTGTTACTTTATGAATACTTACTGGCTGAAATGGCCATCAGTGCTTGGATGGGTCGCCAGGCCATCATACACACCATCATAGTAGGGAAGATGGAGATGGTATTGCCTGCCATGTACATTATGAAGAGGTTCATAGGAATCTGTTTGAGGGGACCCAGGGCGATGTCCCAGCAGCGCTAAAACAAACACACGGTTTAAACCTCTGATCAGTACCTTCGTTCGTCTCACATTTGCCGTATGACTGATGCTTCAGTCAAATGAACAGAAGTTTCAGTTCTCTGCTTGTCTGAGCTGCTTTTCAGCTCCATCACCACTTCAGGTTACTACAAGTTCCTCTACTCTACGGCTACACTCTTCCCTACACAAGCTTCCCAGGGGTTCTTTTTGTTTGGTTTTTCAAAATGGTTGGTTTTTCTGTGTAGCCCTGGCTGTCTTGGAATTCAGAAATCTGCCTGCCTCTGCCTCCCAATTGCTGGGATTAAAGGCATGTGCCACCACTGCCCAGCAAGTTTTGAGAAATTTATAATCTTCATTCCTTGAGACCACATCTTGCTATGTCCAGGCTGAGCTCCAACTTGAGGGTTTTTTTGGTTTTTTTTTTTTTTTTTTTTTGTATCATCTTCTCAACTGATAGGATTGTAGATATGCACCACCACATCCAACTAGAAATTCATAATCTTAATGTATAGCACTCAGTAGGCAGAGGCAGGCATAGCTCTGACTTTGAGGCAAGCCTGATCTACAAAGCAAGTTCCAGACAGCCAGGACTGTTTCACAGAGAAACCCTATCTCGAAAAAACAACAACAAAAAAAAGAGTGTTTGAGAAATTTCAGAATCTAGTTCATGAAAGGAGACAACACACTAAAGTTTGAGAAGAAAACAAAAATGAGAGAAAAACATTAATGAATAAAATCATCAAAGGTAAACTTGGCTTTTTGCAAAGATTATAAATTCAATCCTGGTAAATGAGAAACTGGAAAGAAGACAACTTTTCATGTCTGGAAGGAAGAGGGGACAGCTCTATGGATCCTGCAGATGTTACACTGGCCACATTAGAGACTACTCTATCTATTTGAAATTTTAGGAGATGGATAAAAACATGGCTTATACAAATGGCATAAGAAAAAAGAAACAAACATAGTCCCGTGGCAGCTAGCAAAGCTGACCCTATAATTAAGCCCAGATGGCTTCTCTTGGCAAATTCTGATCATTAAAAGCTAGAGATAAAATCAAGTCTTAAACTCTTTTGGAAGGAAACAAAACTAAACTAAAAATTCTACAACTCAAAACCCACAAATACCCAAACTTTAAAATCCCATTATGAGAAGTGTATGTGTGTGTAAATAAATAAATCTTACTCATGAATGAATCTAAATGCAAAAATCCTGACAATGGCGCTGAAGAGATTGGCTCAATGTTTAGAAGTGTTTGTTGCTTCTGCAGGGGAACCGATTTGGATCCTAGCACCCGTATCTCTGACTCCAGAAGTGGATCTGACCTCTGAAAGCACCAAGCATACACAATACACACTATGTATGTGAAGGCAAAACGCTAATAAACATAAAATAAACCTAAAAAAAATAAACTTAATCTTGACAGTATTAGCAAAGTAAATCTATATAAATATAATAACTATTTTGTTCACATTTATAAAGCCTTATTTGTAAATAATTTCCTATAGACCATTCATAGAACACAGAATTGTTATAAAAGTATTTTATAATCTGCCTTTTAAAAATGTAATTTAATAATTTTCTATAATGTAATCATATTATACTTTGATGTGCGAAGATGAAAAATTATGAGATAATACTTTAAAAAATTAATAATGGCTCTGTCATTTTCATATTGTAAAAACAATATGTACATTCCTTGAAATAAAAATCATGTATTCAGCAATATTAAGGTTGTGAGGGAAATATAAGAAGGAAAGAAAATATCAAGCACCACTCTAAACACTTGGGACACAGTTCTATTGTAAAATTCCTGCTAATAATTCTTTTTTTTTTTGTTTTGTTTTGTTGTTTTTCGAGACAGGGTTTCTCTGTGGCTTTGGAGCCTGTCCTAGAACTAGCTCTGTAGACCAGGCTGGTCTCGAACTCACAGAGATCTGCCTGCCTCTGCCTCCCAAGTGCTGGGATTAAAGGCGTGCGCCACCACCGCCCGGCCTGCTAATAATTCTTTACAAGAGGGATAAGACAAATGATGAATAGCAAATGCCATGTGATATGTTTTTTGACATATATAAAAGACACAGGAAAACACAAAGGATACAGAGTGCCATAGAGAGGCTTAACTATGTAACAGTTCAGAGTACCTAAAGGAAAAGAGCAAGCAAGCTAGTTATAAAAGAATCCAGAGGAAATGCATTTTAAGAATAGAGAACAAAGACAAAAAGCAGGGAATGGGAACTTGTCTGGAATCCTTAAAAAGCAGCAAGGAAACCATTATGATCAGAGTAAACAAATGAAAAAATGGTAGGATATAAGGCTAAAGATGTTATGAGGAGCCGGGCGGTGGTGGCGCATGCCTTTAATCCCAGCACTCGGGAGGCAGAGGCAGGCGTATTTCTGTGAGTTCGAGACCAGCCTGGTCTACAGAGCTAGTTCCAGGACAGGCTCCAAAGCCACAGAGAAACCCTGTCTCGAAAAAAAAAAAAAAAAAAAAGATGTTATGAGGAGTTTGACTGGTACATGCAGAGTTATGTATAATACTAAAAAGATTTTGTTTTTTTTATGCGGGATGAACATGGAATTATAGACTGATTTTGAGAAGGGATGATCTGGCATGTTTTAAAGGGATCATTTTGATGGTTGTACGTGGGAGACTACAGGGGGACAAGGTAGAAGAAGCAGCAAGATCAGTTAGAACTCTATACAGAAAGGGATATTGGGAATCTGAGATGGGGGAGACTTGAATATAGGTTCTCTTTCAAAATGGTGGTGGTTTCATTGAGGGTATACACTGTTGTATATCACCGAATTGTACCCTTTTAGATTAGAGGTTCCCAAGCAAGGGCAATTTGCCTCCTGGAAAACGTCTGGCAATGCTGGAAACGTCTTTGGTTCACACAATTATGGAAAGGAATTGTAGAGATTAGGAGTACTAAACAGTACCCAGGACAAGTCCTCACAACAAAAGAAAATAGTGCCGAGGTTGAGAAACCACGCTTTATTATAAATGGAGGGAGGGGCTGGGCGGTAGAGGCCCACGCCTTTAATCCCAGCACTCGAGAAGCAAAGACAGGCAGATCTCTGTGAGTTTGAGACCAGCCTGATCTACACTGCGAGTTCCAGGATATGGCTCCAATGCTACTGGGAAACCCTGTCTCGAGGTAGACAGACAGACAGACAGACAGACAGACAGACAAAAACAGAGGGACGGAGAGGCAGTTGGTAATGATTACTCTACTGCAAAAATCTGGGTGCAGGGTGGTGGCTAGGGCTGGGATGATGTAACAGTGAAAGCAGTAAGAAATGATAGCAGGATCGGGATTTTGTTTTTAAAAGTACAAAGCAACACAAGGATGAAGCGATGGCTCAGAGGTTAAGAACACCAGCTGCTCTTCCAGAGGGTTCAATTCCCAGCACCCACATGGCAGCTCACGCCTGTCTGTAACTCCAGTTCTAGGTGATCTGACACCTTCACACCAATTCACATGAAATAAAGTTAAATTACTTTTTAGCAAAGTAACACAATATCCTAACACACTGAAAATATGATGTCAGGGAACTAGAGCAGAACATTATGACTTCAGGGAGAAGGTGTTGCCACCATGCCATTTTCAGCCACAGACGTATTTCTTTCAACTAACCACTTTTGGATCTTATATGTAAGATACTGTAATATGAATCTAAAGCAGTTTAGCTCCCAAACACTCAGGCAATGGCTATCTTTACCTCTCCTCCGGAGAGCAAGGTGAGAAAGGGCTGGCCCAAATGCTACAGTGACATCTAATACCTCTGTACCTTCTCCACCAGGATCCGGTCTGTCTCTTGCACGCTGGTATCAGGCACCTGCTTGTCCAAATAACCGACAGGATAGAGTGAGTCTCCCTGTCCACTGCCCCGGTCACTGCGGCCCCTAAAGAACCAAACCAAATCAAGAGACTAAGACTGCCATTTTCCAAGCCCGCATTTCCAGATCTATCAATCACAAAAACAAAGATCCTCAGGAATCGCTACCCAAATTAGACCCTTTCGTGCGTTCCAGACTACAGGAAAGACTAAAATAAAGATCCTTATGGTAAAATAACTTCTACAGCACAAAACCGTCTCAGGAGAAGTTTGTGCGCCATCCACCCGTGTGGGAAACTTGTGGCCCAGGTCCGTCCGCAGGATTTCGGGCTCTTCTAGAGAAAGGCTGGGACACCGAGCTTCGTTCGCTCAAGAGCCTCACCTGCTGCCTCCTCCAGGTCCGCTCAGCTCAATGGCCCACTTGAACCGCCGGCCTCGGTTGGCCACCAGGCCCCCCTGGGTCGTCATGACAGCAGTCGCAGGCTAAAGCTGCGCGCACCCTCCCGGCGCTGAACTCCCCTCGAAGGAAACAGAGATGGTGACCGCCCGCACTCCGACTGGCTCGCTTACGCCACAGCGCACTTCCGGTGCATAACATGTACGTCACGCGCTCTCCGGAAATTCGCGCTCGAGTGTCCGGAAAGACGATCTCACCCGGGTGTTTAAAACAGCCGGAAAACAAGGCGGTCCAGAAGGCCGGCTCTTGAGACCTCCTGCGAATAGACCTCTCGCTCGTGCTCCGCTTTCTGAGGTGCGCGTCGCCGAGCCGGAGTGAAGTCCGGAATGACCGGAATTGAAGCTAAGACGAGCACACAGCTGAAATCCTGTTTTAAAGCTAAGGTTACCCGGATTGGGTGACCTTGAGCGAGTTATTCAGCCTCTGGCTACTACGTATCCACGCGTTGCAAGAGCTACACATTTGGGTTTTTATTTGTTTGTTTGTTTTTCCACTTAATTCGAAAACTAACCCAATGAGGTTGACACTGGGAGCGTAAAGACACGTGGGCTCAGGATCTAACTGGTCTCCTTTTAAGACTTACTGTGTCACCTCGACTCCGCTAAATCCATTGTTCCACCTGCGTCGTGCAAAAATGGAATGATCGCCTAATTTGAAGTTCTATTGTGGGATTAAATAGGATCTGTAACCTACGCCTAATTTTTTTATTAAGTATTCATTAGCATTCCTGGAAAAGGGAGTTATATTCGATAGCTTGTCTGTATTGTAATTTGGCCTATTATTGGAAAATGGTTTCTGCTCTCTCCTTTTAAAATTTAATTTTAGCCGGGCGGTGGTGGTGCACGCCTTTAATCCCAGCACTTGGGAGGCAGAGGTAGGCGGATCTCTGTGAGTTCGAGACCAGCCTGGTCTACAAGAGCTAGTTCCAGGACAGGCTCTAAAGCCACAGAGAAACCCTATCTCGAAAAACCAAAAAAAAAAAAAAAAAAAAAAATTTTTTAGTGTGAAGACCATCTAGTACATCTATTCCCTTAAGCTATCGTACTAAGAATGGAACTGTTAGATCGGAGAGTATGTACATTTTAGAAGAATTGTTTAGAAGAACTTAAATGCCCACTTTTAAGTTTAAAAAAAAACCAGTAGTTTATTTATTTTACTTAGTTTTATTTATATTATTTCCAACTAATTTGTTATGGCTGCTGTTTCGAGGAAGGGAGTGTACTGGCAGTGTGGCTGAGGATAAGGCTGAAAAGGCCTCCTTGGCCACCTAAGAGTGTGGTGATATACACACATTGAAGATTCCCACCTCTGCTCTATTTTCCAGTTTTGTAGCTCTGTGTGCTGTGGGAGCATTGTCTGTACTGCAGTATGGGCAGATACAGCAACACAAGTTGGAATGGAGTGGAACCTGCCCCCTGTAGGCAGAGATCAGTAATCATGGCAGTTGGTCTCCTAATCCCTGAATTGTTTCAAAATCAACTCGCAGGTGATGCCGAGTAAAGAAACATGTATTCCTAAAGTATGACACACCGGAAACAGACAGTAAAGTACCTTGGAGCCCTTCAGAAAAATGATGAGTGCCTGGGCACTGCTTCCCAAGATTCTGAACATCTCTATGGGTGGGCCCCGGGCATTAGCATTTCTTGTGGTTCTTTTGATAGTACTGTACAGAAAGACTTAAAACATCACTGAACTAAAGCTTTGTATTGCCCTAAAATACTAGTTTTACTTTTTACAATTGAATTCAAGCCTCTTTGAGAGGCTTTTTTTTTTTTTTTTTTTTTTTTTTTTTTTGAGAGCCTCTTTGTGTACCTCTGACTGGACCAGAAGTGAATAGTGTGTGGCACTTGCACGTTTGTTTGTATCTTGCAGGGCTGGGGATCAAGCCCAGGGCCTGATACACACTAGGTGGCTCTTGTATTCTGGAGCTGAAACCCTCAAGCCTCTCTTGTGTTTATTTCTACATTTCGTCCTTGATTCCTCCTAGGTGTCAGAAAATTTGTGTCTTGCCATTTGTCTCCAACTAGTTGCATTTGGGTTAAAACCTGAACGGGGAAACTTTATTCAGACAGATTTGCAAAGAAGGATATCTCTAGAGAGAGATCTTTTATAGATATGTCATGAGTTTTCTTTTGTAGTATCTGACAGTATCTCTATAATCCTTCTATTTGACTACCCCTTTCTTGTCCAACCAGTTAGCCCAGCATGCTCTAATAGCCCCTACACCTCTTTGCTGTGTCAATAAATGGGTTGCCTTTGCAAATCCTTGCTATTTTGACTCTGTTATCATTATTGACTCTCAAAGACCTCCTTTCGTGATGCTTTGTGTGTGTGTTAGTAATGGGGTCTTAAAGGGAAACTTTCACCCTCCGTTTTGTCTGTCTGGGTTTTCAAATCATGTTGGAGGGCTGGGAGACCATACCTTACTAATTACTCTTGGATGGCCTCTTAATATCTACAGGGATTCTAATTTTTAGATGTTTCCTTTTCTAGTTCATGATTGCAGTGACATGAGATGCTCCTGCCAGGGTCAAACAAACTGGTAGAGTAGTGTTCTGAAATGATGTTGATTTAGTCATACCATTCTTCTTGGCCATTACCTTTTCTTCATTTCAAGAGCAGTGTTGTGCAATTCACATTTTAACAAGTTCCCATTATAGTCTGCTTTCCTGCAGCACTTGCTGAGGAAGTTGGGAGGGTTGCCATTCCCACAGAACCCATTAAAGGATGAGAATGACAACCGTAGCATGAGTCATAATGATATAACACGATGGCCTAACAGGTCTCTCCCAGTTTCGTTACTCTGGCTGCATCCATTCATCCCAGTGAGTGATTTAAGCCTCTTGAACGTGGACTAAAGTGTCTCTAAATCAGAATGACCAATCCAAGTCATTTGTGTCCATTTTTAAAACAGCAATCAGTTGAAATATAAAACGCTGTTTACAACCCTAGATTTCTGAAAGACTGTGATGGACTAATTAGTGTCTAGGTCTCTCACAGATGTCTTATGTTGAAATCCTAATCCCTAGTGTGTTATTTTTTGAGATAGGGCTTTGAGAAGCATTTAGGATTGGATGAAGTCATAAGGGCAGAGTCCTCCTGGTTGCAATAGTAACCCTGGAAGAAGAGAGAAAATACTGAAAACAGCCTTCTCCCCCTCCCTGCCTAGTGAGAATTCAGCAAGAAAGCAGCCATCTGCAAACCAGAAAGAGAGCCCTAACCTCTGGACTGAACTAGCCCACACATTGATTTTGAGCTTCCCAGCTTGCAGAACCGTAAGAACTTAAGTTTCTGACGTCTAAGTCACTCATACTTAACTAGATCAGCCCAAGGAACTAATCAGAGGGGGGAGCAGAACTCAGTAACTTTTAATGCTTCAAAAGATAATCATTCCTTAAAACACATGTATGGGGAGCTGAATAAAATCACCTGACAGCCTGAGCCTGATCTCTGGGATTCACATGATGGAAAAAGAAAACTGACCTACAGACACAAATAAATGAAAATAAAAACACATTTATGGATGGAGTATTTGATTTACTCATTACATTAATAGAAACGTACTAAACTCTATTAACTTACTCTTTTTTATTTAATCTGTCTTGGATGTCTTCCATGTCTGTCATTCAGATCTAGATCTAGGTGATTGTTTGCCGAGGATGCAAAGTCTATGTGGCATGGGTGCATTTGAACTTTGTCAGTCTCCAACTAATGGATATTGAGATTGTTCCCATCTTTCACTATTACACACACGCACACACACACGCACACACACATTGTTGTGAACATTCTTGGGTACCATTCTGTAAGAGAATCACACACTTAGGATTTGAGCTGTTGATCGGTTCAAATGTCTCCTCTAAAATGCACTGCTTCCTGGCTCTAAGAGAGTTGTAGATGCATCAGAGACACGTTGTCCTCTCGATAGAACGCCCAAGCCCTTTAACACGTCCCTTGTCTATCCACCAGAAACAAACAAAGCTGTTATTACTAGCACAAAGCAGGGCGTTGGCATTACAATGAGACAATCAGGACTCGGCTAAACCAGGAGCTGCCTTATCTGGCGCTGCTGCTACTTCCTTCCACAGCCTGCACAGGAAGATGGGGATTGACTTTGCCAAAGTTAACTGGCTTGAACGTCCCAGAGGTGCTTGAAGCAGAGCAGTGGCTGCTGCTTATGGAACAGATGATCTGTCGCTGTGAGCCCTGTCCTCTCAGTGTCAGTTCAAGTGGATGAACACAACATATAAGGCCATCAATGCTTCAGTTCCCTAAACCTCCAATCCAAATCTTCATACCTCACCGGGGCGGTGGTGGCGCACGCCTTTAATCCCAGCACTTGGGAGGCAGAGGCAGGCGGATCTCTGTGAGTTCGAGACCAGCCTGGTCTACAAGAGCTAGTTCCAGGACAGGCTCCAAAACCACAGAGAAACCCTGTCTCGAAAAATCAAAAAAAAAAAAAAAAATCTTCATACCTACAGTTGCTGCCAGCCCTCCTTGCCCTTCCCAGTCATTCAGCACCTGGTGATGGGTCAGTCCTCAGAAGAATGAAGTAACCGTCACTGCCCTGCTTAGCAACTTCTGCTGAATCCTCACGCACCTCCAAGCACCGTCTTTTGATAAACCCAGGTGCTTACAACACTCTGGGTTGCTGTGTAGGTTTCGGTCTTCACACCCACCAGTCTCCAAAGCGGTCTTCACTCTGCTCACACAGGGTGGACAGGGATCCTTGCACTTACTGCCCACTTTCTGTTCTCTCTCTGGAACAGCAGAGCTGTGAGAATCCTGACCAGCATGTCAGGCCCAGTTCAAACCCTCTTTCACCACCCCACCCCTAATTCCACTAAGAGATGGTGTACACAGATCTTTACGTAGACTTCATTACATACGGGTGTCTGTGGATATGAGCTTCTCGACACATTGCCACTGAGTGGTTCTACACTCTTCTGCAATTCCCTGCAAATGAGGCATGAAGACCAACTCAGCTGCCTGTTTGCTCACAAGGAAATGATGTGGAGTAGAATCCCTTGCAGACTGCCCGCTGGAAAGGTCTGGAATTGGCCACCTTTTGTGCATAAATATTCATGTTGGGATATAAAAAGAATACATGGGTTATTCTTACTTGTGCTCATGTGATTGCAGGTACAAGTCTGTGTGTGTGCATGTGTGTACATGTAGAGTCCAGAAGACAACCTCGTGTGTCATTCCTAAAGGCACCATCATCTACATTTCATTTGTCTCTTTGTTTTGAGATAGGTTCTTACTACACAGCCTTGGCTGCTCTGGAACTCAATACATAGGCTATGCTAGCTTTAAACTTCCAGATATCTGCCTACTCCTGCCTCCTAAGTCCTGGGATGGAAGTAGTGTGCCACCACACCTGGTCATTTTGCAGGGGATGAGGGAAGGGTGGTGAGTTGGCAATGAAGTTTGCAGGGTATGTATTTCTGTGGGTTTGTGTTTGGAGCTGGTTTTCTGAATAGTAACCAAGAGGAAGAGAAAAATGTGTAGCTCAGGCTAGCCTCAAACTTCTGATCCTTCTCTTCCTGCTCCTGGTGGTGTGGGACAATTCTGTATTCTGTCAATTATGTTTTAAATAAACGCTGATTGGCCAGTAGCCAGGCAGGAAGTATAGGCGGGACAACCAGACAGGAAGTAGAGGCAGGACAATGAGAACAGGAGAATTCCAGGAAGCAGGAAGCTCCCTCCCCAGACACAGCAGAAGAAAGATATGACTTGGCCTCCTGAAAAAGGTACCAAACCATGTGGCTAACATAGATAAGAATAATTGGTTAATATAAGTTATGAGTTAATAAGATGCCTGAGCTAATGGGCCAATCAGTTTATAAAATGTAGACCTCTGTGTGATTTCTTTGGGGCTAAATGGCTATGGGACCTGCTGGGAGATCAGAAACCAGGCAGGTCAGAAGCCTCAGATAACACAACTGTGGGAACCAGGCAGAACAAGGACTGTGCAGGACAGAAAACAGTCAACCCTCCTGGCACTGCCTTTTTTAAAAAAATATGGTGCATGAGTGCGTGCGTGTGTGTGTGTGTGTGTGTGTGTGTGTGTGTATGTGTAGTTAGTTGGTTCTCTCCATCTACCTTTATGTGGGTTCCATTAGTGCTGGACCTCAAACCCAGGTCAGCAAGTGCCCTTACCCACTGAGCCATCTTGCATCTTGCTGCCCCCTCCTTTTGGTTTTTCTGAGACAGGGTTTCTCTGTGTAGCCCTGGTTGCCAAGAAACTCACTGCGTAAACCAGGCTACAGATCTCGGAAATCTGCCTGCCTCTTTCCTGGGTCCCCAGACCCCTGAGTGCAGGGAATTTAAAGGCAAGTACCCCTGCACACCACGATCTCCCTCCTCTTTTTTTTTTTTTTTTGAGTAGTCTACCAAGCCCAGGTGTCCATCTACCTGTCTCTACCTCCTCATTACTAGGGTTATAATCATGAGCCATCACTTCTAGCTTTTAAAATATGGATTCTGAGGACTGCGCTCAGGTCCCTGTGCTTACAAGACAAACTCTATACACCAACTGAGATATTTCCCTGGGCCCATGCTATGCTTCTTTCATTAAAAGAATCAAACTATATTGGGTATCAAGAAAAAAAATCAACTTTATGGATAGGAAAAGTATTGGTGCTTTCAGGATCAGCATAGTACGGTTCATATGTATTTCAAAGGTTCCAGTACCATGCAGTTTTCTTTAATCTTTGTGCTAAAATATGAGAGCTGGGAAACCTGGGCAGCTCATCGCTGGTGTAAACCTTAGAGTCTGGGTCTAGAAAAAGAACCCATTTGAGACTCTGTATTTTAACAGGTTCCGTAAAAGAGAACACTGATGTTCTTTTCTGGGTTTTAGGCGCCGGGACTCCTTATATTTGACGAGATTTTTCTATTAATGAAGCAGTCTTGGGTCTCTGCTATTTGCTGCCACACCAACCTAGCCGCTCTTGAGGTTAGGAACAGGTCTTAACTCTTTATTCTCCTCTGCGGAGGGACCGGCCATGATCTTTATTGCATAGTGGGCCATCGAGAAATTCGTGCTTGTGATGATGAAGAAACATCTTGAGGGAAAGTGACTTCAGGTGTGTTAAGTTTTTATTTTAAACCACCACCACCCACCTCGTAGCAGCCATGCTCAGGAAGCAGCCTGCCTTGCCCCAGTTCCTTTCACTCGCCCAGCCAGCTGGAGCTGACAGGTGTGGCCACACATGGAGGCATGTGCCTGCTTGTGCTTGGCATCATCTGAGAAACTCTCAAAGACGTAGCTCACACAGAGCATTCGAAAAATATTTTCCCATTGCCATAACTGGTTGCTTCAAATTTTCATCATTACATTTTTTTTTTTTTTGGATTAAGTAGGGGCCCTGATACTGCAGAAGGAAACACATTACGTTCATATTCACCTAATGGTCCTTCAACCCCAATTAGTGCTCTGAAAGCCCACAGCATTTAGAATATACCTTTCATGGCTTCACTCTGTGTGGTGTATTGGAACTATCACTCTCTTACTTTCCAAGTCGTCAACAGCCACTTCCTGTTGTCCCCAGCACCTGGAGATGTGTCACCTAGGCACAGAGGACGTCTTTAAACATGTTGGACCTAATTTAAGCAATCCTTTCCTTAATCCCTAAGAGTTCTTAAAGGAGCATCTAAAAAAGAGAGCCACGGGATGTAGTCTGACTGAGGGAGACTTCCATCAAATGCCCCACTTGCTTTCTTCTGCCCAGGGGAAGACAGCCACAGAAGACAAACTTACTGTCTCAGTTTTGGTAACCCTGACCAGAGACTTACCCTGACTAGTCTCTGATTGAGAGAATTGTCTTCAGGAATTAAAAACACGTCAGGGATAGAACCAATCGTAATCTCAAAGTCAAGTGTTCCCATCCCAATGAAACCAAACCCGCTTCCTGAGGAGAGGGCCTTATCAGACATATTTCTTAAGTTTCTTGCAGTATTCTGTGAGTTTGGGAGGCTGGGAGTTGCAAGTTATTTTTAAATAATAAAGTTTATAAGAACAGTTAAAGATATTCTCGAAGTCTGGCACATAACAGGAAACAAAACAAGATAGTCAGGAATTATATAGAGCTTACCAAGAGCCAGGTACTCTCCAAATAATTTTGTATGTATTAACCCAGTTGAGGTTAAGAGGCAGATACACTGTTATTCTCATTTTACAGACGAGGAAACCAAACACACACACACACACACCCTTTACGTGATTTGTCCAAGGCACAGTGCACAGTTCCGGAGTTTACGCTTTTAATCACTATATCCTGGTCGTTTGAATAAGAATGAACGCTCATCTTCCCTTGAACGGTATTTTAACAGCAGATTGTCTGCCCCGGGTGTGGTCCCTTACTAGATTATCCCTATCCCTCGGGGTCTTTCTTTCCCAGCTGCTTGCGTCCTGTAGAGCAGCAATTCTTTCGCACCGCCACAGCAAAGCGTCCGTGAGCAGCTGCGGCCACTAGGGGGCGGCACTGCCACGCGCCCTGCTCCCCCTCCCGCCGGCATCCGAGGGGGCGGAGCCTGCGCTGGGAGGGGCCCGCGGGCCGCCCACGGGGTAGCTATCCCGGCGGGCCGCGCGCGGCGGCGTTTGAATGGCTGTGAGTGGGGCACGGCAGGGGCTCCGAGGGACGCTCCGAGCTGCCGGGCGCGGTTCGTCAGCACGGTGGCTGGGCTGAGGCGCTGCGGTACCATGAGGCGCCGGTAAGTGACGGCCGGACCGGGTTGGGACGCCCGCTGCCGCTCGCTCGTGCACAGGCTGCTCGAGCGAATGGCCGGGCCCACCTGCAGGCCCCGCGGCGGCGGCCTTTCCCGGGCAGGGCGGCGGGGGCGGGGCGGGGCGCAGGCGGGTGGGGCCGTCGGTCTCCCGCGGAACCCCCGGGGGCCCCGGCAGGGAGGTTGGGGCTGCAGGCCTCAGGGTTCCTGGCGGGAGAGGCGTGGACCCAACCTGCTGTCATCGCTTCTTTATCCTCGGGTGGAGTCAACATCTACGGCCCACGGGGAAGGACGGGACGCGCGAGGGGTTTGCTGCGCGAGGAGGGGACAGGTTTTCGCGAGAGCTGCCTAGGCCCGGCTGAGGCATTTCCTCATTTTTCTCAGGAATTTTTGATTCCCAGGCAGATCGGCTTTTGTTTCTCAGGGCAGAAATTTGACAGAGCTGCCCAGAAATTGTTGACCGCCGCTTTTAAAACCTCGGTGTACTTTCTGTAAAGTTACTCTGTAATTGTACCTAGGGGCTTAACTGGGCTTACGTGTGGAGATAACAAAGAGTTGACTTGTTGTCTAGTGGCTTGTAAAGTTCCTTGGAAATATATCTCTGTATCAGTTTCTTTGCAGATTTGGAGAAAAAAGTAATTGGAAGAGAAATTGTTTCTGAAATTGTCGCCAGATTTGTACTTTAAAGCGCTCTGGGACACTAGTCCCCTAATACCTGCGACTTGTGTAAAAAAAAATCAGGTTTTTTTCTTCTTTCTTTTAAATCAGCTTCTTCGAGTGAGTTTATGCACGGAGGCTTTTATCTGGCCAGAAGCTGACCTTGTAATAAACTTTAACGAGTGATATTTATTTAGTTTTCTGAGTTAAGAGCGTTGCTTTGGAATAGGTGTAGTGTTATTATCATCTTTCTGACAAGGAAACAGTCTCAGGGAAGTCAAGCTTACACAGCTGATACAGTTGGAACCCTTTGCTTCGCTCTTGCTAATGTACAAAGTGTAATCTATTTAGTTCAACTTCGGAGATATTTATGTGGTATACCTTTGTGTACTCATAAATCAATCCACACACCAATGAGTTCTCTGCTCATGTTGACCACACTTAAGTTTGGGGCACGAGCCCCTTCCGCTAAATTGTTTCTAAGATAAATAGAATTCATAGTAGAGGTTCATATTTTTAGGGATCGTGGAGAACAGCTGGAAACATATGTCCCTTTAAAACTATGGTGCACTGTTTTGTGTTTGAAATGGATGTACATAATGACTCCATGAAAAGAAATACAGCCCCAAAGCAAACTCCTTCATGAGTGGTTAGCAGTTTATGCTTATTTATACCAAAACTTTTCGTTCATCGGTTACCAAGGTTTTGATTGCCTCACTGTCCAGCACAGTTGTGAATCTAGTCAGCTATATGCTAGAAATGTGACAGGCAACAAATCCCAAGTTACTTTGGTGTGAACTTAGTAACAAAAACGGTATGTGATACTCTCTTTCACTGGTGCAGTGGCTATCTGAATGATAATCGGAACTGAGTAAAGCTGCCGTGGAGCTAACAGCTGATAAGACATTTACTGGAAGTGGAGGATTGAGGAAATTGTCCAAAATCTAAGAATCCAGGAAAAAAAAATTACTTTTATTGGAAACAGTAGGCCTGGTCTTTTGAAAGTTCTTGTCGGTTAATATTATATGAAGCAAGACTGGGGAATGTTATAAATGAGATGAGTCAAAGAGTTCTGATATGCACACGTACACATTCACAGAGCTCTCGAGCACACAAGGATTTGGGAGTTTGTAAACGTTTGTGTTGGTGAGTTTCAACTGCATTTGTTGCATTTTTCCCCTCCATAGGACATTTGGAGATGTGAAACTCTTTGTTTTGTTTTGTTTTTCGAGACAGTTTCTTTGTGTAGCCCTGACTGTCCTGGAACTCACCAGGCTAGCCTTGAAGTACCACCGCCCGCTGGGCAGGGATGTGAAACTCTTGAGGAGGAGGTGAAACTGTCAATCTACTGAGCACAGGCTGGAGTACATATAAACATCCTAGCGTCAGACAGACCCCCCCCCCCATAAGAAACAATTACTCCAAATGTCAGTGTAGGATGCAAACCTGAGTTTGATCCTGGAACCCACATTTAATAAGCAAAACGAGCCCCCAAAAGGAGGTGAGGTGTCACCTCTATAATCCCAGTAAAGCACTCCTACCCTAAGACAGGAGGCAGTGGAGAAATGGGAGATGGAATCCCCCAGAAGCCCGAGGGCCACCAAACCTATGTTAGTATTACAGCATGGCAAAAACAAGAGGGACCCTTCTCCTGCAAGGAAGAAGGAAAAAAGCAACTCCCTAAAGTTATCCTTTGGCCTCTGTTCATACTTTTGCATGTGTGCACACACAAATATTTAATAAACCTTTAAATCAATTTTTTAAAGTTTAAATAGATCACTTATAAACACTTGCCCTGAATAGAACAACTGTTAATTGTTTGTTTTGGTCAGGTTTTCTGTGTGTAACCCTGGCTGTTGTTCTAGAACTAGCTCTGTATACCAGACTGGCCTCGAACTCACAAAGATCCGCCTGCCTCTACCTTCCCCAGTGAGTGCTGGGATGCTGGGATTAAAGGATGTGTGGCTTTTTTTGAAGCTCTTTTTGTTTTGTTTTGCTTTTCAAGACAGGGTTTCTCTGTGTAAGGCCCTGGCTGTCTTAGAACTTGCTTTGTAGTCTAGGCTGTCCTCGAATTTAGAGATCTCCCTGCTTCTGCTTCTTGAGTGCTAGAATTAAGGGTGTGCACCACTGCCTCCTAGGTTCTCTTGAAGCTTTTTAAGTGCTGATAGCTACTTTTTATAAAACTGTGTTTATGGACCAGAGAGACAGCAGTTAAGAACACTCTGCTCTTGCAAAGGACCCAGGTTCAGTTTACAGCACAAACATCAGGTGCCTTATGTTCTGTAACTCCAGTTCCAGGGATCCAAAGTCTTCTTCTGGTCTCTGAGGGTATCTGCACATACATGTATGTGGTACACATAGATAGATTCAGGACCTCACACACACATTTAAATAAAATAAATATGTTTTTAAAACCTGAGATTATATATTTTTCTTCATTTGAGTTTTATTGTTTTTAACTCAGCACATCTTTCTATTCTTTAAACAAATATTCCTTAGGGGACTGAAAAGATGGCTGATCAATGAAAAGCACTTGCTTTTGCAGAGGACCTGAGTTCAGTTCCTAGTATCAACACTCAGTGGATATCAGACACACATGTGCATATACATGCTTGCAAGCAAAACAATCATAAACATAAAGTAAACCTGAAAGAAATTAAAAGTTAAAAAATACTCTCATATTCACAGTATTTGTATGTGTGCCTGCATGTACACATGTTGCTTTAAATTAGGAATTTTGTATTACATTCAGACAAAAATGTGTGGTGGGTGTGTGTGTGTGTGTGTGTTGAATCAGTGTTCCAGTGTTTCTTCCTTTGAAATGTTTTTTCTGAATGCAGCGTGATTAATTTTAGGAGTTTGGGCAAAGATTAAGGTGGCAGAGAGTATGGGTCTCCATTAAATCTTGTGTTGTCTATGTGAATTACAGTTTGTATTCCTGAATGAAAATTATAAGCATAGAGCTTATTCCAGTGTTTCTATTGTTATTAGCTTCTCAAACATAAAGCCCTGGAGATACCAATTCTGATTTTTAATTTTTATTATTATTTTTTACAAGGTCTCACTAAACTCACTATGTAGAGCAGGCTAGTCTTAAACTCAGAAAGCCATTTGCCTTTGCCTCCTCAGAGCTGGGGTTAAAGTCAGAAAGTTTTATCTATGTAGTGCCCAGCCAAATAATTCTTGTTTTGCCATGCTGAGTATCCAGCTTAGGACCCTGTGCATAGTAGACAAACATTCCACCACATTTCCAGGTATTTTGCGTATGCACGCATGCACACGTGCGCACGCACACACACACACACACACACACACACACGTTGGCCCATACTCTCTGTCATCTTAATCTTTGTCCAAACTCCTAAGATTAATCGTGTTCTTTTTTTTTTTTTTTTTGGTTTTTTGAGACAGGGTTTCTCTGTGGCTTTGGAGCCTGTCCTGGAACTAGCTCTTGTAGACCAGGCTGGTCTCGAACTCACAGAGATCCGCCTGCCTCTGCCTCCCGAGTGCTGGGATTAAAGGCGTGCGCCACCATCGCCCGGTTCTTTTTTTTTTTTTTTTTTTATATATATATACTAAGTTTACATTTCAGATAGCAAGCTTTCTGCTTTATGCTGTTTTCAAAAAGATTTTTTTTTTTTTTGTTACTAGATTAGACTTAAATCTGTTGGTCATGAAGCAGAGAGTTTAAGAGGCTAATGTTGAGTTTTTGTTTTTTAAAGCTTAACTCTTGGATTTTTGAGACAGGGTTTCTCTGTAATGGCCTTGGCTATCCTGGAACTTTGTAGATCAGGCTGGCCTCGAACTCACAGAGATTTGCCTGTCTTTGCCTTCCGATGCTGGGATTCAAGGTATACACCACCACTGCCCAGCAAGTTTTTGTTTTTTAATGTACCAGTTACACAGTTTTATAAACTGATTATAACTTCTCCCCCCACTTCTCCCCAGGGGAGTGGGAAATTACCTTTAAAAATATATGGTCCATACAGAATGTCATAAAATATACCAATCAGTATTAGTGTTTCTTATCAGTCATGTTACTTGATTGCTGTTGTGTAAATGACCTCTTCAAACTAATTTGTCATTTTAACTGTTAGTTCTTTGGTAGCTGTGACAAATACCTGAGAAACAATTTAAGAAGAGAAGGGTTTTATTTTGGTTCTAGATTTCAGAGGTTTCTACTCAAGGTTGGCTGTGTTCATAGCTTGGGCCTGAGGCAGGGCAAAATAATGTGGCAATGAGTGGGGGAGGACAGAAAACATAAAGTGACAAAGTCAAGAAGGGGTTGGGGACAAGATGTAGTGTAAGATGGTAGGTGCCCTGGTGAATGACCTACTTCAGTTCAGCCCACCACCTAAAGTTTTCAACACCTTCCAAATTAGCACAACCAGCTGGGCTCAAGGCTTCAATACTTTGTAGGTAACATTGACAGTGTAAGATTTGTGGCCTAATGGGAGGCATTTAGGTCATATGCTCTATGCCGATGAATAGGTTAATGCCCTTGTGTCAGTAATTCTGACTGTTCCAACTGTGCTCTACCCTCTTTGACTTATCCTTTTCCACTTTCTCATTCATACCACCCACACCCCACCACCACCCCTCACCCTGCCCTGGTGATGCCTTCCACTATGTTATTGTAGAAGAACACCCTCACTAGATGTGGCCTTTGAATCTTGAGTTTCCCAGTCTCTATATAAAAACATTAAAAGACTACTTGCTTGCTTTCTTGTTTCTATTTGTTTTATTAACAAGGCTTTATTTTTGTGGTATAGACTGGCTTGTAACCATGACAATCTTTGTGCTTCAGCATCCCAGATGTATATATGGAGGGCAGAGGTCAGCCTCGGAAGTTCCTAAGAACCGTACACCCTTGTTTTTAGAGATAGGTTCTTTCACTGAGACCTGGAGCTTTCCAGTTGGAAAGCCACATCTCCAGCATATTCCAGTTGGTGTTGGATATCAAGCTCAGTTCTCAGACTTGCATGGCACACACTTTACCACCATCATGTGGAGCCATCACCACATCCTCGAAAGCAGATTTTAAAGGCATACCTTAAGCTAGGAGCATGTTCTGGTGATTGGATAGGATCTAATTTGGATTTTCCTTAGCAGGTTCAAATGCTGCATTTTGTTTCTTATTCTAAGTATATTCTTTGGAAATGTTTTTGTTAAATCTATTATCCTTGCTCTTGACTCATTTTGAGTGTAGAGATGAAGACTGTTCTGAAAGGTCTTGTTTGACTCTCTTCCCCATGACTCCTCCTGTCTTTATGTGTTATTTGTTACCTGAAATTCTTTTGCCTTGAGCTAGTTTCCCAGATACCCATGACCTGCATATGATTCTTCTCTCATTACTCTTGAGACTCTGTTTGCAACTTCATTATTGGCGTTCTTAGTTGACGTCATAGCTCTAAACCAGGCTCTCCTATTAGCAATTTAGTGTTTCTGGAATTCAAGTCATTTAATCTCATCTGTAAACTGAAGTTGTCTCCAGGGTCTTTCCAATCTAGAGAAACTGTGAATTTGTAAAATCTCTGAATTTTTCAAGGGGAGACTTTTGGAGAGGAGGGAAAGAAATAATTTTTCACATCTTAGTGTGAATTGATTAGAAGGATTTCTTCAGGGGTTATCTGTATATGCCACCGCCTACCCCCATAGGATTGGGGCCTTCTCTAGGCTAACAGTGGTCGTTAACTCAGTACATGGGTTTCCCTAGGGCCTGCAGTGGTCATTAATTCAGCATGAGCATTTGATATTTGCTGTTAAGTGAATGAAGAAATGAAGGAATGGGTGATTGTTGAGGAACGCAAGTTTGCATGAGTGTTCACATCTTCCAAGTACCTGGAAAGAATTCAGAGTACAGACCAACAGGATACAGCCCTACAGTGACGAAGTGTTGTGCAGTGGTAGTGAAGCAGCCACAATCTGGCTGCCTTTCTGAACTCTGGAATACTTTACTGTCTGTGCCTCTTAATCCCAAAATACAATTTTGTTCATCAGTAGAAAAACATGTACCCTGCCTATTCCCTATACCACTTACTATCATCATCAACAGCATATACTATTGTAGTAAGAATAAATCTTACGTATTGACCAAATTTGGCATTTTGTCCATGGAGGATTCATGGCATAGTAGCTGAAAACTAATATCCCTGACCTTTTGTTTTAGACACCCTGGTTCTCAAATAATAAATGGTATTGAAGAATAGTTCTCCTTCAACCCCAGCACTCAGGCAGAGGTAAATGGATCTCTGTGAGTTTGAGGCCAGCCTGGTTTATGTCGCAAGTTCTGGAAAAGACAAGGCTGCACAGTGACACCCTGTCTCTTTAAAAAAGAGAAAAAGAGGCTGGAG
Source organism: Chionomys nivalis (assembly GCF_950005125.1). Classification (NCBI taxonomy): domain Eukaryota; kingdom Metazoa; phylum Chordata; class Mammalia; order Rodentia; family Cricetidae; genus Chionomys; species Chionomys nivalis. The sequence continues at coordinate 62,103,366 of NC_080094.1, read as the reverse complement.
GGTGACTCAGCCGTTAAAGGCTAGGCTCATAACCAAAATTATAAAAAAGGAAAAAAAATTATCTTTTATGAGATCCGTACTTTAGGCTACTAATTTCCTAATGGCTGACTTGGAAAATGGAGTGATTCTCACTAAGAAAGTATGCTTTGAGATGAAAAGAGGTTGACAGACCATTTCTCAACCTTTATGGGCGACGTTCATTGAGTTATCTGTTTACTGATATACTACATATAAATACTTTTTAACCTTGTTGGCAGACCTGTTTGGAAACTTAAGTAATATTTAGAAGGAAATTATGTCTCTTTGGGAGCATCAATTTACAGCTCTTTTAATGGAACTGACTAAATCATTCTCCGTGCACAGTATTACTTGTATGGCTTATCAGTATGGAAGAACTAAATTATTTTGCAGTAACAAACAGTCCCCAAGTCTCCCATTAAACAATAGTGCTTTGTTTCTCCTTGATATGGGATGCACATTTGTCTGTGGGCTTTGTTCTGTGGTGGCCTTGCTTAGGAATGTGTGTTTGCAGAGTTGTAATTTTCTTACCTATGGCTGGCTGTCATGATAGTGGTGAAACTGATAGAAATCACATACTGGCTGTTTCTTTAAGTGGGCTGTGGTAATTTGATTTCTGTAATCCCAGCACTTGATAGACTGAGTGAGTTCAAAGCTAGCCTAGTCTAGAGTGAGTTACAGGCTAGCTTGAGGTGTGATATGAGACTGCCTTTAGAAAAAAGGAAAAGAAAAAGCTTTTTAAAAACATTTCATTGTCCATATCTGACTTCAAGATGAGAAAGCCCACGCCTGGTAATACCTGAAATCCTGGCACTTAGGAGGTGGAGACAGGACAAGATCCTCTTCGGGCCCATAGCGATTTGGTGGCCATTCTGGGCTATCTGAGACCCTGTCCTCCAAAACAACCCTCCAAAAAAGGATAATATGCTAACCTATCATTTATATGAAAGAAAAACTCATTTTACATGGCACAGTTTAGGGCTTATCATAATTGTACATTCATAATTTAACATATCCAAATGTCTTTGAATTTTATTGTTGTTCTTTCCTGACTGATCGCTGATCATTTTATGAGTGTACTGTCCCTGTGAGCAGCCTACTTCCTACTGACTTGTGACTAAATATTCCCAAAAAAGGATTGTCAAATTTAGAGACTAGTGCTGTCCTTTTGGATCTGACTTAGTATTAGACTACAGGGAGTTTTTTGTTCTTAGGATAAATTTTGCTGCCCTGAACTGGGATACATATGTCTGCTCTGTTTTAAAACTTTAATAATTATGAAAGTAAACTTTACACAGTGATTAGAATTTAGTGAAACACTCACTGAGAAATACAGTGCAAATCCTGTTGGATAGAAGCTGTGTTAACTGTAAAATGATCTGTAAGTAAGTAAGGAATACTGAGAGTTAGGGAATATAGTGTTTCCTGGGATGAGTCCCCTCATTGATTATCTGGTAAAAAGTAGTTAACTTTGAAATCATATACGTACAAGTAACACTAATCAGACTAAGCAGGTTAGTTTTTATATGTTTAGGTGTGTGCTCGCTTGTATACGTGTGTGTAAAACAATAACAAAAAGAGGCCAGGAATTTGAGAGTACTGATATGGAGAAAAAGAAAGAGAGGGGGAATGGTATAATTATATTTTAATTCAAAAGTTTGTAAGAGACAAGCTTGTAAATAACTTGCTTTAAACTTATTTTCTGTTTTCTTTTTAAAAAGTAATATCAAGATATTTATTTTATGTGTATGGGTATTGCTGGCGACCACAGAGGTGGCCACAGAAGAGGGCTTTGAATTCTCTGGGACTAGAGTTACAGATGGTTGTGAGCTGTCGTATGGGAGCTGGGAATTGAACCCAAGTCCTCTAAGAATGCTACTGGTGCTCTTAATCACTAAACCATCTCTCTAACCCCATTTTTTTCATATGTCCAATTATATAAATTTAATTATAAAACCATTTAGTAGGTTTGAGGTGACACCCCCATCTTTGTGGAAAGTAGAACTTTAACAATTAAGTCCAATCTTATCTTGAGAAAGGGAGAGCAGTGACAGTGTTTATGCAACTGGATCGTTACTTTAATAAAGATCATATCCACTTTTCTACAGATCAGTTTTCCTTAATCAGGACTGTCCAACAAAGCATTGTTAGCCGTTCATGATCTGAATTGTGGGGTATGAATTAAATTACGGTACACATTAAAAGTCATGAGACATGTGTTTTGTAATAAATAAGGCAGTGGAGTTACTCCTTAGTAGCCTTTTTAAGATAAGCTATTAGGTACGCCCTCTCTCCCTTCTTCTTAATTCCAGCGAAGATCATTTTTGTTCCAGGGATGTACTTTTTGGGATTCTCCAAATACTCCATTAGGGTGTCCTCTCCCCAGGTGATGCCTTTGTTCTTGTTGGCATCTGAGTACGAGAATCCAGCCGCCTGACCTGTCTTCCTCCCAAACAGACCGTGGAGGTTTGGTCCAGTCTTATGCTTGCCTCCCTTTTCCACAGTGTGGCACTGGGCACACTTCTGAACAAAAATCTTCTTGCCTTTCTCAACGTCACCCATTTTTAATTCGCTCCCGGGTGATCAAGACCACCAACGCTGCTGCGACCCGAAGACGGACGTCCCGCTCTCTCTCTAACCACATTTTGAATTGCATAATTTAAGGAACAGTTTTCTCCGTGTGTGTTGGTCACACCTTTAATCCCAGCATTCAGGAGGCAGAAGCAGATTTCTGTGAATTTCAGGCCAGCCTAGTCTACATGGCAAGTTCGGAACAACCAGGGCTGTGTAGAGATACACTGTCTCAAAGAACAAAAACAAAAAACACACAAAAAATTAAAACAAAAACAAGCAAAAAACACAAAAGGCAGTTTTCTTGCCAAGCTTTTGGATAGATCTTCAGTAATATCACCATGCTTGATATCTTAGGGTTTCTACTGCTGTGATGAAATACCATGACCAGAAAGCAAGTTGGGGAGGAAAGCGTTTATTTGGCTTATACTTTACATTGCTCTTCATTACTGAAGGAAGTCAGTACAGGAACGCAAACAGAGCAGCATCCCAGAGACAGAAGTTGGTACAGAGGCCACGGAGGGGTGCTGCTTACTGACTGATTCCCATGGCTTGCTCAGGGCACCTTTCTTATAGAACCTAGGACCATCAGCCCAGAGATGACACCACCTGCCATGTCCCCCACCCCCTACCATTAATCACTAATTGAGAAAATTTCCTATTTCTGGATATCATGGAGGCATTGCCTCAACAGGGTCCTTCCTTTCTTAAGACTCTAGCTTGTGTCAAGTTCATGCATAAAACTAGCCAGTACAACTGACTCCTTGTCAACTTGACACACAAGCACATCACTATTAAGCCACAACCCTTTATTTTGTATTCACCCCTAAGATCTCACAAGTAACTTTAGAAGTCCCACAGTCTTTACAAATTCAAACACATTCAAATTTCAGTCTTTAAAATATCAAAATCTCTCTTAAAACTTCAAGTCTTTCATCTGTGGGCTGATCAGAATTAAATACCTTCTTCAAGAGGGAAGAATCAGGGCACTTTCAAAATCTGAACCAAGCAAAACTGAACTCCAACAATATAAATGTCCAGCATTCTGGGATTCATTCATGATCTTCTGGACTCCTCCAATGGACTTGAGTCACCTCTGGCTCTGTCCTCTGCAGCACACACAGCTTGTCTCCTAGGCTCCAGCTGGTTCCACTCCACTGCTACTATTGTCTTGGTGGTCATCCCGTGTTACTGGCCTCTCCAAAACACTGGGGTCTTTTGCTGCAACTGAGCTGCACTTTACTAATATCTTTTCACTGGCTCTCTTTATAGTGTTAAGTTTCAAATTCTTTGCATGACCCCTTCAGTCGTGGGCCTTCAACCACTACTGAGGCTGCACCTTCTCCCATGATTTCTCTTGGCTTCTCACAGTGCCAAGTCTCAGCTGCTCTCCATGACCCCTTCATGCCTTCAAAACCAGTATCATTTGGGTGATGCTCACATATTACCAAGTCTGGTTGCCAGCATGAGGTAGAACTTTGGCTACTTCTGGAACACAGCTTCTCTGTGCTCTCAGGAAACACTTCTCAGAAGATTTCACCTCAGTGCTGCTGGTCTCTTCTTCATTACTACTAATTTCTCAGTTCCAGCTGACTAGCATGGAGTATCTCAGCAAAGCAGAGTTTAGCTTTAGTAGTTCTGGTGTCTTGTTCATCACAGCTGATTCTTCAGCCCCAGCTGATCAGAACCACAGGACCTTAATTCTCAAAATAACAAGTGGCCCTGATAGTATCTTTAAACTTCCCTCTGAAACAAGTCAGGACTCCATTCTCTGTTCTGATCTTAACATTCTTATCCAAGCTTCCACTTGGATAAGACTCTTTTAGTCCAAAATTCCAAAGTCCTTCCACAAACACGGTCAAGTCTGTCACAGTGATACTGCACTTCTGGTACCAAAATCTGTATTCAGGTTCTCTAGGATCACACGACTTAGAGAATGGATATCTCTCTCTCCATATAAAGCACATTTATTGGAATGACTTATAGGCTGCAGTCCAACAACAGCTAGCTATGAATGGAAAGTTTAAGAATCAGTTTAAGAATCTAGTAGTTGCTCAGTCCCACGAGGCTGGATATCTTATCTGGTCTTCTGTGTGTGCCGGGATCATGAAGAAGTAGCTCCAAAGCCAGTGAAGGGATGGATGTGCTGATAAGGCAAGGGCAAGCAGGTGAACGCAGGATGAGCAGGATGTCCTTATACTTCCAGCAGAAGGTGTGGCCCAGATTAAAGGTGTACCTTTCTGCCTCAAGATCTGGATCACAAGGGTGCTTTCTGTTTCTAGATTGTACTTCATTTCAGATATAGTCAAGTTGACAACCAAGAATAAGTATCACACTTAACATAGTGCATTATATTGCTTGTTTGTCTGGTTCTTCATGCTATAAACTTTGGGATGACAGAATCTCATAATCGGAAATGCTGGGAAATTTAAAGCTATGATCATCAATGAGGTAAGAAACTGCTAGTTGCTGTGAGGAGGTAAGGGGACACTATATATAACACCAGAAATTCTTACTACAGTGGCTTCATAGTTTTCTTTTTATAATTGGTTTTGTTTTTACGAAACAGGGTCTCTCATTTTATAGCTCTGGCTGTCCTGGAATTCACTATGTAGACCAGGCTGGCTTTGAACTCACAGAGATCCACCTGCCTCTGCCTCCCATGTACTAGAATCAAAGACATGTACCAATTCACCCAGCTTTTTATGATTACTTTGTATTCCTCCACATGATTTATTTTTTATTTTGAGAAATACCATGAGCAAGTGTATGATTTTATTTAGTCCCTACTGTGAAAATAGCAAGTAAGTTCACACAACTAATAAATGACTTTAGTATTGGGTGTGGTAGTGTATGTCTTTAGTTCCAGCACTGGGGACTGGGGGCCGAGGCAGGCAGATCTTTGTAAGTTCTAGGCCAGCCTGGTCTACAAAACGAGTTCCCAGACAGCCAGGGCTACACAGAGAAACACTGTCCCAAAAAACAAAATAACAACAACAACAACAACAAAAATTGTAATAGAATTCAAACTCAGTAACTCTGACTTTGCAGTTTTTTTGTTTCCTTGTTATATTTTATGAGACAAATTCCTGCAACCTCAGCCCTCTCTTTGCGGAGATTACACTTTTCTGAAATACCCTTTGTTTTTATTTCCCTGTTGCATCATATTGCCTTTTCTTTTTAGCTTAATAATAAGATTATAACGTCACTAATTTTTTTTTTCAGTTTGAGTGTGTGCCCATGTGCGCATGCTATGATGCGCCTGTAGTTCAGAGGACAACTTGCAAGAGTTGGTTCTCTTCCTACTCAAGTAGTCAGGTTTGACAGCAAGCACTTTGAGCCTGCCCCCTACTTAGTCTTGGATTAAACTAAAATTTTTTATTTATAATATGTCAATTTTTGAAGATTGAAAGAATGCTAATACAGAATAATGTTTTAAAGTGGTATAGCTCAGCACTGAGCACTTGCCTAACATATGCAGGGCCCCACATACTATATTTTATTAAGGATGCAGATAGTAGTCAGTTTGTGCTTTTCCTACCAGGATCCTGATTTAGAATAGTCTTCGTAGGGACAACTGTCAATCCCTGCATATTTGCCAAGTTTATTTTGTTATGAATTTAGTAAATGTAATCGTTTAAAATAGGAGTTGCTATTTATAAAACAGGACAGGGAGGCACAGAGGTCTGTAATCCCAGCTCCACTGGAGGGTATGGCAAGAGGAATGCAGATTGGAGGTCTGTCTCAAACGGAAAAAAACAAAAAACAAAAAAACCCAGAAAACTGGTACTAAAGTTCAGAGGTGGAACACTTAATTGCCTGGTATATACAAGGCCTTAGGTTTAGTTCCCAGTATGAACAAGTAGGTATTATTTCTATGAAAATTATTGGAATGTTATTTGGCTACTTTTAGTTAACACAAACCTAGTCATCTGGGAAGAGGGAGCCTCAGTTGAGGAATTGTCTCCTTCAGATGGGCCTGTAGGCAGCGCCGTTCTTAGGCAGTTGGGTCTGAGCTTTATAAGAAAGGTGGCTGACTGAGCTTGGGAGGGAGCCAGTAAGCAATATTCTTCTGTGGTTTCTCCTCAAGTTCACGCCTTGGCTTCCCATAATGATGGACTGTAAAGTGGAAGATGAAGTAAATCCTTTCTTCCCAAGTTGCTTTTGATCTTGGAGTTTATCATTGCAACAGAAAGCTTACCCGGCACAGATGTGTTGCACAGTCTATTTGAGAGCAAATGGCTTAAACACTTCATTATTAGGTATTGATTAGAAAATTAAAGCAGTGAAACTCCTTTCCTTTCAAAATATCAATTCAAAAAAGTAAGTCCTGTCCCCACATACTTCCGTTTTCAAATTTTTGTAGTTGCTTCTTATAATAGTATTAGTTACCAACTTGAAAATACCTAGGATCTCTTGGAGACAGGTCTTTGGGCATGCCGATTGAGGGATTATCTAGATTATGTTAACTGAGATAGAAAGATTCGCCCTCAATGTGAGTGGCACCGTTTTTTGATCTAGGGTCTAGTACTGAATCAAAAGGTGAGCAGCAGAATTTTTCCCTTCCTGCTTTCTACCTTTAGATGCAGTGTGACCAGCTTCTCAAGCTTTTGCCACCGTAATTTCCACAACATGGTGAACTATACTTTAAAGTTTGCTTTTTGTCAGATATTTTGTCATAACACTGAGAAAAAAACTAATAATACCTGGTGTGGTAAACAAATTCCTCCTGTGTTATTATTATTTCTTTTAAACTCATCACTGGTAGAAAGTGATCATTAGATTGTGTTGCAAAAATACTTAGTAATGTTGTCAAAAGTTTCCTGTTGTATCACAGGAAGCATACCTCCAGCTTTGTCTTCTGTGATGCCCTGGTTGGTCACTGGGACGGATGTTGTGAACTTGATCTTTTTCTGGTAAAGATCACTATCACTCTTTTCACTTTCTATTTATTCTCAAATTGATCAGCTATCTTTTTTAGAAGAATTGAAAATAAGCCCTAGATTCTGACTTTTGAATGCATAAGACTTTTACTGTGATTGTCTTAGAGATCTCTCTTTTATATCATTTTTAAATTTACTTTTTATCATTTTGAATTACATGGATGTGTCTGTGTATATATGTGTACCTGAGTGTAGAGGGCAGGGGTATTGGATGACCTGGGCTGGAGTTACAAGTGGTGGTGAGTTACCTGTTGTGGGTGCTGGGAACTGAACTTGGGTCCTCTGGAAGAACAGTGCACACTCTTAACCATGGAACCATCTTTCTAGCCCCCTTTTATTTCACCTTAAAAATTTCCCATTTGTCATCAAGACTCAAGTCTAAGGTAACCTGGGATATATTCTAAGTACTTAGTGCTCCGTGAGATACACTGCTTCTGGCTTCTAATAACCAATACTGACCATGCCTTTTTAAACAATAAATTTTATTGGCTTTTTTTTTGTCATTCTTCTTAGAAATTAAGACTTATTCATATTTTGAAGTATAGTAGATAGTAAATTAAATGTAGAATATGCTGTTTTTACTTTTGTTTATTTATTTTTTAGTAGTTTAAATCTGAGAATGATACAACATCACACAAATTCAGTGTCCAGTGGCCTTTGCAGGAAGGTTGCTTTAGAATTTGGCAGGAACCATGTCATTGTTTCCATGGGCCCAAGTCACCTTTCCCTAGATTACCCTGGTTTGGTTTGCTTCCAGTAGTCACTGTGTTCTTTGTTTATATGTTTAAGCATATCTCTTGCCCAAGGAGAAGCCAGTCTCATCTCAGTCATAAACACCTTGGGCACTTTAAGAAGAGCTTTGTGCTCTCTTTGGGCCAGAGACCTCGCTTCTAGCCAGCAAAAGTGACCTTGTACCGCAGCCTTCTAGACATAATTTGCCTTTTAGAAATCTTCTTCCTAGCAGGCCTCTATAGGCACCAAGATTGTAGAAAGACTATGATGTTTTATCATTTGTGAGTGTACATATTTGCTCACTGAAAGGTGTGTGTGTGTATGTGTGTGTGTGTGTGTGTGCACATGCCTGTGTATAATACATTAACTAGTGATTGTGAAATTGTATTTTGGGTAGTATATGCTAATGTATTCAAACCTTGTCTATCAGAAGTTTTATAGTCTAGGGATGGCTCACTAGGTAAAGATGCCAAGCCTGACAGCCTGAATTCAACCCTGTGACCTACATAGTAGAGAGCGGGCAAACTTTGACAAGTTGTCCTCTTGACCTCTACGCACATAGTAGCATTCATGTGCACATAACACACAGAAAATTTTAGAAATTTTTTTTTTTTTTGGTTTTTCGAGGCAAGGTTTCTCTGTAGCTTTGGTGCCTGTCACAGAACTAGCTCTTGTAGACCAGGCTGGTCTCGAACTCACAGAGATTCGCCTGCCTCTGCCTCCCGAGTGCTGGGATTAAAGGCGTGCGCCACCACCGCCCGGCTAGAAAATTTTTTAAGAAAAATTTTTAATGTTTTTTAAGAAAAATTTTTAATGTTTTTTTAAAAATTGCATTGTGATTGGCAGAAGGAGACAGACCAAAATCAGCTAGTGCTCAGACATACCTTACGTTTAAGCCCTAATGTATTTATTATTTGCCAAAGGTCTAAACTGTGCAATATTAAGCTGAGTATTCCAAGAGGTGGTATAGGAAGACTTGAACCAAGACCAGAATCAAGAAATGCTTTGGAAAAGGAGATTCCAACTCAGTCTTATGATATGAGAGGCTGTGATAAGCACAAAGGAGGGAAGGGAATATTTCCTGGATAAGAAACATTTTGTTTCAACAAAATAGGCAACACTAACAGAGACAAACAGTGTTTATCGCAAAAGCTTGGAAAATGATACTTAATGTTAGGCTTTTTGTATTCAAGAATGCTTACAGAAGTTAGAGGTCCTATGCTTTCCCTTTATAAAACAGGTTTAATGTCCTCAGGGTTTTCTATGTCCTGTCTCCTGTGTCTGGTCTCATGTCACCCCCCCCCATCTTTTCCTTTTGTAGTGTTCAATAATTAGTCTTTTCCAAACTGCTTGATACTTTGAAATCAGCTTTGACCAATCCTCAAAATATTCTCTTCTTAAGCCAGACAGTAGTATGTATCTGTGGCCCAAAAAAATGGGAGCCAGGAATAGAAGATCAGGAATTTGAGGGTGGGAGCCTTTGAGCTTGCTCAGTAGGTAAAAGTACTTGGCTGCATAAGCCTAATGATCTAAAGGGGAGAATCAACTCCACAAAGTTGTCCTCTGATCTCCACATCAGCGCATGAATGTGCACCCCCCCACACACACACCACTACCACCAACACCACCAAGAGCAACAATAATTTTAAAGTAAATTGGGACTGAAGAGATCTATCAGTGGGTAAATGCACTACTACCAAGCCCAGTGACCTGAATTCTGTCCTCTGGACCCATATGCCAGCCTTAATGCAAGTTCCAGGTCAGTGACTGAATAGTGAGACTCTGTCTTAAAAGAAAAGTTTCTCTCTTTAAGATTAAGCTTCCGTAACTTAATGATTATTTACTCTTGTTTCTCTTTATTCCAATTTTTTTCCCCTTTTCAAGGTCTTTTTTTTTGTTATTTGTAAATTTTTTTTTCATTCTTTTGGAGTAAGTCAGGGCAAATTACATAAATAAACATCTTGATTTTATTAATGAAGAAACTAAAATAGTTTGTTTCCAGAGTTACATGAATAGTTAAGAGGGGGAAGCTGGTTCTTTTGAACCTAATCTTTAAGCTACACTGATCTTCAAGTTTGAAGAGAGTCTTACTTAATAAGCTGTGGTACGTACTTAATACTACACAGTGAGCAGTAAGGTTCCCAGAGTGTTGAGAGAGTGTGGAAGGAGCCCAGCAGCCTCTGCTAATTCAGCTTTTAAAACTCCCACATGCCTTTGCATAAAAAGGGCACCGAGGGCATCTTCAGCTAGGTCTACAGCGTCAGATCCAACCCACACAGTCAAGTACTAGAACCAGTTGGGCTGGCTTTGGACATTTTCAGTCAGAACAAATGTATATTGTAGGTGTTTTAAGGAATGCTTCTGAAACTTTGAGGACTCCAGAATAGATTAATTTCCTAAAGGGAAGAAAATGGGAATGAGCCCATAGTTCCTTGCTTCTGTCAAGCAAGTGCCTGGTGAAAAGACATAGATTCTCTCCCCTACTTTCCCCCTTGTTCTGGGTATTGAATCTAAATATTGTCTACCACTAAACTACACTCCTATCTTATTCCCCAATTTCCTTAAAAATGGAGTATTGAGCTACTGTTTGTATGAATTGTCACTTGCACTTAATGGCACGTTGTTACTATACTAAAGTATTTAACACCTCTACCTCTAAGGTTTCCTTATTTCTGTGGAGTAAACTTTCTCTTCTCTGCCTTCAGTCTCTGGGTTTTATTGATATGTTTCTTTCCACACTTATATTTTTGCTGTTTAGAATGTCCTAAAATATCCTTTTACTTTTAGCTTTCTTAGCACAGTATGGTTAAGTTTACTCATATTGTCTATAGTTTATTCTTTTTTTGTGGGGGAGGTCAAGACAGGGCTTCTCTGTATAACAGTCCTAGCTGTCCTGGAACTAGCTCTGTAGACCAGGCTGGCCAGTGCTGGGATTAAAGGTGTGTGCCACAACCGCCTGGCTAGTTTATTCATTTTTATAGGTGAGTAGTTGATAATTTTTATAGAAATTACTGAAAAAAATAATTGTAGGACAGTAAACAATAGAACTGAGGTCAAATGCTATATATCCTGATTGCGTGGACAGGCTGTTTATGCCTGTTGTCCTAACATCACTTTTCATAATTCCTCTTATCACTTTCAAAAGTGTCTTGGTTTGGATGGTTAATTTTTATTTTTGTTTTTTTTTTTGTTTGTTTGTTTGTTTTTTTGTTTTTCGAGACAGGGTTTCTCTGTGGTTTTGGAGCCTGTCCTGGAACTAGCTCTTGTAGACCAGGCTGGTCTCGAACTCACAGAGATCCGCCTGCCTCTGCCTCCCAAGTGCTGGGATTAAAGGCGTGCACCACCACCGCCCGGCTGGATGGTTAATTTTTAATCAATCTGAATTTGGCACAAGATGTGGTTATATTTAATTTGCTTTCTGCTGTTCAGTTTGCTAAGTATGACACTAAGTCATACATTTATGTTTTATGTAAATACTGAGTGTTAATAGCAATAATGTTTGTAATCTCACTCTAATCTTCACAGTAATATTTCTATTTTACATTTGAGAAAATGATAGAAGGTCCACCAAAATCATTAGCTAGAAGGTCTGTTTATTCCAAAGAATATGCATTATCTATGAATATATTTCCTGCTAATTGGGAAATAGTATACTGTATTGGTTAAGATTATAGACAGAAGGAGAATGCCTAGAATCCAGTCCTCGTTGTTTGCATTTTTGTTGTTGATTTTAGGACAAGTTTGTTTCTCATCTATATTAAAAGTACAAATGTGTGTGTTTATGTGTAAGTGTGTGTGCATACGGAGAAGAAATACAGATATCTCATAAGGTTATTTATACACTTATTATTATTTGACATCATCGAAGTTGATCACTTCCTTTCCAACTCTCCTCTTCCCCCATTTTTCTTTTTCTCTCTTTTTTTTTTTTTTGAGGGGGTTATCTTGTAGCCTAAGCTAGTCTTAAACTTGCTCTATAGTAAAAAATGACCTTGAACTCCTGCTCTTCCTGCTGCTGCCTCTTAAATCCTAGGATTATAGGCATGAGCCACTGTTCCTGACTTCTCACCCTTCAAAAAAACAAAACAAACAGCAACAAAAAAACCCATCCCACAACAGCGTGGTGCCGAATAACAAGAGTTGTTCAATGCTTAGATAGTTTAATATACATATATAAATTAATCCCCAAAACTATGGTAGCCAAAAAGGGGTCTCACAGAATTAAATAACATTAATTGAATGAAGTCTCAGCATTTTTAGGTATAGATTTCCAATGAGTAGTTTAACATGCAGTGTAGCCAAACTTACTTGAACAGAGTAAGGCATCCTTAAGATTTACGTAATTTAAACATAACTTGGGAAATTCTGTATTAGTATTTTTCTGTTAACATTATAGGCAGTTGTTATGCAGGATGATTTATAGGGACCAGGAGAAGACCTGTAACAGATAAAAGACCTAGTAATTCTTACAGTAATTTAGGCTCAAAGTGATAAGGCTTTTTCTGACAATAGAAAAGGGAGGGTTAGAATGGAGCCAGGAAATATTTTGATGGAAGGTTCAAGACTAGTTAGTAACTGAATCGATGGATGGATGAATGGAAGGAAGGAAGGAAGGAAGAAAGGAAGGATAAAAATAACCACTAATAAGTCTGAGAGAATTTTAGGTATTATTAATTCAGATGTGGTAGTTAGGAAGTGCCATTATTAGACTGACAATTGGAGAGATTTGTTTTAAACATGTTGATTAGAAACTAGTGGAAGCCAACTACAGAAAAAGTTAGAAGAGAGCCTAGGTCTAGAAAAGTAGCTGAAGCTGTAACAACATATATCCACAATGTTCATATAGAGAGAAAAGAGTTGTTTGTTACCTTTAAAGTAACCCAGAGATGAGAAACGAACAAGGAAAGTCGGCATAGTTGTGTCAAAAATCGAGATGGACCATGAACTGATGAAATAACAGCTGGTTAGTGATGAAGAAGGAGTGGTGTTTAACATTGGCCTGGTTGCTCTCCATGAGCATCAAGTGTTAAAAACTTTCTGCGAAAAGGTGTTTGTTTTTTTCTTTTTCTTCTCTCTCTCTCGCTCTCTTTTTCTTTTCCTCTCCTCTCCTCCCTCCCTTTCTTCCTCCCTCTCTCTCTCCCTGTCTTCCTCCCCCTCTCTCTCTCTTTCTCTCTTTATGTGGTCTCATTATGTAGTCCAGCCTAGCTTTGAACTCAGTCTCTTGTTTTGCCCTCCAGAGTGCTTCCACACAGACTGTCACCATGCCTGGCTGCCATTTAATTTTAAGTGACAGGCAGACACATTGGTAGAATTTTTCACATAAGAAAACAGAATAAGGTAAAATTGTAAAGGGTTAAGAACCGATTGGAAGCTTAAAAAGCACTCATTGTAGAAATTTGGCAGGAAAGGAAAACAAGAAAGAGTATAGGAGTTGATAGGAGAAACTGGAGCATGCTTGAAAGCAGACAACGGAATCAGTTCAAAGGGAAGAATTAAAAGAAAATCATTGAAGCAAGTGGGCTGAAGTAAGAAAATTAGATTAGGTTGTCCTAATTTTGGAAAAGTTAAAAAGATTGGTCTCTTTAAATAAAAATAATTCATATTTTTAGAAAATAGAAAAACCTGGATGTGATTGAGGAAATGACCATAATCCCATCAGCAATAGCTTTAATTAAAGTTTGTTGTTGTTTTACAGTGCTTGGGATTAAATTTGGGGCCTCAAGCATGCTTGGCAAGCACTCAACCACTGAGTCCCCATCCCCAACTTAAGTTTGGTAGTTTCTTTTTTAGGTTTTTAATTAATTAAATGAATTTCTAAGAGTTGCATGGTGGTAACACATACTTTTAATCCCATTACTTGGGAGGCAGTGGCAGGCAGATCTCTGTGAGTTCAAGGCCAGCCTGGTCTACAGGGTGAGTTCCATGACAGGTTCCAAAGCTACAGAGAAACCCTGTCTTGGAAAAAAAAAATAACAAAAAAGTGTACCTCTAAACAAATTTGTAACATTAAAATCTATAGGGCACAGGTATTTTGATGCGTGTATGCAGTTTGTGTTGTTGAAGTCAGGTTAGACATGTCTATCTCCTCCAACACTTAACCATTCCTTTAGGGTGCAAATATTTTAAAAATCCCTCCTGCTGGACTTTTGAAATACACAGTACGTAATTGTTCCCTGCAGTCACTCTGCTGTGCTTCATACTCATATCTACCTATAAGTAGAGCCTGTTGACCAACCTAGGTCATCCTTCTGTTCTCAACTTCTGCATGATCACGTAGGAGATTATGAGTTAATTGTCTTTTTGTCCTTGGTTTATTTCACTTACATAATCTCTACTTCCGGACAGATTTCATCCTTTGTAGTATTCTGTTGTTTATATTTATTTACCACAGTCTCTTTATTCATCATTTACTAGTAAGCAGATTATTCCCATATCCTGGTTATTGTGAATAGTATTACAGTAAACACAGAAGTATAGTTATCTACGACAAACAGAATTATTTCTTTTGGATAAATATCCAATAGTGGATTTACGGAATCATAAGATAGTTTTTGATTTTCTGAAAAATTTCTGGTCTGTTTTTTATAATGACTATACTCATTCCCATCATTGGTGTGTAGGAATCTCTTTTTGTTTGTAAACTTTTTAATTATTGTGTGTATGTATGATTTGCAGAGAGGTGTGGGTAGAGTACATGTGTGCCATGGTGTGCATGTATAGGTCAGAGGACACTTGAGCCATCTCACCAGCCCAAGGGGTTTCCTTTTCTATATATCCTTACCAGCACTTGTTTTCTGTTTTTTCTGATAATAGGCATTCCTCATGGAATATGGTAATAGTTCATTGTGACTTCATTTGAATTTCTCTGATGATTAGTGATATTAGCTAGCTAGCACTTATGTTTCCATTGACTATTAGTTTGTCTATCTTTCAGAAATGTCTGTTTAGATTATGTTGACTTACTACTGATGTGATAATACCTGAGCAAACTACTTGAGAAGAGCAAAGATTTATTTTTGCTCACAGTTTCAGAGGTTATAGTTTATTTGACCCCATTGCTATGGCAAGACAGGAAATTACTGTATGTAGAGTCTTGTAGAGCAAAACTGTTTATTTCACTGTGGCCAAGGAGAAAGAATGCAGAGGAGGGACTAGGGGCTAAGAGATAAGTATGCTGCCAGTGACCTACTTACCCTAGACTCCACACTAGGTCTTACCTTCTTCAACAAGAAGACTTTCAGGGACATTCCAGGTCCAAACTGTAATAAGGTTCATTGCCCATTTTTAATCAAGCTGTTTGATTTTTCTTTTCTTTCTTTTTTGCTGTTGCAGGTTTTGAGTTCCTTTATTATTCTGGATATTAGCTCTTTGTCAGATTGTATAATTTGCAAATATTTTTTCCATTCTTTAGGTTTTCTTTCTAATGAATGTTTCTTTTGTGCAGAAGCTTTTAAATTTGATGTGATCTTATTTGCCTATTTTCATCCTTGTGTCCTTTGTTGGGGGATTAATAGGACCTTTAAAAACAGATATAGTAGTTATGGTTCTCCAAAAGAACAGCACTGATTGAATGAATACAATAAAGGATTTATTAGTGTAGCTTATAGGCTGTGGTCTGAGTAATCCAACTATGGATGTCTCCAGAAGGAAAGGCAATGGATCTGGTTGTTGTTTAGGCCTCAAGACTGGATTTCTCAGCAGTCCCAGTCTGCTAGAGTACTAGAGGCTGCCAGTCTTCAGTCTCCCTTGGAATTCCTAAGAAGTAGGTTCCGATACCAGTGAAGGAATGTCTCAGGGACAAGATAGAAGAACCTTCCAGGATAGAGTGAGGACAAGCAGGCAAAAAGAAAAAAGCTTCCTTTATGTCATTTCATATAGGCTGCCGCCTGAAAGTATGGCCCACATTTAGGGTGAGTCTTCTCCACTTACTGATCCAATCAAGAAAATCCCTCAACAAATATGTCCAGCTGCTCGGGTTTTAATTGATTATAGATACAGTCAACTTGACAACCAAGATTAACCATCACACCAGGATTATGCAGTACATTGCTTTGTATCCCGTTCTAATAGTTTTGGTTTTTGTTGTTGTGAGTCTAGAGAGTCAAACCCAGGATTCTGTGCATATTTGGCAAGCACACTACCATTAAAGTATTCCTTCCGGTACCCTGTGCTTTAAAATACCAATTTTTAAAACTTTTAACTTTTTTCAGGACATTCTTCGGAAGTGATTTGGCTTTGTCTGTTTTTGTTTTGTTTTGTTTTCGAGAGAGGATCTCTCTGTATAGCAAAGGATGGAACCTTCTGTCTCCTGAATCCTGGGATTATATGACAAAGTGACCAAGTGGTTAAGATATTGCACTGCTGAATTTATTTCTTATTTATGTATTTTATTATTATAAGGTAGTGATTATTTTAAGCTCCAATTAACATTTATCCAGGAAGGAGAGAGGGAAGAAGGAAGGTAGAAGGAAAGAAATAGTGGCTAAAAACAGTTTTCATCTTTATGACTCTTAGAAGATATAGAAGGAATTCTTGTAATAAGTAGAAGAATGTCTTTATCTCACTCACAAGTGGCTTTTAGAAACAAAGCAAAGAAAAAACAGCCTACAATTCACAACCCCAGAGAACCTAGTCAACAAAGAGGACCCTAAGAGAGAAATACATGGATCTAATCTACATGGGAAATAGAAAAAGACAAGATCTCCTGAGTAAATTGGGAGCATGGGGATCATGGGAGAGAATAGAAGAGGAAGGGAGAAGAAGGGAGGCAAGCAGAGAAAAATATATGGCACAATGAAAACAAAAAAACAAAGCAAAAAAGAATGAACTTAAAAAGTTTATCAACAGGGCTGGAGAGATGGCTCAGAGGTTAAGAACACTGACTGCTCTTCCTGAGGTCCTGAGTTCAATTCCCAGCAACCACATGGTGGCTCACAGCCATCTGTAATGAGATCTGGTGCCCTCTTCCGGCCTGCAAGCATACATGGAAGGAATGTTGTACACATAATAAATAAATATTTTTTTTTAAAAAAAAAAGTTTATCAACAGCTGTGTTTTGTTTCATAGAGAAATTGCCTAGTGGAATTACAAAGTTAAATAACAATGTGCATAGTTAATATAGTATAGTGTATTTATGTAAAGAGAAAGCTAACTTGGTCTTGAACTGTCCAGACATGTTTCATTCCTGTGTAATGAGCTTTCCTTGTTGTGAGGAGACAGAGAGTATCTGAACACTTTGAGTGTTTTAATTACTTAATTAGGCAGCCATTGTAGTAGAGTATATGAATAGATCCCTTTTTATCTTTCTGGTAGGAGATAGTTACTATATAAAGAGAAATCATCCTGTGAGCTCCATTTTTATGCTGTTGTTTTTCTCAAGCAAGCTACTGATTGTAAGCATTGCCTTATTGTAAGAAAACTACAAATTATACGTCTGATGTTTAGACGTTGTAAAATAATATTAGAATATTGTTCCCTTTTCGATCTCTTTCTCTTTGCTTTTGCTCTTTTAGGGCCCTACTTATTTTGTTCTTTGCTTGTTAAAAAAAAAATCCTTTCCAGTTTTTATGAGTCTTCAATTCCTCATCAGATTTTTCTCTTTTTGTATTATATCAAATACAACTTCAAAAGCATAGAGGACTCGAAACTAGTTCCAGTAGTAGCATTGCTAAGTGCCTTTGGGGAAGAAGGACAGTGCTGTATTATTGCTCAAGAAAGGTGTTGTTTAATGCACGAGGCATGGGTTAAACAGAATGTGTAGCTTACAGAGTCTTTGTCTTACAGTCTTGGTAATTCCCCTTATAAATCTTTATTGTGATGCAAAGTATATATACCATGAAACTCACCTGTTTTAAATGTACGATTCACTAATTGTTAAGTACAGAATGGAACATTCTCCCAATAGATGTTTAGAGCATTTCTGTCATTGTGAAAAGCTTTGTGCCCTTGAGCAGTTACTTCCATTCCTACTCCAGCTTGAAGCAACCAACAGTCTGTTTTCTATCTGTACATTTTTCATATAAATGGAATTCTGTCACATGACTTGTCTTTCATGTCCTCTTACTATTCTGCTCACGCGTACACAGATTTATGAGTACTTAGTTCGTTTTTGCTTCTAGTCTATATAGATAGATAGGACACATTTAATTTGCTAACCAGTTGATAAACATTCAAATGTTTGTCTTCTGACTATGCTCATTATTTGCATACAAATTTTTTGTAAACATGTTTTCCTTCCCTTTCAGTAAATATGAAAGAGTGAAATTGCTGATACTTATTGTAAATTTGTATTTAATAGTAAGAAATTGACATGGCTGGAATTTTTGCTTATTGGGAAAGCACTTGCCTCATATACATGTCACTGTAGATGTTCATCCCCAGTACTGACAGAGGGAAGGAGACTTTGCATAGTGATGCCTGAAGGTCATTGGTTCTCCACATCTTTCTCAGCACTTTTTTTTTGTCTTTGTTGCATGGCCATCTAGTGGGCATAAAATAGTATTTCATGTGGTTTTGATTTTGTTTTTCTAATGATTAGTGTCTTTCATTTTAAAAATGTTGTGTGTGGTTGGAATGTAGCTCATTTGGGAAAGTGTTTGACTAGCATGTATGATACTCAGCATTATGTAACAGGTCAAAGTGGAACACACCTTTAATCCCAGTACTCGGGAGGCAGAAGCAGGTGGATCTCTGAGTTTGAGGCCCGCCAGGGCTACATAGTGGAACCCTTTCTAAAACAACAACAACAACCAAAAAACCCTGAGCAATATAAAATAGAGAGCATATAGTTAGGGGATATTTCTTAATCTACTCCTCCAACATCTGTGTTTTAACTAGCGTGTCTATAGACCACTGAATAATGTAAGAGCTGTTCAGACTACTCTATAGGGAAAGTACGTGCTGCACAATCCACAGAACCTGAGTTTAATCCTTAGAACACATGTAATGGCAGAAGAGAGAATCAACTCCAGAGTTGTTCTCCCACAGGCACACTGTGGTATATGTGCACACAACACGTGTGTGTACTTATACACACACTAATAATAATAATAATAATAATAATAAAAATTTTAAATGCATATAAGGTAAATTGCTGTGTTTTAGGCTTAAGTCTGTCATTTCGGGGTTTTGTTCTCTTTTGTTTATCTTACTTTTCTATGAATTGCTTGAATATTCTATTTTAGCTACAATTTTTTAAAGTTTTGTTTTGTTTTTTAAACAGAGTTTCTCTGGAACTTTGTAGCCTGTCCTGGAACTAGCTCTTGTAGGCCAGGCTGACTTCTGACTCACAGCGATCTGCCTGCCTCTGCCTCCTGAATCCTGGGATTAAAGGCATGTGCTACCACTGCCTGGCTTAAAGTATGATTCTTAATATAGCCTTTTATTGGTTTACTGGTATTGGCAGTTTATGAGTTTGAGTGAAGTTATGTAGAAACCTTACGTCTTAATTTTCCTTTACCCTCTGTTACAGTTTTTGTAAATATTTGCAGTTATTGTATATACTCTCCCTTTGGGTATATTTTGAACCATGTTTATATAGTGTTACAAAATGCTTCAACCACCAAAAATAATTTTGAAAACTCAAGAACAAATGTCCACTTCATTTTTTAAGACTCTTTTAACATTATGTGAGTGTATGTATCTGTGCACATGAGTACAGGTGCCTGAGGCTGCTAACATCAAATCCCTTGTAACCAAAATTACAGGTGGCTGTGAGCAACATGGTTGCTGGGAACCAAACTCAGGTCTTCTCCAAGAGCAGTGTGTGCTCTTAACCACTGAGCTACCCCTGCAGCCCTTTTGCCATTCTTGTAGGCTGATAATAAATTATCTTAATTTTCTTTCATATGAGAATGTCATTGTTCCCCCTTCATTCCTGATGAATATTGTTTTTTATAGAAGCCTAGGTTGGCAAGGAGGAGTGTTTGTTATAGCACTTTAAAGTATGCCATTTCCTTCTGGCTCTAGTTCTCTTTCTCTTTTTCCTTTACTGGGTATCCAGCACTTTATTTGTTTGTTCATTTGTTTGTCTGTATGTTTGTTTATTTATGTCTTTATACAGGGTTTCTCTGTGTAGCCTGGCTGTCTTAAACTCACTCTGTAGACCAGGCTGACCTTGAACTCAGATCCACCTGCCTCTGCCTTCAGAGTGCTGTGATTAAAGTGCTGTGCCACCAAGCCTGACCCAGTTTTTATTTAAAAACTCATTTCATTTCTGTGAATATTTTTATTCTAAGCTCCCCCCCCCCCCACGCAGATGGACTTTTCTGCATAGCTTTGGCTGTCCTGGAACTTGCTCTATAGACCAGGCGGGCCTCAAACTCACAGAGATCAGCCTGCCTCTGCCTCTCGAATTCTGGGATTAAAGGGGCTTGTGCTGCTACCACCTGGCTCTTCTAAGCTTTATAACCTGTTCCAGTATAGATCAGAAAATCTACACTGTTAGAATGTTAGACTTCATTTTAAAGAATTCATTTATCCTTTTAGAATCTATCTTGTCATTCTTACTACTGGAAAGGAATTTGTTTTGAACTTTGAATGATTGCTGCCCCTCACATTTGACTAAATGAAGTTGTTGCCCGAATTTGGGGCTTTTTGTTTTGTTTTGTTATCATGCTGGCTGGCTTGGAATTCACTGTGTAGACCAAGCTGGCCTCTTAACTCACAGAGATCTCCTGCCTCTGCTTTCCAGGTCCTGGGATTAAAAGTGTATGCCACCATACCTGGCCATTTTTTTCCTTAATCCAGCTTCTTTAATCAGAGTCATACTACTTTCTCTACAGTTTTGTTGTTGTTGTTTGTTTCTCTTTTGTATTTTTAATTCTGTGAAATTTGAAGTGGTACCATCTAGGTTTGTTTTCATTCATTATTATTGTGACTTGGGTTGAACCATTTTATTTATCTAGAAATTTGTGACCTTCAGTTTCGTATGGTTTTCTTAAATTTTGTCATTGATTTCTAATTGGTCTCTCGTTATTCTTCCTTGTACTTCTTTTGTTTGGATGTTGGGCCCTCTAAGCCTTCCTTCTGATTCTTTTTATCATTTGCCCATATATTTTAGAAGATAACTTCAAATTTCTCTTTCAACTTCTGTTAAGGTTTTTGTTTTGTTTTGTCTTAATTTTTTAATGTGTATGGGTGCTTTGCCTGCATGTATGTCTGTGCACCACATGCATTCATTGCCCACTGAGTCTAGAAGAGGATGTCAGATCCCCTGTAACTAGAATTGCAGACCTTGTGAACTACCATGTGGGTGCTGGAAATTGAATCTGGGTTATCTGGAAGAGCAGCCAGTGTTCTCAACTGGTAAGCCATCTCTACGTCCCTACGTATTTGAGTTTGTTATTTTTCTTTGTGCATTCAAGTCTTAATATATCCTATTTTTAAATTTCTAGCAATATTTCATTGCTTTGTTTTTTCACACTGAGTCTCACAATTGGTTTTGTTATCTCTGATAGATAAGCAAGCACCACTGTAAACTAGATACAGAAACTTCTTTGGCAACTTTTACTACCATTATATCCGTATCTTTAAGGGATATGTATATGTGTGTGTGCTAATAGGTTTATATGTATGTATGTTTTACTGTGGGACTGGTCAGTGTTCCAAAGAACCATCTTTTGTGCTCTCCTTGGAGAATGAGCTTGATTGCAAGCCTTGATGAGCCAAGTGAAAGAAAGAAAGTTTCAAAATTTAGCATGTAAACTCTTTTTTTTTCTTTTTTTTTTTTAAATATTTATTTATTTATTATGTATACAATATTCTGTCTGTGTATATGTCTGCAGGCCAGAAGAGGGCACCAGACCCCATTACAGATGGTTGTGGTCCACCATGTGGTTGCTGGGAATTGAACTCAGGACCTTTGGAAAAGCAGGCAATGCTCTTAACCTCTGAGCCATCTCTCCAGCCCCAGCATGTAAACTCCTATATGACTATATGACTCTTTTTTTTTTTTTTTTTGGTTTTTTGAGACAGGGTTTCTCTGTAGCTTTGGTGCCTGTCCCGGAACTAGCTCTTGTAGACCAGGCTGGCCTCGAACTCACAGAGATCTGCCTGCCACTGCCTCCTGAGTACTGGGATTAAAGGTGTGCGCCACCACCGCCCAGCTCTTATATGACTCTTGATGTTTAGAATATGTTCTTTCAACTGCATTTGTACCTGATATTATTCTAAGAACCTGAGTTATGCTATCATAGAATAGAATTGTAATCCTGACACATACTAACCCCCACAGTCAGGATGCCAGGAGGATCTGGAATATGAAGCCAGGCTGGGCTACAAAGCAAGGCCTTTTCTCAGAAGGAAGCAAGCAAACAGTAACGCCCATGTTGGTTCTGTTCTGTTCTTGTTTTTCAAGACAGGGTTTCTCTGTCACTTTGGAGCCTGTCCTGGAAACTAGCTTTTGTAGACCAGGCTGGCCTCGAACTCACAGAGATCCACCCTCCTCTGCCTCCCCGGTGCTGGGATTAAAGGTGTGCACCGCCACCACCCAGTGCTGTTGATGTACGTATATACATGCTATAAAAGATCATGTTCTTTGGCTTTTTTAATTTTCTATTTATTATTTTTATTTTCCTAGGCACTTAAGAGATTATGGCATCTGACACCCACCATGTTAAAAAACGGAAATTCTTTAATAGTATTGAGGATCATCCTATTGATCTTCCTAGAAAGAGGATCTCTAATTTCACTAGTAAGAACATGAAGGAGGTAAGTAAGAAGTTTAAACTACCAGATCTGTTTAATTTCTTAGATTAAATAGAATTAATGAAGCAAGACTATTATTCCTAAAGTTATAAGAAGATTTTTTTCAAGCATGCTGTTTTATTTTATTTTTGAGACAGTTCCTTTGTGTAGCTTTGGAGCCTGTCCTAGAACTCACTCTGTAGACTAGGCTAGCCTTGAACTCACATAGATCTCTGCCTCTTGAGTGCTGGGATTAATGACGTGCACCACCACAACCCAGCCAAGTATGCTGTTTTTATAAGCTGTAATATAAATGTTTTAGTTGACAAGGAACTCAGTGATGCATTTTGTTCATTGAGAGGTTTAATGGCACTGAAATAATTTGCTTTAAGCCACATTAAATTTGACTGACTCATTTAGCACCTTTTAAGTTCAATACAGGTATTGTGAAAAGGGGATGGTAGATATGTTGCTTCTCCATTTATACAAGATACAGTAGTGTACCTAGTGGTTGAAACCATGGTGTTAGGACAGAGAAAACATTGACCTGAAAATAACCTACTGAATTTTACGTTGCATTGTTGACATCAGTCATAAAGTTTTCATAACTCTTATTAAAGAACTGAATGTGATACCACTATTTTCTTTGATTTTTAGGTTAAGAAATCTCCAAAACAGTTGGCTGCTTACATAAGTAGGTAAGAGCTTCTTTAAAGTTTGGAGGAAATTTTTGAAAGTGATTAGAGATAAAGACATAAAACAAATAGTGTTCTTTTTATTATAATTGTAGTTAACTTGTCAGACAGTTTTTCTGTGCCAGTCTGTGTACTAATACATTAGTATTATCTGTTCCTTCTATAACTGCCATTATTCCTAAACAGGGAAGAGAATACTAATAGTAACAGGAAATAAGTGATTTGCTCAGGTTATGTAGTCAGAAAGTAGTAAAAATGACATGCATTCCAGAGTTACCAAAAACAGCTTTCTAAACTACTTGTATCCAAGGTGTGACCCGAGGACCTGGGACTCTGAAGTCCTTGTTTACCCTGTCCATTTCTGCTCTTCTACAAGTGTACAGGATGAGTTATTCGGAAATAACATAAAATGAAATACGAGAGAACAAATAGACACAGAAATGAAAATAAGCAGTCTTCTGTTAAACTGAGGATCAGAAATTGATAAAATTATGAAACAGCTATTTTCAAAAATTTTCTGTTTGTTCTGGAAAGCATGTTTCTTTTGGTAAAATATTCTATAATAGCATGTTTTTTTTAGTTAGCTTCCCAGTACTGTGACTTTTTTTTTATAGGGAAGAAACATTGTGGGGGGGGGGGGGGGCTGTTGTGGTTGTGTATGCCTAGATTCCTACCATTTGCAACAGAATTTTATGAATGCAGATTTTGCCCAAGCCACATAGTGAGAAACCTTTAGCTCATGGTTTCAGAACTTCAGTCTATGACTTGTTGCCTTTGGGGCTATGATGAGGCAGTTTATCATGGTGAGAGAGAACTGTTTCTTTTATGGTGGAAAGGATGCAAAAAAAGAAAAAGTAATAATGATCCCAAAGGATCTGGAAACTCTTGTACTCTATGAGGTTTTTCTCTGTGTTCTCTGAACACATTCTTTTTTTTTTTTTTTCCGATATTTTGAGACAGGGTTTCTCCGTAGCTTTTGGTTCCTGTCCTGGAACTAGCTCTTATAGACCAGTCTGGCCTCGAACTCACAGAGATTCGCCTGTCTCTGCCTCCCGAGTGCTGGGATTAAAGGCGTGCGCCACCACCGCCCGGCTAACACATTCTTTCATACACAAAAAAGAACACATTCTTTCATACACAAAATTAAGTATGATTCAGCTTAAAATACATAAATTTAAAATATTCAAATGTGAATAATTTTTATTTGTTAGAAAGTAAATTTCAGTTTAGAAAAAGCTTAGATGTCTCAAAAATGTTCATATTTTCTTGTTCCCATAATTGCCTTTAAATTTTCATTTTAAAAACTGCACCTCTTAACCTTTTCTGTTTTCATTTCCTGTAACTTGCCACTTTCTTTTCATTGCCTTCCAGTTAATTTGTAACTTTTATTTTCCTCTTCAAAATAAGAGTTGACTTTTTACATTATTATTTTCTAATTTTAGTGGATTACAATTGCAAAATGTAGACAATTAAAATTCCCATTTAAAAATTTCTCTTCGTGCCTTTTCCTTTTTTTCACTTAAGAAATAAATTCTTTTTACAGAACAGTTGGACAAGCTGTGAAAAATCCAGATAAACTGCGGAAGGTGCTCTATCACAGAAAGTTAGTTCGTCATCCCTTTCCAAATCCTTGTTATAGAGCTAAGCAGTCCCCTGAAAGCGGGGGCTGTGACATGGCAAATAAAGAAAATGAACTGGCTTGCGCAGGCCATCTGCCTGAAAATTTACGCCATGATGGTCGAACATTTGTAGTTAACACCAGTGATCCTGGTTCTTCACAGACAGAAAGCCCGTCATCAAAGTATAGTGGCTTCTTTTCTGAGGTAAGTCATTATAGCTTAACTTTGTTCATATTGTACAGTATACTAGGTTGCTTTGGTTTGGTTTGAAGTTCTTGCTTTCTTTTCCCCCTTGTGTTACTCTCTTAGCAGTCACTCATTGAAATCATCCCTAAGACAGTTGTAAAGATTAACTCCCAGTAAAATCAAATGCCTGACAGGCTACTGTAAATACCCAAAATGACAAGTTGGCAAGGAAAAACTTAAAGGGGGAAAGACATTTTGCCTTAAAAAAGTAGATCACTGAAGGCTGTTATCCAGTCACATTTTGCTGGGTTCTTAGAACGGCGTGGTGGGGACCTTATTCAGCAAACTTGCCACTATCTCTTCTAGCTGTGAAATGAACTCTAAGGAAAGTATTGTACAAGATGCATATATTTACACACATCATGAAATTCACAGAAACAGTATTAATAAAAAGAAACAAATATTCTAAATGGTGATATGTAAAGACTAAAACTATGCTATTATTATTATTATCTTTTTATCTTTTTTTTTTTTTTTTTTTTTTTTTTTTTTTGGTTTTTCGAGACAGGGTTTCTCTGTGGTTTTGGAGCCTGTCCTGGAACTAGCTCTGAAGACCAGGCTGGTCTCGAACTCATAGAGATCCGCCTGCCTCTGCCTCCCGAGTGCTGGGATTAAAGGCGTGTGCCACCACCGCCCGGCTGCTATTATTTTTTGATAGCTGAAGCGAATATGTATTTTAGCAATGAAAATGTTCATAGATTTTATATGTTCATGTATAGTCAAAAGGAAGAGCTTTTAAAATATAATTTTTAGCTTTTTGATATACTTACTTTTCATTGTCTAAAGCATGATTTAGAGGACACATTCCAGTTCAGTAGCTGTAATTGTTTCTGGAGAATGATGTCATACAGTTTTGCCAGTAGAGTATTCATTTTTTTGTCTTGAATAGTTTTGAGCTAAAGTTTTTATACCATATATTACTTTGCTTAAAAATTCATTTAGATGGTACATTTGCAACTTTTGTAACAGGACATAACTCAGGTTTGTACTTTCTTTCTCGTGCTGATCATTTGATAATAACCCGTTTATATGCTTACCTTTTTCTGTATTCACATGCATAAAATTAAGTCTTAGGTTTATGGGTCAGCTAAAAATAACTTACTCAGATTTTTGAAAATTGGTAGCAAGGGGAGGCGAGAAAAAGTCCTAAATTTGTTTACATTGTTCATTCTCTGTATTCAACTGCAAACTGTTATATTCCTTTCTGAGGAGCAGTAAAGGGAGTTGCCCTTATGTAATTTAAAGTTGTGTCTACCGGACTGTTTTCATTAAAATAAAAAAAAAGGCTGTGTCGTGTTTCATTATGATTTAACACATTAGATGATTGCCTGATTGATTAATTGCCTTTCAGGTGTCTCAGGACCACGAGACAATGGCCCAGGTTCTGTTCAGCAGGAATTTGAGATTGAATGTAGCTTTGACTTTCTGGAGAAAGAGAAGTATAAGTGAGCTTGTAGCTTATTTAGTGAGGTGAGTGTGATTTTTTTTTTTTTTGGTCTTTATTTAACATGAATAATTTTAATAAGACATGAAAAGTGACTCTTTTTAAAAGTTTTTATTTCTTAAAAATTGAAACCATTGTATTTAGCATCTAGAGAGTCAGTATAGTTTAAATTACATTCATCACCAATTTAAATTTAATGAGAATACAGAAAACTTATCAGATTGAAAAAAGCTGCTACTTTTTCTTTTCTTAGCTGTAAAACTAAGTGTAGGAAACTTACCATTTGAAAAGAAAACACAAAGCCTTTCAGAATTTTAAGCATCACCTCCTCGTTTTATTTTAGTCTCTCAAATACTCCCTGATACTTAACTGATGCCTCATTGAGTACTTTCTTTAAAAGATATAATTCATCCTTTTCCACCTCTTCCTGTTTTATTCTCTTCTGTAGTATTTACCATTAGCGTCCTGCTCTTTGTATTTTACTTGTTTGTTCCTTTGTTCCATTGTCACCTCCTACTCAGGCATTGGAAAGCGAGCCCTGTCCCCATTTTCCTCTTTATTTATATCCTCAGTCCTTGACTCATGATGAATACTGAAGTTATTTGTTAAATGTTGAATGCCTCCAAAGAAGGATGGAAATTGTAACATGAATGTAAGCAATGGTATCTTGTCTTGTACTTGCAGGATAGAAGACCTTGGAGTTGTGGTAGATTGCCTTCCTGTTCTAACCAATAGGTAAAAACAGTATTTTTTCAGAAAAAAGTAAGCTTTAAAGAAAAACAAATTGTAATCGGCTTATATTTTATAACTTAGAATTTCCTTAGTTTACAGGAAGAAAAGCAATGTATCTCACTTGGCTGCTGTGTGGACTTACTGCCTCTAGTAAAGTCTTTACTTCAAAGCAGATTTGAAGAGTAAGTACTAATCTAAAGCTCCCTTTTGCTCTTTCAACATTCTGATTCTGTGTTTCATGAATACATAGAAGGAGACTGGGCTGCATGGGACATATGATAACCTGGTTATATACAGAGGGGGACAGAACAACTTGTAGGAGTTGGTTCTCTTTCACTGTGTGAATGGCAGAGTTTAACTGGGCTGTTACGTTTTGTGTCAGTTGCCTTCACCCACTGAGTCCTTGGTCTCCAGCCCTGTTCTTATTTCCAAGGAGTTTATAGTCCGATTAGGAAAGAAATGTAAATAATAAAGGATAGTTACAAAAGCATCTAAGAACAGCTGTGTAAGGTCTGTGGTTTTATGAAGATCATAAAAGTATTGAAATATGTTTTTCTTAAGGAAGAAGTATGTGTATATGTAGGAGCTTTTAGGTGGGAGAGTGTCGTCTTTTCTAAAGGCTTGTTATATGAAAACATTCTGTCAAAATATTTCATTTCAGGTATGTAATAGTTGGCTTAAACTGGCTTCAAGCAGTAATAAAAAGGTGGTGGTCAGAACTCTCATCTAAATCAGAAATTACAAGTGATAGGTACGTATAGCTTTAAAGATAATTCATGCTGAAATTTCTATAAAAAAGTATCTTAATTAAGCAAAGTAGTGAGTTTATCCCATGATCATCATTGTGTAATTTTATTCTCTTCATTTTCAGAGAAATACTAAACTGAGGTACTTTTTATTTATGAAAAACCACACAGAATCTTTTAACTCCCTATATCTCTTCTGCCAGAACCTTGTCTTTTTTTTTTTTTAAGATTTATTTATTTTATGTATACCAGTGTATATCTACATGCATGCCTTTATACCAGAACAGGGCATTAGATCTCACTACAGATGGTTGTGAGCCACCATGTGGTTGCTGGGAATTGAACTCTCGTCCTGTGGAAGCATAGCCAGTGTTCCTAACCTCTGAGCCATCTCTCCAGCCCAGAACCTTGTCTTTTATTTTATCTTTTTGTTTGTTTTATTTCGTGGCTTTTCATTGTGTAGCAAAGACTTACCTTCAAACTCAGCAGTCTTTAGCCACCTTCCTCAGTGCAGAGTGTAAGACAGCATACCTACCTCAGCCATTCCCTCAAGAAGGAAAGCAACCCAGCAGTGGTTTAACCTTCACATGCCCTGTACCAATAAGGGAGAAGGAAGGCGCTGCCCCTGGTGCAGTAGGAAATAGAAGTATCCTGCCTGATCTCTCTGAAAACTGTTAGAATCATCATGATTTGAGTATTGCCTTGGCTTGAAAATATGAGGATTCTACATGGATGAGCTGGTTTCAAGCTAGGCATGGTGGAACAATTAAAATTAAAAATATGAGGAGGAGGGACAAAGAAACAAAAAGACAGACAGTCTTGAAAACACACACTTTCTCTTCCCTAACCATCTCTTAAATTCCATAATCTTTGTAGACTCACAGAATTTTCTGTGTCATACCCAAGAAGGTTGTTCCATGCTACAAATACCTGCTTATTTATTGTCTTATCTACTTTTGTAACTAAATATGCTTGAATTTCTGTGCCTGGCATGTACAACTTCAAGAAGTTGCTTGAATTAGTGTATTTTTTTTAATGATGTAAATTAAAATCAAGTCCATATCTTACTATTTGCTTTCTCGTTTTTCTTTCTTTTTTTTTACTCTTAGAAATATTAAAATTTTAAAGCAACAATTGAATGGATTATGGGAACAGGAAAGCCATCTTACTTTGGTTCCAGGATATACTGGTAATATAGCTAAGGTAATCTATATTTATAATTTAAAAGCTAGACATGAATCTAATAGTAATATGGATTGATATGCTTATCTCTTACAGGAAAAAGATACATTGCTAGTTTGGATTTTAATACTTAAGCTCCTAGAAGGCATTGATAATATAATTGCAGAAAGAATTAGTGGTAAAAAATATTTCCACCTACTGCTGGGCATTTGCTGTTATGAGTAGGTATTTACCAGGAAATAAGAGCATTGTATGAATTAAGGAAATCTTTATATCATCGACTCATAAAACATTCCTATATAAAAAGGAACAAATGACACCAAGCATTAAATGTGTCACTCTATGTGATTATACTCAGCAGATTCCCCCCTAATCCATTTGCTCCTTCTCTGCCTCACCTTTCTATCTGTTTCTCTTGATACTGTGTTTGACTATGAAGCCATGGCTGGCCTGAAACTCACAGAAGTCTTCCTGCCTCTGTCTCCCAAGTGTTGGGATTAAAAATGTATATTACCATGGCTGGCAAGAATGCTTTTTGTTTGTTTGGAGACAGGGTTTCCACTGTATAGTCATGGCTATCCTGGAACTCATTCTGTATACCAGACTGGCCACAAACTCAGAGATCTACCTGTCTCTGCCTCCCAAGTTCTGAGATTAAAGGCTTGTGCCACCATGCCTTAGAATTCTTTAATTCACTGTTTTTTCCTCTTGATTATTGACTCTTTAATGTTTTGTGTATAGTCATGCTTTATTCAAATTCATCTTTTCTAATATCCTTCAGAATCTTTAATGATGAAAGTCTTATAAACAGAACTTTATTTCCCTGAAGTTGTTTGTTTTGTGTTTTTAAGGTATACAAAATGCATTACTCTGAAGACCGTAGTAGAGCTGAAAGCATGTTTCCTTAGAACTTCACTTTTTTATGTTAATGGTTACTAAGGCAAGGTCTGTGTAGTTGGGGCTCTCCTTAAGTCACTATGAGGCCCACACTGATGTTGAAATTACCATCTTCTTGCTGCAGCCCTCTATGTGCTGGGATCAGAGGAATATGCTACCAAGCCTGACTATCTTCAGTTCTCTTTTTATTTCAAAACAAAAACAAAACAAACAAAAAAAAAAAACAAAGCAAAAAAAAACCTTTCTTATAAACATGCCCTTAAGATACTATAGTAATACTGAAAATTGTTAAGTAATTAATTTCAATGTGAGATCGATAATCAAGTCTTCATTACAATATCAGTCCCTAATATGTCATTTTTAAAGTAAATATTTTTCTTTGACAGTTTCATATATGTGTATAGTACATTCTGGTACTAATCGGATCCTCCCACCACCTCCAATCACCCTGCCTCTCCTAACTCCTCATTTCACTTTTATATTTTTTTTGCCTTGGTTTTGTTTTTATGTTATGAGCTATCCACTGGGGTATGACAGCGGCCTCCTTTCTCACAGCAGTCCTTGATTGCTCCACTATGTCATTTTTTTTTCCAGGTTTGTTTCAGGTTAAAAATGTGAACAGATGGTTGTAGGGGGGAGTGGATTTGGAGAGGTGGCTGGCTCAGTGGGTAGGAGTACATTTTGTTTTTACAGAGGACATAGGTTCTCTTTTTAGTACACACATTGCAGCTCAAAGCTTTCTGTAACTTCAGTTCCAAGGGATTCAGTGATCTTTTCTGCTTCTTTTGGCACTATGTGTACATGTGGTGCACATACGTACAAGCATGCAAACACTCATACACATAAAATAAAAATAAACTGGGTGGTGGTGGCACATGCCCAGGCTAACCTGATCTACAGAGAGTGAGTTCTAGGACAGCCAGGGCTACACAGAGACACCTTGTCTAGAAAACCCAAAACAATAAATAAAAAAATAAAATGAAATAAAAATAAATCATATTTAAAAATTAGAGAAATGATATTGTCAAACTAGTATGCTTCAAGCTTTGATTTATATAGCAGTTACAGAATTGCTGCAAATGTTGACTGCAAAGCAGAATTGTTTGAGCACAGGAATCAAAACATTCACTTAGTATTTACTCAGCATTATTGAACATGCACTATTTGCCAGGCCCTGCAATAAACAAATGCAGATAAAATTTTTGAATAAGATTTCTTCCTTCTTTTTAAAGGTTACAAAGGGACCTAGGGCAAATTAAGAAACAAAAACAGAAAAGAAAGAGGGTTATGTGTGTTTATATTTGCTTTATTAACTAATGGA
Organism: Chionomys nivalis; assembly: GCF_950005125.1. Classification (NCBI taxonomy): domain Eukaryota; kingdom Metazoa; phylum Chordata; class Mammalia; order Rodentia; family Cricetidae; genus Chionomys; species Chionomys nivalis. The sequence continues at coordinate 62,071,535 of NC_080094.1, read as the reverse complement.
ATGTTTTTGTTTTATCCTTTAAGGATGTAGATGCTTATTTATTACAGTTGCATTGAGAGATTTCATCTTCTAAAGAGTATTTGGCTGTTCAAACAGCGCTGGATTATATGATTTCCAAAAGTAGGTCTCTTCTGAGAACTGTGAACTGTGGAAGAAATAAAAACATTTTTTTCTTTTAAAAAGCCACATAATAAAGCCACTAATGAAATCCTAACAATGTACTTCACATTGAAGTGGAAATATCCGGAAGGAGCAACTTCAACTTCAATGAGGTGAAAGTGCACTATGAAGACTGTTCGCCTTGCTGCACACAGAACCATTATGGCCGTTTGGTAGGGGTGTTCAAGAACTTCTGGGTCTTAACTCATTCCTGCATAAGAATATCATTTATAGTATTCAAAACAAGACAGGACTTTTACCAGGAACTACAAAGACCAATCATTAATTTTTGTTGTGTTTTATGAAGAAACACTTAAATGTGTGCAGCTATTTCTTCTGTTGAAAAGACTTCAAAAGTTTAAAACATCATAATAAGTAATATTAAAATTTTTTGTCCACACTGATACCGTGTACAAATGCCTTAATTATTGATAAGCCAATGTGTTATAATACCAATATCTCTTTTAAAAAAATTAAAAACAACCATGCTTCTGGCATGATAAAATCATGGAATTAAATCAGGGGTTTACATTCATGTAGAATGTTGTTGTTGAAGTATATTCTACACCATTTTTTAAACTTGAGAAATTTTTAGCATCTCTGAATTTTTTTTGCCAGAATCTTGATGATATGTTTGTATGAATGTGTTATTCGTATACAAAGAAAAAGGTGAATATGTATTTGTATGAATGTTTAACTGGAAATGTTCTTGGAGTTGGCTAATTTATATTCACTTTTTATTGTATATAATTTCTAATATTTTTCATTTCTGTAACATTTAAACTTCATTTGAGTAAATTTACTAAATATTTCTATTTTTTGCTTTTTCAATTCTAATTTTATATGAAATCTAATTCTTTTTCACTACATGTGTTCTGAAAAGTTCTATACATGTTTCAGAATTGTTTACAATTAATGCTGACATTGTACTTTAAGTTCCAACACATTGCATCACTACCTCCTCTGATGGTTAGTATGAAATCCCAGCAAACTATATGCAAGTGGTTTTTGTTTTGTTTTGTTTTAACCATTTTTAGCATTAGCGTATCAATTCTGGAATACCTTGACAGTTCTGAATTGTCCCTGCCTTAGAATTGCTTTTGAATATCACTCCTGATCCATCCATCATCTTTCTTTAATAAGGCTTGCAAACTTCCAGAAGAGATAATCAAATTTCTCCTCATATTCCAATGTGTACGTCTTTAACATTTTAACACTTAAACAGTGACTACTAAGAGGCCTCCCCAGCATCTTTTCTTGCTGTGAAAATATTTAAAGTGTTACTTTTCACTGAATTCTGGTTTTGTATAGCTATCATTCCAGATAGCTATGAACTCCACAGGATGGACATTGCTTGTAGTAATTGATTGTTACGTCCTCACTCCAGATGACTGCAGTTTTTTGACTAAGAGGTGAGGTATGTAAGAAGTCCTTTTTCAGGATGTGAGAATTTCTTGACCTGCATCATCTCTGAAACCTTATGACAGGAAATACAGCCTGTCTTTCTTAGTGCTTTTCTTTCCATGGTCTTGTCGACCATATGGGCAGGTTAACATGGTGTAGTGTGATGCTCGTGAGACTAAGGATTTAAGTCTGATCCTTTTAAGTTCATTAACTTTTCACATGCATGAAATAATTCCATGGATTCAGATTGCACTTTCCCTTAGCATCCATCTAATAAATTTAATGTGTGATCTCAAAGGATGTGGTGTGCATAGTTTGCTTTCATAGCATTCTTTCTCAGAGAGAAAGAATGATTGATTTGTATGTTAGTATAGATTTCCAGTTTTGAGAAGAACATATTTAAAATAAGATCTCACATACTTTGTAATTTTTAGTTGCACAGTATTAAATAATATGGACCAGATTATTGACTAAACAGTGTCTTTTTTAAAAAAAAAATCAAAGCTCAAGTAAATGAAGTATCAATAAAAATTTAGTAAGAAACAGTGCTATTGTTTTAACAGAATGCTTATCCCTAAATGTTTGCTGACATTGAGTAAAATGGCATGCTCTGTTTTGTATTCTCTGAACAATGAAAGAAGCAGCCTTACAGGCTCAGTAGTTAAGAGCACTGGCTGCTCTTCCAGAAGTCCTCAGTTCAGTTGCCAGCAACCACATGATGGCTCACAACCATCTATAATTAGATCTGGTTCCCTCTTCTGGCACACAGGCATGCATGCTGGCATACACTGTATACATAATAAGTAAATTTTAAAAATAAGCAGCAGCCTTATCTCATGAATGTTATTCCATAGCACACACTTCAGTTCTGTTCTTGACCTTTGCACCTTAGCTATCAAATTGTGATCTTGGACAACAGGTGTGTGAAATAATTATTTTTTTGACATTTTTATTACTGCTAAAATCTTTTCATACTTTATTTTTATTTGGGATAGAATTATCTCCACCAAAGAGCCAAAGAACATAGTAGGGTCACTTGCTGTCCTGTCCTAGTTCAAGTAGGACAGTTACTATATTCAGTTGCCTTTTGTGACTGTACTGCTAAATAGAATACCAAACAGGAACTACCTGAGTTCTCCACCTTGGAGCTTTTCTGCCTTAAGTTTTCTGTACTATGGCAGTTTTCCAGGGTTAGGGGCAGCTAGGTTATTGAGGTGTGATAGAGGATCATTATCAAATAGTTTGTACCCACTACAGATACAGTAAATAGATTTTTGTAATACGTGGTCATGGTCAGAGTAAGACTTAAAATTAGGAAGCAGTTATTAGCAAATAGCTTTTGCAAATTTTTTGGTAGCAATTTAAAGATGATTGGCATCAGTTTTATGTATAAATCCTAAAATGTGGGAATTTGATGTAAGTATCTGAGGCATTATAGTCCTAGAACTAAACTTGAAGGTCTGCTAAGAAATTAAATGATAATGACTCTAAACAGGTTTGATCCATGCCATGTCAGAGCCTTCAATGTGCTTATCTGGCTCCATTGCTATATTTTTAGCCATTAAATTGATAGATCTCTGAAATTAATATGATTAACATTAGCCATAATTAATTGGAAGGATCCTTGGCTCTTAAATACTAATAATAGAAATCATATTTAAGTGTTTGGTTACTTAGTGAAGGAGTTTGAAAAAGCAGTATTTAAACTAATATTTCATCAAGTGCTCATAGTTATCATCCTGCTTAATAAGATGGTTATATCAGTTGGCCTTTGTCCACTGAAGAAGTAAAGAGTAAGAACCATAAATCTTGACTCATGCAGAGTGAACTTATAACGTGGCTTCTAGCACAGAGTTATCTTCTGGATTCTTTCAGATGGAGAATGTTCTGTATTGGTAAGTTGTTGCTGATATATGTGTTCTGTCAGATGGAGAGTGTCGTGTATTGATAGGTTGTTGCTGATATATGTGTTCTGTCAGATGGAGAGTGTCGGTAGGTTTCCTTAAGTCAGGAAACAGTTTTCTAGGTGGTACCCCATTCTCTTCAAGTATGAAACAATGCTATAACTATTAGGTCAGTGTAGAATTAAGAGTTGATTTTGAAGATCCAAAAGATCAATTACTGATATCATTACTCAAAGTATTTTCTACCAAGAGTTTAATAAAGTACTTCTAACAACAGTTAACAAATTCCTGCCTAAATGTTGTTCTTTTGGGTGGTATTAGGAATGAAGGGCTTTTTGCATGCTAGGCAAATAATTCTACCTATGAACAGTAACATACCCCCACCCCAGTCCACAGAGTCTGTATTCTTAGTTTAACAGTAATCATTATATCCTGTCTTGGGGGAAATTGGCTTTGGGCTATAAATAGATAAAAGTTAATAATCAGAACTAGATAGTAAGTTAATAAGAACTAAGGTAACACATATATGTTTATGTGTTTGGGGTGTGTGTGTGTAGACAAGGCATGGTGGTTCATACCTGAAATCCCCATATTCAGGAAACTGAGGCAGGAGAATGAGGAGTTTAAGCCCAATATTCATAGCAAGTTCAGGCCACAAAGGAGGTCCTGTTGTTAATAGCAGCAACAACAAAAATCTCAGCATTACCCTGTGCATACATAGTTACTACAACTGGCCAAAAAGGTTCTTGTCTTCTCATGGGAGCAAAGGAGTAGGTTTTTTTTTTGTTTTTTTTTGTTTTGTTTTGTTTTTTGTTTTTCGAGACAGGGTTTCTCTGTGGTTTTGGAGCCTGTCCTGGAACTAGCTCTTGTAGACCAGGCTGGTCTCGAACTCACAGAGATCCGCCTGCCTCTGCCTCCCGCGTGCTGGGATTAAAGGCGTGTGCCACCACTGCCCGGCAGGAGTAGGATTTTTTTAATAGACAGATGTGCTGTTGACTTATCACTGTTGTCCCTAGCTATTAACATAGGTAGAATTTTTAAGCCTTTGTCAACTCTGAAATCACCTTTTATATTAGCTTGCTTTTTAAAAAGATGCATTTAAATGTTTATTCATAGTTACTGATCATCTTAGCCTTGTACAAATTCAAGGGTTTTCTTTTTTTTTTTTTTTAAGCACAATATTAGCACACATCTATCTGATGTCTTTGAGAGACTCAAGTTCAAGGCCAGCCTGGGTTGCAAAGACCCTGTTTTAGTAAACACCAACTGAAAGATCCAATAGATTTGTGATTTTATTATTTTTAGTAAAGTCTTAATTTTTTTTTTGTTTTTGTTTTTGTTTTTCGAGACAGGGTTTCTCTGTGGTTTTGGAGCCTGTCCTGGAACTAGCTCTTGTAGACCAGGCTGGTCTCGAACTCACAGAGATCCGCCTGCCTCTGCCTCCCGAGTGCTGGGATTAAAGGCGTGCGCCACCACCGCCCGGCTAAAGTCTTAATTTTTTAAAATTCACTTTGTGTATGTGATGTGTATGGGCATGAATGTCATGGCACATATATGGCAGTCAGAACAACTCTAGAGTTGGTTCTCTCCTCCCACTTTCTCAGTCAGGTGGACCAGCTTACACTCTCAGACAGCAAGTGCCTTTGCCCACTCAGCAGTCTCTCAGGGTTTCTGACTTAACACTTAAGCCAACAAATAGCAAAACACCAGCCAAAATTTAAATCTTTTATATTTTAAAAAAATGCTTTATTTTTTGGTTTCATCTTTTATGAAAAGCTTTTTAAAGATAAAATTCGCTCGTTAAAAGTAACTAACTGCATGTAAGTATAGCAATTGAAACAAATTTGTTAGTCTTAATAATATAAAAGAGACTGGGATAATGACTCATTAAATTGCTGTGCAAGCTTGAGGACCTAAATTCTGGTCACCAACACCCATGTAAAAGCTGTCTGTCTGTGGTGGTGCTTGCCTCCAGATCTTAGCAAAGGGGAGGTAGAGCTAGGAAGGTAATAGAACTCGATAACTCTTTGAAAATGTAGGTTGATATGTGAATTGCAGATTTCCTGTTTGACATGCAATGTGGTACCTTTAAATGCTAATGCAGCTGCTGTCTAGTGTGATACAACAAACTAATATATCTTTGAAATCAAATACTTTAATCAAAGGGTATTTATAAAATATACAGTTTCCATGAGCCTTTGCAGCAGCTGGCACTCCCATTTGTCATATCACGTGTGGCTTAAGTTTCTAGTCGATACTTGCTATCTCTTAAAATAATCTCCTGTACTATCTTCTGAGAATAAAGCCACAGCTGACTGCATAGAAAGAGAAAACTTCCTTGGGCCATTGCAGTAATGTTTATTAGCAGTGGTCTGAGGGCTGTAGAATTAAGTTTATGAATGTCCATATGCAGCTGTTGCAAGAAGTGCTAGCGATAGCAATGAAATGCTTGGTTTACCTCACAGTAGGTTCAGTGCAAGAATATAGTCTCAAAATCTGAGTAGACTCTGGAATGTTTTTTCCAGTTGAACTAGTAGAAATTTCTTTTTCATTAATTCGGATTCAGTTCTCTAAAGGCATACTTTAGATTCCCCCAGACTTTTTATTAGAGAATTGAGATGGTTTTGAGCCCACATTCGAGATAAGTATTAAAAGAAATGTTGGGGCAATTATCTTCAGCCTACAGGCCAATATTACCTGGCAGGCTTTTCCATGAAGCAGGAAATTTGAAGATCGATTCTGCCTTGTACTGGCAAAGTTCATTAGTTGCTTTCTTCTGTGTCCTGCAGAATGTCTGGCGTTTCCTCTGTGAATCAGACTATTCACTTTTCCTGCATGTCTAGTTCATAAAGCATACCATCAAGAAGTCCAGACAAGAACAGTTTCTTACCCAAATGGCTAACAAACTCCACAAGGACCCTCTTCAATGCCCATCATCCTCTTAAAGTAATCGGTGCTGCCAGAAGTAGATACGTTTCAATGTTAAGAAAAGTCTAAGTTCTTAAAACATTTTAAATGCCATATTTCGTAAGTCTCTGAAGTGTTGAAGATTATCTATCTGAAATAATATCTCTATATCTAGAAAACCTAACAATTAAATGTTTGATTATTACAGATGACTATCAATCTGTATTTCTTAATCATACATTACATTTTTTAATGAGCTGCACAAACACAATACCTTAAATATACACACAGTGTAATAAAATCAACCTTAAATTTGTATCAGTAGATCAAGACCCATACCAATGCAAAGTATTTGTCTCTATATCATATCTCCCTTTAAATGAAAACAAACACTTATAAAAAGTCATTTTGGGAATTTGGGTGTAGTTCTCTTCAAACTGTTTCCTGCTTTTTCTTGGGCAAAATATTTTTAAGGTTCATAGAGAACTTCTGGGGGCTCTTGGTTCATCCAACCACATTAGCCTGGAAGGAATCCACAGGTTCTCATCTTCTGTGGAAACAAAAGCAGAACCTCTTTTCCAAAGCAACATATCCTTAGACCCAAATTTTGAAGTCAAGATACCTTTATGTTGGTTTAACTTAGCAGCCCCTAGAATCAAATGTCTCTCTCAGTCAAAAAGGTGAAAGAAAATAATATGCATAGTCCAGACACTGCTTATTTTCCATCTTTATGTGGTTTATTTTCCATTACTTCTTTAATCAGTGACTGTCTGTACTCTTTTATATTACTTTTACTGTCTCTCTAAAGACTTTACTTCTTTTTATAACTGTACTCTTTTTTTTCTTCTCTCTCCCAAACCCACATACATTTATCCAACACTGTGACGCCTTTGGAGGTATTTTTCATTTGAATCTGTCTTTATAGCATATCTGTAGTCATTTTCTGACCAGGAGTGCTTTTAAAATGGTAAGCAGCTTGATCGCAGTGGCCATGGATGCTGACTCCACCTCTCTCAGCCTTTCAGTATGGCAGAGGTACCTTTACCACCAGCTCTGAGACCGCAGGGTAGGAGCCACGCTTGCCACTTCAACTCTGGGTAGGATCATGCAGCACATAAACCCCTTTTATCTGAGTAAGCTAGCTAAATGGGTCATGCAGTGCACTGCACGGCCTGGAGATATCTGTGTATGATGGTGGGAATCTGCCATGCTCTCCTGCCTATGCACACCTAGCAGACCTCATTTGGCTGCTTGCCCAGGTAGGGTTGCTGAGCTGCTAACATGCTCTCTCAGCTGCTTTCCTCTTGACCCCAAGTGGGCATACAAGTATCTGGACCTGAAGTGTGTGGCTGGTCATGTATGTTAACCCCACGTTTGTGTACCATTTTGTAAGGTGGAGGCTGTTTTTTTTTGTTTCCCCGGACCCCCAGACCTGAATAATCACACAGAAACTATATTAATTACAACACTGTTTGGCCTGTTAGATCAGGTTTCTTATTAACTAACTTACATCTTAAATTATCCCATTTCTATTAATGTGTGTATGGTCACGAGGCAGTGGCTTACTGGGTAAGATTCTATTCTGGCATCTTTCTCTGTTGCAGCTACATTTTGTTTCTCTGACTCCATGTACTCTCAATATCTCTTTCAGCTTAGCTGTATTCTGCCCTGCTATAGGCCGAAGCAACTTCTTTATTAACCAGTGGTAGTAAAATATTCATAGCATACAGAGGGGAATCCCACATCACCTGCCCCCATCTCCTGTACTTTTTTTTAACTAAAAATATTATTACTTAGCCAGGCAGTGATGGCACACACCTTTAATCCCAGAACTTGGGAGGCAGAGGCAGGTGGATCTCTGTGAGTTCGAGGCCAGCCTAGTCTACAAGAGCTAGTTCCAGAACAGGCACCAAAGCTACAGTGAAACCTTGTCTCGAAAAAACGTGTGTGTGTTACTGCTTAATGAAATTGGCACTATACAGTGGTTACCCAATAACTACAGATTGCATTTTTTTTATTGAAAAAAAAATTTTCCGCCTCCTCCCCGCTTCCCATTTCCCTCCCCATCCTCCCGCCCCTCTCCCCCTCCCCCCACTCCTCCTCTCCTCCCTCTCCAGTCCCAGGAGCAGTCAGAGTTCCCTGCCCTGTGGAAAGTCCAAGGTCCTCCCCCCTCCATCCAGATCTAGGAAGGTGAACATCCATACTGTCTAGGCTCCCACAAAGCCAGAACCTGAAGCAGGATCAAAACCCCGTGCCATTGTCCTTGGCCTCTCGTCAGCTCTCATTGTCCGCCATGTTCAGAGAGTCCGGTTTTATCCCATGCTTTTTCAGTCACAGTCCAACTGGCCTTGGGATCTACAGATTGCATTTTTGTTTTTCTTTTTTTTTTTTATTTTTTTTTTATTTTTTATTTTTTTTTTTTTGGTTTTTCGAGACAGGGTTTCTCTGTGGTTTTGGAGCCTGTCCTGGAACTAGCTCTTGTAGACCAGGCTGGTCTCGAACTCACAGAGATCCGCCTGCCTCTGCCTCCCGCGTGCTGGGATTAAAGGCGTGCGCCACCACCGCCCGGCTTACAGATTGCATTTTTAACACAAACCAAAAGTACTCCCTTTGTAGGGGTGTGGTTAGCTGAGAAGAAATAAATTCCCTGAACTATCTGATAGGAAATTAAGGAACTTTTAGCTTTAGAAATGCTTATGTTGTTAGTCAGTCTAGGGATAGGTTTGTAGCTTGCTTGGCTGCTTGGTTTTGTGTGCTGGTGGTTTAACGAGGAGTTTCACATACTGATTTCACACACTTAACATGGAGCTACATCAACAGCTAGAGTTTTCATTTTAGGGACTCAGGACGAAGTGTTCCATAGTACAGTTAAAGTCACAGATAATACTAGAGAAGATACTGGCTTAGGACCTGGAGACCTTGTATTTAAATAAATTGAGGCACAGAAAGATTTTTCAAGTAAAATGGGTTTTATTTACAAAGATTGTGAGATATGAATCTAACTTCGTTTCAGTATCACAAAATACGAAGTCCTCATTACTGAACAACCTTTTGAATACCACAATGGAAAGGTGATCTTGATAAACCTTTGCCTAATGTGCCTTGACATATTTAGTCACCATTTTATGTCACACTGAAAGTTTTGCATTCCTGAAGACCAGAAGCTGAAGTAAATCCGCAATCTCTAATAGGATTAAGTGCTTTCACCTTGTCCTGATTTGACCTTTTGTATACTCTAGATCTTGAAGACTGCCAAACCTATACAGTATTAGTGATTGTTTGCTTTGAATTTCTGTGTTCAGAGGAGCATTAAACCCCTTTATTTGGACTAGTATTCAGTAAATCCATTGTCTTCTAGCAGATTTTGCTGAGTCACAGTTTGTGATCGAGTCAGCACTTTGAGAATTGTTTATGTGAAGCACAGCAGAGCTATGTTTGTACACGAGCCCTTACAACATTCTAGCAACTTACTTGAATCAGATTTTTATTGTAACTATTTTCTCTATTTTTTCTCCCAACAGTTGTTAGTGATTATATTTACATTAATAAACATTTTCTTATTCTTTGGCTTTTTGATAATGTACATATATTACTGCATTTCGAAGACATAACTGAAGAACACAAATGAGGAAAGCCTTAGATGAAATTGAGGACCCAGCAGAGAAAGAGGTTCTTGGAGATAGTAAAAGCTTACCACTCCCTGTCATCTCTTCCTCTCAGCACCAATGCAGTGGGTACTATGATTGCTTGGTGGGAGGAAATGAAAGCTCAGAAGGTAACTGATCTGCCTACCACTCCACAGCTAGGAAGTAGGAAAGCAGGTAGCAGTCTGTCACCATAGTCTTGATCTTCACCATATCCTGGTAGTTCTCATCCAGAATAGTAACACAGCTGAGTAAAGAAGATAGCCTTTGGATAGACATCTAATAAAATAGGAGTGCCTATTACCCTTAAGTGTGTCAGTCTTGTGGTTTTTCAAAGAATTTGCTACTCAGGATAAATGTCTAATGTGTATTTCTTTTGTACAAAACATTAAATCTTACATGAATGTTTTGATCAGATTTTGTGAAGTTCTGGTTGTTCTGGTAGCAATCTAATATATCTTACATGTTTGTGCCTGCTGTGTTTGTACTTTCATTTATCTTTGCTACAACAGCTCCAAACAAATTTATGTCCGTAGTACTGTCCTTTATAATTATAGATAAAGTAGGAAAATTAGAAGTACTAGTTAAATTTTATTTTGACATAGTAAGACATTGAGGGTTTTCTCTCAGATTTCTCCTTAATAGCAGAGATTTTCTTTTTCGTCTAAAGACTGAAGCAGGTATGGTGGCACTCTTGTAGTCCTGGCACACTTGAGAGCCGAGGCAGGAGGAAAGCTGTGCATTTAAGGCCAGTGTTGTCTGCATAGTAAGTTCAAGGCAAACTGGACTATATAGCAAGACATTGTCTTAGAAAATACCCATGGATCTGGGAGAGAGATCAGATGTTAAGAAAACTTTCTGCTCTTCCAGAGGACTTGAGGTTAGTTTCCAGTATTGTAAGGCAGGTGTGTGTGTGTGTGATGTAATATATCACATATATAAGTCCTATATTGTTTAATATATTAATTTTAAAACCTTGAGTTAGGCATTACATACTATATAATATTTATAAGTTATTTGATAATATGGAAAAAAGGTTTAATTCAACTATAAAGCAGCAAATTTAGAGTTTTTAAAATTTGTTTTGTTATTGTTTTGTTTTCAAGACAGATTTTCTCTGTATCCCTCGCTGTCCTGTCCTTGCTCTGTACATCAGACTATCCTTGAACTGGGAGATCTGCCTCTGCCTCCCAAGTGCTGGAATTAAAGGCACAAACCTCTGCTGCCCAGCTCAAACAGAAAGTTTGTAATAAAAGTACTACAGAAATCCTGTCCTTTATTTGTAAATATGGCATTTCATAGCAAGAATCACACAATAAATATGAGACTCCTAATTTGAGTGTAAAGTTAAGAGAGAATTCTGATTCTTCCTAACTAATTATTTAAATTCAGAGGCTTACAACTCCTTTCTCAATAATATCTTTAAAATGAGCATAAAGCTAATTTTCCTAGGAAGTCTGTTGTTGGGCACATATTTCTAGAGCCATTAGAGGCTGCTTTCTTTGATGGTGGGATAGTCAAGAAAAAAGGAGCCTTGTCTCTGAAGGGAAGTCCATTTCAAGCTACTTGGTCTTACCATCTCTGGATATTTCAGGTCTCATCTTTTCATTCCTTTTAATATTAGGATACAAAGTAATGGGTTTCCCCATGGCATTATCAAACACTTTGTCACTAAACATTGTCATTCATTTTCTATGACCATGCTAAGTGTATTGAGATGTATGTTGGGCGTCTTCCTCTCTTGCTCTTCACCATAAATTGTGGAACATATTCTCCTACCAAACATGGAGCTTAGTGATTGAGCTAGACTAGCTGCCCTACAAGTTTTAGGGAACCACCTATCTCTACCTTCACTGGTATTATAGGCATGTGCCACCACATATAGCTTTTATGTGGGTTGGTGGCTTCTAAACTTAGTCCATTATACTTGTGCATCAAGTGCATTTCTGACTGAGCCATCTCCCCGGGCCAACATTTAAAATTTTTGGAGCAGTCATGAATGGGATTTTACAGCAAAATTCCCAATTTTGTGTGTTGATTTTGTATGCCGTTGAAAGTGTTTTATGTTTTCTAGTGGAATCTTTGGAGTCTTAATTTACGTACACAATTATGTCTTCCGAAAGTAGGGAGAAATTATTTCTTTTCCTATTTATATCCTTTTAATTTTTTTATTGTTCTAACACTTTGGGTAATATGGAAAAAAAAAGTGGGCACCCTTGTCTCGTTCCATATTTTAGAGGAAATGCTCTCATTTCTTCCGTATTTAGAATTATGTTTGCTGTAGGTTTATCATGTATAGTCTTTATTATGTGAGGTGTGTTCCTTCTATTCCTAGTTTTACCCCCTCACGTCTTTTTGTTTGTTTGTTTTGTTTTTCAAGACAGAGTTTCTCTGACATTGGGGCCTGTCCCAAAACTAGCTCTTGTAGACCAGTCTGGCCTCATACTCACAGAGATCCACCTGCCTCTTCCTCCCGAGTGCACCACCACCCAGCTAAGGTCTTTTATTGTGTAGTGATATTTAACTTTTTTTTTTACATGAATTTAGATGATGATGTGCCCTCTGTCCTTAAGTCTATTTCTGTGCCCAATTACACTTTCTGATTTGTGTATGCTGAGCCAACTTTGCAACCCTGCAATGACACTAACTTGACAAATTCTTTTGGTTTATTGATTAGAACTTATTACTGTTTAAGTTCCTTAAAAGCGGGTGATTAGAAGATGTGGCTTTGTATCAGTGGCTTCTAAGGTTTCTTTTGGGTGGGTATGCCTTTCCTGTGTCCAGGCGACTGAGCCACATCCTGCCTAACTATTCGTCTATGCTTGGAGGGAAGCGTGAGGATTAAGAAGTGGCAGGTAGAAAAATAAAGATATAAAAGAAAAGACAAAGACACAAAATCCATCCTGCATTCATTTCTCTTAGGCTTTATATACCCCAGTCCAAACAGGAGGGGGAAGACAAAAGACTGCTTTACCGTGATACAAGGAACAACAATACAAGGAACAAAGTAATAACCTGCTCAATACCCAAAGCATCAAGTAACCACACCCTAGGCCAAAACACTATGTTAGTAGCCACACCCTGGGTCAAACCTTCTGTCCTAACCTTGAAGGAACAAGAAGTGGCCTGAACTCTCTGACCTTTGGTCAAGGTGGGACGGATCCCGTCTGTGGGCTCCCACAGCAGATTAGGGTTGGTTGATTGCTTCAGTCTGAAGGATTGGTGAAAACATGGTTTCTACATGGCATTATCAATTTCAGATAGCACATATTAAATATACATCCAGACAACTATAAGCTTTTTAATTCCTTCATCACTTTGGCCTCATTGGAATTGTTTTATTGTTGGTGTTAACAAAACCACTGTGTGCCTCATATTTTGTAGTTAGACCTTAAAGAAAAAGGAATGACAGCATCATTATATGGTAGAAACCAGAGTTTAACTCACTTCATGTTGGCCCAGGATCTGTTCAGAGTTAATGACCTCTGCTCACTGCTGCTAGTGACCTAACTGGAATTTCTTGGTGCTTTAATAAGGCTTCAGTAAATTGAGAAAATAACTATTTTGATGACGAAATCTTATGATCCTATTTCACAAGTGTCTTTGAGGCAGGAGTTGAAAAGAATTACTATCTTCTCACTCACCCTTTGTGACCAGCTGAAAGGACCCTTCCAATGTGGGTGATGTTCATGTCACCTCAGGCTTCAGGATAAAGTTCAGACTACTCACCCTTACTGTCATGATTTGTATTTTCTGTCCAGACTCCTTCCAACTCAACATCATACACACACAGACCACACCATCCCCCACACACACAATGACGGAGCATACTTTAGGCCATCTCCGTGAACCACTACGCAACCTCATTCAGAGCTTTCAAACTCACTGTGTTGAGAACACTTTTCCCTCCTCTCCTATTTTTCTTTCACCCATCATCCTACATCTTCCCCAAATACTCTTGTTTTGAGCTCCATATCTTACTTCATCCTTCTCTTGCAATTTTTGTATAGAATACTTCTGTGCACTCCCTTGAACATAGTACAGAGTAAGCAGCTATATTTAAATTGTGAGTAGTGTCATGGTTTGAAAAATAATAGCTCCATAGGCTCATATATTTGAATACTTGGGCCCCTGTTGGAACTGTTTGGAAAGGATTAGGATGTGTGTCAGTGGGGTGGGCTAACACCCTTCCCAGATAGCTTTCTTTGCCTCCTCCTTATGCTGCTGCTTCATGCCTGCCACACTTGCCACCATGATTGTCTTGGACTTATCCTCTGGAACTGTAAGCCCTAAATAAACACTTCTCTATAAGTTGCCCTGGTTATGGTGTTTTCACAGAAATAACGAGGAAAGTAGTCACTAAACTATCTTCAGCTCTTAGGTCTCTGCAGCCTGAAGAGGAAATGCTGAAGCTGGATGTGATAGCACACACTTGTACTCCCAACTACTCAGAAAGCTAGGGCAGGTTGATTGCAAGTTAAAGGCAACCGAGCTACACAGTGAAACCTATCTTGAAATAGAAACAAGACTAATAAAAAAGGAGTTGATGTGTAATGTAGGGGGGGAACACTTGACTAGCATCCTCAGAACTCAAAAATTAGTACAAAGTTTTTGAATAATTGGACTGCAGGACAAAGAGCTACTGGGTTTTTTAATAAAATTAAAGTGTTTACATAAGAACCAGGTGCCTGTTCTTACCAGACATCCATAATTCTTAGCTGTTGGCTCCAGTTAACACCCATTTTTCTACCAAATGAAGAGCTCCTTTATCAAGACTTTACCACTCCATCAATGAGGTTATTTTACTGCCACTAGGGTTCACTACCATACACACAGGTCATTAACTGTAAGACTTCAGAATTTGTTACACAATCAATGTTAGATAATTGGGTACTCTCAGTACCCAGCATACCTTTTATAATCCATCATCTGATAGATGTGTGTTGATAATTACGATAGCATCCATGGTACCTGCAGCAGCTCATCAGGATCCCCCCACCCCCATTCGAGTGACCAGAGTGCAGAGGAACAGGAGTAGGGATCTGGGCAACTCTACCCGCTGCACTGTTAACCTCTTTCAGAGACTTCACTCTTCACCACTTTTTCTGTCCTCAGATCGCCCTACTCTTACCGACTAGGAATCATTAAGTATGAAATAGAAAATTGTTTTTTGAGACCTTTGAGACAGTTGAGTCTAGGATAGAAACATTGGGTTTTGCTATTGGAAATAGTTTCTAAAGACTGCCTGCAATTTTTTTAACTTAAATTGTAGGGTTCTAGTTATAAAGAACCGACTGAAGCTGGTTACTGAGTATTACTATTGCTTTTTCTGTCTGATATTAAGACATGCTTTCACCACCATGAAATTGCTTATTTAAAGTATGTGTGTGTGCACATTGTGTGTGTGTATATGTACCACAATGGATAGATAGAGGTCAGAGGACAAGTTTGGGGGAGTTGGCTCTCTCCTTCCCTTTTGTTTTGAGGCAGGATCTCTCGTCTCTGTCGCTGTGCTAGCTGAGTTGCAAACTTCTGCCTGATTCTCCTGTCTCTACTTCCCATTTCTCAGTAGGTGAGTGGGGGTTACAGCTGGGTGCCACTGCATCCATCCAGTTTTTAGGTGAATTCCAGTGGTTGGGCTCAGGTTGTCAGGCTGTGCAGTTCTTATTGTTGAGCCATCTCTGGGGCTCCTAAGTATTTTAGAAAATATTCCTGCGTGTGTGTGTGTGTGTGTGTGTGTGTGTGTGTGTGTGTGTGTGTGTAGGAGGGCTCTCCTGTGTGCTCACATAGGGACCAAAGGTGGGTTATGTCTATCACTCTCTGCCTACTTTTATAGCTTTTTTCTGGTGGGGAGGATAGGCATCCTCTTACCTCTGACATCAGCAGTGCTGGGTTACAGGACCTAATGAGACCTCACCCAGTTTATTATGTGACTTCTAGGATCTAAGCTTAGGCCTCCATGGCTGTGTGGCATGTACTTTTGATCACTGAGCAATCTCTCAAGCCCCAACAATCTGATCTTGAGGGAGAAATTTGGTCAGGGTTATAAGATTTCGTCTTTTAAACCTTAGACTCTCTTATGACTATTATGTTTTCTCAATTATGAGAGTTATGAGAGAGATATCTAACCACTGAAGAAATTTTTTAAAATGTGAGACAGGGACTCATGTAACCCAGTGATGCTTTTCCTCATTATATAATAGAGAAGGATGGCCTTGTAACTAGTTTTTCTGCAAAATAAACTTATGATTATGAGAATTCATTTCTGAATGGCATCAACTAATGAACAGATTAATTCCTAGGTGAAATAGATGAAAAAATTGGTGGTACTGTGCATAATGGAGAACTTGGATGTTTCACCCATCCCTGGATAATTGCATGGTCACATTAAGGCTTATTAAATCGATCCTGTTTGCAATTTTGTGTCACACTGAAACCATTACTTGTGACTAGTCACCACAATGGTAACAGTATGTCCATTATTATTTTCTGCCTGCTGCCTCCTTTACATCATCTTATTTGATGCTCACAATGACCCCCCTCCCCATGGCATAAATGATCCGTCTCGTCCCTTTTCCAGATGAGGAAACTGCTGGTAAGCCAATTGAAGCCCTTTAGCCAGATTTCATCAACTCAGTTGAAATTTCACACTCATTTGACCTGTGTGCACTCCAAACCAGTATATTGTTTTAAATTAAGTCACAGCTGAACATACATTAGGTATTACCTTTATAATGGACACTATTTCTACTTCTGGAACTTTGTTACTGTCTGATAACCACAAAGGCAGCATTATGCTTAAAAATAAAGCTTGGGGCGTAGATGAATGTCTCAGTGGTTAAGAGCCCTGGCTGCTCTTCCCAAGAATCCACATTCAATTCCCAGCACTCATGTGGAGGCTTACAACCATCTGTAACTCTATTTCCAGGGGACTTTTGTTCTCTGTGGGCACTCAACACAAAGGTGGTCACAGACATGCAAAGAGGCAAAAAACACCTACATACATAAATGTCCAAAAGTAATATAAAACTAAAGCTCAACATTTATGTGTAGTTCTCTAGGAATAATTTTGCTAGATTTCTTATAATGTAATACAAATATTATTCTTCAGAGATAGATCACCAACTCGCGCATTTGAAGCACATCGGAATCACTGGTGGGAGCATCTTATAAATAGAAAAGTGTACAGGGCAGGTGCCAACCAAACTGAGTCAGTCCTGGGCATGGAGGAGGCAGCTGATGCTGAATAACCTCTCAGAGTGGCTCTGATGCTCACACAAGTCTGAAAACCACTGCCATCTCTCTGCAGGGGAAGGTTTCCTTTTAGGAATGGTAATGCTCAAGACTGCATATTTACTTGGAGCTTCACAGGAGGCTTGGGAATGACTTCATTATAATTCATAATTTTGAATCATTCTGTCTGCACTACAACTGTAAGTCAGCAAAGCTGTGGCATGACTTATTGTCATGGAATGAACTGTCACCTAATTTTCATTTTTATGTTGGAAAATTGTGTATTAATAATAATAGCTCACACTTGTTTTTAGTCATTTTCACTTGGCATGTGAAAAAATGATGGTGGCTTTTCCAGTAACCACTATTAATAAATCTGGAGCAGGTGAACAACAGCTGTTAATATTCCAAATAAAGAATCACAAAATCCCAAGATTAAAGTCAGAATGTCCAGCCATATGCTACTTGAATATTTTACAGCCTCTTTACCAAGCGGCTAAATATCCTATTCCTGTTAAATAGCCATTCATCCCTTGGGTACAATTTCTTCTATTTAACTTACAAAATTCCTCTTTGGTCAACGAGATGGCTCAGTGGATAACAGCACTTGTCACCAAACCTGACAACCCCAGTCTGAATCCCAGAACCCATGATAGAAGTAGAGAAGCAACTCCTGAGCAAGTTGCACCACGTGCATGCATACATACACACTCACAAGCACACAAACAATAAATACGAGTAATTTTTTAAAAAGAAAGCTCATCCTTGTAGAAAGGTGAAAGGAATTTCTCTGGTCTTCCATGTCTTAGTCCTTTTCCCAACCTTATCTGAACTTCTCAAATCAACCAAAACCTTTCAGTTGCTGTTTCTGCTAGTTGACAGGATGCCTCACTATCTGATGCAGTGAAAGAAAGCTTCTGTGCCATTAAATTAAGGATTCTTATATTTTACTCACGAGCTTTTGTAATCCCAAATAAAGATATTATGGCACATTTAAATGTTGTAGGGGCAGAATGGCAGAAAAAGGAAGGTACGTGATCATGATTTTGAACTATAAATATTGAACTATATAACTTTGTTAAGTGCTTAACTGTACTAAGATCAGTAGCTTGATATGTTGAGTTTAGTAACCATATTTAAAGAGATTGTTTTGCCTTTTCTGTGAGTTATTCAGAATCTTCTCACCCCTCTGGAGTGGTTAATAGTTCTTTCTAAATGAAAAACATACCATATGACAGGTTCCACTTGAATATACGTGTCCCCACTACCTAAGAGCGTCCCTGTAAACATCCATCTCACAGTCTAAAACTTAACCGGTGGCCCAGGATGATGGCTAAGACATCAGGAGCTAGTGTTGAGACGTCTACCGATGTGAGCTTTCAAACCTCTGGATCCAGTTAGATTAAAATGTAGGCAACAACTTCACAAATAAATTGAGTTAATGTCAGATAGAGACATTTTCTCAGTAAGTTTTTCTTGACATAGATACTTTTGCATTTAACATCTAACATCAGGAAGTAGGAAAACCTCTTTCAACATTTGTTATTAATGTGATCATTCAGGTAGACCAGCCAGGGTGATATATAATATTCTAATCACAGAAAGGAACAGTATTATATCCTGGCATAAAAGATAATTGGCATTTCCATTATAAGTTATTGTTAAGTTTGGTTATAAATGTAGGAGACAGTCCCTTTGATGCGTACTTTTTCCTGGGGTAGAATGAAGGTTCAGCATTCAACTCTATTATGAAGCTTCCAGAATTTTGCTTAGTCGTGGGTATTCTTTTCCAAATATATGCATAATCTCTCAATCTTCTCTCTCTCTCTTCCTTCTCATAAACAGTCTATCAAGGTATTTTGCCACACCTCCTTCACCCCTGGTTCTAATTAGTCTACTGCAGTAACAACATCTTCAGCAGTCAAATTAACTCTTCAGAGTTTAAAAAAGTGCAAAAAAAGAAATATGTGAGTCATTTCAGTATGAAGACTGAATTTTTTTTTCTTGGTTTTTCGAGACAGGGTTTCTCTGGTTTTGGAGCCTGTCCTGGAACTAGCTCTTGTAGACCAGACTGGTCTCGAACTCACAGAGATCCGCCTGCCTCTGCCTCCCGAGTGCTGGGATTAAAGGCGTGCGCCACCACCGCCTGGCTAAGAAGACTGAATTATTATATTCATTCTCTGACAGCCAATATGGAGGAATATCTATCTATCTATCTATCTATCTGTCTGTCTGTCTGTCTGTCTGTCTGTCTGTCTGTCTGTCTATTGAATCTACCTATTAATATGCCTTAAATGTATATGCTTTATTAATAAGGGGCTGGATAATTGACGTTTGAACTGCAGTACATATCTAGTATCATTATGCTTTCTAGGGTTAATCCCATGGTAACTGCAGATAAACTATACCGACATTATTTTGTAATTCAAAGGCAGGAAAACAATTATTAAAAATGAGCAACTCACCACAAACCGTGGGTGCTGTGTTTAGAGAGAATCCTGTTTGAGCACTGGAGGAATTCTAACTATCTGCTTCTGCTCATTAATTGTGGGAGCTCAATAACCTGCCAGGCATTGTATGGCTGCCAGTCTACTTGTGGAATTCTGAATTAGTCCTCAATAAGCCACAGCAAACTTATTGTTAAGCATTATAAGTACATGCCTAAGCTTATGACACATTTAAGAGGCCAGAAAATGTCATTCTTCTTAGCAAGTAAGAAGGAAATAAAATAAATGAATATAAAATAACGAATCTGCCTATATTGTGTGCATCTTTGTGCTAACACAGTCATGAAATATAATGGTTTGGGGGTTTTGGTTTAAGGAAGAGGAGCCTCCAAATCCGAGGGTAGCCTGTGATAAAACTCTAGGTAGTAGAACTCATGGAGAGCCTTTGTGGTGGTTTGACTAGGGATGGTTCTCAAAGGCTCATATACTTCAATGCTTAGTCTCTAGCTGGTGGTACTATTTTGGGAAGGATTAGGAGGTGTGGCCTTGTTGGAGGAAGTGTGTACTTGCCTACCTGCTTCTATGCTTCCTGCCATGATGGTCACCCTTGAA
The DNA here is from genome assembly GCF_950005125.1 of Chionomys nivalis. NCBI lineage: Eukaryota > Metazoa > Chordata > Mammalia > Rodentia > Cricetidae > Chionomys > Chionomys nivalis. The sequence continues at coordinate 62,051,225 of NC_080094.1, read as the reverse complement.
ATCATATACACACAAACAAGCACGGGCTTATTAGCAGGTTGTATTTATATATTTGTGTATGTATTTCAGGCATACACACATATAAGCACACACACATAGCAATAATCATCAAAGAAAAAGAAGCTACCAATTTGAGAATGAGGTAAGGGACAAGGTAGGGGTTGAAGGAAGGGAACATAGAAGAGGCTGGAAAGAAGAAAGGGAAACTGATGTAACTGCATTTAAATATAAAATACTAGTTCATAGCAGCATTGTTTGTCATAGCCAGAACCTGGAAGCAACCTAAATGCCCCTCAACAGAAGAATGGGAAATGTGATACATTTATACAATGGAGTACTACACAGCAGAGAAAAATAATGACATCTTGAAATTTGTGGGCAAATGGATGGAGCTAGAAAACATTATTTTGAGTGAGGTAAAAGACAATTATCATATGTACTTATTCATAAATGGCTTTTAAGCATAAAGCAAAGAAAGCCAGCCCACAAATCACAATCCCAGAGAACCTAGACAACAATGAGGACCCTAATACATGGATCTAATCTACATGGGAAGTAGAAAAAGACAAGATCTCCTGAGTAAATTTGGAGCATGAGGACCATGGGAGCGGGTTGAAGGGCATGGGAGAGGTAGGGAGAGGAGCAGAAAATGCATAGCTCAACAAAATCAATTAAAAAAAGAAAAGAAAAAAATAATAAAATACTAGCATTTTAAAAAATGGGTAGTAACTCTACATAGGCACTTTTCAAAAGACATACAAATAACCAACATATACATGAAAAAATATGGAACATCATTAATTATCAGGGAAATGCAAATCAAAACCAAATGGAGTATTACCTCATTCTAATCAGTATTATCAAACAGATCAAAGAGGGCCTGACAAAATGACTTAGTAGGTAAAGAAGCTTGCTGCTAAGCTTGATGACCTTCCCTGGGCCCCAGATGTTAGAAGGAGAGAACCAACTCTGTGACCATCACACATGTACTGTGGCTGTGGGTGCACACACACATGCAAATAAAGAAATGCAATTTTTTTCCCAAAAAGGTGAAAGAAGGCCTCAGAGTGATGGTGGATGCCTATGTTACCACTAAGAATGCCGAGGCAGGGGATTTTACAGGGCTGTCAATCAAATATAGCAAAAAGAGAACCGCTATCCACTGTTGGTGAAAAAATAGTAAAGCCAGTATGGAAAACAGTATGGGGGTTCTTTTTTTTTTTGGTTTTTCGAGACAGGGTTTCTCTGTGGTTTTGGAGCCTGTCCTGGAACTAGCTCTTGTAGACCAGGCTGGTCTCGAACTCACAGAGATCCGCCTGCCTCTGCCTCCCGCGTGCTGGGATTAAAGGTGTGCGCCACCACCGCCCGGCTGGGGGTTCTTTTTTAAAAAATTAAAAATGGAGCCGGGCAGTGGTGGCACACGCCTTTAATCCCAGCACTTGGGAGGCAGAGGCAGGTGAATCTCTGTGAGTTCGAGACCAGCCTGGTCTACAGAGCTAGTTCCAGGACAGGCTCCAAAGCCACAGAGAAACCCTGTCTTGAAAAGCCAAAAAAAAAAAAAAATTAAAAATGGAACTATGATGCAACAGAGCAATACCACTACTGGGTATTTGTCCAAAGAAAATTAGGTCAGTATGTCAAAGAGACATTATTCACAGTAACCAAGCACTAGAGACAGCCGAAGTATTCATCAATCAATGAATAGACAATGTGTGGTATATACACACAACATATAGCTATAAAGACAACAACACTATGCCATTTGCAGTTCCATGAACAGAACTAGAAATCATGTTACATGCAACAAGTCAGATGAGAATCACAGGATCTTCCATGTATGAAATCGGAAACGCCTGAGCTCACAGAAGTTGAGAGTAGAATGATGATCAATAAGAGTGGAGAGGAAAACCACTTATGGTACCTTACAAAGGCTGGCATGTGAAAGAACCCAAGCACTGAACAACGGCTCAAGTTTCCTGTGTGAAGCTCAAGTTCAACTAGTGGCTGCTCTTTGAGTTCATCCTTTAAACTAGGCCCCTATGGTATCATGAACATTCCTATACTGCAGTGCTAGCCATTGAAAACTTGTGTCCACTAGAGCAGTAAGGGCTCAGAATACAAGCTAGTTAGTGTACCGTGACTCCTTCCTCCTTCTCAGCCCCTCTTACAGTATTTACATTCTAATATTTACAAAGCACTTGGTCTAGAATATGCCAGGAGACTTAGACTATCATTTAATTCCGCAATGTGTTGGTTTCCTCTTCATGTTTGTAAGTTATTTTCTGTACTTCATATGTCTTCAATTTGTTTTGCTTTTATTTTTCATAGAATTTGATGGAAGGGTTAAGAACTTCAAGTCAGATGAATAAAGTGAAGCATTCCCATTACAGTTTATTTCTGCAAGACACAGAGCTGTGCTGACTTCTCTACCTGAAAGACAGATGACTGGTTTCACTGGAGAGGACTTTAGAAATAGCTTTTGAGAGTTAAACCTGGAGTCCTAGTGGGCAACAGACATTAAAAAATACCAAAAGAATTGACTATAGTTCATTTGAATGAAAGAGATTAGCTTAACTATTTGAAGTAAATGAGATTTGAAAACCCAGGGCAAGAACCATACCCAAATAAATAACAGAGTGTTTAGGGGATTAGTTTAGCTGAAGTTTCCTAGGAATTCTAGCGGTTACTCTATTAAAAAAGAAAGCACTGACTGCCTTTATAACCTAACATCTCTTCTATTTAGAGAGCCAGTGTGTGGCTTGAGAATCACCATGACACCTCAGAAATACTAACAAGAAGAACACATCACCATCCCCAAATATGTCTCTAAATGATTAGGAAATCTGGAGGATAACTGGTTTTGGAGAGGGTAAGAGTTTCAAGTAAATTCTGCTATATATAAATGCCTAAATATCTAAGGAATTTCATTTTCTTCAATTAAAAAAAACTTTAAGTACAACATATGCAAAAGTATCAGAAACACAAAGAATGCTTTTACAAACAAGAACACCTGTAAAACCAAGAAATTACTTCTGATGGTGTAATCCAACATTTCTAAAAATGTGTAAATCCTGGATGTCGTTTTGTTTTTTCCTATTCCTGTTCTCCCCCTGGTGGTTATGACAAGAAAGACTGAGGGGCCTGGTAGAAAAAGGAGGAGGGAAAGAGAGAAGGGAGGATGGGAAGGGAGGAGGCCTGGGTGGTGAACTGACCACCAAGGTAAGTAGGCTTGCCTGGTCTCCATGGTTCGGGATCTTGGCAGGAAGTACATGGAAAGTTGGGAAGTAGTAATTGTAAATTACCCCATCATTAAATTTTCTGTGGCATTGGTAAAGGAAATTGAAAGGGCAGTTACATACACGTCTTTGGCTAAACCAAGTGGAAGACAGAAGAAAAGAGAACAGAATTTTTGCAATCCTTGAAGGTTCGATATTCTGCGATGTGACACAGGAAGGTTAGTCTGTTTAGGCAAGCAAAGTACATCTAGCATATAGGGTCTTCCTAAAGGAGCTCACTGTACTTATTTTCTGTAGTAGACACAGCCCAAGGTGGATGGTATACCAAGGTGGCTGGTATATTGTTCCTCTCCTATAATTTGGAGTTGGATTATCTATACAACCCATGACCTACTTAGGAAACAGCAGAGATAACAGACTTCTGCCATGCCTTAAATGAGCATTCATACTTGTCTCCTTCAGTGAATGTGTGAATTCTGTGCTTGACAGTAGAGGAGTTCAAAACAGTAGATGCTTTGGTGAGGGACTAAGGTAGAAACGGGGAGGCAGAGATCCCAGTAGGTGTTTGCAGCTGTCCTCTCCCACTCCTGCTCCTATAGAAAAAGTAACTTCCGGGTTCCTATCTGCATTATTAGAACTGGTATTGGTCATTTACTAGACACCTGCTCTAAGATATCAGCAAAGAAGGGTTCCAAACACACATGTGAAGAAAATTAAAACTTAGCTTGAAGTTACTTTTATTTTGTATATTTGTAATTTTTCTTCATTTTATAGGTGTAATAGTTTATTTTATGTTTCAGAGAGTGGTTACTAGTGGGGGAACTTCTGCATATTCTCTCTCTCTCTTTTTTTTTAGATGGTTCAATGATGCTTATGCTGTCCCTGGTTGGATCTGAAACAGTTTGAGGGCCCAGCTCTTCCTGTCCTGAAAAATGAACACCATGAGCAGAACTTTGCAGGTTAAAACAGCCATTTTGGGGCTTTTATCTTTGATGAAATGTTTCTTTGGCTGAACACATGGATTTTCCCCTAAGTCTGCAACACAATTTGGATCCCATTCACGATGTGGCAAAGGACAGAGACCTTGGTAGCTGTATATAGCAGAATGTCAGGGAGGAGAGGTCAAAGACACTGTTGTTACTAATCTGCTAGCCGTTCGCTAGCTTGACCTGTTAACACCAACGATTTATTACCTCACAGTTCCAGCAGGTGGAAATCCCAGATGAAGATGCTGACAGACTTGGTTTCTCCTGAGGCCTCTTCTCCACGTGGCCTTTGCTCATCCCCGTGTTTCTCCCTCTCCTTATTAGGAACCAGGCCTGTTATATAAGGATTTGCCCTTCTGACATTTAACTTTAATTATTTCACTAGAAGCCCAATATTCAAATGCATTCTTACAAGGGCTTAGAGCTTCAGCATATGACTTTTCTGGGACATTATCTCAAGGGACAAGATTTTTTAAAAAGATTAAAAAATGTCTTAAACTACTACTTTTCATTCTCTATGGCACTCATAGAGATAGCTCCTCCTTCTCCAGCCTCTGTTAGTTTTTATTCCTATACTATTACTATAATAACTTTTAGCCGAGTATACTGCTGGAATTGTTTTATTAATCATTGTTACTCTCTTACTCTGCTTAATTTACGAATTAAACTTTGTAGGTAGTGTATACAGGAGATGGAGTCCATATAGGCTATCCAGTGTTTAATGTTCCCTTTGACAATACTGGGATACATTTCCATTGATAAAAAAGGAATTCTGCACCAATCTTTTATATTTTTTTAGTCTTTTTTGTTTGTTTTTTTTTGTTTTTTGTTTGTTTGGTTGGTTTTTTTGTTTGTTTGTTTTTTGAGACAGGATTTCTTTGTGTAACAGCTCTGGTTGTCTGGTAACTCGCTTTGTAGACCAAGTAGGCCTCGAACTCACAGAGATCTGCCTGCCTCTGCCAGCTGAGTTCTGGGATAAAGCCCTGCTTAAAGAAAGGAATTCTGGGCCGGGCGGTGGTGGCACACGCCTTTAATCCCAGTACTCGGGAGGCAGAGGCAGGCGGATCTCTGTGAGTTCGAGACCAGCCTGGTCTACAAGAGCTAGTTCCAGGACAGGCTCCAAAACCACAGAGAAACCCTGTCTCGAAAAACCAAAAAAAAAAAAAAACAAAAACAAAAAAACAAAAAAAAAAAAAAAAGAAAGGAATTCTGGATATACATATGGAAATCACATGATGACAGAAATTCACCTCAGCAAATCAGTAAGATTAGAACAATTTTAAAGTCTCTCAGTGGGGAATCAGTAAATACATATACTGGGGTACTTGGTAGTCAGAAGGACAAGGAAGTTCATTTATATGCAGTCAGGATAAATTACAGTTGAGAGCAGTGGTTCATATCTGTATTTCTAGAAGTAGGGAGGCTGAGGCGCAAAAACTGCCACAAATTTGAGGTTAGCCTGGGTTGCATAGTGAGCCCAGGCCAATCTGAGCTGTGGTATATAAGGACCTGCCTATGAAAAAACAGATTAAAAAAAAAAAAGAAAAAGGAAAGTATTTTATTTCAACTTACATTAGGTTAAAAAGGGCAAAATGCAGAACTGTATTCACAGTTTGCTATTAGATAGTGTGGAAATATATATGCAATATAGCTGCATAATTTTTATATTTATGTGTCACAGTGTACTCAATTTTCACTAAATAACATATTGAGTTGACGGAGATGGCTCACAATTCATGTCAATCTTCCAAGCACTTTGGTGGCTGAAGAATTGATGAGTTTAAGGCCAGCCTGGGCTCACAACACTAATTGTTTTATATATATAATAAACACTACTTATATCCTGTATGTTAAATATCATATAAATATACATTATGCCTCATGAGTATATGCTATTTATTTTCATTTTATATATGAATGTCTGCACATGTATGTATATAAACCACATGTGTGCCTTGCCAGAGACCAGCTTCGGCGAGAGCATGGGGCAGTCAGTGTTCACGTCCCAAAGAGGATGTGTGGTGTGGGGGTGGGGAGGGTGGAGAAGACAGACACTATCAGTGGGTGAATAGGGATGGCTGCCAGCAGATTTAGATTAAAAAAGACTACATCTTTTACTGCACATAGGAAAAGGGAGAAAAGGGGCATGCGAACTGGGATGTGGCTGGAAATCAGGGCTTGACCTTCACAGTAGGCACTAGTCATATTATGTTCATGAATAGGTTTTTCTTGTCAGAAATAAGGAGAATGAGCGCTTTATCAAGTAACAACTTTCCTCAAACCCCTGAGTGTTCATCCAAATGCCTGGCCTTGGAAAAGGACTTCTGAGGAACAGACACCATACTACAATTTCTTAGTCTTATTGTTCCCCTCATAACACTCCCAAAAGGGAAGGTCCTGGTGTCTTACTCTTCTCCCATTATACCACAGCATTCTGATTTATCTGTATTTATTAACTGAACTCTTGCCCTTAATAGCCTCAGGCTCTGGATCTGAAGTGTAGGCAGTTCCTCTTTGGTATCAGGTGTTTCTAGTAAATCTGTAACTTTCCTGTTCTTGGTGTAATTAGGGGGGCATAATGGGATTCCTCGTTCCGAGGTTGTGGGGATTTTTTTTTCCAAAGAATTATTTTGTTTAGAGAAGCTACCATTGTACACACTCTTATCCTTTACCAAAGTCTGCACAAAATTTTCCAAAAGGAAAGGCATTAATATTGAGAATCGTTAAAGATGGAAGTAAAAAGGTGATGGAGAAGAGTGGTCTGCAGTGTTGAAAGCTGGAACTCTGTCAAGCAGCAATGGTGGTTGTCATGCGGTCCATGCCAGTGCTTGGTGCCTGTGGGGGTGAGGGCATCAGATCACCTGGAACAGATATTACAAAGCCATAGTGTGGGTTCTGGAAACTGAACCCAGGTCTTCTGCAAGAGTAGCAAGTGCTCTTAACTGCTAATCCATCTTCCTACTCACATGTGTGTATTTTTAATATACATATTTGCTTGTAGATTATCTCTGGGCAAATAGTTACGGAAATGACAACAAGAGACAGAGAAGTAGACAGGAGTCTATTCTGCGTACTTAAACCTTTTGAATATTGCACCATATAATGTCCAACAGATAGAGACCATTAGGCAAACACTGTTAGGGAAAAACTCCATACCAGAGAATCAGTGTATTAGTCAAAGAGAATACAGATGGCTTTTTTTTTTTTTTTTTTTTTAACAGTATTTAGACTTCTGCTCAGTGACTGAGGTGTTTCGGGGAAGTGAGCATCAATGCTGAAAAGAATGTTAGCAAACCACGCAGAAGACAACGAGAAAAAAAGCAGAGCTGGGGCACTCATGCTAAATAAACATTAAGAAAAAAAAGGCTGTTCGATTCCGCATGGCCTTAAGAAAACATTGTTTCTGATGGTCTTGGCATTTGCACTCTATGTGTATTAGGTACATTACAGACCGATTATAGGGACAGCCTCACTTTCTCGGTCTTCGAGCTATGTATGTTAAAAAAAAAATCAATGCAAATTATAAAATGGAATGAAAATAAACGTTCTCCACGTACTTCTTAAACACAGACCACCAATTCCTTCGTATATAAAAAGTATTTTTTTTTTCTTTTCAGCCCAAATGTCTGCATTTCCACTCTCCATCGGAAGCTTAGAGCTTTTGCATGTGTTTCAATTTCTCTAACTTTTCTGTGGGGACCGAGTGCACAGGGGAAAAAGCACACCTTGCCCTAGATCTTTTACAGAGATCTGTGGTACAAATGAGAATATCTGGAGCTAGAAAGAACTTCAAGAAAATGATAGAGTAGACGTCTGACATGTTAGCTACAGACCCAGCACTCAATACTTCAGATCTTAGTCCGTCACCGTCTCATAACTCTTTACTTCCCCGAGGGCTCGTGCATCTGCAGGAGCCACAACACACACTCCGCCACTGATAGTCCTAGCTAACCGCAGACGCGCTTCACCGCCTTTTAAGCTGGAGCCTTGGGGGCGACCCTCGTGTCGCTCTCGTCCCTTCTCCTGATTGGCGAGCTGTCTTAGCTTCTCTCCCAGGCCGGGCACAGCTCGCGGCTGGATCCGGCTCGCGGTGATGACGACATCGTTCAGCGACGGCGGCCGCCGCCGTGGAGCCCGTACGGCGGGGGAGGGCTTCCGGGCCGTGGGCCTGACTCCTCAGAGCTGCTGTCATGGCGGGTGCTCTGTGGGGCTTCTTTTCCATCCTGCTGCTGTTACTCTCAGGAGATGCCCACAGCTCGGAGGTGCCTGGGGCTGCTGCCGAGGGCCCGGGAGGTGGCGGGGTCGGCCCGGGAGATCGCTTCAAGATCGAGGGACGTGCGGTCGTTCCAGGGGTGAAGCCTCAGGACTGGATCTCCGCGGCCCGAGTGCTGGTAGACGGAGAAGAGCACGTCGGCTTCCTTAAGTGAGCATCCTGAGGGCAGCAGGAAAGCGGTTGGGTGGACGCTGGCAGGGTATCCAGCTAGGACAGCGCAGTGTCAGGACCGACAGCGTAGCTGTCACCAACTGAAGGTACAGGTGCCACTAACGGTCTGTGCTGGGAGTCTGTGCAGTCAGATACTTCAGCAACGAGGACGGAGGGCAGTGGCCCCAGGCCCGAAGCATTGGGGTCATTCATTTGTAGCCCCATTTTGCCCCCTTGTGTGGGCTCATTTTGTCCCCTGTGGGGCGGATGACACTTGAGCCCAAGGGACCGGTGCTCCCTGGTTTGTTTGCTGGATATTTTGCACCTTTGCATCTTGTCTAGTTTCTCTGGGACCTAGTTGCTTTCTCCTTGTCGGTCTTCTGGTAGCTTGGTGTTGTGTAGAAAGATGTTAAACAAGTGGGAATTGTCAAAGCCCAAAGGGCTCCCGGTGGTGACATAAGCCTGGAAGGCTGATGTTCCTGCTTCTAAAATTAATGGGCCCTGAAGTCCCTAATCAAAGAGCTTTTTCCCCCTTGGCCCGAGGTTGCGATTATTGTTCTTTTTACATATGACTACGTCGAGGGATTTGCGATAGCGCAGTCGTCTTCTGTGTCAGACTAGGGTTTTTCAAAATTCCTTACACATACCTCTTCTTGTTCTTAGGAGAAATGGGATTTTATGGGAAGGTGGGGTGAATTTATTAGTGATTTGGCTTGTCAGCAGTCTGTTTTCATCCCTATAGGCATGAATATGATGTTTGAAATTTTGCCACCAGTATAGGGGTTGAAATTATGACTGAAAGAAGCTATTTCTTTGCTGGCTTTGTATATTAACTTGTGATATCTGAAAACCGTACATCTTAAATGTGGACATTTAAGTTTGAATTGCAGATTTCTGCAGATTGTTGAAGTTCCCTCGTGGGAAATTCAAACTCACATTAATAAATAACTACAAATTGACAACCTTTTTTTTTTTTTTTTTTTTTTAGTTTTTTTTGTGTGTGTGCGTGTGTGTGTGTGTTTTGTTTGGTTGGTTTTTTTGAGACAAGGTTTCTCTGTAGCTTTGGAACCTGTCCTGGAACTAGCTCTTATGTGAGCACTGGGATTAAAGGCATGCGCCACCCCCCCAACCCCCCCACCCCCACCCCCGGCTGTTGTTTTTTGAGACAGGATTTCTCTGTAACATTGGTGCCTGTCCTGGAACTTGCTTTGTAGACCAGGCTGACCTCGAACTCACAGAAATCCGCCTGTCTCTGCCTCCCGAGTGCTGGGTTTAAAGGAGAGCACCACCACCTTTCAGTGACAACCAGTATTTTAATTCCATCTGGTACTAGGGTATTGTTTAGAGTTTATCCTAATTAATGATGCATTAATAATAAAATCCCCTCCCCCCCCCCGTGGTAGTGGTGCATGCCTTTAATCCCAGCGCTTGGAAGGCAGGGGCAGGTGAATCTCTGTGAGTTCTAGGACAGCCAAGGCTACACAAAGAGACCCTGTCTTGAACCCCTGCTAAAAAAAACCCCAACAAAACAAAACAAACAAATAATCATAGTAATAATAAAATCTCATTAAGTTTTGAAAGATAAGGCTTAATTGAGAATTTAACTTATGCAGTGTATAGCACTTTTGAAAACCACTTATTTTTATTTTGAAATTATTTTTAAAATTAATATATATTGTCATATATTATTAGTCTTGCCTGGTGACACATGCCTATCATCCCTGCTACTCCAGAAGCGGATACAGAAGGATATAAGTTGAAGGACATCATGAGCAACTTAGTTGAGACCCTATCTCAAAAAAGAAAAGCAAAAAAGTTGACTGGCGATAGTTTTGTGGTGGAGTCGGAGTCACTCCCAAGTGTAAATAAATCAGTGTTTATTGTGGAAAATATGAACAAGACATTTTCTTTTAAAAAGTTACAATGAACGATAACAACCTTTAAAGTTTTATGACTTGTTTTTAAAGTTAAAGCACATCCAGGCTCGATTTCCCAGGATGTGGGCTCAGCCTACCCCACTTCCCCTCAGCAGAGCCTAGAATAAAGGGGCCAGGCTTCTCCCTCGTGGGAGGGGCGTTTGAGGAAGGAGCCTCACCCAGGCTCGCCTGGCCTCACATTTACTTGGCCATGATAACTTGGCAGGAGGAGCTGGTGAACAGGATGAAAAACCGACTGATGGGGTGGGGGAGGGGAGGAGGATTAAAGCACATAAAACGTTGTAATTTTCATTTAACATTTATTTTAAAATGTTATACTTTTTTGTTTTGTTGTTGTTGTTGTTGTTTGTTTGTTTTGGATTTTTGACACAGGGTTTCTCTGTGTATCCCTGACTCCTCTAAAATTTACTCTGTAGACCAGGCTATCTTTAAACTCGGAGATCTGAATTCCTCTGCCCCCTGAGTGCTGGGGTTAAAGGAGTACACCACCACCACCTGGCTTCTACCCTATGCTCTTGTATTCATATAGAAGGGTTGAGAGTTTATATGGTTTTTTGGTAATAGTCTTTTTGTAAATAGGATAGGTGATTTGTCTGACAGCTGTTTTGACTAGCCAGCATACAAGTTTGACTATAATTTTGGCTTGTGGGGAAGTGGCTTGGGACTTTGCTAATGGAGATGAGAGGAGCTGGGGTTGAAGAGCATGCAAGCCTGTTTTTATATCGTAAATGTGTATATAAACCACAACTCACTTATCCAGTCTTCTAATTTTGAACAATTAGGTAGGTGTCAGTGTAATGATTGTTCTGTCTCTTTAAGAGACAAGCCACGCCTACTCCCTCCCTCATCCACTGAGGCAAGCTGATCTTCAGCTTCCAGCCTCTTTTCTGGCTCCCTCTTGGAGAGGCAGCTCTAGTCTCTTCTCTCTCTCTCTCCCTCCCTCCCTCCCTCCCTCCCTCCTTCTCTCTCTCCTTCCCTCTCTCCCTCCCTCTCTCCCTCTCTACTCTTCTCCCCTTCTCCCCTCCCTTCCATAACCACTAAATAAATATCCAACCTCACTCTGCATGTTGTGCCTATCCATCTGTCACTTGCTTGCTGCTGCCACATGGTTTGCTGCCCGAGGACCAGCCACCTTCACAGACCTGCTGCGTGGTCTCCTGCACCGTCCCTGCCTGGGACTGGCTGTTCTCAGGACCCGCTGCCCCCTGCCTGCCACCGCTTGGGGACCTGCAGAGTTTATGCTGCCTGCCGCCACCAGGGATCTGCAGCAATTTTTATTAATCCATTAAGCCAGTTTTTAGTTTTTGGGTTTTTTTTTGATATTATGAGATTATATACTCTTTATTTTTGAATCTTTTTATTGTGTAGTTTCACTGTGTGGTTCATACTGTCTTCACACTCACGCCCTCCTGGATTCCCACCTGATTACAGGTGTCGGCTATCTTGCCTAGCTTAGCTTTTTCTTTGGATGATCCTGATACTGTTTGTGTTGAACAGCCATCACTCATTTTTTTCCTCTTTGCTCAGAAAACGTGTTTTGAAATTGATTCTGTCAGGGTCCGTCAAGAAGCAGAAGATGACTAGATGTGATGCTTACACTTATGTCCTAGCTCTTGGAAAAGTGGGACAGTAGCATTGTGAGTCTGAGGCCATTCCGCGGTGTATGGCAAGACTTTGCCTCCAAAAGCAAAAGAGCAGAATATGCATTAAAATTAGAATAGTTCACATAGAGTTCAATCATCAAGGTATAGAAGAACAGTCCAGAGTGTACACTACCTGGAGTTTCCAGCCTCAACACTGTTTACCCAATAGTACAATGAAAGCAAAACATAACTGTTGCCACCTCTAAGCTGGAGGGAAAGTGGGGAGGGGAAGAGGCTACTGGAGACATGGAAGTGTGTGTAGGGTGAGGCAACTCGTGTGTTGCCATGATCCTGAGCAGAGACAGAGATGGTCTGTCCATGAAAAAGCTGTGGAAAAAATACACTAAAGTAATTTTCTTCCCTTCCCATAGACGTGAAAATAAAAGTAGAGAGGGGGTCTGGGGGCTGTGAGGGTGATATGGCCGTGACGGCTGTCACCTCATTGATTTGGCTAGACACATGTCTCCTAATTCCAACCACACCACATGCATCCTTCCTGAAGCTGCTAGACTCTCCAAAAACCTTTCAAGGTACATTTGAAAGTGGGTCTGGAGGTTAGACAGGTGTCCTGCTGAGGAATAAGGCATTCCAATGCTTATATTTCAGTTCTGCTTTACCTTGGTATATTCTTTCAATGACAGGAAACACTTTTCATCTTAATTTTCTATGTATTTTTTCCTTGAAAAAGCAGTTTTTCACTTTCTAGACAGGTTAATTTTGACTTGCAAAAATAAATTACCAGCTTTTGATTGGTTAATTTTTTTAACAAGTAGGATTAGAGGAAATAAAGGAAGAAAAGATGGATGAATTTAACACTAAATTGTAGGTTTCTGCATAACCAGCTAAAAAGTAACTAAAGTAAATGGGACTGTTTATAATAAACGGAAGTTACTATTGAAATATGTTTGTATGAAAAAGAAAGGCAACAAATACAAATTAAAACTAAAACAGAATGCTACTGTGATAATGCGCCGGACAGCTTTCTTCAGTGGAGCCAAGGCTGCAGGGCAGTAGCTGCTCTTTGTCGCTGTCCTCCCGCCTGCCGCAGGAGTCTAATACTCTGGCTTAGCTCGTCTGTGCCTAGAAACTCTGAAAATACCAGAATGTAAATTGCAGGACCAACTTTTGTCATTTTCTGTTTAGTTAGGAAGAGGGGCAGAAACTATGTAGGTCAAGCTGGCCATGAGCCTCCTGCCTTAGTCTTCTGCATTTTATGATTACAGGCGTAAGTCATTGTACCTGTATTTTCTGTTTGCCTCTAATTGCTTATGTGTTTGTTTGAGACAGGATTTTCCACTGCATATCTTGAAACTTACTCCATAGCGCAGGCTGGCCTTGAACCCATGATGATCCTTCTGCTTAAGTCTCCCAGGTGCAAGAATCTGCTTTTTCTTCTGATTTTTCGAGAGCTATTTGGGAAGAACAAGTGCTTTCAAACGGGAGAGACTGCCAGGCGGTGGTGGCCCACACCTTTATTTTATTTTATCTTATTTTATTTTATTTTAGACAGTATTTCCCTGTAGCTTGTTTCTTGTAGACCAGGCTGGCTTTGAACTCACGGAGATCTGCTTGCCTCTGTCTCAGGTAGGCGGATCTCTGTGAGTTCGAGACCAGCCTGGTCTACAGAATGAGTTCCAGGACAACTAGGGCTGTTACACAGAGAAACCCTGTCTCAAAACAAAACAAAACAAACAAACAAAAAACAAAAACAGGAAGAAACTAAGGTGCTGATGAGAAGTGACTAAGTGTGACTTTCCTTTTTCCAGGACAGATGGGAGCTTCGTGGTTCATGACATTCCCTCTGGCTCTTACGTAGTGGAAGTTATCTCTCCAGCTTACAAGTTTGATCCTGTGCGAGTTGATATCACTTCAAAAGGAAAAATGAGGTGAGGATACATGATTTCTTTTTATTAAAGTCTAGTCTAATTGTTATGTATTACTTTTGGAATTTACAGTGAAGGTTGAACGTTTCTTATTTAAACCATAGCTGCTTCTTTTTTTTTTTTTTTTTTTTTTTTTTTTTTTAGTTTTTCGAGACAGGGTTTCTCTGTGGCTTTGGAGCCTGTCCTGGAACTAGCTCTGTAGACCAGGCTGGTCTCGAACTCACAGAGATCCGCCTGCCTCTGCCTCCCGAGTGCTGGGATTAAAGGCGTCATAGCTGCTTCTTAAAATGTTTACGTTGAGACTATGAAGTTGGATTTTTTTCCCCTCTTAATGAATGCTTCTAATATAGTAAACCCCTTCTATAATTGTATAGAGTGAAGGTAAAATAATTTGCTGTAGGAAAAAAGTACTGTGAAAATTATAATTGAAATTTGACTTTTAAATTTGAGAATTATTTTTTTTTGAATTTGAAATGCTGCTCCTGACATATCATTGAAATATTTTGATAATCCTTCTATTTACTACAAAGTTGATCTAGGAGTTTCTATAGCTTCTCCTTTATATACTACAAATTTCAGTAAAGAAATTATCAAATATAGTTGTGGTGTTTATGTGAAAGTGGGGATCTTGATAAAAATGGAAAGAAGGGCCCGCGAGGTGGCACAGTGGTCAGAGCACAGCCATGAAGCCTCACGACCAGAGTTTGTTATCTAGGACCCACACGATGGAAGGAGAGGACCAGCTCCTGCAAGTTGTCCTCTGACTTCTACAAGTGCACGATGGCACCTATGTGCCCCCCCCCCAAAAAAACGCACACTAAATAGGTAAAAAAATGTGTTACCTGGGGTATAAATTTATTTCTTCTCACAAAATCTAGGAGCTTCCAAGCTGAAGATCGAAGATGACGCTTGGTTGGTATAACTAGAATAGTAGCATATATAAATACTTGACTTCTGGAAGGGCATGCCCTGGTATGTGTTTATGTTCAGAAAAATATTTCCATTTGCTGAAACTACTCTAAAAATTCAGAGTAAATAAAGTCTTCTTTTCTTACAAAATACCCACGGAAACAGTGTTTCTTGAGCCAGCCCGTGAAACAGTCCTCTAGAAAGTTAAGATAGTATAGGTACTAGATATAGGCTAAAATAGTTTAAAAGTATATTTAAAGTGATTAAAGAAAAGAAAGACTATCTGTTGTTCTCATTGTAAAAGTTACTGTGTATAAATTTGTAACTTTGTCTTAATTAAAATGCTATTCTTTATTGGATTAAAAAAAGAAATAGAAGATTTCCTGTTAACACAAGTGATGTATCAAAGTAGGCAATAGATATTTAAAAAAAAGATAAAATAGGATTTCTATAATAAATACAGACATTGAGGTGGAAAGATCAATGGATATGTAAAACAACAGAAGAGATGTCTGATGAACTGGAAAACATAGTAAAATAAATGATCCAAACTACAGCACAGATAAAGAAATGAACAATAAATTGGGCAGTGGTGGCACACGCCTTTAATCCCAGCACACAGGAGGCAGAGGCAGGTGGATCTCTGTAAATTTGAGGTCAGCCCAGTCTACAAGAGCTAGTTTCCAGGACAGGCTCCAAAGCTACAGAGAAACCCTGTCTCGGAAAAAAACAAAAAACCAAACCAAAACAACAATAAACAACAAGAAATGAACAATAGCCACAAGGTGGTTGCCTCTCCCCCCAAATATATCTCTGGTAAAAATAAGATATTACCAATGTATTTTTTATGGCTTTCTTGAATCATATTTTCCCTGTAAAATAACCTTAAACATTGTGTATATCCTGTAGTGTATATCTTAGACCATCAAAAATATGTAAGCCAATACTTTTGCATGTCTGATACAGGCCTTTAATCCCAGCACTCAGGAGGCAGAGGAGGTTGGATATCTGAGTTCAAGGCCAGCCTGGTCTATAGAGTGAGTTCTAGGACAGCCAGAGATACACAGAGACACCCTGCCTTCTTAAATAAATTTCTTACTATGTGTATGAAAGGTCTTTAAAGTGGGAAAGATTCTAAAATAATTGGGGGATGGGAGAGTGTTTCTTTTATTTTTTTTCTGTCTTTTTTTTCCCATTGGAGACAAAGTCTCTTTAAGCCCAGGCAAACTTCCAGCACCCTGTGTAGCTGAATTTAGCCTTGAACTCCTGACCCTTCTACTTCCCAGTCCTAGGATTACGTAGATATGATACCACACCCAGATTTAAAATAACTAACTTGATATAAAAAGTAGGTAAGGAGGGGGTTGGAGAGATGGCTCAGAGGTTAAGAGCATTGCCTGCTCTTCCAAAGTTCCTGAGTTCAATTCCCAGCAACCACATGGTGGCTCACAACCATCTGTAATGGGGTTTGGTGCCCTCTTCTGGCCTGCAGGCATACACACAGACAGAATATTGTATTCATAATAAATAAATAAATATTAAAAAAAAAGTAGGTAAGGAGTTACATGGACCTCAAGAGTAAGAAGTGATATAGCTAGAAGACCCCAAATCTAGTTCCTGTGTACCTTACTTTAGACAGACACTCTTTTTTTTCGGGGGGAGGGGTTTCAAGACAGGGTTTCACAGTAGCTATGGAGCCTGTCCTGGAACTAGCTCTTGTAGTCCAGGCTGGCCTCAAACTCACAGAGATCCACCTGCCTCTGTCTCCCGTGTGCTGGGATTAAAGGTGTGGGCCAACACCGCCTGGCTAGACAGACACTTTGACCAGACTTTCACGATCAAAAGTTTACACATGGAGCTGGAGAGATGACTCAGCAGTTAAGAGCCCTGGCTGTTCTTACTAAGGACCCAACTTCAGTTCTCAACACCAACATGGCAGCTCACAGCCATCTCTAACTCCAGTTCCAGGGTGTCCAAGCCCTCTTCTAGCATGCTTGGATCCTGCATACACATGATGTACAGACATATATGGAGGCAAACCACCCATAACATAAAAATAAGTAGGTAATTTTTAAAAAAATTAAAAAAAATGTTTAGATCCTGAAGTGCTTTGGAAAAGCTGAAGGTAAGTATAAGGCATTGTTGACATAAGCAATTGTTTTTTGTTTGTTTTGCTTCATTTATGTGTATATTTTCTTTTTTTTTTTTTTTTTTTTTTGGTTTTTCGAGACAGGGTTTCTCTGTGGTTTTGGAGCCTGTCCTGGAACTAGCTCTTGTAGACCAGGCTGGTCTCGAACTCACAGAGATCCACCTGCCTCTGCCTCCCGAGTGCTGGGATTAAAGGCGTGCGCCACCACCGCCCGGCTATGTGTATATTTTCTTTTGCAGTAGCTTGGGACTACACATGCTAGATAAATGCCATGTTTTTCATAGAATTCATGTTTTCCTGTTTCCTTAGAGCAAGATATGTGAATTACATAAAAACATCAGAAGTGGTCAGATTACCCTATCCTCTCCAAATGAAATCTTCAGGTCCACCTTCTTACTTCATTAAGAGGGAATCGTGGGGCTGGACAGACTTTCTGATGAACCCAATGGTATGTGTAGAGCATTTTACTAATCCCTGGGTAAACTCCTGCGAGAGGGAAGGGTGAAATTGGGAAAATATAGTCCTTAGAAACAGATAAGGAAAGGAATATGAGAATTCTACTGTGTATTTCATAATAAATGTGCAACTGAAATAAATATTGAGGAAGATATCATTATAATGGATTAATTAAAAATGCTGTGGATCCCCAAGTGGCTGCAACAGCAGAAACACTGCAGGTCAAGAGGCAGAAGTGGGTACCAGGTCCCGAGAGCAGCCAGTCCTAGGCAGGGACTGCGCATGAGACCACGCCACAGGTCTGCAAAGGCAGCTGCAGCTGGTCCCAGGCAGTGAGCCACGTGACTGTGGCAAGAAACAGATGGATAGGCATGCTATGCAGAGTGAATTTGGATATTTATTTAGTGGGTTATGGAAGTGTGGAAGGGAAGGGGGAGAAGGAGAAGAGAGAGAGAGAAGTGGGGGAGAGAGAGAGAGAAGGGAGAGTTGGGAAGAGGGAGAAGCTGTCTTTGAGAGGGAGATGGAAAAAGGAAGAGACTCAGGCTGCAAACAGGAAGGAAGAACTGCCTGCCTCAGCAGACAGAAGAGGGAGTGGGCATAGCTTGTCTCTTAAAGAGACAGGACAGACCATTACATTCATGAGATCAGATAGAATGAGAATATTACTAAATTGTTTATGGAGTTAACCTATTTATTCTACCTATTTGCCCATTGCTAAATGTGTGGTCACTTATGAACCAGCTCATGTTGATGGCACATGTAATGTTTTATTATTGTTTGAGGCAGAGTCTAGTGGATCCCAGGCTGGCCTTGAGTTTGCTATGTAGCTGAGGATGACAGTGAACTTCAGATTCTCCTGCCTCTACTTCTCAAGTGCTAATGTTACAAGGGTGCACTACATGACTGGTTGTTTTATGAAGTGCTGGGCATCAAAGGCAGGGCCTCCTGAATGCTAGGCAAGCACTCTACTAAACGAATTGTGTCTCCAGAAAGGAAGTAGGGCTTTCTTTCTCCTTTTTAAAACTAGGGTGGTAAACAGAGAAATTATCTTGGAGTATTTTTTTTTTTTTTTTTTTTTTTTTTGGTTTTTCGAGACAGGGTTTCTCCATAGCTTTTGGTTCCTGTCCTGGAACTAGCTCTTGTAGTCCAGGCTGGCCTCGAACTCACAGAGATCCGCCTGCCTCTGCCTCCCGAGTGCTGAGATTAAAGGTGTGTGCCACCACTGCCCAGCCCTATCTTGGAGTATTTTAAGTAGTTATTAATCCTGAAACAACCACCCACAACTCATGTTGTGATCCTACTAGTAAAGCACTAATAAATTCTTTAGAAACAAATTGACCTTTTTAACTGTTTTTGAAAATTGTTTTATCTTAGGATTCTCTAAATTTGGATTAGATTCCTTGCTGATAACTATTTAGATCATAAACAGTGATGTTTGGGGCCTATACATCTAGTGAAGGTAGATTAATACCTGGGGTTTATTACCAGAGACAAAAGGGCAGGAGCGCAGCTAAGAAGAGAAACCTTAGCAATGAAATGCCACCATTTTCATCTTTGGTGTTCTTGTTTCTGAAATTGCACAGAAGTGTGTCAAGTGCTGGAGGATTCCAGGCCGTCTTCAGAGTGAATGTGCTCAAGTCATTGGCTTCCTCTGCGCTGCAGGCTCTAGGGATGTAACTAATCAGAGCAGTGGCTCAGCACTCAGAAATCAACACTGTTGTCTGTAAGGAGCAGCCATTGGAATCACCAGTGCCAGCTTGCACTGGAAGAGAAAGAATGAGCAGACAGATCCTCTTAGAAATGTTTGTGTTCAAACTAAACTCTTTACAAGGATAGAAAGAGAAGTTTGGTATCAGTACCTGCATAAGCAAGACTCCTCCAGTCTCAGATGCTCCACAGCAATCACACAGCAGCCCTACCACCCAACTGGTCGGTTACTGTTAAGGCAATTTTGATACATTTTGTTCTATGTACTTACTTGAATATTGTCACTAGTTATTAAAAACAGGTTTTGTTTCACAAGCTAAAGTGGAAGAAAAGGTTTCTGATTTTTTTTTTTATTCTGCAGGTTATGATGATGGTTCTTCCATTATTGATATTTGTGCTTCTGCCTAAAGTGGTCAACACAAGTGACCCTGACATGAGACGGGTAGGTTGACTGCCCAGCTATGGACTTTTGAGTCATACTGTGCCTTTTTTTAATGACATTTTGAAGTTGTGTATATGTGTACCCACATGGTGTGTGTGTGTGCGCGCGCGTGTGCATGTGTGTGCGCATGTCCGCATGCTCTCACAGGCACTGGGGAGTAAATCCATGGCCTTGCACATTTTGCCAAGTGCTCTACCACTGAAACAGAGCAACATTCTTAGTGCCAGTTTTTAAATCTCGCTTGAGGAAGAATCTCAGAAAGTTGTCGAAGGCGGCCTTGAGCTGTCTGTCTTCTGCCTCCGCTTGGCGGGCTGTCATGTGGTCATGTTCTGGTTCTTGTTTCACTGCAGCTGAGAGCTGCATGGAACTGCATGGGAACCTATCCTAGTTCCCATGGCAATTTCTCTTAAGAGTTTGTATAAATGCAGCATTATATTTTCTTGTGTTCCGCTAGCTGTTTCCACTGGATAAGATAAATTCAGTCTTAGTGATTGCTAATGTCTTTTCATATAGCTAAAACATTGTGCTTATCTTGGTCTTTTTGTGTGCCTTCCTTGTTACACAGTTTAAATGTATAATAACTTTGATATGCCTAATCGAGGTATTTTGATCCTTTAACCTATTTTTGCCCAGTATCACTCTTTTGTGAGTGTGTTCATACATACAAATGATTCAGGTAGATCCAGGGAGGATGCCTCTCATATCTGGTACTTTCTCTTTATGCAGGAGATGGAGCAGTCAATGAACATGTTGAATTCCAACCATGAATTGCCTGATGTCTCAGAGTTCATGACAAGACTCTTCTCTTCAAAATCCTCTGGCAAATCCAGTAGTGGGAGCAGTAAAACAGGCAAAAGTGGGGCTGGCAAAAGGAGGTAGTCAGGCCCGCAGCTGCCATCGCACAAACTTGCCTACACCAGGTGGCATCCAGTCCTGAGGAAACCCGTGTGAAGCGACTACTGTAAACTGAGTCATCCTGAAAGTTGATCTCGCACAGCTGTTGTCTATGTTGATTTCTTAACACATGTTTTGTACTTGGTACACAAGAAAACCCAGCTTTCATCCTTTGTCTGTATGAGGTCAATATTAATGTCACTGAATTAATTACAGTGTCCTATAGAGAATGACATTAATAAATTATATGAAGTACTATACATTATGTATATTAAAGAAGTCTTAATCCAGAGATAAAAAATTATCTTCTGTCATTCTTTACTACTTTCTTTTTTCTGGACAGTTTTCTCCTTTTATTATCTGAGCTTCACTTTTAAAAAGAAGTGCTTAGTACATACACCGTGTTTTTTATGTATGTGCCCATGTGTTTCAAAATTTCCACCCTAAGACAGGCATGGTGGCTCACACTTGGAATCCTAGTACTGTAATGCTGATGCAGGAGGATTGCCTTGAAATTGAGGCCAGCCTGGGCTACAGAGTAAGACTGCTTTTCAAAAATAAAAATCCCAGCCGGGCAATGGTGGCGCATGCCTTTAATCCCAGCACTCGGGAGGCAGAGGCAGGCGGATCTCTGTGAGTTCGAGACCAGCCTGGTCTACAGAGCTAGTTCCAGGACAGGCTCCAAAGCCACAGAGAAACCCTATCTCGAAAAACCAAAAAAAAAAAAAAAAAAAAATCCCAAGACCTACGTTCACAGTGAACATTCCCTGGTTATGAGGTGGCATGGCATGTTCCTGATGTAGTTATCATTTTATTATTTTTAATTTTAGAGTGTGGACATGTGGGTCAGTATAGAGCCTGCCACTAGTTCTACATTCTAGTTTCTGTCCTTGGTATTCATTTCACAAGTTTTGTCTATCAGCTGTGTGCTGTGGTCTGTAGTAGAATACAGAGATGGATAATAACCCAGCACCTGTCTCAGAGTGAGACAGAGCCTATCAGAGTGGCCAGGGGAAAGCAGTCCAGCCAGAAGCAGTGCCTCCCGGCCTAAAGATGGAAAACCAACCTTAGTGTCACAGGGACACAGATCAAGTATTCTTAAGTTGCTTTTCTTTTCAGTCTTAGAGTTCCATTTAGAGTGTTAAAACATGACAACTTCACAATGTTTTAGTTTGGAGAACTAAATTGACTTCAGTAAGTCACAAAGGTTTTTACAACTTTTCCTTATGGGTTATTTAATTAAAGATAAGCCCTTGAGCATCAGACGAGAACTGGGATAAAGGACTCTGTATTGCTTTCTTAATATTAATCAGAAAACACATAACCAACAGAAGGGTTGGTTCCAGGCTCTACTTTCTCTTTTGTTTATTTGTTTTTGAGACAAGGTCCTATGAACCCCAGTCTAGCCTGGAACTCATTATGTAGTCCAGCCTTGCCTCAAATATGTGCTAATCCTGCCTCAGACTTGCAAATGCTGGGGTTTCAAACATGTGCCGCCATGACTTTTAATAAATGCTTAAGAAAGAGACCGAGTCCTAATAATGTTAAGTAGGGGCCTGCATGGGTGGGTGGAATACAGTTTAGGAAAAAGTGCCATGCAAGGGTAAGATTGAAAGATGATAAAGATTAACCAGGTTGTCCCAGAGAACCTAGACAACAATGAGGACCCTAAGAGAGATACATGGATCTAATCTACATGGGAAGAAGAAAAAGACAAGATCTCCTGAGTAAATTTGGAGCATGGGAACCATGGGAGAGGGTTGAAGGGGAAGGGAGGGGAGCAGAGAAAAATGTATAGCTCAATAAAATAAAGTAAAATAAAAAGATTAACCAGGTTGAAGCAGAGAAGTGGCTAAAGTGGATAAATCCTGAATTGAGGTGTATGGTGGGGGTAAAGAGTGGGGTGGCTAATGGAGGAACTGAACAAGTATAACTAAAAGAAAGCACCCAGCCGGGCGGTGGTGGCACACGCCTTTAATCCCAGCACTCGGGAGGCAGAGGCAGGTGGATCTCTGTGAGTTCGAGGCCAGCCTGGTCTACAAGAGCTAGTTGCAGGACAGGAACCAAAAGCTACGGAGAAATCCTGTCTCGAAAAATCCAAAAAAAAAAAAAAAAGAAAGCACCCAGACTGGGGCTAACTGTAGATTGTTGCCTGGATACACTGCAAGCCTGAAATCACCTTGTCTGCTGGAGGGTGACTTGTCTTTGTAAGCAAAATCATAAAAGAGCAGCCTAGGTTGTGGCTGGCAGTGTGGGTCAGTAATCTAGCTACTGAGGAGGCTACAACAGGAGGATCACAAGTTCAAGTCCTTCCTAGGCTACACTGAGGATCACAGTGAGGGCAAGGCAAGATTGGGTATCTTAATGAGTGATGGGGGAGAGTCTTCTGTTTTGTGTTGATTTCATTGGTTAAATAAAGAAACTGCCTTGGCCCTTTAATAGGACAGAAAATTAGGTAGGCGGAGTAGACTGAACAGAATGCTGGGTGAAAGAAGCCGAGTCAGGCAGTCGCCATGATTCTCCCACTCCAGACAGACGCAGGTTAAGATCTTTCCTGGTAAGCCAGCTCGTGGTACTACACAGAATATTAGAAATGGGTTAGATCAATATGTAAGAGCTAGCCAATAAGAGGCTGGAACTAATGGGCCAGGCAGTGTTTAAAAGAATACAGTTTCTGTGTAATTATTTCGGGTAAAGCTAGCCGGGTGGCGGGACGCAGCCCGCTGCTCCTCATCACTACAAATGAGACCCTGTCTTAAAACATTTAAAAAGGTTGGGGATGTAGCTCAGTGGTGGAATGCTTGCCTAGCATGCGAGACGTCCTGGATTTAAACCCTAGTACTGGAGGGAGGGTTAGTGGGTCAGCATGTTTATCAAACTCCATGATGCTCGAGGAAGAAGCTGGAACTGAATACAGACTGGGGTCAGGCCAGCTTGTGGCTGCAGCTAATCATAATGAGTAGCAAGGCAAGGTGAGTCTGAAGCTGTAGCTCAGGAGGAGAGCACATCTATAGCATGTGCGAGGCCATAGTCTCACGCTCCAGTGTCCAAATGACAATAAACAAAAAAGAAAAACTTTGAGATGTATGAAGGAACATAGGTTTCCCCTTCCTTCTTGCTTCTTTCTGTCTTACTCCTTGCCCACCTCTGGCTCAGACTCAAAAGTTCCCATTCAAGTACTAACCAGGTCAGACCCTGTGTAGCTTCCAAGATAAAATGAAGCCAGGAACATCCAGGGTGGTATGGCTAACGGTCCAGCTTCAAATCTTTGATGAGGTCCAGTGGGGCCGAGGGCGTAGAGACAGCTTTTCTTTATCGGCATCCTCTTTGGAATCGGTTGGAAAGAACATGCCTGCCCTTGTGCAATTCCTCCTAGAGATTGTCCTTGTTCCTGGTAGATGGGTAGCCTTCCTACCCTGACAGAGCAGCTCCCATCCTGATGGGTTTCCTGTTTGCATTTCTTCAATGTATAGACCTGTAACGGCATAGGTGACTATGCACTTGCCTTTGAAGGTATGCTGTTTGAATTCTACAGACAACTCTTAATCTTTGTAATGCTGCCTGACTTCTGTGAGGAGTTGCGTGGGGTCTCTGCAGACATCGGGGCCAGCAGTGTGTTGATCCTTGTGAGACAAGAAGGAAAGCTGGTTCAACTCGACTCAGTAGCTGGTATTGGTTCAAACTTTTATAAGTCTGACCTTATAGATAGTACAGGGATGACCTAGGCTATTAGCCATTCCCAGCCTTCTGGGCAGAAAACAGGTCTTCCTTTGAAAAGACAACCTTATGTATTTAACATTCCTGGCTTCTCTAGTGCTATCAGTAAGCATAAGGACCTTTGTGCTCCCCACAGAATCTAGTTATCAAATACACAGTTTAGGTATATCCAAAAAATAGAGGCCTTTCGGCATGTCTTGACATGTAGTATACAAACTAGGAACCAAATGTGGGGAAAGGAAGGGCTGCTCTCAGGGCGGGGAGGTAGCTCAGTTAGTAGGGTGCTTGTGTGGCAAGCACAAACCCCTGTCTGTGTTTAATCCTTGGTACCACATAAAACGAGCGTGATGATGTGCACAGGATATCTACCAGTTAAGGAGAGTGGGGGAGCAGGAGGGTCAGATGCTCAAAGTCATTCTCAGCTACTGAGAGTTCGAGGCTAACCTGAGCTAGAGATGCTGTTTTGCTTGTGTGCCAGGCTGTTGATGAGAACTTGGTGAATACTGCAGTCCACACACGTCTCCACTCCACTTTCTTCCACCCCTTGCTCACAGACCAGCCTCTGATTGTTTTCTTTCTGTGCCAAAGAACTGTACAAAAGAGGCTTAGAGAAGGGAAACATTTGTATTTGGGGAGGAGCAGGGCAGCCAGCCACCACTGGAGTGATTTCCTTTGTACTGGACTGGTGAACGGTTGTTCCGTTCATCATCCAGTTTGTGTATATCTCTGAAGCGGGGGAGCCATGTCCGTTCCCTTCTGAGCCCCAAGCTCATTGCGTAGATAAATAATTATTTGTTGAATAAATGAGCAACCGAGCATAGGATAATCAGGTTGCCTGAATGGCGACTCTTGGGTCTAAAAATATGACGAAGAAAGATGAATTCTCAAGGACAGTAATCTTCTTATCCTCTAAGCTGTACTGGTTGCATTTAACAGAGATAGGAAATGACAGATGCAGCCTCTTTCTGATCTATATTTAGTTAGGAGTGGGAGCTTTCTGTGTCACTTGAAGCCTTCTGATTTCTTCTTTGAAGAGTCTAAGTGGCCAGATACTTTTTGTTCAAGGACCGTCAAATGGTACTTAATAGCACTGTACATTCAGATGAAACGTGTTTATAGATGCTGGTGTGGGGG
The DNA here is from genome assembly GCF_950005125.1 of Chionomys nivalis. Taxonomy (NCBI): domain Eukaryota; kingdom Metazoa; phylum Chordata; class Mammalia; order Rodentia; family Cricetidae; genus Chionomys; species Chionomys nivalis. The sequence continues at coordinate 62,025,709 of NC_080094.1, read as the reverse complement.
CAGGGGAAACCAAACTTTATAGACTGCTAATGGGAGCGTCAATTAATTCGGGCATTGTGCAAGTCAGTGTGGCGGTTCCTTAAAAGACTAAAAGTAAAGCTCGCATATGATTCAGCTACTTCTACGCATATAGCTGAAGGGATCAAAAGGCATCCAATGGAGATACCCTCACCCCCATGTTTATTGCAGCACCATTCAGAGCAGTCAAGGTTTAGAAGCAACAGATGTGTCTGTCACTGGATGAATGGATGAAGACAATGTGCTATACATTCACAGTGGCATTTAATTCACCATAAAGATGAGCAAAATCATTTGGTAGGTGGGAAAATAGATCAAACTAGGGATTATCATGTTAAGCAAAATAAACCAGACACAGAAAAGCAAAATGCTCGTGTCTTCTCTCATATGCAGAATCTATATTGAAATAGATAGTGAAGGGAGAAGTAGGACTTTGACAGGCGGAGAGGGACCTGAGGAGGGGAACAAAAGAGGCTTTTGAAGTGGATATGATTAAAATATATTATGTGCTTGTATAAAAATATCACAAAACATACTGTTTTATACAATTAATATATGGTAATTTTTTTTTGTTTTTTTTGTTTTTTTTTTTTTGAGACACGGTTTCTCTGTAGCTTTGGAGCCTGTCCTGTAACTAGCTCTTGTAGACCAGGCTGGTCTCGAACTCACAGAAATCCACCTGCCTCTGCCTCCCGAGTGCTGGGATTAAAGGCATGCGCCACCACAGCCCAGCTGATAATAATTTTAAAGTATGTGTGTGTACACAATAAGATTTCAAGAGTAGATGCTAAGATATTTTGCTGGCAGAATTATTGGTAATTTTTCATTTGTATGTCTTCTAGGAAAATATGTATCGCTATATTAATTATTGTCTTATAAAGTATAGTGAATATAAAACAAAACTGAATATAATTTTGTGTGTGTTCATGCATGTGTGTATTTATCTGTTGCTTTCATTGGTTAATTAATAAAGAAAACTGCTTGCCCCTGATAGGACAGAAAATTAGGTAGGCAGAGTAGACAGAACAGAATGCTGGGAGAAAGAAGCCGAGTCAGGCAGTCGCCATGATTCTCCCACTCCAGACAGATGCAGGTTAAGATCTTTCCTGGTAAGCCAGCTCGTGGTGCTACACAGAATATTAGAAATGGGTTAGATCAATATGTAAGAGCTAGCCAATAAGAGGCTGGAACTAATGGGCCAAGCAGCGTTTAAAAGAATACAGTTTCTGTGTAATTATTCAGGTAAAGCTAACCGGGTGGTGGGATGCAGCCCCGCTGCTCCACCAACAAAGGGGCATAAGCTAGCCAATGAGGGAGCCGGGGTGGCGGGACGCAGCCCGCCGCTAGACACAACACTCACTGAATTTGTTTGGCTAGACTTGCTGCCAACAAGCCCTAGGGATCCTCCTGCTTTCATTCCCTCCAGTTCTGGGTTATAGGTGCACACTGACTTTTAAGTGGACGCTGGGGGTCTAAATTTAGGTCCTCAGAACTTTACCACCTGAACCTTGCCTGGTCCTCTAGGTTGTTTGTTTGCTTGTTGGCTTTTCCAACGAGTGTTTTGCCTGCCTGTGTGTCTGTACACCTCTTGTGTGCCTAGCACCTCAAGAGGCTGGAAGAGGACATCAGATCTCCTGAAACTGGGTTTACAGATAGTTATAAGCCATGATGTGGGTGCTGGGAATTGAACCTGGATCCTTTGGAGGAACAGCAAGTGCTCTTAATGGCTGAGCCATCTCTCCAGGCATCTAGCATTATTTCTTTTCTTATTCTTCTCAATAGGCCCTACTTCCTGGGTATCAAAGGTCCCACCCTTCCAAAGACTGTCTGTTCATGGCAGATTGGGTTTCCAGGGAGGAGATACCTCAAGATACCAGAAGAAATCTGATCAGTATTTCCCACTGCTATCTTTCAGCATGTGGTGTTTTCTGCTACAATCTACTGGACTGATCAGTTGGTAATCTGGCCTATTGTTAGTATATCATCATCAATAATTTGGTGGATTTTGACCAAAGGTAACTTTGTCTACCTTTGGATACATGAGGACCACTAAAAATAAGTACCAATTCCCATCTTTGGATATTTGAAATACATGAATGCATTTGCAACATTCTGTTAGAGGTGAAGTTGCTTCTTTTTATTAGGATGTCAATGCAGATACATTTATACATGATAACCACATTCCTAAAAGCTCTGCCAAGGACTGGGAAATAACACTCTTGGGATGGCTGTTCTTAGAAGGAACATAATGAACATCCTTGTGGATATCTAGTGATTTGAGTCTTGTTGAGGGTTAATATAAAAAAAAAGGCATTAGGATTTTTTGGTAGATAGATTTCTATGAAGTATAACGATGCTAAATAAGTATAGATGATTGTTGGACACAATAAGCAAAAACGAGGCTCATTTTGCTTCGGTTTTCTTTGCCTGATTTTGGATGACAGATGAATTTAAGATTGTATTCCCCACCCCCACACAGAACTCATGAATTACTAAGGGAGATGAGTGCGGTTCCTTGGAGGATTATAATGACTGTCGCCTCTCTGAGTTTGACATGAACATATGAGTTGGACTTTTGTCTGTTATCACTTACTTTCTCCATAACTTGTGGTGGTTTGAAGGAAAATGGCCCCCAAAGGGAGTGGCACTATTAGGAGATGTGACCTTATTGAAATAGGTGTGGTCTTATTGGAGGAAGTGTGTCACTGTGGGGGCAGGCTTTTAGGTCTCTTTTCTCAAGCTTCACTGAGTGTGATAGTCAGTCAATTTCCTATTGCTTCTGAGTCTAAATATAGGACTCTCAGCTCCAGCACCACATCTGCCTGCATGCCACCATGCTCCCCATCCTGATGATAATGGATCGAATCTCTGAAACTGTACGGGAGCCACCTCAGTTGAATGTTTTTATTTATAAGAGTTGCGTGGCCATGGTGTCCCTTCGCAGCAATAGAAACCCTAAGACATAACTCAACTAGTTCAACTGTATGTTTTCAGTAATAGTAGCTGCTACAGGCAGGCACAGAATGTATCTTCTCTGGGACCCATGTGTTTAGCTTTATGGAGAGCTCTAGAACCTAATACCCAATGAAAAACTGCTTGGTAGAGACATCCATGTCTACACAGCTCTTTTGTAAATTGAGGGCCCTAGGGATGGTGAGTTTTTGGGAAATAATCTCTGTGGAAAAGTCAGAGCTTTATTTTTCACAGAAAGAGAAAAGTAGAGGATACTTTCTTAAAACATCAAAATATGCAGGATTTTAAAATGGATGCAAACACTGAGAAAAATGGCTACAAGAATTTTAAAAAGCTTTTTATATTTATTTATTTTGTTTCTGTGCCATCAGAGGACAATTTGCAGGAACTGGTTCTCTCTTTCCACCTCGTGGGTCCCAGAGATTGAACTTGGGTTTAGAGGCAAGCAACTTTATCTGCGGAGCCTTCTTGCTGGCCTTTGTTTTTTTTTGTTTGTTTGTTTTGTTAAAGACAAAGGGAGAGAAACAGAGACTGTTAACTAGACAATGATGGAATAGGATAAAAGAAACAGAGGACAGAGGAGCACTTCTCTGAGTAAACCTTAGTTTTGACTTTTACAAACATTAACATTCTACTTAGTAAAAAGAAGTTAAATCAGTGTTGGGAGCAGCTAAGGCTTAAAATCATGGCACCGGGGACGCTAAGGCTGGAGAATCTTGAGTTTCAAAACAGCCAGGTCATGTCTCAAAGTAGAGGGAAAGAAAGTGCAGGACCATTGTGTGGGATTGAGTCTGTAGATCAGCAGAGGAGTGCTTGCTTAGCATGCAGAAGGGCCTGAAAAACACACACGCTACAAAAGGCCAAGAAAAGCTGAGGCCCTCCTCCAGATGCAACGTTCTACACACACCATGGTAGAGCATTCTCTTTGGTCCTAGATTAGATCCAGGACTGGAAAAGAAATTCTTACAACAAACAGCATTTGTAGGACTAGTGAAATTTGAGCAGTCTATAGACTACAAAACAACATTGTAGCAATGTCAATTTTCTTGATTTTTGTTGTTTGTACAGTAGTTACATAAAAGTAACATTGTTCTTAAGAAATAAACATGGAGACATTCCAAGGTAAATAGACACATGGAGAAAAACTACTCTAAGACAGGTGAGGAAAAAAAAATTGAAGGCCAGCAAACAGCTGTGCACACACACAGAGAGAGAGAGAGAGAGAGAGAGAGAGAGCACACTAATAGGACAAAACTTTAATGGGTTTGTAAAACAGATGAAGGATAAAGAGTTGCTTCTAGTATTTATTCAGCTTTTATGTAAGTTCAGGATTCAAAAGAATTTGTTCTTTGTAAATGTGCTTCTGACTCCTTTCCTAACACATTTACCCACTCCCTGTCTAGATTTTCTTAAATTAGCAAAAAGCTTGCATAATCCTGAACTTTACTGATGCGATGACATGAAGGAGAGAGAAATTACAATCACAAAATGCTAATGAAATGACATGGGAGAAAGTGAGGCTGTTCCCGTTGGCATGGGGCCTCTGTCTGAGGAGAGTTGGGCTTCCAGGTTTGTCCCTCATCCCAGTCCTACAGGAGAAAGGAAGACTTAGCCACAGACGTTTTATCATCATTATTTAATCTTAATTTGATCATTGGGAACTGGAATGGCACATCACAGAAGATAGCAACAGGGATGTGTGTTCCACATTGTGTGCCCTGTCGTAAAAGGGAAGGCCATGCAGAGCTGGGTAAGACCCCGGTACAAATTGGGACTGTCATGCTAACCGGAGACGATTCTCCAATTTTAACACTTTTCATGGAATCCCTGGGCGGTTGAATGTCTTTAATATCCAGAACAACATGAGTACTATGCACTTTGCTGTGATTCGGATATTTGTAGTAGACGGCTATATATCCCAACCCAGGGGTTTAGGTGCAGATTTCACAATACAGATAACTGACAGCGTCACCCTCAGAGGACACTCGCCAGAGGAGCAAAGCGGAGGAACGCTTGCAAGTTGCGTTGCTTAACCAAACAGAAATGGAAAACTGGGACTCGTCACCAAGTTCACAGCCAAAGAGAAACAAATCACATTATTAGCAACACATAGCATCAATAGATAACTAGTTAAAGCAGAACACAGTTTTTACCACAGACAGAGCTCAGGAGACTGGGATCTGGGATTCTAGCCCAGAAGGCGTAGGACAGGATATACCCTACCCGCTCACCAAGTATCTGTAGTTGACAGTTGAATCTTTGCATTCTGAAGGCCCCACTGAAGGCCCCAACTCAAGGAAACTTTGGTTTCCCCTAGTGGTTTTTGGGGTACGCTTTGTCTGTGTTAATAGACATGAGTACCCTTGTGAACCTGGCTACTTTCCAAAGTCAATAAGGATTAGTTTCACAGAAGATAAACTAAAAACACTCATTCTGTGTGATGGTGGAGCAATACTCTCTCCACTCCAGCTCTGGGTTCCTTTGCTTTAACTGCCTTATCCCTCTACTGTGACTGATGAATACCCAATATAAGATTAAAATGCCATTTTCATGGAAAGATTTCCAATTCTGCCAGCAGCCAAGGCCTTAAAGGAAGAGAATCAAGCGCCTCTACAGCTGGTAGAGCAGGTTTCGGAATAAAGCCACACCCTCCTGGTGTCACGTAGGCCTGGGAACTCTTCTTAGAGATTTGAGCCAATTAGTATTTTCTGCTAGTTTCTTGGCAGGTAGGAACCTGCCCTTCACAAAGACTCCACAGCTATGGTGCATCAAACATGTTCTATCTCAACATCAGGTCTCTGCAGGATAGAATAGAAGCCTGGGTAGATTCACCTTGTGCTGCCCAAGAGTTCCCCATCCTAAAGGCTCCTTGGCATGTCACTCTCTTCTTCCAGGGTCAGAGGAAGAACTCAGGCACACATCTAATTCCCAGGAAACCAGGACAATTCTTCCTCTTCTCCTCCTCCTCCTCCTCCTCCTCCTCCTCCTCCTCCTCCTCCTCCTCCTCCTCCTCCTCCTCTTCTTCTTCTTCTTCTTCTTCTTCTTCTTCTTCTTCTTCCTTTTCTTCTTCTGCCATCCTCTTAGCAAATGAGGTTGAAACAGAGCTGACTTCCACTGAGTGAAACAAAATCCAGATTTTTTTTTCTTTTTGAAATAGGATCTTGTTATAGACAAAGCTGCCTCCACTGTTCAAGTGCGAGGATTACAGGTATGTTCCACCACACCCAGCTGAAGTGTAGAGAATTTTTTTTAACACAGCGTCAAATAAGAGCAGATCTAACTAGGAAGTGTCTGAGATCATTTCTCCACCCGCCAGTTCTTCACGTAACTGCACTGCTTTTACTGTGAAGCTTTCATTAAATTAACTTTAAATTAAGCTTTAATTTCTTATACATGTATTTATGTTTAGAGTCATCAAAGAAGCATCTTAGGTTGAATTTTTTCCTCTCCTGGTTCTAACACTCAAGCCCAGGGTTTTGAGCATGCTGGACAAGGGCTGTCCTACAAGCAACACTCCATTTCCAGCTTGTTTATATAAAAATACTTCAGTTAAATAGCTCCATCGAACTCAGTTTTTAAATAATTCCAAGGTACAAATGTATGTTGATAATTTTTGTTTTTATGTCACTATAACTTAACACTTAGCTTTTAAGATGAAACTTACATTTAAACAATGTTTGCTTTGGTGCCGAGGGTCAAATCCGGTGCCTCATGGATGTGGAGGAAAATGTCGTATCACTGGGCTCCTCCTAGCCAAAGCATTCATATTTAAGGACCATAACCAACTGCACTGAACTCTCAACGGTAAGTTTCTGAGCTCCTCACTTTGGGGTGAATTTGGGTAGGACTGAGCAAGGAAGTATTTCTTTCAAATATGAAAGACTTATAAGAGAGGAAGGGAGAGAGAGAGAGAGAGAAGAGGAGAGGAGAGAGAGGAGAGAGAGAGAGAGAGAGAGGAGAGAGAGAAGAGAAGAGAGAGAGAAGAGAGAGAGGAGTGAGAGAAGAGAGAGAGAGAGAGAGAGAGAGAGAGAGAGAGGAGAGAGAGAGAAGAGAGAGTAGAGAGAGAGAGAGGAGAGAGAGAGAGAGAGAGAGAGAGAGAGAGAGAGAGAATATGAGAATATTCCTCTCTGTTTGTCCAAGTAGCATTTTCTTTCCCAGCACAAGACAGTAATCTGTGAATGTCTGGGTGTGTTATGGGTTGAATGAGGGGGATTGGGAGCTTCAAAAACTCTTAAATGTCAAAGCATAGAAGGAATCATATTTGTTTTCCATGTTTTGTGTCTGAGCTGTCCTGAGAAGAGATTAGAAAGCAATTCCCCTGAAAACAACATAAAAGACCCAACATTCAATATCCTGGAGAGGATCCTTACTGCATAGGGCTGTTATACAATCAGTTTCTCCTGGGAATATGGCATATTTAGTAAATGACTCCAAATGGGCACCAAAAATGATACACAATATTTGTTTAGAGAAATAATTACCTCACTGGTAAAACACAAAAATAACGGCACGGAAACTTGATCATCATTAGTAGCAGAATAGAAGCCCCTTTAGGAGACCAAGAAGTGTGCAAGTGTGCCAACATCAGCACCCTTCTTGATTCAGGATGCTGAGAAACTGATGGTCTGTGGGAATCACCATGGTTTCACTGGGTACAGGCGTTGTCATAGCTATGAAAGGGGGAGTGAGAGCATCGTTCTACATATGAACAGAAAAACATGCCACAGTACAAAACACGTGTTAGCTGCATAATAAGTGCTGATTAAATTACAACGAGTGGTATTCTTAGAAGCCAGTTGAATATCATTCTTATCCAGAGGCGACAGTGGCCTACATTCTCCGATTCTCACTGGTATAAGACAACTTCACACAGACACATACACATTCCACAACAGTCTATGACAGAATGCCACAGGGGAAGATTTCCATCTGGTCCCTCCTGTTCTGCACAGATCAGTTCCCAAAATCATTGTCCGCTAAGACTCAAATGTACTTCCAGAGCAGGGCCCTGAGTCTGTCCCTCTGTTCCACCGGCAGACTCTAGTGGCATCTGGTGGTCTTGGTAATAGACAAGACTCACTTCCCGTGGCAGTCGTTGCTGTGTGTGTGACTCTTCATTCAACCACAGACCTGTCTTCGGGGACTCAAAATGGCAGATGTCATCCTTGAAAACAAGCAAACCAGACCGTGGTTATGATTCTTGCGAGGGGAGTTGCTGACTTTTCAGGGTAGCTTGCTGTTCCCTTGCCAGTACAGTTTCTCGTCTGCCTTTTTCTTTTTCCACCGGCAGAGGAGAAGCATCTTAAAGGTCTTCCTGAAGGTTCTGTTGCAGAGAGCATAGCAGATGGGGTTGACGGTGCTGTTGACGTAGCACAGCCAGTAACCCAAGTGCCACAAGGTGACAGGGACACACTTGTCACAGAAGGTGGAAACCAGGACCATGATGTTGTAAGGGGTCCACGTGATGATGAAGGCCAGGAGGATGGCACTCAAGGTCTGGGCTGCTTTCCTCTCTTTGACTAGGACCATTCTCTTTCGTTTGGTCATTTGATGGCTGAGGTTGGGATCCAGGCCTTTCGTGGAAGGGTCTTTGGACACCGGGAATGTACAGGGCATGATTTTCACCTTGCGACAGCCATTGTTAGTCTCCTGGGTCCCATCAGCTTTTACCACCAATCGGAACTTATAGGCAACACACTTCTGACTCTTGAGTCTTTGAGCAGCAGCCGGGGACAGGAAGTACTTGGGAGTGTCATACTCATTGTTTTCAGTCTGAGCATTCCCGAAAGTTTCCGTGGTCTCTTCAGCGCTGAATTCCTTCCTCGGGCTTTCCTTGGCCTGGTTCTTGTAGACCACTTGGAAGACAGGGTCAGTGGTGGTCTTGGCCTCATCCTCTGAGGAGGCATAGCTGCTACAGGTAGTGAGCTGCTCAGCCTTGTCCCAGTCAGCACTTCGGCCTGTGGCCTGGGTTGGCTTTCCTGTGGTTGAGGTTCTTCTGCGGGAGGATGACCAGTCATTCCTTTCCCTCTGGGCCAGGCTGGGTCTAGGGCAGCTAAAGAAAGATCTGAGCAGGGTCCTGTGAGCCGGCTTTCTCTTCTTGGCTTCTGCCACAGAATCAGAACCCTGGAGGTCAGCCAGGTCCTTGGTTCGCTTCTCGGTTTCCCTGTAGATCCGGCAGTAGAGTATGGTCATGACGGAGACAGGGATGTAGAAGGCAGCGATGGCAGTGCCGAAAGTAATGGTGGGCTCGGAGAGGAATTGGATCTGGCACTCATCGGGTGGTACTGTCCGCTTGCCCACCAAGTACTGCCAGCAGAGGATTGCTGGCGCCCAGAGGATGAAGGAGATGAACCAGGCCAAGCCGATCATGATGCCCGCCCTCTTTGGGGTACGCTTGGCCCGGTATGTCAGTGGTCTTGTGATGGAAAAGTAACGGTCAAAGCTAATCACCAGAAGGTTCATGACAGAAGCGTTGCTGGCAACATAGTCCAGGGCAAGCCAAAGGTCACAAGCCAGACTCCCGAGAACCCAGCGACCCATGAGGATGTAGGTCGTGTAGAGGTTCATGGAGAAGACCCCAATGATGAGGTCCGCGCAGGCCAAGCTGAGCAGGTAATAGTTGTTTACCGTCTTGAGCTGACTGTTGACTTTGAAGGAGATCATAACCAAGACATTGCCCACAATGGTCATCAGGCTGACCACAGCCGTCACCGCTGCAATAGTGATGACTTCCCAAAGCCCATGGCGTTCCAAAGCCTGGTGATTTACTGGGGTGCCGTTGACCGTGGTTTCATTGTGGTAAGATTCCCCCTCCATCCTGGTTCAGGAAGTTGCTTTCGGATTTAGTCTGAGGTTTGGAGCTGCTCAGTTCTGCCTCCACTCGTCCCCACCAGTATCTGGAAGAGACATAAACAGGTCATCACCACTCATCACAGTTCTGCCTGATTTTTTTTTCCATTCGAGATTCATTATTACTTCCAGAATATGAAATACATGTAGAGTAAGATTATGGATTGTTGAACTTTTTTTTCTTAGAAAATGACTTAATTTATTATCACACTATTGTTAGAATTGATAGTATTGAGATAGTTAAGGTAAGAATAAGGTAAAAGGCAAAATAAATTTTGGAAAACATATATATATATATATATGTGTGTGTGTGTGTGTACACATCATCATTGCATTGGGAAACAGTATAGTAATGTATGTATATATATATATTATCATTGCAAAATTATTCTGCCTAGTGAATAAGTATTTTTTAAACTTTATTTTATTTATTTAGTATACAATATTTTTTAAAATATTTATTTATTATATAATATTCTGTCTGTGTGTATGTCTGCAGGCCAGAAGAGGGCACCAGACCTCATTACAGATATTTGTGAGCCACCATAAGGTTGCCGGGAATTGAACTCAGGACCTTTGGAAGAGCAGGCAATGCTCTTAACCACTGAGCCATCTCTCCAGCCCTAGTATACAATATTCTGCTTACATGTATGCCTGCAGGCTAGAAGAGGGCACCAGATCTTATTATGGATGGTTGTGAGCCACAATATGTTTGCTGGGAATTGAATTCAGGACCGCTGGAAGAGCAGTCAGTGCTCTTAACCACGGAACCATCTCTCCAGCCCAAGTGTTGGGTTTTAATTATAAAAATTTTTAATTATAAAAATTTTCAATTAAAAATTTTTTTTTTGATTTTTCGAGACAGGGTTTCTCTGAAGTTTTTGGTGCCTGTTCTGGAACTAGCTCTTGTAGACCAGGCTGGCCTCGAACTCACAGAGATCCGCCTGCCTCTGCCTCCCGAGTGCTGGGATTAAAGGCGTGCGCCACCACCGCCCGGCCAATTAAAATATTTTTAATGAAAAATTCCCTTCTATTTTTATACATGCAAAAAATGAATTTTGGTCACCTTCATGCCCCAATGCTCTCTCTCTTTCCTCTCCTTCTCCCCTTGAAACCGTTTTTCTTCCACAGAAATCTCTGGACTTTCAGTAGCATTTTTATTAGGGTATCATTACTAGTTGTTTGAGAATTTCATATGCTGTGTTGTGAGCGTATCCTCTCACTCCCACAACCTCTCCCAGATCCATCCCCTCCCTTACCTACCCAGCTTTGTGTCCTTTTAATTTTTTGGTGAATTATCGTTTGCATTTTAATGCACCTCAGTGCCTGAGTACCATTCATATGTGTGGATCTGCTGCCCTCTTGTGGCAATTTTTTAAAAAAAGGGGGTTGAGAAGATGAAGATGAGAAAGGGATGAATATAATTGCTTAAGACTGGGTGGATGGTGGGGGTGAGGGATAGTAGAGTGGAAATGAAGGGTGTGGGTGGGGGTGTGGGTGGGGATAGGGTGGCCTGTGGGTGTGAATGCTAGGGATAGAAAATGGAAATGAGCATTGGAGGTAGTGCAGGGAAGCGGCAGGCTTGAAACACGACCGCTCACAATGGGTTAAAAGCCAAGGGGAATTCCTACTGAAGGAATGTGTGAAGAAACAAAGTTTGCCCATGCCTGTTTTTTTTTTTAAAGGTGTCTCTTTTAAAGTAACAAACATCTAATTTCTGACTTAGAGAGAAGAAGCGCATGCAATCTAAAGTTTATTTCAGTTAATAGACGGCTTCTTGGAGTGGGTGGGGATGAGAAGGGGGGGAGAGGAGGGAGGGAGGAGAAACTGATTGAGCTGGAAAAAAATAATTATTTTTTAAAAATCAGGTGGAAAAGATGGCTTCTCATTGTCTATGAAGTAATAATATCTGGGACAGGATTTTAACCAATGCTTTAAAAACACTGTTTACGAGTGCTAGATGCCTCGGAGCATAAAAGAGTCTCGGGTGCATGAATTGAGAGACTTAATTTTGTTCAGCCCTAGACAGCATCCAGGAAGACAGTGAGGCTTTTGGGTCAAATTTTTGGGACAGAAAGGTCATTCTTGAGGACACTGAATAGTTGCACTGTCGCTGCAGAACAGGAAAGCTGGGGAGACAGCTTATACCTGAGGACTAAACCGGAGCCCCTGGATTCATGTGTGAAGCTTGTCTCCTACTACTGGGGTGTGGTGGGGGGGCTCCCTTCCTTTCTGTCTTGTGTGGTATCCCCAGACTTTGGGGAATCTATCATTTTTCTATGTGTGCCATGTCATAAAAAAAACCTTGGAAGAACTGCTGCAGTTAGGTTTATGGGAAAATCTGAAAGCCCAGAATTCCTTGGCAGTTAACAAACCCTTCCCAATAGAAGTAAAAACAAGATTATGCATTTATAATTCCTAATGGAAGCATGCTTTTCTGTAAGCAATAGGAAGAAAATGTCTTAAGGAGGCAGGGACACACTGCATACATCAAGCAAAGCTCAGAAATCTAGTAAGATGAGGATTGACACACCAGCCTGGGTTTAGTTCCAAGGAGATAAGATGCAAGGTAAGTTGTTTGGGGCTGTGGTGCTCGGAGAGCACCCCTCAGCAGCAGATGGAGATGTTTAAAATACACAACAAATGAAAAAAGCCAGGCTTTGTAGTGCAGGCCTGTAACGCCAGCTATGCTGCTGGCTTAGACAGAAGGGTGGACCATTCAAGGGCCTGCCTGGGCTCCGGGGTCAGTAGAAGGCTCTCGGTGCAAATGACTGAGGTACTGTTTCAAAAGAAAAGGTAAGGGTGACCTTCTTTCTGGGAAAACCTACCGATGTTTCTCCATTTTCTTTTTCATGCACTCGGCATAGGAGGCGGCTAAACTATTAAAAAGTTTGCAGAGGGAGAAGCAGGAAGTTGTGCTTATTCTATGAGATTCGTATTTGCAAGGCGTCCGTGATTTGTTTTAGAACTATCCCAAACAGCCAGGAGGCGGCGGTGCACGACTTTAATCCCAGCACCTGAGACACAGAGGCAGGCTAGCCTGGTCTATGTAGTGAGCTCCAGGCCAGCAAGGGTTACATAAGGAGACCCATTTAAATTAAAGAAAGGAAGGAAGAAGGAAAGAAAAACTATCATAATATTTTATTTTCCAAGTAGCGAGAAACTGTAAGTTCCATGGTCTTGGGTTAGTATAGTGATGTTTTATTTATGTTTTAATAAATAATGCTTGAAAGACCAGAAGGGCAAAGCTAAGGCCCTAGAGGTCAGGCAGTGGTGGCACACACCTTTAATCCCAGGATTTGAGAGACAGAGGCAGATGGATCTCTTTTTGAGTTCAGGGCCACCTTGGACTACACAAGATCAATGCAGAAACCGATCCAGGTGGTGGTGGCTTCTCTAGGTTTTTATTACTTGTGCTACAGGCTAGGATTTACGAACCTTCTTGGGAAGTTTAAATGAAAGCCCAGATATTACCTGATGACAGTGATTTTCCGACCTGAATATGTATCACAGTTGCCAGCAAGTTGACTGAAACAGACACTGGACTTCATCCTCAGCCTTGTGGCTGCAGGGATGTCTAGGAGTTTGTATTTCAACAAGTGACACTATGCTACTACACAGTTTAAAACAACTACAAAACGAATGGATATTTTAGGCGGAGGCTGCTTGTTCATTTTCCGGACAGACCTGAAATAATCACACAGAAATTGTATTAATCAAAACACTGGCCTAGGATTCTTATTAACTTATTATTCTTATTATCAATTATTAATTATTCTTATTAAGCTTAGGATTCTTATTACCTAACTCTTACATATTAAATTAACCAATTTCTATTATTGTCTATTTTGCCACAAGGCTCATGGTTTACCAGTGAGGTTCCAGGGCATCTTTCTCTTTTGGCAGCTACATGGCATCTTCTTGACTCTGTCTTCTTTTCCCCTCTATCTTTGCTCGGATTTCCTAACTTTCTCTATTTTGCACTGTGACAGACCCAAGTAGCTTCTTTATTAACCAATGGTAATAAAACATTCACAGCATACAGAGAGGAATCCCACATCACCTATCCTTTTTTGTCTAAATAAAGAGGAAGGTTTTAACTTTAGCATAGTAAAATTACATATAACTAGCTCTTGTTATCTTTTGTTTATAGCTAGCATCCACTTATGAGTGAGTACATATCATGTTCATATTTCTGGGTCTGGGTTACCTCACTCAGGATGGTTTTCTCTAGTTTCATCCATTTACATGCAAATTTCAAGATGTCATTGTTTTTTTGTTTTTTTTTTTTGTACCACTGAGTAGTACTCCATTGTGTAAATGTGCTACATTTATTTATCTGTTCTTTGGTTGAGGGGAATCTAGGTTGTTTCCAGGATCTGGCTATTACAAATAATACTGCTATGAACATAGTTAAACAGATGTCCTTGTAGAATGTTTAAACATCCTTTGGGTATATGCCCAAGAGTGGTATTTCTGGGTCCTGAGGTAGGTTGATTTCCAATATTCTGAGAAACTACCATTCTAATTTCCAGAGTAGTTGTATAAACTTGCATTCCCACCAGGGTGGTTGGCTCTTGTCTCCCTTGACTCCACCCTTCTTTCTCCCTGTTTTCAGTTTGGCTTTCTTGCCTAACTATATTCTGCCTTGCTATAGGCCAAAGTAACTTTTATTATCAACCAATAAGAGCAACACAAATTCACAGTGAACAGAAAGGTTATCCCACAGTAGATGTTGGCTGGTTACTCCCAGAAGCTTTGAGCCACCATGGCATTAGCATACCTTGCAGGCAGGACACCATTGTAGATCAGAGGCTGTGGCTGGGTTGGTACTTACATTTTTTCTTTGGTAGCGTGCAGAATACCTTCTTGTACCAAAGACACTAGCATGTATGGGTGAAGGCTCTAAGTAGGCACCAGCTCAACTTCACCATGTTCAAAGAGTTGTGTAGTTATTGTCCTCAGCAACAGGCCCTTCCCATCAGTTTGTGGAGTGCAACCTATTGTCTTGGCGATAGCCTAGGTTGTTTGGGGGTTTTTAGGGAGCCCCTTTGTCTAACAATTCAATTAGATTCAACCCATTCCAGGTACTAGAAGTTTCATTTAGTGACAAAAGATGTCTCGTTGGGGTTCTGTCTTCCCCTTTATTTGGCAATTCCATGTAGAATGCTTTCATGTATGTATACGTTTTAGAAAGTTTCTCCTGTCTTAGTTTTCCATACTACCATGCAAATGGCCCTGAATTTTAGCTATTTCTTTCACATTCCCTTCCTCATCCCCCTCCCATTCCCCTCCCGACTTGATCCTCATATTACAGCCCCTCCCACACCTATCTATCCATAGCTCTCTATTCTATTTTTCTTTTCTAGGTAGATATATCTGTCTTCCCCCACGCCAGACCCTTACTTTATACCTAACCTCTGTGGTTCTATGTGTAGTTTGGTTTTCATTGACTTAACAGCCAACGTGCACATATAAGCAAATGTATACCATATTTGTCTTTTTGGGTCTCGGTTACCTCAGGATGTTTTTTTTCTATTTCCGTCCATTTACCTGTGAATTTCATGATTTCATTTTTAATGGCAGAGTAATATTCCATTGTGTAAATGTAACACTTTTTTTTTTTTTTTTGGTTTTTTCGAGACAGGGTTTCTCTGTGGTTGTGGAGCCTGTCCTGGAACTAGCTCTTGTAGACCAGGCTGGTCTCGAACTCACAGAGATCCGCCTGCCTCTGCCTCCCGAGGGCTGGGATTAAAGGCGTGCGCCACTACCGCCCGGCGTAACACATTTTTTTTATCCATTTATCTGTCGAGGGATATCTAGGTTGTTTCTGATTTCTGACTATTATATATAGGACAGTGGTCAGGCAGTAGGTAGTTGTGTACCTCTTTAATCCCAGCACTTGGGAGGCAGAGGCAGGCAGATCTCTGTGAGTATGAGGCCAGCCTGGTCTACAGAGTGAGTTCCAGGACAACCAAGGCTATCTGGAAAAACCCTGTCTTGAAAAAACAAAACAAAAACAAAGATAAGGCAGCAATGAACATGACTGAGCAAGTGTCTCTGTAGTAGGATGAAGCATGGTTTAGGTATATGTTTAAGAGTTATATAGCTGGATCTTGAGGTAGATTGATTCCTATCTTCCCAAGGAACCACCACGCTGATTTCCATTGTGGCTGTGCAAGTGTGAAGTCCTACCAGCAATAGGTGCATGTTTCCCTTACTACACTAACCCTAGCTGTCATTTGTTTTATTGATCTTCGTCATTCTGATGGGTGTAGGATGAAATCTCAAAGTGCTTTCAATTTGCATTTTCCCGATGGCTAAGGATGCTGAACATTTCTTTAAGTGTTTCTCAGTCATTTGAGTTTCTGCTTTTAAGAATTCTCTGTTTAAATGTGTATCCCACATAGAGACCCAATCAGACAATATGCTGGGAGTGGGAGACCTTAGAACACTAAGCCCTGAATGGGATGTCTCCACCAAATTCCTCCCCTTGGGGCAGAAGAGGCCTGGAGAGATCAACAGGAGTGATGACACATGAGCTCGCGGAGACTGCAGCAGCACGCAGAGGGCCTGCACAGATCTGCACCAGATGGGGTCCTAGAGCTGAAAGAAGTAAAAACATGTCCCCATTTCTAGCCCACAAGTTACCTCCGATTGATAATCACTTGCAAATGAAAGTTTAGTTTCCTCAAAGGGAAACAAACTACTCCTAAGTGTAGGCTGCTCAGCAGTAGATGGCCAACAGAAGGTGAACTCAACGGCATCTTTGGTGGTTGACTGACAATTTTTTATTATTATCTTATTTTTAAATTTTATTTATATTTTTTCAATTTTTTCTCTCTTTTTACCTTATAGGTCCTTTGCATTATAATTTCCAGTTTAGTGTTTTATGATATTCCCGAGTGTGCAAATGAATGAGTCTCTGCATCTATTTCTTGTGCCTTTTCTTGGACTCTTTCCTTTCTATTTGTTTTGTCCTATTCTGATGTGTTAGTTTTTGTTCTATCCCTAGATGCCTGTTTTCTAATAAGAGATAGAAAGAGGGTGGATCCAGATGGGAGGGGAGATGGGAGGAACTGAATGAAGTAGAAGGAGAATGTATTACATAAAAAAAAATCTATTTTCAATAAAAGGGGGAAAACATATTTAGATTGCTTTGAGTTAAAAAATGTAAGGCCACAGTGACCATTTTGAGATAAACCTTCATATATATTCTTGTTAATTTTCTTAAAAAAGTTCCTAAAAGTATATTTACTCGATGAAAGGTTATGAACATTATGAAGGTATTTCATATACATTTAAAGAAATAAGTAAAGGCAAGGAAATCTCCATTTCTTCCTAAAGCATTAATTTAAATAAAATGTGTTTATTACACTTCCTCTAATAATGGCTATTGTTAGGACATTTTGTTCAAATATTGAATGGCATGCTTATTGAAATATAAAAACCAAGTCTTATCTAATAAAAATGCTACATTATGTGTTTTTGTTAGATAAAGGTAGGAATCAATTTATCTGCTTATTTGTAATTTCCTGACATCAGCTCTCACTGATGAAAAATGAAAACAGTAACAACAACAACAACAAAATCGAAGGTACAACTGGAATTTTAGAGAAAGTGAGAGAGAGGAAGACAGCCATCAAACTACTGCCCTTCACCATGTGAGGAGACAGCAAACACATGGACCCTCACCAGACAACAAATTTGCCACTACCCTTGAACTTGACAGCTTCAGATCTGTGGGAACCAGAGTTGTTTGTGAGCTACCCAGTTCATGGTATTTTGCGACAGTAGGCCAAAAGAACTCAGATTGCTGACTCCCCTGTGTGGAAGCCTTGCTTTGAAGACATTTGACAGTTTCTGTTGTGTAAAAACCTCCATAATGCCTTGGTAGTTTCAAAGAAAATGACTCCCATAGGGAGTGGCACTTTTAGAAGGTGTGGCTTTGTTGGATTAGATGTGGAGGACATAAGTCGCTATTGGGGGCAGGATTTGAGGTCTCCAGTGCTCAAGTGACCTCAGTGTGTAGCACACAGACTCCTTCTGCTGCCTGGGGATCAAAATGTAGAACTCTCGGGTCCTTCTCCAGCACCATGTCTGCTGGCCTGCCGCCATGTTCCACTGTGATAATAATGGACTACACCTCTGAAACTGTAGGCTAGAGTTATGTGGTCATGGTGTCTCTTCACAGCAATAGAAACCCTAACTAAGACAATGCCTTATTTCAACCTACCAGCTTTGTCACTGAACACAGAATCTTAAAGAGATAATGTACCAAACCATTGTTGACTTGGTCACCCAGAGAATGGAGTCTAGACTGTCCAGTGTGTTCTTAAAAATGGTGTTTATATCTGTCTAAGTCTTCCTGGTTCCTTTATGGTATAAGATTATGACTCTCCTTACTATTGTTATGGTCCTGTGCTTGGTGTTTCTGGAGAGATGGGACTACTGAATTTGAGAGCTCAGAATAGGGAAGAGCACATTAATCCTGAGTGCCACTGGCATTCTGAATTTCACAGGTAGATACAAAGTATCTATCTCAACTTCTTTCTTTCTTCTTTCTTTCTTTCTTTCTTTCTTTCTTTCTTTCTTTCTTTCTTTCTTTCTTTCTTTCTTTCCAAATAGAAAGTATAAACATATAGCGTGAATAAATAAAAGAAAAAGTAGAAATGATTTTTTTAAAAAAATAAATGCACCATGTCAGAAATAATATTATTTGTACCATTACACTAACCAACAAAATGTTAACTGTTATGGCAAAGAGATAACTAACATGTGGAATGAAATGTTAAAACTACTATTATTATTGGTGTACATGAAAGGGTAATGAGGGTGAAGCTTTTTATATGTGTTAAAATTTTGTGATTTAGATTGGCCTACCCTGTTACGTCCTCCTCCCTAACTCTTTTTTTTTTTTAAATATTTATTTATTTATTTAGTATACAATATTCTTTCTGCGTGTATGCCTGAAGTCCAGAAGAGAACACCAAACCTCATTACAGATGGTTGTAAGCCACCATGTGGTTGCTGGGAATTGAACTCAGGACCTTTGGAAGAGCAGGCAATGCTCTTAACCGCTGAGCCATCTCTCCAGCCCCCCTCCCTAACTCTTGATTCTCTACTAATGCCACAATTAACTAACTGTCCATACAAGTAATAAAAGCAGGTATCACCATTATTTCTCAGATCCTGACTTCCCCATTTACACTGGAGTGTAGAATTCTAAATTTCCCACTTCTCAGCTGTCTTCTTGGCTCTCATCTCCACACCCTGACAACTATGGCCTGGACTTTCCTAATGACCTCACACCTCTGACTGGAATGTCAATCTCTTTTACAGACTGATTTCTCAAGACTTTGAAGCCAGACAACCCTGGACTTGAACCATTCCATTAATTACTAGCTGTATGACCATAAAATTATCCAATGTGTGTGTTTTCTTTTGTGTGTGTGGTTTAGTACATGTATGTTAGGGTGTGCATGTTTATGTAGGCTAAGTATGAAGGTCAGCAGTTGATTTTGGGGTGTCTTCCTCAATCACTTATCACTCTCCACCTTTTTGAAAAAAAATTTGTAAAATTTTGTAAAAATATTATTACAAATATTTTTATTTTTAAAATAAAATTTAAAAATTTGTAAATAAATGATTACAAACTTATTTGCATATATAGAAATCTTACTAAATTGCAGTTTGTAAATTTAAAATGTAGAGGAATTAAGCTTTTTTATGGGGAGAATGCAGATAAATTTGACAGCATACACTTGATGAAATCACTAATGTAAAATAATTAAAATTCTACAAAATATTAAAACGTGTTTACAATCAAGTGTGGTCACAATAAAGGCTA
The DNA here is from genome assembly GCF_950005125.1 of Chionomys nivalis. Classification (NCBI taxonomy): domain Eukaryota; kingdom Metazoa; phylum Chordata; class Mammalia; order Rodentia; family Cricetidae; genus Chionomys; species Chionomys nivalis. Next base: position 62,006,019 of record NC_080094.1, on the reverse strand, counting down.
ATGTCGGTTACAAAGACAACGTTGACCAAAACTCACTTTGTTTCTTGGTCTCTAGAGATTTATCCAGAAGGCTTATGCATTAAACAGAGAAGATCATTTTGTTCATGGTCTTCAGACAGGGTCTGTCACTGTGATAGCTAATCTTGGTTGTTATCACACCACGGCAGGGGAACCTCAACTGAAGAATGACCTTCATCATGTTGGCATTAGGGCTGGTTTGTGGGGCATTTTCTAGATTGCTGGTAGATGTGGGAGAGCCCAGCCCAGCCCAGCCCAGCCCACTGTGAGCAGTACAATCCTCAGGCATGTGGGGCTGGGCAGCATAGAAACAGAAGGGAACTGAGGGGCTAGAGAGATGGCTCAGTGGTTAAGAGCACTTGCTGCTCTTGCAGTGGACTAACGTTTGGTTATCATCACCCACGTGACGATTCACAAGACTCTATGTATGTATGTATGTATGTATGAATCCATCCATCCATCCATCCATCCATCCATCCATCCATCCATCCATCCATCCATCCCTATCTCTAGAATCCAGGGAATCCAAAGTGGTCTGCTGGTGTCTGTGGGTACCAGGTACTCATGTGGTACATGTAATATGTGCAGGTAAAACACTCATACACATAAAATAGTTTTTTAAAAAGGCAGCTGAAATTGAGCAAACAAATCAGAAAGCAGGATTTCTGTGGTTTCTACTTCAAGCTTCTACTTTCTGCTTTGAGTTCCTGCCGTGACTTCCCATCATGATGGATTTTAAATTGGAAGAAGAAATAGACCTTTTCCTGTCCAAGCTGCATTTGCTCGTGGTGTTTATGACAGCAACAGAAAGCTAAGTCAGACACTCACAGAACCTGGATCTCATAGATTTGGCTAGGAGGGCTGACCAACAAACACCAGGTATTTGCACATGGGGCACACAGTCAGGCTTTTCCTGTTGGTGCTGTGGATTTGGGCTCAGCACTTTCCCAATGGAGCGGTTTCTCCAGCCTAATGTTTGTGTTTTCAATGTGGGTTCCAAACCCGAGTCTAGTAGTTCATGTCATAGGCCTGCTGAGTTCAGAGGAAGAAGGGATCTACTGTGCCCGGAGACAACTGGTGGGTTTTAATGCTCTGCAAGAGACAGCCGTTTCGGGCTGGAGAGATGGCTCAGAGGTTAAGAGCATTGCCTGCTCTTCCAAAGGTCCTGAGTTCAATTCCCAGCAACCACATGGTGGCTCACAACCATCTGTAAAGGGGTCTGGTGCCCTCTTCTGGCCTGCAGGCATACACACAGACAGAACATTGTATACATAATAAATAAAATAAATATTAAAAAAAAAAAAGAGACAGCCGTTTCAAAGACTGTATATCTCTCAAGTTGACAAACCTCCAGGGGTCCCCTCATCTTTGCAGGTTCTCCCACTCCCTCCCACCTATTAGCTGGGCCAGCTCCTGTTTAGTCAGCAGGCTGTAGCTGGAGTGTCCACGAATCATGAAAAGCTACTTCTAGCTTTGGTCGTGAAACTCTTCCTGTATCTAGCTCATGAGAGCAGAAATCATCTTTCTATATAACGTCTTCCTTGTGAGTTTAGGACTTTAGGGTGGGGTCGAACTCTCTTTTCAGTTCTGGACATAGTACTGCCTGTGTGGTTCTGTGCACAATTAAAGCAATATATGGTAGTGAGGAAGGGTCAGGAAAGGCTGGGGATGAAAGCGACACTTCTTTTGTCAGGCTGATTTCTATCTTTTGCTTTCATTATTTTTTATTTTTCGGTCTTTTGAGATAGGGTTTCTGTGTAGCCTTGACTGTCCTGGAACTCATTCTGTAGACCAGACTGGTCTTGAACTCAGAGATCTGCCTGACTTGAACTCGAATGTTGGTATTAAAGGCACACGTGCCACCACTGGCTTGCTTTCATTATTTTCCTGTAGCTTCCCTAAGACAAAACAAAACTTGGCCTCTGTGGTTTCTTCTTCTTGCTTTTTTTTTTTTTTAAATTATTTATTTATTTATTTTTACACGTGCCAAAGACAAATTCAGCACTCTGCCACTGAGTTACATCCCCAACCCTCTCACGCCTTTCTATAACTTTCCTGCTACCCTTGTCTTTGGATACTGTCTGGTCAAGTCCTGCTGAGTGAGTTAACTTCTCTAGGGCTGTTACCTCACTGCAGAATAAGGGCATCACAAGTACCTATGAGAATCAAGAGCTCAGTAAATGTAACAGCAATTAGGTTTACAAATTCTTTTTCTTTTCAAGATTTTTCAAGCACCCTTTCTACTCTCCCACCCTCCTCCCTACACACTTGAACTGCTGTCCCACCTGTCAAGCGGAGCTCACCCTACCTCCTTCCTAAATCCTGATTTTAAAATGACATATCCTCTTTAAATTAGGAAGTTAGCTAACAAACTCATCGTACATCTCGGGCTTAGTGTTCTCCAAATACTCGTATGAATAACGAGCGATCTCGCAAAGTGACTTCAGAGCGTCCTTTCATCACAGATCACTCCTGCGGTCCCCGCCCCGACCTGCCTGCACCCGGATCACCGGGGCCCGTGCTCGCCCGGCCGCTTCCGGTGGGGCCTTCGCTCTCGGCAGCGGCTCGCTCGCGCGCTGATCTCGGCGAGCGGCCTCATGCAGGCGGAGCGCGGGGCTCGGGGCGGCCGCGGGCGGCGGGGAGGCCGGGAGCGGCCCGGAGGGGACCGAGAGTCGGCCGGAGCCGCGGCGGCGCTGGCGAGAGGAGGCTGCGGGGACGGAGGCGGCCGGCGGGGCCGGGGCCGGGGCTTCCGCGGAGGCCGAGGAGGCGGCGCCCCGCGTGGCGGTCGCCGGGAGCCGGGAGGCCGCGGTCGCGGCGGCTGCGGTGGAGCCAACACGCGGGTAAGCGGCGCGGGATGCTGCGGCAGGCAGCCGGCGTACGGCGCCTGCGCGGGACGGAGCCGGGGGGACGCGCGTAGACGGTGCACGCGCAGCCCGTGGCTGCTTGCGGCCCAAGGACTGGGCTACCAGACTCCTGGTTTTGCTATCGCCGGGGTCCTAAAGTCTTATGGTGTCCCTGCAGTTACCCGCTACAGCACGGGCCCGGGTACATGAACCCAAACAGATTCACTCAGAGAAATGTTTGTTCCTCTGTCCAGTGTTTCCTTTATCCCATCTCAGCATTGTCTAGGTAACACTGTCTGTGGTCACATCTGGATGGAGGGACATGGGGAAGATCATGTCTTCATTTTGGTCCTTCCCACTTTTCAGATTCATATTTCGTCTTGTTGAGTACCTAAAGATTGACCGACCTTCCCGAGGTCTCTCTGTTCTCATGTCTTATGGTGGGCACATTGGTGTCTTAAATCAGGATTAACTGCAAAGCTCTGAAAGCCAGATAATAGAGTTCTGCCTGTGTAGGGACCGTTGTCCAGCTGCAGGACTCCGCAGAGTGTACATCCTTTGCGTTCCCTCTGGATGCAAATGGAAACAACTAGCTATGTACTACTCCCAAGTCACTTCTTCGGGAGCCCAGAGGTTTACTGACTTTGATAACCAAATCCTCAGGCCAGTCACCTTCACTGAATACCTAGCTGAAGCATGACACTATCCTTGATGATGCACTCTTTAACTTCATAAAATGCAAGAATTTATTTAGTGTTTATTTTTTAGAAATATATTTTGTGTGTGTGTTGCTTTTATTGGCTAATGAACAAAGCTACTTTGGCCTATGGCAGGGCAGAATATAGCCAGGCTGAATATGAATATGAATATAGCCAGCCGGAATATGAACAAGCAGTCTCCACTTATGTGTGTGTGTGTGTGGTGTTGGGGTGCAGGTGTGGAAGTTGGAGGACAACCTTGGAGTCTGTTTTCTCCTTGCCCTGTGGATAGAACCCTCGTCATTAGACTTGCACAAGTGCTTTTACCCACTGAGCTATATTACTTGCCCCAAAGTATATATTAAAATTTAAAGGACACATAGTAACTATACATTTATGGGGCATAAGTAGCATTTCGATACATGGATGCAGTGTGTAATGATGGGATCAGAAGGATTTGATATACCTATCATGTTAGAAATACATTACTTCTTTGTGTTGGTGTGCAGCCTAGTCTTATGGCAACTTGACACACAAGCTAGAGTTATCTGAAAGGAGGGAACCTCAGCTGAGAAAAGGCCTCCATAAGATCCAGATGTAAGGGACTTTCTTAATTAGTGATTGATGCGGAGGGCCCAACCCATTGTGGGTGGTTTAGGTTCTGTAAGAAAATAGGCTGAGGCCGGGCGGTGGTGGCGCACGCCTTTAATCCCAGCACTTGGGAGGCAGAGGCAGGTGAATCTCTGTGAGTTCGAGACCAGCCTGGTCTACAAGAGCTAGTTCCAGGACAGGCTCCAAAGCCACAGAGAAACCCTGTCTCGAAAAACAAACAAACAAACAAAAAAAAAAAAAAAAAAAAAAGAAAGAAAATAGGCTGAGAAAGCCAGCAGGGAGCAAGTCAGTAAGCGGCACCCCTCTATGGCCTGTGCACCAGCTCCCGACTCCAGAGTCCTGCCCTGCTTGAGTTCCTGTCCTGACTTCCTTTGGTGAACACCAATATGGAAGTGTGAACTGAATAAATTCTTTCCTCCCCAAGTTGCTTTGGTCATGGTGTTTAATCACAGCAGTAGAAGCCCTAATTATGGTAGTTGACAGCATTAAAAATCCTCCAGGCCAGTGAAGTAAGAAGGGTCGCTTGTTGGTTCTCAGCCCCCTGGCTAGCTTAGACCCGAAACAATCACACAGAAACTGTATTAATGAAATCACTGCTTGGCCCATTGACTCTAGCTTCTTATTTTACTAATCCATTTCTATTAATATGTATGTCTCCACGTGGCAAAGTTTCGGCATGTCTGACTGTAGCTGTGGCTCTTTCATTTCTCCCAGGCTCCGCCCTTAACCCAGCATTCAGCCTAGCTTTTCCCGCCTAGTTCTGTTCTGCCCTGCCATAGGCTCAAAGCAGTTCTTTATTCATTAACCAATAAAAGCAGCACATAGCAGAAGGACCTCCCACACCAGGTTAGCTGTTTTCTAATAATTGGGGTTTTCAACCATAGTTTTCCTACTTTGCTTTTGATCTTTAGAAATGATTCCTTCTATCTAAGTGAACTCCTGTACTCATTGACTGACTGTCTCTGCCACCTTTCTTTCCTACACGTTTCCTAGTCTCTCATCACCACTATGCTAGGTTTAAGATCAACTTTTTAGTTTCCACATATAAATGAGAAAGTAATAGTATTGGTTTTTGCATACCCAGCTTATTTAACTTAGCATAATATCCTTTAGTTCCATTTATTTTTCTGCTGGTGACCATTTCATTCTGACTAAATGATCCTTTGTGTCTATATATTCTCTTCTTTTGAAAAAGAGACTTTTTAAAAAAAATTATGTATATGTTTATGCACGTAAGTGCAAAGCCAGCAGAGACCAGACGAGGGCATCAGGTTCTTGGAGCCCGAGTTAAAGGCGGTTGTGTCTTAGATTTATTTTTCGCTTTCACCAATTTTGATACTGTTATATTAAAAATCCAACTACATTTTACATGGTAATTTTGTATTCTGTAATCTTTCTAAATTTATCAGTTTTAATGTTTTTGGTAGTATTGTTTTATATATAATTTATATAATTATATATAAAATATAATATATAAAGTATATAATTATATAATATATATCTATAATTAATGTCTTCTGCAAATACTGGTTGCTTAACTCCCTCCTTTTCTGTTTGGATGCCCTTCTTTTGTGTTGTTACTCTGGCTGAGACTTTTGGAGACAGGATCGTACTATGTAACCCTGGCTGGCCTGGAACTCATTGTAACAACCAAGTTGGCCTCGAACTCATAGAGATCTGCCTTCCTCTGCTTCCCGAGTGCTGGGACTAAAAGTGAATTGTCTTGATGAGTTCTGTCCCTGAGACCTCCCTCTTGATGAGGGAGGAAGTTAAGGCCTATTAGCCGTCCTTGGGATTTTTTACCCCTTTATCCTGCAGATAAAAGTAAGTAATTAACATTTATTGAACACTTAGTTATGAGATTTGTACATCAAATCATAGCTAAGTCCCACTCACAGTATTGGTTAAATTACTAATTCACAATTAATCTGAAGATCACTGAGCCTGGATTCAACATAGATCTGTTGCCTCCAAAGCCCACTCTTCTGGTTGCTCCTCTGAGCGTCTGGTACAGTTTGAAAAGAGGTAGCTCCGTGGTAAGATCTCTTGTTGCACAAGCCTGAGGACCTGAGTTCAGATTCCCAACACCATGTTAAAAGCTTGGCATTGCAGCTTGTACCTGTAACCCCAGCGCTGTGCGGTTGGGATAGAGACAGGAGGATTTCTAGAGCTTGCTGGCTGCCAGCCTGGCTGAGCTCCAGGCTCAGTGGGAGACAGTGTCTGAAGAAAATAAGGCAGAAAGCAGTGGAGGAAGAGTCTAATGTCTTCTGACTTCTGTAAGCATACACTAAGGCATACACACTTAGACTACACACACACAAACACACACACACACACACACACACACGGGGTCGGGAGATAACCGTCGAGTGATGTTTTCACATACCTTCCCCCTTATGTTTAAATATAATTACAAAGCCATATAGTGACACTGGTAACATATTTAGTTCTTTGAATGTTAGCAGACCTTTGTGCTCCTGATCCACATTTATATGGCAGATGTATTCACTTAAAAAAGTGAGACAAAGTCTCACTGTGTAGCCCAGGCTGGCCTTCATCTGTGCTACCATCTCTAGGCTGGCCACTTTTTAGTTACTTATATGCAGTAAAAAGCCACTGTGCTGAGGAAAGTGGAACTTTGAAGGCATATGCATTTGTTTAGATTTATTTTGCCATTTTGTTTTCTTTGTGACTACTGCCTGGCTAGAGTAGTAAGCAAGGCACTAGTGCCGAGACTCTTACACTTTGTCTGGCTCAGATGCTCAGCCGTAGAGCCCCATTTGGTGTCGCGTCGGGTCTTGGCAGGTGTCCTAGTCTTGTTTTGTCCCTGAGACCTCGTGCCAGCCAGTAGTGCCTGTGAGCTTCTTAAACTCAGACTCAAGCAACAGTCTCCAGGAATGGTTTTCCCTTTTCCGGAAGACTGAAGCTGTCTTGGCTAGAAGCTGAATGTGGTTAAGTATCCCAACAGAAAATTGCTTTAGGATTCTATTTTTGAGCCAGGTTACATGGTGAGTTCCAGGACAGTCTGTGCTACATTGTGAAGAAAAGGCATTTGCCATTCTTTCTTGTCACTGCGGGCCACTGTGTAGGCATTAGTGTCTTGTTAACAGTGTGCTGTTTTGAGGTATGCTTTTTTCCACCAGCCGTATTTCCATAATCCACACAAATAATTCATCCTCAAACCGTTTCACTTATTCGGAGGAAGCCATGCATAATACCACATCTATAAGTTTACATCTAATATCTTTTAAAATCAAACGGTTCAGATACTTTTAAAATATCTAATTCCCAGGAGGGAATTCTTAATTAGAATTAAGTGCACTTCTTAATTAGAACAGGGAGCAGGAAAGCATTTTAAGGGCTGAGAGTGTGGCTCTGTTAATAGGGTTGCATAGCTTGTGTACGGCCCTGGCTTTGGTTCCCAGCACCACATAAACCCTAGGTATGGAGTTGCATACCTTCCTAGTGCTCAGAACAGGAGGCAGTCTTCAGAAGTTACACAATAGTTAGATGCCAACATGGCATTTCAACAACGGCCATAGAAACGGTTAAAATAAAACAACCACACTATTTGTATGAATGAATGGTCTTAAATACTGTAGTGACTTGATATTGGCTTCATACATTTAAAAATCCCATCAATACAGATTTTAACAGTACAATTCCAACTCTTTCTTTTACTTTTAAACGCATAATTTCTTCTCATGTTTTCTTCATATATATTTTATGCTAGGAATTTGATAGCTGATTGCACTTTCTGTGTAATCGTTTTTGTTTTATTTTGTTTCTGTTTTGAGACAGGGTCTCATGTAGGGCAGACTTGCCTTGAGCTTTAGACTCTCCTGTCTCCATCCCCGCGTACTACGATTTCCAAGTGCTAGAGGCATTTTATTAATATAAAGTATAATTAGGATGACAAGACTTTGTATCAAATTCATATATTATTGTAGATCATCAGTTCTCTAATAGTTTTATTTTTGTATTATGAGACTGAGTTACCAACACTGAGAGACTTTGTTAACTGATGTGTGTTTTGTGAGAAAGTCACTGTGTATAGAGACCCATGTCTTGTCCAGTGTGAGTGGATCGTTATCATCTGTGACTGGGAACAATTAAAACCGTTCAGCTAGTGAGCACTTAAAATGTGCTGTGTGACTTTCATGTGTGTGTGTTTGGAATTCCTTGGGCATCTAGAATTGTGCTGGTATTGTTCATGTCTGTTCTTTTAACCTTGTGTTCTTTGCGAGATTAAGTGTTGGGTCCAGTCTGTACTTCCCACACTCTGGAGTGTGGGCTACTTAGAAGGGCACGCGACAGCACTTCATCAGCTCAAGTTCTGATGAAAAGATTTGCTTTTCTCTTCAGTTGTATGAGGCGAGGTCTCTTGTTCTACAGCCCAGGCTGTCCTGGAACACGATGTTGTAGCTTGAGATGGCCTTGAACTCTTCTTGGTCCTCCTTCCTTACGTGCTGGCTGGAATTATAGGCACGTGCCATCAGATCTAGCAGGACACCAACTCCCCCAAGAAACAAATACCAGAGTTGAAAGCCAATCTGTGAATTGGGGTGTGCTCAGAGCAGGGGGCCTGAAGAATGGCTTCTCTGTTTATACCACACCCAAAAGGAAGTTGGTCATGTGTGAGGAGGCTTACAGAACGTTTCGCCTTCCTCTGAACAAATGCCCTACACATCGAAAACAAACAGAACAAAACCAAGAAAAATGTGTCTTTTAACTAAATCAAATAGATGAAGAACAATTGACATATCTATCAAATGAAAGTTGTATTAACTCCGCCTGCAAAGCCCCTAGCTCCAAACAATGAAGAGAGAACACGAGTCCCAGGGCAGAAGGTGTAGCTGCGTGTGAGAACACGTGCCTGGGTCCTGTCCTTAGCGTCGGGAAGACATTCCAGTCCTAGATACCAGCCCCGCCTTGAACTGTGCTCAGCCAGGTGAAACTGGCAATCAAAGCTCAATTTTAGCTGTGACCAGTAGGTGGGGCAAGGAGCATGTTCACGGAGCAAACACACCTGGCTTAGAGCAGGCCAACAGCCTCAGGGAAAGCTCCTCATTGACTCGATCTTTACTACTCAATTGAATGCTTTCTGATGTTTACCCCTTGCTATCCCTAGACCTGAGAAATAGCACGTTCTCATCATCATGCTCTGTTTTAGAGAAAATTCCGTTCTTCTTAAAGAGTTTCTATTGTGTGTAGTATTTGTCCCTTGTCCTACGTTACTCGAGAACCTTTTCCTACAAGCACGTAAATCTGAACTTCTCCCCACCCCTCCTCCCTGCTTCTCGCTCTTGTTAGTTCCCTTTGTTCCTCAGTTTCCCTTCTTCCATACAGTTTCACAGATATATATATAATTTTATATGTCTATAAAATCTAGGAACCACAAATGAGAGAAAATATGATAATTTTTTTTCTGAGTCTAGCTAGATTTGCTCTTATTACCCCCAGTTGTGCCCATCTTCTTGTAATTGCTGTGACTTTGCCCTTTCTTATGGTTGAAAGAATTCTGTGGAGTAAATAGGTCGGATTTGCTTTATCCATCCCTGCAGAGGAAACTTTTGATGGCAGAGTGTCTTGCTTTTGAGACATGTGAGACATTTACTGTGCCTGATCAGCAGCATGCATGCCTGGACCAAGACCAGTTGATAAATGTGTTTAATGTGGCTGTGGGTATTTTATTCTTAACATGGCATTTCCAGATGGAAATGTTTTCTGAAACTGGCTTGTAGGCCTGGAGTGTTGCCATGTTTCTAAATGTTAGTGTAACTTTATGTATTAATGTATATTGGGGCCCAGAATCAAAGTAGAACTTATATCCACAGAATACACATGAAGTAGCAAACTCGGGAGTTGTTAATTTTGTTTGGGTTTTTAGGATCTTCTGATAGGTTGATTTTTATTTAGTGTGCAGTCTTCGGGATGGTAGACATAGAATTTACATGTGTCGTGACTTTTTTTGGTGCCACAGCCACCTATAACTCCCATTTTACCCAACTATCGTATCCTTAAAAACACATCTATTTCATTATTATTTTTTATTTATTTGTCTGTGTTTGAGTATATGGCAAGTGTGTGCTGATGTCCATGGGGACCAGAAGAGGGTATTGGATCCCCTAGGGCTAGAGTTATGGGATGTGAGCTTTCTGACTTGTGTGTTGGGAGCCAAACTCAGGTACTCTGCAAAAGCATTACACACTCTAAACCCTCTTTACTGCTGAGCCATCTCTCCAGTCCTCCATTCATGTTAAAGAACAAATCTATCTGGGTATGACGGGTGGCAAATGCCTGTAATCCTGGCGCTCAGAAGGCCGAAGCAGGAGAACCATTAGTTTTTGTTCTGCCGAAACTTAACTCCTCTTGGCTTTTTTAGCTTTTTTCCTTGTGCTGAGTTTTTTTTTCCTTTTTCTTTTTCTTTCCCCTAACTTGACACAAGCAGGAATCACCAGGGAAGAGGGAGCCTCCGTTGAGAAATTGCTTCCATTAGGTTGGCCTGTAGGCAAGTCTGCGGTACATGTTCTTTTCTTTTTTTTTTCAAGTTTATTTTTATTTATTTATTTATTTATTTATTTATTTATTTATTTATTTATTTATTTATTTAATGTGCATTGGTGTTTTGCCATGGATATCGGACACATGGGTGCTGGGAATTGAGCCCTGGTTCTCTGGGAGAAGAGTCAGTGCTCTTACCTACTGAGCCACCTCTCTAGCTCCACATTTTTTTAATGACTGATGTGGGAGGGTCCAGCCCACTGTGTGTCACCACTCTAGGCGGGTGGCCCTGGACTGTATAAAAAAGTAGGCTGTGCAAGCCAGGGCCATGGAAAGTCAGCAAGTCAGTAAGCAGGGCTCCCCCATGCTCCCTTTGGCTCCTGCCTCAGCCTCCTTCAGTGACGGACAGTGATCAGGATGTGTAAACCAAGCAAGTTCTTTCCTCCTTTAGTTGCTTTTGGTCATGATCTTTGTCATAGCAACAGATAGAGCAAATTAGGACATTTCTCTTGAGAGTTTAGGATGCAATTTAAGTTCAGCGGCTTCATAGTTAGAAAGAAGAAAACGACATCAGAATTTAATTTGTACTTTCTCCCTAAAGAGTATTTAGACATTTTCAGTGGGGATCTAGGGATTGTGGAATTAAATGTTACTTTGGATTTCTGTAAGCAGAGGTCAATAATCTGCCAAAAATAAGGCCACAGTGCTGGCTAGCACTGCTGACTCCTGCACTAGGCTACCAAGGCATACTGTACTGTGGCGCAGCTTCCAGGCCTTTGGCTTGCCTTACCTCCCCACCACACTGATCCTGGGATTTGCATTTTGTCCTGCTGGATCAGGAGCTTTGAGAAAATCCACCTTTCTCTAATGTAAGGTGGAAGCTTTCTCCTTTCCCCAGCATCTTAGCTGCCCTTTCTTTTAATTAAAAGATTTCCCTTCCTAGTGTTGGAAGAGCTTCCTAAAGGTCACACTTAGGAAGAGCTGCAGAAGGGGGAGGTAGATTGCAGGACTTTGTCCTGCTGTAGGAGAAATGGTCTCCTGAAATCCACAGAAACGTGCCTTTTCTTATTTTATTTTATTTTTAGTTTTTGCTCCAGTAGGGACAGGAAGAGAAGAAGGTTTTCTAATGTATTGCCATGGTACCATGCAGTTAAGGATCAGTTTAATCAGAGGGGTGTGTCAGGCTGGCACCTACCAAATGCCATGCACTGTGTAGCAAAAGGAGTTTGAAGAATCCCTTGTGCATTTGCCTTTACACACACAGCGCCTTTCCTTCTACTTAGAAATTACTTGTGCCTGAGCTCGCTATATAACTGCAGCAGTTGCTGCTTGGTTTCTCCCGACCTCGGGAACCACTTCTAAGAGCTCTGTGAGTTCTTTCTTTCCTTCCCACTCTCGTTAGTGCCATGTGTAAATGCTCTCGCGGAAGAAATGATTTTGACATGAAACAAACGCAGCTAGCCCTCAAAACAGAACAGACATGTGTTTCTTTCACCAGCCACCAAAGGAGAATGAAAAGGAGGACAAATTCAAGAGGAGCTTCACAGGCTGGGAAGAGCCCTTACACAGAGACTTTTCACACAGTCGGTACAGTAGCTCCTTCTTCCTTGTGTGGTCAGCATGGGTAAATGACTGTCACCCTTGGAACACAAGAATTCTGCCAGATCTGCTTTTTCTTTTGTGTGAAATGGCAAATCAAACAGTCTTTGCTGGTTAGATTGGGTTTGCCCTTGGTCTAACAAGACAGCTGAAGGGTTGTGTGGCAGGGCTCGGTAAGAGCCGGCATGAGCAAGAGCAGCAGCTTAGTCCTTAGCAAGAGGAGGGGAAATGTTATGTAGATACTGTGTTTGAGTTTTGTGAAATTTGATGTAGTAGTTATACCTAAAGCCTTTTGCCTCGAGGAGAATATGATTATAATTTGATCAAGGGCTCAAATGATGTGGTGGACACATCGTGAAGACACTCGGGTGCCAGGGAAGGACAGCAAGAATGGTAGCTCACTCTGAGCCCTTAGGTGGTGTGAGGAGAGGGGACCTTAGCACAAGGTGGAGTCAAACTTTAGCAAGAATAGGCAGAGTGAGCCGTAGCTTACATTTGTTTTGTCTGCCTGCCTATCTGTCTTCTTCCCTCCTTCCCTTCTTCTCTCTTCTTCTCTCCTCCCTTTCTTCCCTCCCTCTTTCCCTCCCTTCCCCCCATGCCTATAACCCAACATTCAAAAGGATTTTTTTTTCCCCAACAGTTGACTTTTGTTTTTGTCTGATGTGACTTGGAACTTGGCTGTTTCAGTGATTGCTGGGATGCATCAAGTGTTTGAGTCCGAGATCTGTTCATTTGTGTGGTTGGTAAGTTTTGGAGTGGGAGTAGGATCTATTTCAAATAGACTTTTCTGTACTCATGTAATTGATTATATTGAAGATCCTGTCTACTCTCTAAGGGCTTCACTGAAGTTAAACAAGATCATTGAATGAAAATGAGTTTGGAAAGATGTCTGATTTGGGGATGTAGCTTGCCAAGCGTACATCGGACTGAGTTCAGTTTTCCAGCATTGTTCAGTTTCTGGCTCTAGACAGTTAGTCTCTGTCTTCTCTATCAGTAATCATAAGAACCTTCCCAAGGCCTTTAGATACTGAGATATTTTACATTCTTTTCTTTTTCATTTCAGTCTCATTCTGTAGCCCTAGGTTAGCCTTGAATTTACTGTGCATCCCAACTTGACCTTGGACTTGAAATGATTCGCCTTATCCTTTTGAGTGTTGGGGTTATAGGCATGGGTGACCACATGCAGAGAAAGTTATTTTTTTTCACAGTAAAATTTTGCTCAGTGAAGAGACATATCTGCACTTCAAGATATTTTCATTCTGTTTCTGCCTATAAGACCTTGGAAAGTCCCTCCCTGCACCTTGTTTTATTTTTAAAGCCCAGATAATTCAATGGAAAATGGATGTTCTAAAAGAAACAGTATTGTTTCAGTCTAATTTCCATTTTTCCTCCCTGGATTTATATTATAGAGGAAACTTGTAAAGCCACTAGTAGGAAAGGCTCCCTTCAAAATAGAAAAGGAAGCTGGTCGTGGTGGCATATACTCATAATCCCAGCTCTCAGGAGACTTGCTGCTAAGTTTGAGGCGAGCCTAGGCTACACAGCAAGACTTTGTCTCAACTCTACCACATTACCCACTAGTAAAACTTCAATCAAAAGCATTGAAAGAATTAATACACCCAAACCTGGGGATGCTGGCTGGTAATCGTACCTACTCTGGGGACTTAGTCCAGAGAATCTCAAGTTCAAGGCTTGCATGGGCATCTTAGTGAGATGTAGTGATGAGGCGAGCAGGCCTGCTTTTTGTCCCTCCCGGCTCCCACACGGCTAGCTTTACACCCGAAATAACAACACACAAATTGTATTCATTTAGACACTGCTTGGCCCATTAGCTCTAGCCTCTTACTGGCTAACTCTCACATCTTGATTAACCCATTTCTAATAATCTGTGTACCATCACGAAGTGGTGGCTTACTGGGAAGATTCTAACCACCATCCGTCTTGGGTAGGAGTAGCATGGCATCTGACTGACTCTGCTTTCTTCTTCCCAACATTCTGTTCTGTCTACTCCACCCACCTATGTTCTGACCTATCAGGTCAAGCAGTTTCTTTATTAATTAACCAATGAAAGCAACACATAGAAAGAAGACCCACCTACATCAGTGAGATCCTGCCTGCCTCAAAATAAAAAATAACAAAAGGTAGTAGGTACAGCTCAGCTATGGCATGTAGCTAGCATGAGGGATGCCTTAGGTTCAACCCCAGTTCTGTCAAAAAGAAGAAGAAGAAGGAGAAGGAGGAGGAGGAGGAGGAGGAGGAGGAGGAGGAGGAGGAGGAGGAGAAGAAGAAGAAGAAGAAGAAGAAGAAGAAGAAGAAGAAGAAGAAGAAGAAGAAGAAGAAGAAGAAGAAGAAGAAGAGGAATAATCAGAATCAGAATCAGAATCAGAATCAGAATCTAAACCTTGCATGGCAGTGTTTGTCTGTAACCCTAGCACCTGGGAAGCCTGGGGCAGAGGATTTGGAGTTTGAAGTCATTCTCTGTTACCCAGTGAGGCCCTGTCTCAACAATAAAGACTATTGAAGCTATTTTGTGCATTGGCTGAAGTGTATTAACACAGACAAGAACTGCAAGAAGGTATCATGATCCTTGTTTTGCAAGTGTTGCCAGGGAACTGGATTTTTAAAAGTTTTAGACATGTAGGCTTCCTGAAGCCACTTACCTTGGTAACTGGCATCTTATCAGAACTGACAGCTACATGGCACCAGGGACATTAGTGAAGAGTCTTAAGTAATAGACCCTTCAGAGGAGCTGATGAGATGACACTTCCTTTGGGGAGCTGCTCAGCTTTCTTGGATCAGGATGGATGAATGGCATTTGGCAGGGTCGCTTTGCTTTGCTTCATCTCTCTGGAGATATATGAGCACCCCTTTAAGGCTGCTGTGTAAGGACACGGGGGAATTTAAGAAACTTTGCTTGATCAGGAGCTGGTTAAGGACTGGGTTCAATAAATTCACAACATCTTGAAGATAGGAACCTCTTCAAAAGTATAAACCACGAAATGTTCCTAGCAGCTAGCCACCTGTCGACACCCAGGTCTAGACAGAAGCAGGAGTGACTGCTGGGGGGGAGGCAAGGGGGCATGCACAGAAGCAGAAGTAGCCGCATATGGGAGAAGAGGGTGTACAGAGGTAGTCTACAACTGTGTCTGGCAAAACCAGCCCCCTTGAGTAATATATATGTCACCCCCAAATGGGGAGTGGGAGCTCTCCTCACTGCACTGCTTCATGGGTAGAGGCTTTGAGCTCCCAGCTAGCTGGTTTGAATTTTTGATGCAAAAATAAACCTTGCTTTTGCATTCTGGACTCGACTAGATTCTGGTGGTGGCCTCTCTGCGGGTCTCAACTTGGGCATAACAGCTGGCAAATTGTTAACAGATGGATTGAGTGATGGATTTGGGGAGGAGGTGGATTTAGTTAAGGAGGGAAAAGTTTAGCCAATACCTTGATAGCAAGAGACTAGAAAAGCTGTGGTTAGAACTCTGAGTATGAAAAAGAAACAAACCTTATACTATTTTATTATTATTGAGATGTGCGTTTCCCATGTTGTCTAGGTTGGCATTGAGCTCTTGCCCTGGCCTCCTAAGTGTGTACTACCACTCCACACCGCACCACACCATAGCAGTTTAAGAACAAAGCCATTACCAGAGGAAGGAATTCTAAATGTTTATTGCAAGCTTTATTCCTGCTGCAACCCATACAAGCCCACAAAGACACTAGTGTTTAGCAAGAGAGTCACAGGTTTCCTCCTCCTCCTCCTTCTTGGTCCCGGTATTATACTTAGGTCTCTCACATGCTAGGGAAATGCTCTGTCACTAACCTACACCCTAAACTCTTTTTCCTTTTAATTTTGAGACAGATAACAGAAGCCTAGCACTAGGCCTTGCTGTTTGTTTTTGCAAGGTTTCTTACTCTGTATCCAGGGCTGGCTAGCTCAGCCTCTCAAGCCCTGCTATTACAGACACGCACTACTGCTGCTTGGCTTGGCTCCAAGTGGATTTTCTTCTTAAATATTTATTTATTATTTTATGAATACGTGTGTATGCTGGAGTGTATGTACCATACACACATGTGCAGCTTCTCACAGAGCCACAAGAGGACCTTGAATTCCCTGAACTGGAGTTTACTGGTGGTAATGAGCTGCCTACTGGTACTGGGGGCCAAATCTGGGTCCTAGGAACCAGATCCTCCGGAAGAACAGCAAGTGCTCTTAATTGATGAGCCATCTCTCCAGTCTCTCCAAACAGATTTTTATTTCAGGAAGTAGGGTGCTGCTGCAACAATTATCTTAAAACATAGAAGTGTCCCCTGGCCTGGGTAATGGGTGATGACTGGAAACATTTGGGGATGCATATTAGGGGTCTAAATTGTCTTGAGACTGTCATTGGAAACGTGAACCCTAAAGATAATTCAGGGTGGATCTCAGGTAGAAAAGAGGGGTATGCTGCCAGACGTCGGGAAACTAGTGAGCTTTGTTCTAAAGTGGCAGAGACCTTGGCCACATCCTGGTCTCCTGTTGGTGTTTGTGTGTCAGTGGACAAAGAGTTGCTCACCCTACTGTTCTGAGAATAAAAGTGTTGCCACACTCTTCCCTCTTAGTGGAACACTGACTGGTCCTTTCTGTTCCTGAGTTGCTGGGATTAAAGGTGTGACCCACAATGAGCTGATGGAGAATTTTAGATTGTCCACCCTGAGTAGTTATCTATTGAAGGACTTCCTTAATCTTCATCTTCAAGTCAAACTGACCCCTGCCTATTAGAAGTAAAACAGTACTTGTTTCAGTTGAGGCCCTCTGTGTGTTCCAAATTTTCTTGTGGTTTGCGTTGTCACTGGGCAGGATGATAGCACAGCAGTACTCTGATGGTAAGTAACCTAACTGGATTTCTGTTGCTTTATGAACACTGCAACCCATGATGGGCTTTCAGGTATAAAGCATTACTGTGGAAATTACCAGTGTGGCTTTGAAATGATGTCAAGAAAAAAGCAACGCCTTGTTTATGGAATACTGCATTTTTCAGTATTGCCACGTTCTGTGTCCATGTCTGTATAACGAGGCAAATGTCTCCTATGCTTTATTTCTTCTTTCTACTCTCCTCTGGTGGGTGTTCCTCTGGCCCTCACATTTGAGTAGGAGCAATGAGATCCTAGTTTGGTGACACTTCTAATTTGAGATTAGAGAGTTGTTTATCTGCAGGAGGCCAGCCTGCTTTGAACACTGAGTGACTGATACTGAATGATGATACCATCAGGGCCCTTGGTTCTCTCCAGGTCTCTCAGTGACTGATACTGAATGATGATACCATCAGGGCCCTTGGTTCTCTCCGGGTCTCTCAGTGACTGATACTGAATGATGATACCATCAGGGCCCTTGGTTCTCTCCAGGTCTCCCGGCTTTTATTTCCGTGTTTGTTTTCCTGCAGAAACATCCTCTCAGGTGTTCCCAGCCACAGTTGTGTCTTACATCAGGATTATTATCTTCCCAGGCTCACAGTTTGCCATGTGCTTTAGCTGCTCGGAGATCTCAGGCTAACTGGAGAAGCTTCTCTGAGTTTTATCCAGTGGGACAACAAAAGAATATTGGGTTTTCCCACAGTAAAGCCTGCTAACACTTTCAGCTCGAGTTCTCGCCCCCATTCTCATCAGCCCCAGGTATTAGTTGACTTACGTGGCGGAATTAACTCACTAAATAACTTTAATCAGCCAGCGTCTTCGGGTATTCAGAATTTTATGGAGATGTCAGCCTTGAGGCTTGAGGTTGCATTTGTAATCTCTAGATTTTAATATAAATGACCATTTTCTTGCTTTTGTAACGAAGCTTATGATATTTGATGACTGAAAGAGATCATGAAAGGCCATTTAGTCCATCCTTTTAGGAAAGTTTTGCAGTTTCATTTAGGTGAGAATTATTGATTAATGTAAAATTTGTTGGGTGAATGATTGATGGGAAACTCAGATTTACGAGGGCCAGAGTAACACTAAAGCAATGTCCTGGATAGACATAGGGACAAATCTATACCATGAGTGGATTAGGCCGGTCATTCGACCCTTCTGCAGTCATCTTGTTAGTTGTGCTGGGGTTTCCCTTTGTCTGTCAACTGATGTGATATAACACTGTCTAGGGGACCATGTATGGCACATAGTAGCCAAGACATATTTGATTGTGATATAATACTGCCCAGGGACTGTGTATGGTACATTATTGTCAAGACATATTTGACTGAGCATTTAGGTAACACTGGAAACTAAAAACAAATCTACAAGAAATTTAAGAAAAACAGAGATGAAGCTGGACAGAAGATAGACTTTCCGTATGCTCCCTGTTCTGGCCTTGTCAATAAACGGACACACTGCAAAGAGAGCTTGTGCTGGCTTTCAGTGACGTAGGATAGTGAGCAGAAAGCATTGGGGACTTGCTAGAAGAAACAAGCAATAAAGGAATTTGTCTTGGAGTGATGGGGCTAGAAGTAGTCTGTGTGGCCTGGGTGTGGTGGCACATACCTGTAACCTCAATACTCAGGAGGATGGCCTGGGTGTGGTGGCACATACCTGTAACCTTGAACTTGGGAAACTGAAGCCTGAAGCTTCAGAATCTGAGAAGAACCTGGACTGCATAGTTAGATTCTCTCAGAAACAGAACTGAACCAAGCTTTCAAATAGTATGTGTGCTATAGGAAATGAAATGTATTGAAATGGAAAGTTAGACCATGCTTACTTAACAAAATGTGTAAGTATAACAGAAGAAAGGATTGGGTCTATGTGTGCTGTGGTGCTCTCTCGGTGATGAGAAGTAGTTTTTCTACTGTACGGCCTTGTGTATAAAACACCAATAGCTCAAATGTGGGTTTTAAAATTTATCTTAGTTTTTGTCTTTATCATTTTCTACAAGGCAAATGTCCTGTTTCTGTGTTAGTAAAGTGTTATTTTTAAAAATTATTTTAATTAATTCTTCGAGAATTTCATATAATACATTTTGATTATGTTCACGCCTCGATTTTGACCTTGACTCCTTCCAAATCCTCTTCACCTCCTTGTTCTCGTCCCCTACTCTTTAATAATCTGTTGAGTACAATTTGTGCTGACCATATACTCCTGGTAGTGGGGCCATCCAGTGGAGCATGGTGGCCTACCTGGAACCACACTCTGACTTTATTCCCGCAAAGCCATCGCCTCCCTACAGGTCTTACTCTGTAGCCTAGGCTGCCTCTAATTCACGGTGATGTTGGAATTATAAATATGTGCCACCACACCTAGCTAATTGGGTTTTTAAACTCATATTTAACTGCTGTATAAAGCTAACTGCTGGTTGGCTTGGATATATTTCTCTAGTTTTACTTGCTTACTAAGGATATTATAATCTTTTGGACTCTGCTTTGAACTATGTATTTAGATTCTACATGCATGTGTCCTATAAAGGGCAACACTTTTTTAAAAAATTTTATTTATTTATTTTTTAAGATTTATTTATTATGTATACAACATTCTGCCTCGATGTATGCCCACACGCCAAAGGAGGGTACCAGGTCTCAGTACAGATGGTTGTGAGCCACCATGTGGTTGCTGGGAATTGAACTCAGGACCTCTGGAAGAGCAGCGAGTGCTCTTAACCTCTGAGCCATCTCTCCAGCCCCAGAGCAACACTTTTTATTATGGAAAGTTTCAAATCTACAACATATGGACTAACTGTACACTGAATTCCCACTACTCACCACCCCAGCTCAGCAATGGTCATGTAAGTAGTTTATTTCTGGCCGCCATTCCTTTCCATGCACTATTTGAACCCACTGATCCTTCTCGATGGCTTGCAATTTATTTCTTGAAACAATTAAGCGGTCGTTTCTAAGTATACTGTAGGATTTCTTACAATCTGTTGTTCTCTGCATGCTTCCTTTTAATGCCCATGACTAGAAACACTCAAGAATGTCTCTGAGTTGAGTTCCCATTAAAACATATTTGTGAGGTACATTTGCAAATATCTGTAAATTTCCAGGGAGAGCTGATTTCTATTTTGAAATAATCAAAATTATTTATTATTAATGTGTGTGTGTATGTGTAATGTATACCATGTGCCATAGTACACATGCAGAGGTCAGAGGACAACTTTCCTGAGTTAATCTCTCCTTTCTTCTTCATATGGGCGTCAGGGATGGTACTCAGGCTTGTGCATCAAGTGCGGTTATCTTGAGTCATCTTGCCAGGTTCTGGTCCTACAGTCTTACCCATCCTATAGCCTCAGTTATTTCAAGTAGATGAAACAGTCATTTTAAGTGGGGCTAGGTCAGGCAGAATGTACCGATTTCCTTTTCATACTCATTAGAAAGTCACCCTGAGATAATGCTCTGATATACTGAGGTTCTTTGGAAATATTGCTTAGGATCCTCATTTACAAATTCAGTTTTTAGCATTACACCTATATTCTGTTATTTTCCTTACTTTACTGTAGAGACTCCTAAGGTCAGGATCCCACTGTCTGACTATTGATTTGTCTCTATTGATTGCAGGGGGAAGATGACAGTGATTCAGAGATCCATGGAGAAGAGAACGATGAGCAAGGAAATTTTTCTAGAAGGAAGATTGTCTCTAACTGGGATCGATATCAAGATACCGAAAAAGAAGTCAGTGATGAAAGTGGAGAATCCCAGCGGGGGACAGACTTCAGTGTCCTCCTGAGCTCTGCAGGTATGAGTTCTAGTGTGTGCTGGCTGCTTGCCGGGAAGACTGCATAGACATTTGTTTCTTTTGAAATTGCTTTAAAATATTATAGTGTATGTGTGAGTGTGTATGTGGGTGTGTATACTTGTGCCGTGATATGCATGCAGAGGTCAGAGGACAACCTGCAGGACCTGGTTTTCTCATTCTACTCTGTGGGTCTCAGACATAGAACTTAGTTGTCTGACTTGGCAGCAAGCATCTTTACACACCAAGTTCTCTTGCTGGCCCTTGCCTAGAAGTTCCAATGCCTGCGCTAAACTAAGAATAATAATTGATGAACCTATTCTGAGTAGGAAAAGTTGCAAGGGTATTAAATTGTAAGCCAGAAGCACAAGATTCAGTCTGGTGCTGTGAACTGATGTTGCTCATAGCACAGCCCCTTTAGCTGTGGATTTGAAACGCATTCCACTCTAACTACTCAAGACCTCAAACCCTAAGTAATTGTGTTGGTCAACTGAGTGCTTCCATCTTCTTACCTGCACTTCAGCCAATTATAATTTATGAACACTTTTTATTCAAGGTAGGAGGAAGGAAACAGTAAAAATGTAGCTGGCTAGTTAATTCTTATCAGCTATTTGGCTAAAAGATCTTGGAGGAGAAAACTGAAATAATGCAATTAAATTAACTTCTATTCTGCATGTGGGTTTAATGCAATCAGTTGTATAGTTAATTATTTGAAGAGTATCTGGCAATAAGAGATACTGCATAAATGTTTGAATTCAATTAAAATTCTAGTCTAGCCCAGCAGGCATGTTCTTTGGCTTATGATTTTGGTTATTTCTTTTAGCATTTTATTTACATAATTTAGAGCAAGGCACATGGCTGAATCCTCTGTTATTTTTTGGTGGTAGTCTGCTTACTGATTTCTTCGAGGTTTGATTATCTCTGTCTTGGGAGATTGCAGTTGACATGTCTTTGCTGTGCTCTTCTGTTTCCCTTCCTCTGCTACTGGTTTATTGGCTTCCCTCTGCAGCACGACACTGGGAAGAGCCGCCCTGCCTTTTCATGCATGCTGATTTCCTGCTGAATTATATTTCATTCTCTAATTGTAACATTGGAAGAACACCCTCCGACACACATTCCCTGCTCCATACAGTGATTCTGATTTTTGTACTGTGTGTATATATATATATATATATGTATATACATACATACATACATACACACACACATTAAATTATGGCAGTTGCTTGGGGGTAGGAATCAGTGGGGAATGGCTGTTGCAGTTTTATAGAGTGGCCAGAGAAGATCTTACTGAGAAGGTAACATTTGACTAAAGTTCCGAGGAAGCTGAGGGAGGAAGCATTGTGGATATACCTACAAGAGTCCTCCAGGCAAAGACAGCAAGTTCAAAGGCTTTGAGGGAAGAATGCTAATGGATCATCTCTACTTAGAATTTATTTCCATGTATAACAGTTAACTTTGCGGATTGGTAATCGAGGAGGAACTTTCTTTCTCCCCCATTTGGTGTTCACTTGTGTTGACAGATCCACCCTGGAGCGTTGTTTACTGTTACCCAGGGAAGTTAAGGATCCAACACTTCCAACTTTGAGGAATCTCTAGAGAATTCTAGTGAATGTGCATGAATGTTCATAGATGATTGCTCAGGGGCTCTCAAGTGGAAGCATATCTACTAATAGTGAAAAGAATGCTCAGAGGTATGAGTGAGTCTCTCAGACATCCTGTTGTGCAAAAGAAACATCGCACACCTGTAGGAGACCTCAGTGTGGTTCTGTTTAAACATGGGACCCAGCTGAGCTGGTGTTCACCTGTGATCCGGTGCCTGGAAGGCTGAGGTGGAGGGTCACCTCATTAGGCTACACATTGAGACTGTATCTCAAAGGATCAGACACAAGACAAAGTTAACTGTGTTATTTAGGAAGGAGAGGAGAGGTAGTGGTTAGGGAGAGGCATACATCAGATGTGTAGGCCTGGCCACTCCTGTGATGTTGGTTGTGCTCCGTTTGCCTGGATGATGGTTACCTTGGCTTAATAATTATTCTTTAAATTGTTCAAATGTATTTGTATTTTTGGGGGGGAGGGTTTCAAGATGAGTTTCTCTGTGTAACTGTTCTAGCTGTCTTAGAACTCATTTGGTAGACCAAGTTGGCCTTGAACTCACAGAGATCTGCTACCTCTGCTTCAGGAGTGTGGGAATTTTAATTTTACAAGTCTTCCAATAAAATACACTCTTTTGTAGAACTCATCAACTTGTACAGACAGCACTGCCTGCCTTGAGTCTTTAGCCCTGGCTGGCAGCATCTATATTCTTATTTCCAGAGGACATGGGAAGACATATGGTTTGTTCGAGGTCATACTCATTCTGGTGGGACAGGGAATTTGCAGCTGTCTGTTCTTCCTGTAAGCCTCCGAACAAGATAATTAGGTCACTAGCTTTTGTTTCTAAATAATGTTCTTCTAGTCTTCAGGTATGCTTTAAGAATTGGGTAATGGGGGCTAGCAAGATGGGTCAGTGGCTAAGAGCACTTGCTGAAGACAAGGGCTCAGTTCCCAGCACCCACATGGTTGTTGACAACCATCTGTAACTACAGATCCAGGTGATCCAGTGCACTCTTCCAGCCTCTGCAGGAGCCACCCCTGCATGTGGTACACACACATGTATGCAGGCAAAGCATTCAGACACATGGAATAAATAAGTTTAAAATAAAGTTTGGAAGTGGGCTGGTTATGGTGGTGCATGCCTTTAATCCCAGAACTCCGGAGGTAGAGGCAGGAGGATCTCTGTGAATCTGAGGATAATCTGGTGAGCTTCTGGACATCCAGAACTATATAGAGAGACCCTGTCTCAAAAAAAAAAAAAAAAAAAAAAAAAGAAAAAGAGAGAGAAAAAGAAAAAAACATCAAAAACAAAAAAAAAACCAAAACCAACAAAAAAACCCCCAAACCAAAACAAACAACAACAACAACAAAACCAACCAAAACCAATAACAGCAAAAGTTTGGAAGTGGTAGCCTGTGCTCATGTACCTTCAGGGTTAAATTGGTATAAATAATAAGTCTTCAAGCAGATTTCTTTTCTTTCTTACCAACTCCCATCCCAATAGTCAGTCACTGAGTTCATGCCATGAACACTGTCGGTTCCTTTCAAGATGCCACTCATTACCAGAGTTCCAAAGTGTTCATATTGCAAGCACAACAGTAGGCTAAAACTGAAGATAAACGTGGAAGAAAAAATTAGGTCTGAGTGTATCAGCTCTGTTTTATTTTTAGTGAAAATATGAAAATGACATGATTAGATAAGTTCGCTCATAGAGTTATTGAAGAACCAGTCTATCTCCATCTTAGACTTAAGAGTCATCGTATAATAGTAAAGACAAACTAGGCTCATTCCTGTTTATGGTTAAACCTCTGTTTTTCAAGAACTGGGCTATGTCCCACCTGTAACCTTAACTACAAATGGTTCTGTACTGCCCGTTCCAGGAATGGTAATTATGTCTTTGTTTCAAAAAGTTGTTTATAACTATCTTGTAACCGACCTTTGTTTCAGAAGGTTAGATGACCGCCTATGACTCCCTTGTTATGCCCACCTTCCAACCATGTCTTTATGTCAGGAGGTCTTTAGATCTAACTTGTTTGTCCTGCTGCTTTAACCTGACCTGTTTTGCCTGCCAAATCCCCGTTTGGACCACCTCCCCATCCTTGAGCTATAAAACTTTGTCTTCCTCACATCCAATGCTGACCTCTCAAACCCCATCTTAGAGGAAGGCTGCCCATGTACACGAATAAAAAAGTTTGCTTTAATGAATTGCTTTTGTGTTGGTTTTAAAGAAAATGGTTCCCATAGGTCCAGAAGGAGTGACACTATTAGGAGGTGTGACTTATTGGAGTAGGTGTGGCTTTGTTGGAGCAAATGCATCACTAAAGGGTGGGTTTTAAGGTCTCAGGACAAGGCTGGCCAGTGTGTCACTGTCTTTTCCTGATGCCTGTGGATCAAGATGTAGAACTCTCAGTTTCTTCCCCAGTACCACGTCTGCGTGCATGCTGCCCTGCTTCTTGCCATGGCCATCGATAATGGGCTAAACCTCTGAAACTGTAACCAGCCTCAATTAAATGTTTTCCTTTATAAGAGTTTCTGTGGTCATGGTGTCTCTTCACAGCAATAAAACCTTAACTAAGACAGCTTGCTTTAATTCATTTGGCCATGATGATTTGGGTTGGTGGTCTTTTTCTTTCCATCTTTGGAATTAACATCTATATGCGTATTTTTATTTAAAGCCTTTACATATCTTCCTCAATGTAACTGTGAAAAGTTACTTTGTGGGAAAGATTTTAGTTTTAATTATATTTCGTTTCCCCACTCTGTTCTTACATCACCTGTTTTGACTGAAAGGGAAAAGAAGATACTGTGCTAGTAGCCTGTGCTTCTAAACCGTGGACCTTTCTTTCTCTTTAGCAGTGGAGCAGTTTCGCTGGTTCAGTTCATGGATCTCCCCACCCCCACCTTTTTATGTGGTATGTGGTTTGTACTTAGAGTACCTTTCCATATCTTGGGAAGGAAATTTAGTAAGGGAACCCTCCCATAGGTATGTGGATAATCTGAGAAAACAAAACAAAACAACCCAGCAACAAAACAACAACAACAAATAAAACCATTTAACTTAAAAAAGTATTGCAATGCCAAAATAATCTTTCTTACACTGGAATATAGTAGTGGGTCAAATCTGATTTTCCCTTTTAAAATAACCTCAAAAAGGTAAGAGCAGCCGAGGCCTCAGAACTTGTTCCCTGTTGCTGTGGAGCAGGTTCTTTGAGTGGTTGGTGGTCCAGCCGCATCCTTTGAGTGGTTGGTGGTCCAGCCACATCCTTTAAGTGGTTGGTGATCCAGCCGCATCCTTTGAGTTGTTGGTGGTCCATCAGCATCCTTTGAATGGTTGGTGGTCCATCAGCATCCTTTGAGTGGTTGGTGGTCCAGCCGCATCCTTTGAATGGTTGGTGGTCCATCAGCATCCTTTGAGTGGTTGGTGGTCCAGCCGCATCCTTTGCTCCACAGCAGTCAGTTTTCTTTCTCTGAGACTGTGCTTATTGGACTCGGCCTGGGAGCCTCGTTCCCTTCCTTTTCTTTTGTCTTTATGACATTTTGGCTCCTATTTGCTTAGGGATCCTGTAGATGTCTGTGAGTTTCTTTAATGCTTCCTTTTGCTCCTTTGCTCCCATATTTCCCACATCGGTTCCTTGTTCCGCTTAAGTTACCCTTGTGGGCCTTTTCTGCTTTATTTGGTGCTTCTTGAATTTTTTCATTAAGTCAAATTATTGTCTCTTTTTCTCCTCCGCTAAAGTGTGTCCATTTTTATTTCTCCATGCATTCATGAAAGTATGTGCGGATCTTTGTGTGGTTTGGTCTTCTAAGTCATCCAGCGGTTTTACCAAATAGCCAGTTTAGAGATTCAGTTCAGCTCCTTAGCTCCTTATTACTTCGGTTCTTTCTGCCCTTGCTTAGGGTTATTTACCTTTTGCTTTGTTTTGCCCCCCTCCCCCTTTTAAAGTAATCTTCCTTGGAAAGTATTAGGCGGTTTGTGCCTTTACATCAGAGTGTCCGGGCTATGAGTAAGGTCTGTATAAAATTTTTAGCAGATTCAGTACCTTAAACATCATGAGTGGAGAATACCTTGTACTCAGCCTTACGTTCTAGTATTTCCAGTGTTACAAGGTTACACCAGATGGGTCTGTTTGCATCTTTTTCCTAATGGTCATTAATGGTCTGATAGTTTGTACTCAACAGAAAGGTTTGTTTTTAGTTTTATCTTCATATATTTCCAAAAGTACTATCCAGTTTGCTCAACACTGCTACTGTTATATTAAAGTCTGTAATATAGACTTAAATTTTATGATTTTTATTTTATATGTATTGGTGTTTTGTCTACATGTATGTATGTGCACCACATGCATAGACCAAGAGAGGGTATTAAATGCTCTGGAACTGGACTTATGGGTGGCTGTGAGCATCTGTGTAGGTTCTGGGAACTGAACCCAGGTCCTCTGCTAGAGCAGCCAGTGCTCTTAACCTCTGAGCCATGTCTTCAACTTCTGAAAATGTTTTTGTGACATCTATAAATTTCTTTGTGTGCTGATGGGATATGCACACCAGGAGCACGTGGAGGCCAGTGAATTTTACTCTGTTCAGTGTCGGCACTAACACCAGTGAATTTTACTCTGTTCAGCGTCGGCAGCTGTACTTCCAGTCCCCTGGGCCAGTGGGTGTCACAAGACACAAGAGCAGTGCTTGTGACTGCACAGTCTTTAAGTTCATTTTCGAGCTGAGTGTTGGTTTGCTCAGATAATTAAGATTTTTTTTATAGTTTTTTTTTTTTAATGTCAGAATTTCTCTGTGTAGCTTTGTAGCCTGTCATGGCACTTGCTCTGTAGACCAGGCTGGCCTCTTCCTCCTAAGTACTGGGATTAAAGGTGTGTGCCACTATTGCCCGGCTGATTATTCTTATTTCTAGTAAGAGAAAATTAGCAAGTCTTTTTTGGGTTTGACTTATATTCCAGATACCCTTCAGGCTGACAGGTGTCTACTTAACCACACCGTCAAGTCTGGGTGTTATCCTAACAGCATGTAGCACGTTCTTTTCAATCACTCCTGCCTCCTTTCTGCTTGGCTATAATACCTGCTTGTCTTAGTAACTGTTCTATTTTTGTGAAGACACACCATGACCATTTAATTGGGGCCTGTCTACATTTTCAGATGGTTACTCTATTATCACAATGGCAGGAAATACGGCAGCAGCAGGTGGGCATGGTACTGAAGAAGCAGCTGAGAGCTTCACAGCCTGGTCCTCAAGCAGCACGCAGGAGGGGGAGGGTAGGGGAAAGAGAGAAGGGAGAAGGATTGGCACAGCTTTTTGAAACCTCAAAGCCCACCCCTAGGGACACACCTCCTTCATCAAGGCCACACCTCCTCATCTTCCCCGACAGCTCATCAAATCAGCTGGGAACTAGGCTGTAAATACATGAGCCTGTGGGGGCCAGGCTCATTCAAAACACCACACTGCTCTTCTTCTCATGGAAAAGATCACCAGGGGGCTGCGAAGATGGCTCAGCAGGAGAAGTGCTTGCTACACAGGCATGAGAACCTGAGTCTGGATCCTTAGCATGCGCATGAGAACCTGTGTGCTGGTGGGGGAAGTGGAGCTAGGAGAATGGCAGGGCCTGATGGCAAGCCATTTCAGCCTATTTAGTAAGCTCCATGACAGTGAGAGGCTCTGCCACAGGAAACGATGGGCACGGCACTGGAGGATCAGCACCTGAAGTTTATCTCTGCCTCCATTCACATGTACACACATGTATATACACACTCACACACATATGCATGTTGCACACACAAATAGTCATTATGTTTAGTGGAGTAGAGGACAGAAATACACGCTTGTGGTCTTGCCGTGTTGAAGTTGGGGTTGATTTTGTTCCCTCTACTTGTTCTTAGGAGAGAGGAAAGAAAAAAAAACAAGTGTGTTTCTGGAAAAGTATCTAAAAAGGTTGTTGTAGGATAGCTTTTGTAAAGAGTAAAAAATGAATGATTTAAAAGGTTCTGGAAAGGCAGTTAACTTGACAGTAAAGAGTCGTGTATTCCAGTAGAGAGCTGCAGTGTAGGGTGGCTGTGCAGGCAGGAGACAGGAACTTGACTGAGAGCCGTCAGGTGATTGGAGTTCTGTTACAGACTCTGAGAGGGGAACTCATGGCCCCATCCTTAAACAGACAACTGAGTTAGAAATATCTTTGTTTTAATCTAGTATGGTTTGTGAGGATCATGTAGAATTATCTAAAAAGATATAATGTGAGGATCGCAAACTGCAAAATATCTAATTTCTGACATCAGGTCATTAAAATAGGTATGCCAGAATATACAGTATAGTGCAGATGTATATAATCCGAATACAAAGACAATGGTCACTATCTTGTTTTCTTTTCATATATAAGGTCAGGGGCGGAGGGAGGTTTACTGACTTGAACCTTTGCAACTATGAAGGTGACCCAAGGAACCTCAAACTTAGCATGAGGAAAGCAGAATCTGTGATGGAAGGTTTATCATGCTAAGCAAAAGAAGTTGAGCGGTAATTTAACAGTGATGTCACATATATTTTAAGACATAAAGACAAAGACAAACAATTAAATGTGTGTAATGAAAGCGTTGGGAATTTGCACGAGTGTCTGTGTGCATCTCACCCTTGAGTGTCGGTGGGAGTTGGGTATCATCCTCCTGGGACTCTTCTAGAGTGCATTTGATTGAGATGTGTTCAACTGTGGTCCTTTCCACTGTGTAGGCAAATAAATTTTATTTTCCTGACCCCTTTTAACCTTTAATAGTTCTATAACATCTTCAAACCAAGAATGTCAAACATAGTGAGCATTCTTAGCAATTTTAGGGTTAAAGTCATTAAGAAAGAGAGATATGTGCATATGGTACTGTGGGACCTAATGATGATAAGACACCTTAAGTGAACAAGATGATAGATGCTGCCATTTCCTCAACGCCTATCAAGTGCAGACCCCATATGAAGTATCTAAGACTCTTTTTCTGCTTCATTAAGCCTTAACCTTAACCAACTATGGTAGATTTTGTTATCTCTGTGTGTGTTGAGGCTAAGCCTTAGCTGTACCACAGTCAAAGAACAACTCATCCCCGTTAGTCCTTACCTATCATCAATGACTGAAATATAAAAGTGTTCCATTCCCCTCAGGAGTGGTTTTTTGGATACACAGACAAGACCTACATATGTGACTCTACACCTTAACAGACGCACACAGACTGGAAGTTAAGGGATGGGAAGGTATTCTGAGCAAATGGAAACACTGCCCACTCTGCCTGGCTTTGGATTGATCTATTTTGTCAGATAGCGAATAGCACCTCTTGGTCTCCTAGTTTTGTTTGCTCACAGTACCTTTTCCTTTCTGTTTATTGGAAAGTTGTGCCTGGTTGTGATGTTGAGGGGCAGAGGCAATAGATAGATGGATCCTACTTTTTAATCTAATATGTTGGTCTGTGTTGATCTGCGCTTTTTGATTAGGGAGTTGAGATCATAAATGTTCAGAGTTAGTATAAAGAGGTGTATATTAAAGAGGTGTATATTAATATATTAATTACTGTCTTTTTTTTAAGGTTTTGTAGTTTAGTGCTTTCCTCCTTCTCACTTGCCTAACTGTGGTTCTAACATGATTCATTCTTTCTTGTGGCTTTATGGGTGAATTCATTTAGTTTTCTTCATTCTGAAGGATTCTTTCATATTTCTTCTGTGGAGCTGGTTTAGTGGTTGTGAATGTGAATCCCTTTAGTCTGTTCCTACTTTAGAAAGTTTTCCTCTACCTTTAGATTATGACAGCTGGGTTTTCTGGGTATAGTACTTTGGATTGGCAGTTGTGGCTTTGCGCTTTGAATACATCATTCCAAGCTCTCCTTGATTTTAGAGTTTTTTTTTTTTTTTGAGACATCTGCTGTTATTCTGGTGGGCCTACCTTTATATATGACATGGCATTTCTCTGTTGCATTTTTCAGCATACTTTGTTCTGTATTTTAGTGTTTTTACTATAGTGTTGTAACATAGGAAGGGCCTTTTCTGTTTATTTGACATGCTAAATGCTTGCTGTTTAGGGCTTTGTACATGTTGGACAAATACTGAGCTACACATTCCAAGATCTTACCCAGTCTCTCTATTACTAATAATACCTAATACAATACAAATGCTATATAAATTGTTATTATACTGTTTTATTTAGGCAATAATAACAAGAGGGAAATGTCTGTATATGTCCCGTACAAATGCAGTTCAAATTTTTGTTTTTGACCTATGGTTGGATACATCCATGACTGTACAACCCGTAGATAGGGAGAAGTGAATTTATGTTAAAGATCATCCACCATGATCAAGTAAGATTTTCCCTTGGGCCATAATGTGTGCTCATTACATGGAACTCAGTGAATGGGATTCGTCATATTCATGGGACGGACAAACAGGACATGATCTGTAGATATGGAAGAGAATTTGAGAGAAGTCCTTTCACTGTGAAAGCTTTCAACAAATTAGGTTTAGAAGGAATGTTTCCCTATAAAAATTAAGGCCGTATGTGATAAACCCACAGCCAACAGTGAAATGTTTGAGGATTTCTTCCTAAGATCAGAGATAAGACAAGGATGGCCCCTCACAAGGGCTTCTGTTCCACACCGGAACAGAAAAAGGACAGAGAAAGAGAAAGGAACCAATGGGAAAAGACAGAGTGATATAGTCTCTGTAGACGACATGATTTTATAGGAGAAAATGCTGACGTTTCATCAAAAACCTACAGTAAAGCCTTACCAATTTTGCCATTTTAATGCTTAAAAGCAAGCAAACAAACCTCATAGTAATCAGTGAGCAAATGCAAGATCAACTTCTAATAGTAAACAGCATTTGAAAGCACCAAAAAACCTTTTGAGAAAAGAGAGGACTGCACACTCTGACTTTCCAGGAAGTGTTCAATAATAGGAAGTCAGATACCCAGGGAATCAGTTATCCCTGGGGAGCCTTTGCTTCCTAAACCAGTCTCTACAATTCTCTGAACAGCAGCAGACCCAGGAAGACTCGGTGCCTGATGGTCTCACAGACCTGACGCCCATAGTATTCCCGCCAGGGAGACGAATCCATAATGTAGCAGTTTGGAATTCTGGGCAGTTACCTTGTTATGCAAGATTATTCATACTGTCACATTTCATTGCAAATTTCTGTAAAGATTAAGCTTTTTATATAAACACCAAGCCATCTCACCAGCCCCAAAACATTATTGTTACTCGCTTCATTTAAACTGAAAAACCTGGGAAATGTGGATTTATTTCAGCCTTGGCTTGGATTATTATGACAGAGGCACTCAGGAGCTCAAACACAAAATGAGTTTTCCTTGACTGCTGAGAACGATTAACTCAAGCAAGAAGATAATTGTGTGTTATAAGCCATGCATGCTAAGAGTCAAGCAGACTCATCTGCTTCCTCTTTTTTCGGGAAATTGATGAGATACCACTTTTCTTACTGTTGCTCACACTGCTTCCTAGCTTTCATACTCAGTTATCTCCCCCTGGCAATGTTGAGAGGATCCAGAGGTGATGCTGCTAAGGGCTGACAAAGAGCCACTGCACCTACACTGCACCCAAGCTCAGCGTGACTCCAGGTGGCCACAGTGGCCTCCCGCTTGATTGCTTTCCCCCTCCGCCCCCCACCCCAAGGTCTCCCTGTGTAGCCCTGGCCGCCCTGGAACTTGCTATGTAGACCAAGTGCTGGGCTTAAAGGTGTGCTCTGCCATGCTTGCTTCCTCTTTTAAAACCTGTCTGAATTCTATGTTGGAATCCTTTTGACCGGAGGGTCTCATGGTATCATTTTCCGGTAGGCTGTATTTGGCTACAAGAGAGCTATGCTCCCCCCTATATTTTGGAGTCCAGATGGCTGGTAATTTTCTTGCTCTTCTTTGTTTTCTTTATGTATAGTGTAAAGAGGACTTGGGGACACACACTTCTCTGTGCTTCTCTTGGAGCACGAAGATGTTGTTTGCTCTGGGGACAGTGAGATGGGTAAAGTTGGGGGGCAAGGTTCTCCTCAGAGCCTGCCCTCCTCTTCAAAGCAATTTCCCTTTTGTATTTAGGTTTTAAAAATTATTTTCATTTTTATTAATGTAAATTTATTTATTGTATGTGTATGGTTGTTTTGTCAGCATGTGTTCTGTGTACTACATGTATGCCTAGTATCCATGGAGGCCAGAAGAGGGCATCAGATTCTTGGAACTGGAGTTACCCATGGTTGTAAACTTCTACATGAGTGCTTAGAAACTGAATCTGAGTTCTCTGTAAGAGCAGTCGGTGCTCTTAGCTGCTGAGCCATCTCGCTCTCCAGCCCATAGGTTTTTTACTACCTATTGTGACCTACGAAGTTTCCTAGGTTCATTTGTGCTTTGCTTACTCTCAGGGTACTCTCCTAGAAACTCTTCTATGTGTGTTAAATATTCAGTGCGTGTTCTGGCTGTCAGTGGCCAGAGGTTGTTACCTGAGAGTTAATGCATCTGGACTGGTGTGTGGAGCACCACCAGAACATCCTTATGCAAATGAAACCACAGGGAGAGAGAAACCATTTTAGCAGGCTGTGTCAGTTCAGGCTTGTCAAGTTAAGTCGTTCCAATGGAATGATCTTGGAGGGTATGCTGTTAACAGAACAATAAGAAATTCAGTCTGTGTGGGAGTGTGTGCCTGTCAGCTAGATACTATAGCTTCTAAACAAGAATCTGCTGCTGCTTAGCTTACCAGCATCTTTAGCTGAGCATGCTTGATTGCTGTGTACCTCGTCTTTGCTCCCCCTGGTTGCTGCCAGCCACACTAGTTTACTGTGGCATCATTTTGAAAAGCACCATTAATATAGTTAGGAAGTCTAAATCGTCTCCGTTTTTATTCTTACTCTTGTTTTCCTTTGGAGTTTGAAATCATAGTGAAAAAGTGAGCTGCATTTTGTTTTGAAAACTAGAGACTAGACAGTTAAACAGCATCATTACATGGTGTCTTCATGGCTAGAGAAGCTGCTGTTCTGGGTGGATTCTTTTAATGCCAACCTTGGGCTTCTTGAGTGGATCTCGCTCTGCTGTTCAGGAGGTGGAAGGAATTGCTGGAGGAAAGACGCGCAAGCACATGGGTTGCTTTTCCCTTGACCACAGAGTACCTGCTTCTTCCCGCATGCGCCCCTCAGACTGCAGGAGGGTGGCACTCTACTCTTTGTTGTGCAAAGTCCATGCGCTTTGAGTCATGGAATTTCTTCCCTCGTTCTTCAGCGTCATAGAGTGTTCGTCTCATGTCCGGTCTCAGCCATCTTTTGGGCAAAACTTTCACTTTTTTAGATCGGAGAACTGAAGCACATAAGGGTTGCAGTTTAACTCAGGGACGCAGGTATTTGTGGGAGATGAGACGCTCAAAGAATTTTCTTGGCTGTAGTCACCCATTTGAATTTCAATGTTTTCCTTTTAGAATGGGGTTTAGGAATTGAGTCCTTTGTGGTTTTGTCCTTTGTGGTGAGCTACAAAGATGTTATAAGCATATATATATATATATATATATATACACATATAATTACATAGTTTTTTTTTTTTCCTGAGACAGTTTTACTCTGTAGCCCAGGCTAGCTGGGAATTAACTATGTAGTCCCAACTAGATTTGAACTTGGTAATTCTTTTGCCTTGGATTCTCAACTATTGGTATTGCTGGTATGAACAATTTTTTTTTCAGGGTTACATTTTCCTCAGACCAATTAGGAACCAGTTTGTCCAGTGTAGGTTTCATTTCTACTTTTAAAATATACTTCTTTTGTGTTTTTTAAAACTACTAGTCCTGTGCCTATGTTAGGTTTGTCCTAGTGCATGATGGGAGCCTGCTCAGAATGAACTCAGGACATACTGCCAGTTCGGAGTATCACTTTTTCACAATAGACAGCCTTCATCAGGCCTCTTTGAGTTTTAAACAGGCATAGTGAATTTTGAAATAGTCCTTTCTAACATGAACTTGGATGTGTTACAGAGAAGACTAAGTTATATCAAGAGCCCATCACAGGAAACAAGACTATCTAAGAGAATATATGATTCTCTATTTGCAGAAATTGTCAAAGATTTTCAAAGCTCAGTTTCCCAGATTTGGGTATAGAACTTTTATGAGAAGACCAGCGTGGACCACCCGTGCTTTTAGAGTGTCTCAAAGGAGAGAGAGGGTGCAAGCTGTGCTCCGTGTGGCCACTGAGCTGGGGTGAGCAGCTTTCCAGCTGAGCATGCAGACCTCGCCTCCCAACAGAAGATGAGCGTGTGTACGTTAGAATGGGCTGCGATGCGTGGTATCTAAGGGAGGAGGTGAGGCGCAGTGGAGAATCTGTTTCAGGCTGTTTCACCTTCACATCTCTGAAAGTGTTGATCAGATGTGCGTTCAGTGGTAACAACTCATGAAAATCAGGTCACCTTTTGGGAGAGCGGCAGAGCTGTTTTTTGAAGGAAACTCCTGGTCTCGTGTCAGTAATTGAGCCTTTTGTGTTTCCTTGAATTGAAGCGGTAGAGGTCATTGTTCAAGGTGTTTCTAAAGAGGGTAGTAGGTAAGTTTCTGCCGTCAAGAGGGAAGAGGTGGAGATTTTCCACTCTACTCTCCTGAGAGCCCACTTGAGCCCACAGTTATCTTTTCTATACAGCCTATTAGCCATGTCATAAGCAGTTGATATTGCTGTGACCATGAACATAGGCATTTTTATGAGTGTATATTAATTATATATAATAGTGTATCTTATTGGCATTTTATATGTACATTTAAATATATTTGATCACATTTACCAGCCCCAGTATCCACTATTGTTCCCTCTCTATCACTAATTGCTTTTGCCTACTATTCTTCCTTATACTTCCATGAGTTTTCTTTCTCTATTTCCCTCCCTCCCTCCTTTCTTCTTTCTTTTTCTTGTGTATGAGTGCATATGTGTGTGAATTAATGAGTTTAATTAGGGCTGCTAAGGGTTGTTTTCAGGACCATGGGCACTTTACAAGCTGTTACATCACCAAGCAATCACTGACTACCTATAGAAACTCAGGCACGAGTGCAGCCCTCATGGACTCCTCCCCACTAGCTACCATTTATTACCTGTAAATATTCAGAGATGGATCTAAGCTTCCTTTTGTTGTTTTGAGAAGGGTCTAATGTAGACAGGGTGGACCATTAGATGATTAAGATCTAGCATGAGCTGCAGGCCCAGTCCTTCAGCTTCTTCTGTGGTGTCTGGGATTCCAGGTGTCTGCTTCTAGCACCCCATGTTGGGTGGTGATGGAAATGAAGCCCAGGGCATCTGGTATGCTAAGCTGGCTCTCTACCCACTATTTTACACCTGCCAGCACCTAAATCTTCAGGGAAGGGTGTCCCTTCACCGTGACAGCTTGTTGATGGGTCCATTTTTGTACAGGATTTAAATTTTTTTAAAAAACAATTTATCTTTATTCTATATGTATTGGTGTTTTGCCTGCATGCGTGTCTGTGTGATGACGGCAGATCTCCTGGAGCTGGAGTTACAGACAGTTGTGAGCTGCTATGTGGGTGCTGGGAATTGAACTGAGGTCCTCTGGAAGAACAGAACAGCTAGTGTTCTTAACCACTGAGCCATTTCTCCAGCTCCCTAAAATGTTTTTATTGAGCTATATGTTTTTCTCCGCTCCCATCCTCTCTTTTCCCCTCCCCTTCTGCCTTCTTCCATGGTAAGAAGGCATGCTCCCAATTTTCTCAGGAGATCTTGTCTTTTTCTACTTCCCATGTAGATTTCATCCATGTATGTCTCTTTTAGGGTCCTCATTGTTGTCTAGGTTCTCTGGGATTATGAATTGTAGGCTGATTTTTTTCTTTGCTTTATGTCTAAAAGCCACTTATAAGTGAGTACATATGATATTTGTCTTTCTGGGTTTGGGTTATCTCACTTAATAGGATGTTTTCTAGATCCATCCATTTGCCCATAAATTTCAAGATGTTATTATTTTTTTCTGCTGTGTAGTATTCCATTGTGTAAATGTACCACATTTTCCTTATCCATTCTTCGGTCGAGGGGCATTTAGGTTGTTTCCAGGTTCTGGCTATGACAAACAGTGCTGCTATGAACACAGTTGAACACATGTCCTTGTGGTACAATTGAGCATCCTTTGCATATATACCCAAAAGTGGCATTGCTGGGTCCTGAGGTAGTTGTTTCCTAATTTTCTGAGAAATTGCCATACTGATCTCCAAAGTGGCTGTTGTACAGGATTTTTGCAGGTAATCGTAGCTACTGTGAGTTTGTAGATGAAACAGCCATGCCATTTCTGAAAGGCAGTGTTCCATATCCCACCCCTTCCTCCACCACATTCTTCTGCCCTCTCCTCTGTGATGTTGTCTGAGCCTTGAAGGTGGTGACGTAATATTGCTTGTTTTCCCTGTCTATAGTAGATTATACTACTAGAGCCTTGCTCAGAAGTGGGAGGAGAGAGCTTAGAAGAGAAAATAGCCCATGATTCCACTGTCTAGGACATTTGCTTCACAAGTTCAGTTGGCAGTCTGAGACAGAAAAGATAAGTTAAAAAAAAAAATCTCTCTTTTTCCTGGTACTTATATTTGTTGGTAATGCAGATGATTGTATATTTATTATATAACAGGTCAGTCTGATTCTTAAAACCTTTTTTAAAAAAAAATGTTTTGAGAAGGGTTTTGCTGTGTAACAGTTCTGGCTGTCCTGGAACTTGCTCTATAGACCAGGCTGACCCCAAACTCAGAGAGATCCACCTGCCTCTCCCTCCTAAGTGCTGGGATTAAAGGCGTGCACCACCACTGCCAGGCTCTGAAACACCTTTGTGAGTATAAAATTATAAGGAATTTGTACTGTATTTTCAGAGCACCTTACAGAAAGGTGTGTTGGCCTCTGGAGCTGTTCTCTCTCTATTTTATGGCTGTCTTACAAAAGTGTAACTGCACAGGTGTCGGCTGTCATTTTGGAATAGTTCAAAGTAAAACACAGCAGAATCTCAAGAACATACATTAACATATTCTTTTGGAAAATGTACAAAATATTGGTTACTTTGGAAACTATGTTTGTGTGTTCATGAACATGCTAAGGTGCATGTTTGTGTGCATGCATGTGGAAGCCAGAGGACAGCCCTGGATGTTGTTACTTGAGTGTGGTTTGCTTTGTTTTGGTACAGGGTCTCTCAGTGGCCTGGAGCTCACCGATTAGGATAGGTGGGTTGTCTAGTGAGTGAGGCCCAGGCACCACCCTCTGCTTCCTCCTCAGTGACTTACAAGTGTGTGCCATCATTTCTGGCATCTTTTTTTTTTTTTTTTTTTTTAAGTGTGGGTATAGGGATTAGATTAAGTTTTGGCTGTTCGTACTTTACTGATTGAACTATGTCCCTCAGCTAGGAAGATAGTTTTAAACTAAGATTCATTTGGTAACAATTATGACAACTCAATGAACAGAGTTGTCCTGGAGAAGGGTGCTGAACAGAAAGGAATAAACTGTCATATAACTAGCATAATATAAATAATCAAATTAATCTCAAATAAAATAATATATACCAATAAAAACATAACAAAATATAATAATCAAATCAAATATAATATAATAATCAAAATTTTCTTTTGTGTGGGAGCTCAGATTTCTGCTCTTTCTTTGAGACAATATCTTATATAGCTCAGGGGCCTAGAGCTTGCTTTACAGCTGAGGGTAACCCTGAACTTCATATCCTTCAGTTTGTATATTCCTAGTGCTGGGGTTCCAGGTGTGGGCCACCAAGCCTTGCTGATGGGTCGTAGCAGGTCCTGGGCATCCAATGAAGTACTGTGCATAGGTGAGCACTCACTCACATGTAGCCTTGGCTGACTCTGCTTCCTGCATTCTGGAATTACTTATTCCCTCTTTTAAAGTTAACTTTATAACATACTACAATATTCAGTTACACTGAAGCTCAGATTTGAGAATTCAGACTCTGTTTTACTTTTATAGTCTGTAAGTTACTAAACCCATAGGCCTGGAATCAGCTAAGGATAATAAAATGATTAGTAAATGTTAAGGAAAGAGTTTTTGAAAAGGTCCTCCTTATTGGTATTTCCAACAATTCTCTTGGTTTCTCACACTTCATTCTGAAACATTTTATGACAAAATCTTACTGTTTTATTTTTATGCTTGACTTTCTGATTACACATGGTATAATTTACTGAGACTTTGTTCATTTTATTTACTTCCAGCATACTTCACCCAATCCAAATTATAGTTGTTTAAAATAAGCTTTAAATCTATTTGAATCCTGGGTCTTAGTTGCTTTAGGGAACAGTGCTGAGGGAACAGAATAACTGTGTGGCGTACTATTATGTCTAGGCAATGATGGTTTGCAGCCTGTATCCTCTTAGGCTAGAAAATACTATTGATTCACATGACTCAAAGGAGTTTTTGTGGATTGGTCCTTGGCAGTGTCTGTTTGGAGAGTACCTTTGTGAGTCCTCTAGATGGCAGAACAGTTACAACAGATAAACTTTAGGAAGCATCCAGGGAGAGCATGGGAGAGATGGCAAAAGCGGGAGCCCTGCAGGCTCTCGCCTTTATCTCCAAGAATATCTAGTTTTGTATTCATTCTATATAGACGTTTTACTTAAGATATTCCTTGAAGGAGTGTAACTTAAAATACAGTGTTACAAATCTGTGCACACAAACATCAAACTACAGACTTGGTGAAGACCACTTTTCTGGTCATTTCTTCACTGCAGCTAACTCTACCGTAGCACCCAGGGTGAGTTCTGAAGCAGTACCAGCTTATGCTCGCCTTCATTTCCATCACAGCACAGGCTTTTGCCATTGCCTCTACTTGTACAGAAACCACCACTGTTGGCATAGATTTAGCTGATGGGAAATCCCGAGGTTCTGGTGATGCTGGCTCACAAACTCAGAAAGATGTTACTTGGATACTTAAGCAACATCTAAGGGTGAAAGGGAAGGGGAAATAAATGTAAGAGTTCGAGGATGTGACTTCTCTGCTCTCTCCATCCGATAGCTGATGTCACTGTTTCTGTGTTTTATCTTACTTTTCTCATTTTGTGTGTTTGAGTGTTTGCCTGCACATGTGTCTGTGTACTACATGTGTATCTGGTGACCTGGGAGGCCAGGAGAGGGCATCAGATCCCCTGGATCTGGAGTTGCAGGGAGTTGTAGTCTACCATGTGGGTGCTGGGTATGGACCTGTTCCTCTGGAAGAGCAGTAGGTGCTCTGAACTCTGGAGCCTTCTCCCTAGGCCCTAACTCTTCAGTTTCTTTTGCAAAATGGAATAGTCCTTTGGGACTATTGATTTTCCCGGATTTCAGCATAGTGCGGAAAATTTGGTTTCCGTATTTCAAGTAGAACAGAAATATAAGGATACTATGCTGCATTATATTTTCTCATTTGCTAATATCATAGTTTCCTTGGTTGGTATGATTTCTACATATCTTCTATTTCAGTACAAGTGCTCTAAAAGACCATCATACTGAGACTTTACTGAGTAAACTACTTGCCCTCTTACCAGTGAAGGAAACTTAAGTATATTTAGGATCACTGTTTTTTTTTTTTTTTTCCCATTTGAGACTGTTTTTGAGAATGTACCAGTAGAATATATTTTCATATACATTGAGCACACCCACTAATTAATTATTTCTGAGCATACTTGAAAATAGACAGTGGGTATGATCATTCTTCTTGTGGCCCTTATCCATAAGTAATGCAGAGTTTCCTAGACAAGACAAACATGCATTTTCAATGATACCTGACAAAGTCTTATGGGAGAAGTAGTGTCAAAGGGCTGAGGACATTTCTAGCCATGAATGGCTTTTCTATAGGTGTTGCAAGTTCCCAGAAAGTACCACACATAGACGACTGTCCTTGTAACAGTATGTAACAGATAAGAGATTAAGTATCCCATACAAACCAAGTGCTCCATACAAACCAAGACTTTAATTGTGCACCAGCCGTCTTCTTTGGGTTATTGTTCCAGAAAGTTCAAGATTTTTATTAGAGTAATTGAACTGGACATTGTCTCTTGTTTTGCTGTTCAAAGAGCTCAGGATTTGATGCTATATTTCTATAGTGATAAGTAGGAAGGCCCACATCCTCTGACAACAGCAGCATGACATTGCACGAGAGAACTATAAAAGCATCTTCTGATTGATCTGGATTCTTGAGTTATTTGACTAATATATCATGTTATGTGAAAAATAGAGACTGTCATGATTGTCCAACTGTTCAATAATACAATGTAATTAATCACTACACAGGGACAGATATGTGCTTTTACAATCTTGTCACGTTCTGTCATTTCCAGCAAAAGGTGTAACCATAAATAATGAGCTTGGCTTGTAATCATGTGTGGAGATGCTATTGCTTTGTGTGTAATATTTGTGTATGTTCTATACCTAAGAGGCCATACAGATGACTAGGATTTTG
Organism: Chionomys nivalis; assembly: GCF_950005125.1. Lineage (NCBI taxonomy): Eukaryota > Metazoa > Chordata > Mammalia > Rodentia > Cricetidae > Chionomys > Chionomys nivalis. The sequence goes on along the minus strand of NC_080094.1, from coordinate 61,965,078 downwards.
AGCTGGGGAAATTGCTATTAGTCTAAACGCCTGTGTTTGTGGAAGAACTGTCTAGTCTGTCATTGTCATTTGAAGTTAGCTGCAGTTACAACCAAAAATGATAACATGAGGGAAGATGGTCATGTGTGTACATGTGTTGACAAGAGGCACTCTTGTCTTCATTTCCTTTGTTGAGCTCTGACTTATAATTCCTGAATTTCTTTTATATATATATATATATATATATATATATATATATATACACATACATTTTTTTTTTTTTTGCAAATTCGTGTTGAAGGATGTTCTGGAACACAGTATTTTTACTAATAAATGAGATTCTCTCTTAAGGAATTCTTGTTTTCTTAGAAGGGTGTTAACTAGGCCTTCTCCCTCTCAGACTCCCGCACTAGTTTGAACGTCACACACTAATTCCCCTGGGCTCCACCTGAGAATATATACTTGGGACTCTCTCAGTGAGAGGCACCGTTTTTCCCATCTGAGGTCTACTGACAGCTTTTTTCATGTTTTTCGGAGCAGCATTGATGTCCCCAGTTGTACTGGGAGCAGTCTTGCCCCTGAGTCTTGTCTTTTCTCACTCCTGCTCTACTAATGTCTCTGGCTTGCTTACCAGAATTTTCTTCTATCCCATTTTATCCTCATCTGTGAAATTAGGTGACGTGATGTTTACACCCCCATGATGTTTCAAATGATCAGTGAGGTAAACTGTGAAGTGGTCCTTTTGTCCTGCACAGTGGATGCTGTAGAGTGACAGGTACCGGCGAAGCATTTGCTTTCCCTGATTCCGCCCCTGTGTGGATCTTTCTGGTGTCTCAGTGACTTGAGATGAGTATGCTCGCAACTCTTTGGCATCTAGCTCCCCTGAAAGGGTATAATCACATTTGATATCAGCCAAGTCCCCAGTCATAGACTATGATGTCACAAACCAGAGATCATTTTCTCTCAGCCGGAACAAGCTGAAGAGGAGGAGAATGTCCATGACAAGTTACATCTTTATTAAAAGAGTCACTTCTTAAAGAAGATGAGCCATAAGGCACTTCCTGCTGAAGTCCTACTGAAATACCCATTGTGTTAAGCAGAGCACTGCATTTACCACTATACTACAGTGAAAAGTTGTTTTAAAAATGAAAAACTTAAAGTTATAGAAATGTACCTAAGCAGATACACACTTAAACACTTAAAATAGGGCTTCTTGATAAGATAAATGCTAATATATTAACTTGAATTTTATATATATTCCCAATTTTGAAATAGTAAAATGACTTCCTTTTAAAGACTGGTATAATATCAGGAACACTTGGTGGAAGAGCTTCATTTTGACCTTTGTACCTATTTTTCTTATAGTTTAAACAGGAAGCTTATAGGGTGATATAAACGGGAGTTTGGATGGTATAAATGGCCAGAATCTAAGATATAGGATAACAGGTGTCACTATTAAGGATATGATAGCCAAAACATTTACCTCATAGCTTATTGAATCACAGAAACAATTAGTAGTCATTGACAAGTCCCCAAGATTCAGAATCTCATGAATTGTTAAATCTACTGATAGTAAGGAAAATTCCCATTAATAATCTTGGTCTTAAGGTACTCACTCTAAAACCCCTTACGTGGGGCTGCCATGATGGTTCAGTGAACAGAGGCATTTGCCATGTAAACCAGGCATCTTGCGTTCAATCCCACATACAGGTAGGAGGACACAACTGACTCCACAGAGTTTCCTCTGACTCTCCATGTACGGTGTGGCCCACCTACCCACCCACACACCACTCTCTCTGACTGTCTCTGTCTCTCTTTGTCTCTGTTCTCTGTCTGTCTCACACCACACCTCCAATTTGAAAAACTAAACCTGCTGGGCGTGGTGGCACATGCCCATAGGCAGGCAGATCTTGAGTGAGGCTAGTCTGGTCTACAGAGTGAGCTCCAGACAGCCAGGGCTATACAGAGAAACCCTATCTCAAAAAAAAAAAAAAAAAAGATAAAATAATAAAAAACTAAACTCTACTCATTTGTGCCTGTAATATGCTAAAGCTAATGGTGCTGTTATCTTTTTAGTACATTGGTAACTGTCAATTGTTCCGAATTCCTACATCTTTTTTGGAAGCTTTTGCTGAGGACAACATAGCTTTCTGAATGGGTTATTATAGGTAGGAAAGAAAGTGGAGGCTCACGGGGACTGATGCTGTCAGAGACTAACTTAAGAGTTGGTATTTGGTGTCTGTCTGCCCATCCATTGTCACTGAAGGATAAGCTATGGAAGGAAGCAAAGTCCCTGAGAAGTGGTACGTGAATCTTCCTCATAACAGTGAGTAAATAAAATACAGGGACATTATCTTCCATCCCCTTCCATCCTGCACAGTGTTGTAAATTTCCTTTTCCTCTAGGTAATTAAAATTTTAAATTACGATTTGAAGTATTATTTGGTATTTTTCACTTAAAATGCATTTTCTTGAAGCATGTCAGTCTGTAAAACAAGGTGGAAACGGATGAAAAGAACCTTTAAGGATTCAATGAGTCTCAGCTATTAGGGGGAAAAGCAAAAAGCCAGCACTTTAGTTAGGCTGTTATGTAAATGACAGTCAAGTTGCTATCTGTATTGGAACCACTGCTTGCCTTTGTTACTGGAAAATGACAAGCGAGAGTCTATAATGACTTCAAATGCAAAAGATATGTGACATTTAAGGCTATTTATGCAATGTCTTAAAGAGTCAGAGGAGTCAGGTGTCCACTATCTTAATTAAGAACTGAAAACCAAGATTCAATGAAATGGAAGAGTTTTCCTCCTTGCTATTACTTTGTGCTGGGGATGGAACTCAGGCCCTGGATAGGCCAGGCCAGTGGCCCTGTCTGCTCAGGAGCCCCCCCGGCGCTCATGTTTGTTTTCAGAGTAACAGCTTTGACGGTTTGTCTTGGATTAGCGAATTTCTTTAGTTAGGTGTGGTATGCATTTGCTGTTTTTCTTATCCCCACCCTGCCAAGCTGATAGGAATAGGAGTGTTGGACAGCTTTTTGTGAGATTTTTGAACCTGACTTTTCAGTTGAACTTAGGACAGTTACTTCATGGCCATGATGTTTGAGGGAAGGAATTAAGATGGCATCAGGTGAAGGAAGCTGTGGATTGATTCCTTTCTGAGCTTTCTACACCGAAAGTCTCTGTAGAAGCCTCATGCTGCATGCACAGTCTCTCCAAGACTCTGTACCCTTAACATTCTCCACGGCTTTGCTAGTCCTTTGCATTTTTTAGTTTGGGCCACTAGCCTGGATGGAAAATTTGGAAGATTTAATGTGCCAGACTTCTTTTTGTTCTGTTCTTAAATGTCATTTGCTCTGCTGTAAAATATCCTGCTATCTTTGGGGTAAATTCATCCCACTAGAGATTGTCTCCATCAGTGTGAATGAGAGTGACATCACAGTTTAGGGTTTTTGGTGTGCTAAGAATTAAAATCAGCCAGTGAGCCTTTTAAAAACCTGGACAGCAATGTTGCTAACCATGCCTGTGAATCCCTCCTTTCCCCAGGCAAGCTTGGTGACACCTTCTTGCGGGTGCCTCCTAGGCAGCATTCTGGACTCCTCTCAGGCTTTCAAGTTACTAAATAAAATTATAATTCTAAAAACATGAAGAAAATGATGGGACAATTCAGTGAAAAATGAATGGGATCTGCAAGCCATTTGATTGTCGAGTTGTGAGTGACTAGCATGCAGCCTAAGTAGAAACAGGTGTTTACCTCAGAAGGTTCCAATCAGCATAAAGCCTAAGAAAGGGAGAACCACATGCAATTCAGACCTCCTGGCTCGCCCACTGCAGTAGTAGGGTTCATTCCAGCAGCCAAGCTATGAATTAATGTCATTAAATCGAATCTTACCTGGTAGCAGTTGGCTGAAGCTCAGTAAGGAGCGATAAGCTCTCATACTCCAAATGCCTCGTCGACTGTGCTGTGGTGATCTCTTTCACCCATGTGTCTTATTTCTTGCAGCATCTCCGAGGCCCGCTAATCCCGTGCTGTTAGTTAGGACAGCTCACAGCAAGGCAAAGACTCCATTTGGATAGGATTATGGAAATCAAAGGGTGAATTTTGCCTTTATCAAATAACAGCAGTTGATCTGACCACAGTGCTCAGAACTTATTAAAAATTCTTGGCTCTCTCGGCTGTGAGAAATCCTGCTTACTCCTGCAGATGGTTCATGCACTGGAAAAGTTGTGCTCACCTGTAATTCAGAATTGCAAACGTCCCCAAGTCACGCTGCTTTAACGCTGGTGTGTTTTCCAGAAGCACGGATGTTCCGTAGCACCTTCTGTTTCCCTTGGCTTTCTCCCGGACAACTTTCCGTCCTCAGCCTCCTGTCTGCAGAGGTGAAGAATTTCCTCTCTCCCCGGTGCTTCTGTTAACACGTCGCTCTAGTGGTTTCTGAGTGGTGAGGGGAAAATCCGAAAGGAAGAGCAGCTTTATCGTATCCCAGACACCGAACATGAATGAAGCGCTGATCGGATCGCTCAAACCAGACAGCCAAGTGGTGTGATAATGCTTTCATACATAATGAACCCGTTAATTACTCCTCCCGATGGCCAGCGGAGCGCCCCGGCAGGAAGAGAGAAGGAGCAGAGGGGCGTGTGCTGTTCACTAGGTGCTCTCTGAATAGCTTGTCACTGAGGAGGGAATCCAAGGGAGGCTGCAGCTCTGTGGTGTGATCAGGTAGCCCAGGCAAGTTATTTTGACAGACAGTTAAATGACGTATTTTGGAAGGAAGAAAAGAGAGCTTAGCTTAGCAAGAGGTAGCCTGAATGCAGTTCCCGGATGTCTTACGGATGGCATCCCTAATGCTGGAAACATTTTCTGCCTTTGGATTGCAGAGGTTCTGTCCAGCTGTGTGGTTGTCGTGTAGTTTTCTCCAGTGAAAGAGAACTTTTCAGAGGTCTTAGGTGGAAAACATGTTCTGGGAGTTTTAAAAGTGGTGGCAGGGAAAGGCTGTTCTTTCCTTAATAAAAGACGCATTTGTTTTTATACATCTTTCGGGCACATGCGTGTTTTTGCTTTGGAATAAAGCATTACAAATCACTTGGTATACAATGTAATGAATGATCTACCAGTTTTCTTAAACCACATGAAATTCTGATCAGCTATATAAAGTATATATATAAAAATGCCAGTTTCATAATTTTTGTATTTTAGTTGTTAAATCTGGCAAGGGCCTTTCACCCACGTCTCACTGAAGCCCTTTAGGACTATGACTAGCCACTAGGATGTTTTGAAACATTTTAATTGATGAATACTTCAAACTTGGACAAAGGTGAAAGCAAATACATCAGCTCCCTATAGACCCACTGCCCTGATTCAGTAGCTACTGGTATTTTCTCTTTATTGAAATACTTTAAAGGAAATTTAATTTCTTTCTGCTCAACTATGTATAGTTTAAAACTTCCCGAATCCTTTTCAGATGGTCTCTGTGGTCATCTACTAGCCACTCTCCTTGAAATTCCTTGTTTCTCAAAACTATCTCTTTTCATAGCGTTTCTCAAGTGAGAATCCAAAGTGTACACTCATACTTAGTTATCAAGCGTAAGAAACTTAAATCCTGACCAAAATAACTACATATGAGAAAGAAGTAATTTTGATTTCATGGTATCTTTCATGCTAATTTTTAGCATGAGTGTACAAGAGAAAGTGTCTCTAGGACTTTCTTGAACCCTTCCCTGCTTAACATAGATGCCATAATACTAAAAAGAATTGGATTTTGGGGGTGTGGAGAGATGGCTCAGTGGCTAAGCGTATACACTGCTCCTATGGGGGACCTGAGCACCCGTGTTGGACAGCTCACAACCACCTGCAACTCCAGCTTAGGGGACCTGGCACATTCTGGTATTCAGAGGACCAGAGACGAGGCACCACACACCTTTCTCATGTCTAGTGCTCTTCTGTCAATTTCACTTCCTACACTTGTGAGCACCTAATTAGACAGCATTTGATTGTTCGCTTAACTTTTCCGGGAATGCAGGGGCATGAGGCTTGAGAGAGCTGTGTGCTACTCCTCCTTTGCTGACGTTTATTCTCATTCAGATTCTTTCTCTCATCTCATTTCATCTCCTTAAGTGGCTGGATGAATGGGAAATGAGAAGGTGAAATATGGGGAACCATTAAAAGAACATGGGCGGAAATTGTTTTTCTTCTGTGTCCACCTGGGCTTAAAGCCAATGCTGCGGGCTTCTAGTTAAGGAATGCCCCTCTTGCAAGGTGCTCATAAATCCTAGGTAACACACTGCCAAGGTCCTCAACTCTGTTGTTATGGCGTGAATGCTTACTAACTCTGTGTAGCATTTTTATATGATCTCAATCATGCCTTATCTCTTGTTAAATAGGTTGTATGTGTTGATTACTTATGCATGTGCCAGGAGGTAGCACCATGACCATTATATATATATATATTTAAAAGAGAAAGATGAGCCAGAATGCTGCTTCCCTCCAAGTGATCTATAATTATATATATAACATATATAATGTACAGTTAGCATCAGGAAGGCATTTGTTCTATTGGGGAAGTTTATATGATTAATTGGCTTCTCAGGGAGCAGTAATAGATTGCAGGCTTTAGGTCTAAGTTCCTACTCTGTTTCCAATCATGGTCTCCCAATAGCCTGGATATACACTGAATTAGAAGAAAAATATTGATTCATTTGATGACCTAGATTGCTCCCAACCCAAAAGAGCCTGCCTCCTTTCCACACACGGTGGGACTCGTGCCCATGCAATGGAATCACTTACACTTAGGGTGGGTCTTCCTACCCTGGTTAACCTAATTTACATTACTCTTTACACACACTCTCAGAGGTTTGTTTCCATGGTGATTCTAAATCTTGTCAAGTTGACTATTAAAGTATACCTGGTATTGATCTTGTTTATAGAAAGCTCCTTTTACTTTCTCTGCTGTCCCTAGTTCTCTTCCCATCAAGGAAGATGTTGGGCTGTGGTATGATCAAGACAATGGCTCCAGAGACCATGGAGTGGGGAGTGTTTTTGATGCACCAGACTCCCAATCTCATGAACGAGCAGTACCTCCTCTCCAGCATGAGCAACATTCTGTCCAGTGAGATGTGAAGTTTCTCTGGGATCCCAGATGACCTGCACATGGTGTTAAGAGTTGACCCTCTTTGAAAAGATGATGTGACTTTAAAGAGAAAGGATGGTTTCTTCCTGTTTTCTAAGTTTTGAATTTAAAAAGCAGGGGTACTATTTTTTCTTTAAAAAAAACTTCAGAATCATATATTCTGTTCCTTCATGGTCTCTCAAATAGCAGTGTATTTTAAAATGCTATATAAAGATCTTTTTCTCTTTTTTCTTTCTCATGTATGTGTGTGTGTGTGTGTGGTGCATACACTCCTGTTGTCTATTTGTGTTTGTCTGTGTGTGGCACACGTGTGTATGGGTGCACATGAATTTGTATGCAGGTGCATATGGAGGCCCAAAGTTGCTACCCGATGCTTTCCTGGCTCATTCCTCACTTTACTCATGGAGGCACGGTCTATCAGCTGAACCCAGAGCTTGACAGTATTGCTGGTCTAGCTAGCCCGATCACTCTGGGAAATCCTTATTTCAAGTGATGGAATTACAGGTAGCGGCCACACCCACCTCACATCGTGTGGGATCTTTTTTTTTTTATTAATTTATTTATTTATTAAAGATTTCTGTCTCTTCCCCGCCACCGCCTCCCATATACCTCCCCCTCCCCCAATCAACTCCCCCTCTCTCATCAGCCCTAAGAGCAGTCAGGGTTCCCTGCCCTGTGGGAAGTCCAAGGACCACCCACCTCCTTCCAGGTCTATTAAGGTGAACATCCAAACAGCCTAGGCTCCCACAAAGCCAGTATGTGCAGTAGGATCAAAACCCAGTGCCATTGTTTTTGACTTCTCAGCAATCCTCATTGTCTGCTATGTTCAGTGAGTCCGGTATTATCCCATGCTTTTTCAGACCCAGTCCAGCTGGCCTTGGTGAGTTCCCGAAAGAACGTCCCCATTGTCTCAGTATGTGGGTGCACCCCTCATGGCCCTGAGTTCCTTGCTCATGCTCTCTCTCCTTCTGCTCCTGGTTTGGACCTTGGGGTTGTAGTCTGGTGCTCCAATGTGGGTCTCTGTCTCTGTCTCCTTTCATCGCCCGATGAAGGTTAATATCCAGGAGGATGTCTATATGTTTTTCTTTGGGTTCACCTTCTTATTTAGCTTTTCTAGGATCACGAATTATAGGCTCAATGTCCTTTATTTATGGCTAGAAACCAAATATGAGTGAGTACATCCCATGTTCCTCTTTTTGGGTCTGGCTTACCTCACTCAGGATAGTGTTTTCTATTTCTGTCCATTTGCATGCAAAATTCAAGAAGTCATTGTTTTTTACTGCTGAGTAGTACTCTAATATGTATATATTCCATACTTTCTTCATCCATTCTTCCATTGAAGGGCATCTCGGTTGTTTCCAGGTTCTGGCTATTACAAACAATGCTGCTATGAACATAGTTGAGCATATACTTTTGTTGTATGATAGGGCATCTCTTGGGTATATTCCCAAGAGTGGTATTGCTGGGTCCAGGGGTAGGTTGATCCCGAATTTTCTGAATGCAAACTCTGGCTTCACACTTGTTTGGCAAGTGCTGTAACTACGGAGCTAGGCATTCATTTAGCTAAATTTCATTAAACATTTAAAAGGTTTAATGTGCTGTAAGGAGATGTGATCCTTATCATAAAGTTGAGCGTTAGGAAACAATTGCTTTCCTCCTATTAATCGTATCTGAACAAATTGAGAGTATTTTTATCTCCAAATGTAGATTTCAGAAACACTTCTAAACTTCTTGTGGCATTCCCTTGTCACTGCATCTTGTTTCACTGCCTCAGACTTTGACCTATCTTTAACCTTTTCCCTTCAGTGATCTGCAGACAACCAGCAGAGGTCTCCAGACCTCACTTCAGGAAGCTCTGATTTTACAGCCTCGTATGCAGAATGGATACGTGCCAGGAGACATTGGTTACCCAGATTTATGAAGTGTTATGTTCCAGGTCCCAGAACTGCGCTGTGGCCTGAGCATAGCTTTAAAAACAGTGAAGTCTCTGCTCCAGTAGGGACATGTTCTTAGGACCACTGTGACCCCAGCCACAGCATGCACTTTGCATCTTGATTACCAGGTCCTTGAGATTTGCAGATTTGTCACAGCCCTCAGAATACTCTCTAGATATTCATTTACAGCGAGGTCACTCCTGGCCTCTGGTGCTGGGACCCTGCCCATTTATCACCCAGGAACCAATCTCTGTACCAGACTGTTTGAGTGGACTCTGAATTTTGTTTTCTCAGCTTTATGTATCTAATCTGTAGGGAATAGGGAATCTCTTCTCACACACACACACACACACACACACACACACGCACGCACGCACGCACACGCACGCACGCACATGCACACACCCTGCATATACACATGCACACAGACACACCCCCATACACATACACACATGCACACACCATGCACACACACACGCACACAGACACACCCCCATACACATATACACATGCACACTCCATGCACACACACACACACACCCACACACCCACCCCCCCCACACACTGTGAGTAGGCCTCACAAAGGTTTGCTGCTTTATTTTAGAGAATTTTGTTGCTGTTGTTGTTGTTGTTTGAGTCTTTGTCCCACTTGAACCTCTGGTCTCAAAGAGCTTTGAAATAGAACCGTGTCACAAGGTCGTGTGCTTTTCACACTACTCAGTGACCCGTGGAAAGCACAAGGGTGTGGCTATCACGTGTGGGGCAAGTGCTCAATAGGCACCCACAGTTGTCATTATTACAGTGGAACGTGATACACTGTTACTTCTGGAAGGCACTGCAGAGAAGATGTAGTTCTTTCCCCCATTTCACAGAGCACATGCTGGGCTCCGTCCTTTCTCATGTGGGTGCATAACCTGTTCTCTGAAGCGCTACATTAGGAAGGCCCAAACTTGGTGCAGTTAGTATCGACTAAATCATCACACTGTTTCATAAGGATTTTTATGTGGATAAATATTTTGAGCTAAACTGTAATTGGTGGTTTCAAACAATTTTAAGAGTGACTTTTGAAGGTAATCAGCAAAGGCTTTTTTTAAAAATATAAATGGGATGCTATAGAAAGCCTGGCAATTGGTCAGTCTCAAAACAGAGGTTTCATAGAAAAATTTAATAGTTATTGATTAGTAACTGTCTAGATGATGGATCTGTTTCTAAGCATATAGAATCACTGTACATATGCCAAATGGACAAATATTTAGCTGTAAAAAAAGAACGAAATTCTGTTGTTTGTGGCAACATGGCTGGGATTAAGATTATTATGTAAAATGAGATAATGCACACGCAGACAACTATTAGGTGACCTTACCTATGAGGACCCCAGAAGAAGTGTAGAGTAGAATGGAGGCAGGCTGGGAGAGCAGGGAAGGACGGGAAGGATGGGAAAGGGTCGATCAGTAGGAGCAGGAAAGTCCGCTGTGCTATTGCGCGGTAGCATAACTATTGATAATGTACCACACATGCATTTCAGCAGACCCTAAGAGGGGACTTGGAAATGTTCATCATTTAAAAATGCTTGAAGAATTCAACATGTTTACACATATGCGTGTGTAAGATGTTCTGTGGCTTGAGGACACAGAAGACGATTCCTGTAGGTGCAGACCTTAGAGCAACATTGGCGATCCTTCAGGAGTGGGACATTTTTCATTTAATACATTTTGGGAATTATTTGAACAGTACGTGAGAGAGACTAGCCCCAAGATTAGGTGGTATTACATAAAGCCATTAGGGATGGCTTGGGTAGAAGAGAGAAACAGCCACTTTCGTGTCATGAGATCATGAGTAAGTGGAAACAATCACAATTAGGAGGGCATGCAGCAAAAGGGGGGGTACAGCAAGGCTTCTAGCTGGGGGACTAAGTAACTTAAACGTTTTGTTGTTGTTGTTTTTAAAACAGGATTTCTCTGTGTAGCCCTGCCTGTCCTGGAATTTGCTTTGTCCTCCCTGCTGGCCTCAGACTCACAAAGGTGCACCTGCTCTGTTCCCGAACGCTGGACTTTATGTTTTTAAAGCATCCCTCTGAGTCTGTGGTGCATTAAGAAATCGCAGACGTCTTTGTTCTCTGGCTCTTCCAGTTCCTCTGCTCCCTTTCCCGCTATGGTCGCTGAGCCTTAGGTGTGGTGTGCTGTAAATGGACCCGCTGGGGCTGGGCATCCAACCATGAGTTCATCTCCACACTTCGGCCGGCTGTGGTTTTCTTTAATGGTCTCCGCTACAAAGAGGTGCTTCTTTTTGATTTGAGGTGAGAGCTACACCTACCTGCGGGTATAAGGGTAAGTTTTAAAGTGCAGTTAGGAGTTATGCTGCTCTAGTGAAGCAGTGGTAGTAAGTTCCCTAAACTCCTTAACCTCACCAACCCTGGGTAGTTGGCCTTAATTAGACTGTGAGACACCTGTCGTTACCACTGCTCTGGCGCCGTTAGGGCTCCCTTGTCATGTGCTCACTGTTGTGGTTTAGGTCACAGCTGGTGGAGTCATCGATTGTTTCCCTTTCTTGTCAGATTGTGACTCCTAGAAATGGGAAATTACACCCGTGATGTGTCAACAGTATGGCTTCCTAAGCCAGTACCTGAACAATTACAGCACCATGGACTTGTTAACGAGGAAGGAGGGAATCTGGGGACCTTGTCATATTCTGAGACTTATATGTAAACATTTTTTAATATTTCTAATAGCAGCCAGCAACAAAATCTCTCTCAGACAAAAAGATCCAATCCCTCTTCTCAGCCCAAGTAGTCCAGTTGCCATAACAACCTGAGAAGGGTGGCGTGTTTGCTGCTGTGGTTTAAGGTTGTGTCCATCGCAATTTTCAGGGTTTTAGAATTCAGCATCACACTCACAGACGTGAAAAAAATTCCATCCATCCACTGATTTGATTTTCCCCGAGTTATATATCCAAAACCATCACCCACCCCATGTTGAAAAAGCTCCATTGAGTTTGGTGTCTAGCATTGTGGTTTTGTGAATGTATATTGTGAATATATATATTTGTTTGCATTATTAGTAAATTAGATAATTCACAGAAATATAAGGAATATCACATAAATAGGCCAAAGCTGATTGTCAGACATTTATTATTTTGTAAAAGCAATTTATATTTTCTATTGTTCACATACAAAAGTGATGGGTTTCATTATGGTGTTTTCATACATATGTATTATTTAGCTTGACTTCCTCATCTCCCTCTTTTAAGGAAAACTCGGCTCCCTCTGCCCACCTCTTGTTGGTCTCCTCCGTCTCCCCTTCAGTTCTCTTGTCTCCTGTCCTTTTCCCTTCCCCTAACTCCCTTCCCCCCAGTTCAGAATACCCCTCCTCAACCTTATATCTGCAGCCCACCAATAAGAGAGACCATGCAGTATTTGCCTATTTTGAGTTTGGGTTATTTTAATGATCTTCAGTTCCATCCATTTTCCCCTGTAAATATCTTGGTTTCATTTTTCTTAATGGGATGAATATTCTGTTATGTACTTGTACCATATTTTCCTTAGCCATTCACCTGTTGGTATTCATCTCAATTGGTCCTTTGCCTGGCTATTGTCACCAGTGCAGCAAGAACAAGATTGTGAAACTATCTGCGTGGTATGCTCATGCGGAGCCCTTCAGTCACAACTCAGGAGTGCGATACTGGGTTATAGGCTTCTACACTGACTTTTTTTTTAAAATCTCTTTTTAATCTTTTAAGAAGATTTTATTTATTTAATGTACACTGGTGTTTTGCCTGTGTATAGTCTGTGAAGGTGTTGGTTCCCCTAGAACTGGAGTTATAGACAGTTGTGAGCTGCCATGCGGGTGCTTGTGGGGATCTCTTAGAAAGCAGGGGATGCTTTGCTGGATTTTAAGTAGGTACGATTACACCACACATACACAGGGAAGCTGTGCATGGAGGATACTCTTTTTTTTTTTTTTTTTTTTTTTTTTGGTTTTTCGAGACAGGGTTTCTCTGTGGTTTTGGAGCCTGTCCTGGAACTAGCTCTTGTAGACCAGGCTGGTCTCGAACTCACAGAGATCCGCCTGCCTCTGCCTCCCAAGTGCTGGGATTAAAGGCGTGCGCCACCACCGCCCGGCTAGGATACTCTTTTTTTAAGACATAAGATGGAGCTTAAATGAAGGGGTGTACGTGAGAACAATGTAGACACAGCAGAAAGAGCTTGACTCTGCTGCCATCAGTGCAGCATCAGGTCTGAAGAAATTAGATCTCCTGGGAGGAGTCTTAGCTAGACTCAGCCTCACAGATTCCTGGGTTTCCCTTGCTCTAGGTTCTAGTTCATCCCAGAGATGCTCCCAGATTCCAGTCGCCTCTTCCAGTACTCTATCCCTCCATCCTCCTCCACCTCATCCCTCCTACCCAGGCAAGATTTTCAGAGGAAGGACTGGGAACCAACCCAGCCACACACCCTTCGACCTACAATTTGTCCTGCCTACAAGATGTGCTGGGATAAAGAAGGCATAGAAATTGGAGTGACCAACTGATGATTGGCACAGTTGGAGACCCATACCCTGAGAGGGAGCTCCCCGCTGATGGCCAGGACCCTGAAGGGGGAAGATACCCCAGAGACCTAGTATAGAACCAAACATGAATGGCAGGAAAAAAAAAAAGCCAATGAAATGATTCGTAATGATATTCTGCTATACTCATAGATTGGTGCTTAGCCCAGCTGTCATCAGAGACCCAGCAACTGATGGAAACAGATGCACAGACTCTCAGGCACAGGGAATCATGTGGAAGAGGGGAGGAAGGACCCAGTGGTGTCAAGGTCACCCACACAATCAACTAACCTGCGCTCATAGGGGCTCACAGAGACTGACCTGGGAGGAAGTCTGCATGGGGCTGCATGTATGTTACAGTTGTGTAACTTGGTCGTTGTCTGGGACTCCTAACAATGAGAGCAGGGGATGTCTCTTACTCTGTTGCCGCTTTTGGGACCCATTCCTCATGCTGGATTGCCTCGTCCAACCTTGGTGGAGGAGGGGGGTGCCTGGTCTCACTACAGCTTGATATACCGTGACTGGTTGTTATCCATGGGATACCTGCCTGTATCTGAGGAGAATCAGTGATGGGGGGGGGGTGAAGGGGTGGTGGCAGGGGACCAGGAAGAGGGGAGGGAGTGGAAGCTTTGATTGGGATGTAAAAACAAGAACCCATGGCATGAGTGAGACAGCACTAACCAGGCCAGCATCGATAAAAGTTTTCGTCAAGAATAGACACTGTGGATAGAAATATGATGGGGAAATTCTCAGGGAATTACGTGTGTGAGAGGCAGCTGTGTCCGTGTGTCCCCTTTTATAGCACTTAAGTTATCTGACCTTGTCACTTGTGCCGTATGTAAGAAGTATTTGAATAGAGCCCAAGAGAGGGCAGCTTATTATCTGGAAGTAGCAAATTTTACAGTGCCACTTATCCTCCCCGAAACTGGCTGTTTGGGGTGAGGCACCAGGGACCTCTAGGAGTTAGGTTCTAATTGTTAGAAGGATAACGAAGCCACTAGGTCAAGCTCCATGCAATTGGGGTCTGTCTGTTAGAGGTGGGGGATTCTGCTTTTGGTCTTTGGCCTCTTACAGTAGACTTTGTTTGTTGCTATAGTCACCAGTAGTTTTTGGCACCTCTGGTTAAGGTGCTTGAGGGAGCAAGCAGTTTAACTAGCAAGGAGAATGTTGGCTTATCCATGCTATGGAAGACAGTTCTGGCAAATTAGATGGCATTGGAAGACAAATGGATGACTTTCTCCAAGACCAGGTGAAAGGCAAAGGAGTCTGTTGAATTAGAGGGAGACTGAGGATCAGCCATGGAGGGGAGGGAGGAGCAGGAGAGAAAGGCAGCCATATTCTGTCACATGACCATAGCACAATCTCTGTCTAGTAGTTCTCCTACTGACGGGAATGTGTTTTAGGTTCAGTTTGGGGATGTTATAAAACTCCCAGACCCAGGCGGTGGTGGTGCACGCCTTTAATCCTAGCACTTGAGAGGCAAGGGCAAGTGGACTTCTGTGAGTTCGAGACCAGCCTGGTCTACCAAGGGAATTCTAAGACAGCCAAGGCTACACAAAGAAACCCTGTCTTGAAAAAAAAGGAAGTCTCCCAGAGTTTTGATATGCAAGTCTTTATGTTAAACAGTTTCACTTCTCTTGAGTGAAATACCTAGGAGTAGAATTTCTGGTTCATAGGGTGGATTTATGTTCGATTTTGTAATAAACCCCAAATCATTTCCCACAGTGATGAATATATGAAAAGCTTAACTGGGATTAAATTTTCACTCCCTGCACTGAGAGCCTAAATACTGGCCAGACTGAAGGACTTTGATTATAACAAGAAAGTCCCGTCATGGAGGAGAACAAGGAGGCATTGCCCTTGGGATGTAGACATTTTCTCACCGTGATCCTCTAGCAGATTCTGAGACTGTAGTAAATGAAGTTCATGATTTTTCCTAAGAACATCCGCTGATGTTTACTGTGTGTTAGTCTTAGAGTTCCTAAGCAGAATAACTCCTTACTCTTTAAGAAAATAGAAGGGAGCTTGTTCAGTCTAAACTGCTCTTAATCTTAGTTTATCTGCAAAGTCTCAGCATCAGAGAGTTAGAGCAAAAAATCTCAAAGCAAAACCTCAGATCATTTTGGGTTGTTGGGATTGGCCCAGGTGAAGCTACCATTTGGGGAAGAACGGTGCCATTCGGATTGCATACTATTCTATACAGCAGGGTAAGTCTGCAGGTGTCAAAAAGTTTAATGTAAAACAGAAACAAATCACACTCAAACTCCTTTATAATGTCAGAGTGGGGAAAGTATTTTAAAATATGACCCATAGTGCAGAAACTACCCCAGCAAAAACGATTAAGTTTGGTTGTATAAAAATGAAGCATTCCTATAGGGCAGAACTGGAGCAGGACAGAGGACCCTGTGCACATGTGTGCAGTGATAGTGCAGGGGCGTGTAACCTTCCTCTTTGAGAACTAATTTTGGATACATTGATGGGTTTGAATAACTTGAGTATTGCTCCAGTATTCTGGAGGCTGAGGTATGAGGATTACTTGTGATTTTGAGCCCAGTTTGGCCTACATAGTGAGTTTTGGCCAGTCTGGTTTATATTACAAGACCCCGTGTTAGTAAACAAATTAATTAAATGAACAAATGACAAAGGTTTTTAGGTAGACTGTTCACAGAAAGTAAAATACAAATAGTCCTTAAACACCATGAAAAGATGCTCAACCTACTTATTTTTAAAAATTAAAAAAAAAAGGCAAGGCAAGGACACTAGTTAACCCTATATACCTCCTTTCAGTTACTAGTCTGAAAGTTTGACGAGATACTGCTGGAGACAATACAGTGCCAGGTTTTGGGGAAGAGGGCGATTCAGGACGGGGAGACTCCAGCTCTCTAGCTGGAGGTCGGAAAGCAAAGTCAGCCTTCAGGACAGGGCAGGCAGAGTAAAGCAGGGTGTGCACACCGACAGCATCAACTGTAAAGGGAAGCGGGAAGACCAGGCACATCAGTAAAAATGCTAGTCACCTGGAGGCAGGCAGCCCTGCAGACGCCAGGAGCTCAGGGATGCTAGTGCTTCATCAGGGTCGCACCATGGAGTGTGGCAGTTGTTTTCTGTTTAAGAAAGTGTTTAGAAAGGATTAAGTGAAACATCAGTGCATTTAATAAATAATAATTATCTTAGAGTTACTATAGCTGTGCTGAAACGCCATGACCAAAGCAACTTGGGGAGGAAACAGTTTATTTCCCTTGCACTTTGATACAACAGTTCATCATCAAAAGCCACCAGAGCTGGAACTCTAGCTGGGTAGGAACTGGAGGCAGGAGCTGACGCAGAGGTCATGGGGAGTGCTGCTTACTGGCTTGCTCTTCAGCCTGCTCTCTTATAGAACCCAGGACCACCAGCCCAGGGGTGACACCACCCACCGTAGGCTGGGCCCTTCCTCGTTAGTTGCTAATTAAGCAAATGCCCTACCGTCCTGCCTATAACTCTCTCATGGAGGCATTTTCTTAGGTGAGGCTTCCTCCTCTCAGATGACTTTAGCCTGTGTCAAGTTGACATAAAACGGTTGGTTATCACAAGCTCAATTTTTAGAGAACGTATTTGTAGATATTGAAAAAAATGAAATGTATCACTTGATTTGGTTGCTTATCACTGTTCCTAGATTCTTTTAGGAACACTGAATGCTTGGGACAAAGATGGGGTTCCTGCCCCACTCTTCCCTATCTCTTTGGGATTATGAAAAAAATAAATGATATAAATTTACTGAGTAGGTGAGAGGTGTACCAAACTAATGTTTGACTTTCCAAAAGCAAATAGTACATGAACTTGAAGCTAGTTCTTTCATTATTTATTTCCTCCTCTTATTTTTCTTACTCATTTTCATTAGTTCTGCTAAATTGCTCATTTTACTCTCAGAATCGTAAGATACACAGTGTTGCTGAAAATGAAGTCATTATCATTTTTAGACTCGTTTAAAGTTGAAAGAAAAGGCTGGATCAGATGACCGCTGGAGATACCCTGTGCTCCAGGACAAAGCATCCTAAACCATTGCATAATATGCCTTCAGATTTAAACACTAGGGGCGAATAGGTCAGCAAATATTTAATGAGATTCTTGTTTGCCCACATTCCTGACAAAGAACCTAATAATACGCTCAAACTAGAAAGATAACTTGATTTATATTTTACTTCTCACAATTTGGTTGTTATCTAGATTTTCCCCCCATAGATTATTTCTGTGTCCATTTTGAGTCGCTAAGGCAAAAGCTTACGCAGAAAGGAATCTATAGTAGAGTAATATAAGTACTGACCAACAGACCTGTTTGTGTTTTTCTGACAGGTCAGGTTCTGAAATTTATTAAAAAACAACAATAAAATAAAAGGGCTGTGAAGTTGGGTAACTGTTGTTCTTTATTTTTGTTTGTTTGTTTTTTGAGACAAGGTTTCCCTGTGTAACAGTCCTAGCTGTCCTGGAACTAGCTCTTGTAGACCAGGCTGGCCTCGAACTCACAGGGATTCACCTGCCTCTGCCTCCCGAGTGCTGAGATTAAAGGCGTGCGCCACCACCGCCCGGCAACTGTTGTTCTTTATAGTGTCTGGAAAGCAGGCATCTTTTGTGCTGAGTTCTTACCGGCACTAGTTCATACTCTACACTGGCCCTGTCAGTGACTCTCTGGACACAAACTTTAATGCTTGGGAAGACACTGGCATGGATAGCTGAGGTGCTGTTTATCTCAAAAGAGTT
The DNA here is from genome assembly GCF_950005125.1 of Chionomys nivalis. Classification (NCBI taxonomy): domain Eukaryota; kingdom Metazoa; phylum Chordata; class Mammalia; order Rodentia; family Cricetidae; genus Chionomys; species Chionomys nivalis. The sequence continues at coordinate 61,946,774 of NC_080094.1, read as the reverse complement.
GAATTTGTAGGACTTGGAAGCAGTTGGAAAGATTTGAGCTTTTCTTTCTTTCTTTCTTTCTTTCTTTCTTTCTTTCTTTCTTTCTTTCTTTCTTTCTTTCTTTCTTTCTAAATATAATGCTTTATTGATTCCCTGGGAATTTTACATCATGCACCCCAATCCTGTTCACCTCCCGGTCTTTTTGTATCCACTCCTCACCACTGCAGCATCCCTCCCAAAAGAATCTCTCCATTAATTAAAAAACAAATTAAAAATCCTACCTCAATCCTTGTCTTTCTAACACCTCTTCATCCTAGTGGCATTGGGAGCTGTGGGGTGTCACATAGTGTACTCTTTTTAGTCCAGCCAACCCCACCTGAAAAATGTTTGTTGCAGTGAATCATTATTGGTCTGGTTCAAGGCAGATCTGAATTTTCTAACAATACTGTTGGGATACTCAGGTTTTTCTTTTTTGTCAGGCCTCTCGTGGACAATGTCTCAAGTGTAAAGAGTCAGTCAAGGTTCATCTGAGGGATGCCTTGAGATGGATTTCAGATGAAAAGCCTTCAGCCAGTGGTACCTGGAGGAAGCTGGTATAGATCTATAGCAACCCACAGAACAAAGGAAGTTCCTTACCTTTATATTTAGAAAGGAGGGGGAGGTCTTCTGAGTTTAGAGGGGGAAGGGTCTCAGATCTCAGAGAGGAGGAGGTGTCTCTAAGTTTAGCCCTAACTTAAGGAAGCCAACCCTATTGTCGCAAGCTATCTCAGAGCTGCTGTGTGGTACAAGTTTGGCAGTTTAGAGAAGGAACTAGATAGTTAGAAAGGTGTGGCTAATCCACACCCCCATCCCAGGCAACAAAGGCCAAAAGGGGTCATCATATCATGAACTCATATTAGGCTTGCAAATATTTCCCTCTCATGACTTTGAGAGCCATCTCCGTTCCATCTATGTGCTGATGTTGCTTGCACCTTGGGCAAGGTCTTAGAGTGCAAAAGTTTGAGTAGCTGCTGGCTCATTGTCCCTCTTTACCATGCTGTAGAAGGGCCCCAGAAGCTCTCTGTTGTCACATGTTGTAATAGGAGCGGCAGGGCTGCGTCTCCGGCACCCGGCCGCCCACATGGCTAGCTTATGTCCCGAAATAATTACACGGAAGCTGTATTCTTTTAATTACTGCCTGGCCCATTAGTTTTAGCCTCTTATTGGCTAGCTCTTACATATTGATCTAACCCATTTCTAATATTCTGTGTAGTACCACGAGCTGGCTTACCAGGGAGGATCTTAACCTATGTCTGTCTGGAGTGGGAGAATCATGGCGACTCACTGACTCATCTTCTTTCTCCCAGCATTCTCTTCTGTTTACTCCACCCACCTAAGGGTTGGCCAATCAAAGGGGCCAAGGCAGTTTCTTTATTAGTTAACCAATGACCTTCCTCCATCAGTCACAGAAAGAATTCATCTGGTTGTCCTGGACGGCACTTGCTATTTTGCCTGATCCCCTTTTCACATTCATTGTTTTGATTTTTCCCTCTGTTGTTAAAGACCTTGAAGGCCAATTTAAAGGGGTCTTTTTGAAGGCTTGTACTATCTGAAAAAGGCTGGGGGGATACAGTGGCATGTGAATAGCTCTTTCCTGCTCCCTGCTTAGGACCTAAATTGGCACATTTAAGAGGGGCCGGTGCAAATGAGCTTGTCAAAGCTGCCAGGTTTCTCTGTAGCCCTTTGAGTGATTTCCTGGATTTTATTACAATTTTCAGCCTTGAGGGAGATGTTTTTTCATACCTGGATCAGTCAGGTTTGGAAATGAGCCATGTGTGCCAAGTAGGCAGAGCCAGGCAGCTAGTTCCCCTAGGATTGATACCTGTTAGGATTTTGGGTGTGAAGTCTACTAGGAAATGAATGCCACTGCTGAGCCCCAAATCCAGGTTTTCTTTTCTGATGTGGTAGAATGATGTGGGAACCCCCTCTGTATGCTGTGAATACCAATGGTTAATAAAGAAACTGTCTTGAGCCTGTGATAGGGTAGAACAGAGGTAGGCGGGGAAAACTAAACTGAATGCTGGGAGAAAGGATGCAGAGTCAGGAGAAGTCATGTAGCTCTGCCAGAGACAGAGGCCGAATGGAACTTTACCCGGTAAGCCACAGCCACGCGGCAATATACAGATTAATAGAAATGGGTTAAATTAAGATGTAAAAGTTAGCCAATAAGAAGCTAGAGCTAATGAACCAAGCAGTGATATAATTAATACAGTTTGTGCGATTATTTCGGGGGGGGGACAAACAAATGGGCTCCTATAACAGAAGAAGAGAAAGTAATTCTGGAAAAGTTAGATTGTATGAAGAGGTAATATGTTGGAATTTTGGTATATTGGACAGTGTTTTTAGAGAAATAACCAAGTTTTTTTTTTTTTGTTTTTGTTTTTGTTTTTTATTGAGACACAGGGATGTGTATACATGCAAACCAGCCACGCTCTAAAGTGACAATTGGGGACAGAAGTTCCCATGGAGTTTAAGAAGTATTGAGTCTTTGCGTGTATAGTAGAAGAGGAGAAAGTTGGGGATCGGGGAAGGCATGGCAGGGGAGTGCCAGAGACAGTTGTGGTGAGCTGGAGAATGAGTTGTTTGAAGTTAGTGCCATAGGTGAGAGAGATTTGGGATTCCTGTGGGAAGAACAGTGTTGAGAGACTGTTGGTTAGAGTCAAGGGAGAGACGGAGCCTTGACAGACTCCTGAGGGAAGGTGTCTTAGTCACTGTTCTATTGCTGTGAATAGGCACCCCGACCATGGCAACTCTTATAAAAAGAAAGCATCTAATTGGGCCTCGCTTACAGTTTCAGAGGTTTAGTCCATTATCGTCATGGCGGGGAGCATGGCAGCACACACGCACAGGAGTTGTATCTGAGGCCTTTACATCCTGATCTGAAGGCAGACAGAGAGGCTCTGGGCCTAATGTGGCTCGTTGTGTTGTGAAACCTCCAAGCTCAGACCCCTGACCACTTGTAACTTGTCCTCAGCCTACCAAACGTTGTGCTGTGGGTGTATATAATGTCTTTTGATGATGCCTAATGTGCATCTAGATGTAGACCCCGATTGCCTGGTCTTTATATTCACATTATTTCCTTCTTCCTCAGGTGGGAAATTTTATTTGCACATTTAATTTACCCATCTCAGAAATTAGGTAAAATGTTACGTTAGAAGCTTATGCACTTTTCATTCCAACTTTTCGCTTTCTGTTGTTTTAGGAACCATTTTTAAAGAGTTAACTTAATGCTCTCTCGTCGTTTCTGCAATTTCATATCTTTTCAGAGGTTACTGTAATTTCTTTTTGCCATCGACTGTGTCGGCGTCTGAGTCAGAAAGGGAAGAAAAACTGAAATTGCCATGAATAAGCCTTAATTTCCTTCTAGCCAGTAAATAGTGCAGGTGTTGCCGATTACGGACAAGCATCGATCCAAACCTTCAAGCGTGTGGGGCTTAGAGTCCCCTCTAATAGTTAGGGGAATAGTTTACAAGGTGCCATGTTTTGCGTTTTTCAACTCCCTACATCTGTATCTCTGGAACGGAGATAATTTCTTTTTCTTCCTTTCCCTCTCTCCTCCCATCCCTTTTCTCCCCCCCACCCCCTTTCTTCCTCCCCTCCTCCACTCAGGATCTCACGTAGCCCAGGGTGGTCTTAACTTGCTATGTAATTGTGGGGTAACCGTGAACTTTTGTTTCTCTTCCCTTTACCTCCCAAGTGCTGGAGATGACTTGCTGGCAGATAGTACTGCGAACTGCACCCCAAACCCCAATTTGTTTATTTATATTAGAAAACAAAACAACAACACACGCTTTAAGATGACGGACTTTCTTTCCTGCTGGCCTGGGATTTATGCTCTTTCTGCCCCAGCCTAATCAGTGCTGGGATTAGAGACGTGCACTCAGTGCCACTCTTAGAGATGAAATTTCTAAAACAGCAAACTCCTGGGCTCAGGTGGCCCCGCTCAGTTGCCTAAGCAGCTGAGACCGCAGGTGCGTGCCATCAGCCCCAGGCATTTGTTTCTCGTGTCATGTGGAAAGCGGGCGGACTTACGTGGTTAATCGAAAATGAAGCTGTTCTCACCCTCATTTGTGAGCTGCTCTTATCCGCACAGCCACGTCTCTAGAGACTTGTCCAGCAAAGTCAGACAGAATTGCATTGGGCATATGTCTTTGATTACTTCAGTCGTGTAAACCGTGAGTAATCTAGCGATTGCTACAGAAATTGGATGGATTTCTGAGCTCTAGAGCTTTGCTTCCGCCGTGAAGAAGCTGAGTTGTGTGTGGCAGGCATTTAGGATATTAGTGTTTGGCTTTGATCTCAGCCAGCTTTCTAGACAAGAGTTGAGATTGACTTCCCTCAGGAACAGAAGTAGTAGCTTTCTTGGTGAATATTCTGTTTTTGTTTTAAACTTTTACCCTCTTGAAGTTCCCTCCTGCACAATTAATGTTTTTTTTTATTTTTTGCCTTCAAAATTAGTTCTTAAAAGTTTTTTCTTGATTAGATGTGTTGCCTGATAGCCATTGTTCTAGAACAGGAAGTCATGGTTCCTGCCATCTTCAATTCTTTATTGTGAGCCTTGTTTTAGGGTGATTCCAAGAGGGGTACCTTTTCCCTCCTAGTTGGAAGTTACTATTTTGTTATTAGTAGCCTAATAACAAAAATTTATTTTAGGCTGAAGACATTTTTCACATGGCCCGAATGTAGACTCAGCTCCTGAAGTCGCTGTGGCTCATTTGATAAGGAGCACCTTGTGACTTTTCATAGACTTTGACGTCTGGGAAAGTAGCCACTGTAGACATAATTATAAGGAATTGTAAAGTTTTGTTTAAATACTTAAAGTTAATTTCATTTATTGAAAATAGAGTTAATTTAATGTTACATAAGTTATGTGTATATTTTGAAAGTATAAATAATTATTAATGTTTAGTTATGTTTTATCATTCTATAAAGATCTTTTGGGCATTGTGCCTACCAGAGTTATTTAGACTGTGCTTGGTAGCAAAAAAGGAGTGAGCATTCTCCTCAGGGAGATTTACAGAAAGGAACTCCCGAAAGCACTAATTTTCAAATGATGTCCAGGGGAGAAATGAGCAGTGTGGTTGGAGAAATGTGGTGGTAAGGGCAAAGTCAGGAGCTTCAAAGAGGAGGTCACCAACAATGCTAACTGCCGCAGAGAAGTCGAGTACGCTGGCTACTTCTGAAGTGTTGGGACCGGAACCCATGATAGACAGGCGCTCTACCACTTAGCCCGCCTCCAGCCTGAGGAAAGGATTTATTCACCAGTTGTTCTGTACAGAAATCACCATTGAGGGGGCAGCCTCAGTGGAGCCGTGGGTGCTACAGCCATAGGTGTAGTTTATTGTCTGAGAAATCTTAGAGAAGATGCAGATGTTGCAGGAGACAGAAGCCCATGGAAGGGTGCGCATGAGCGACTGAAATCACATGAAAGCATGAGAAACTCGAGCTCACTGGCAGGCATAGAGGAAAGGGTCATAACGTGGAGACTGGAGTCTAAAGAGGAAAAAAATGTGTAATGTAAGTCATGCTGCGCCCTTGCGTTTTGTTGCTTTTCTTTCTTCTGTTGGCATTGTGTACACAGTACTGTGTTCACTCTGCACTTCCGATACAGCACACACACAATCGCAAGAACACCTTGCCAAAGGTGAGTTCAGAAAGGGAATGAGTTGGAAATGAGCCATAGAGATTCTAGAATCATTGGCGTTATATAGAAGGTAAGATGAGACTGGAGGAATGTGGCCCCAGGTGAGGACAATTTGAGAGCCCGTGAAGAGCAAGCCTGGAATTAGTGAAGAGTTTTGAAGGCTTGTTTAGATCTCCTGGTTCAGGGAACTCATGTTTGCAAGTCTTACCCTGGGCACAGCCCAGGGTTAATTGCTCTGAAACTGCCTGAGGAATACCATGAAGGATGTTAGAAGCAAGGGGAACCTGGGAGATGGGAGGTGCTTGTTTGCCTTCTTCCCACAGGCTGCCGTTGGGCAGGTTCTGGGTGCTGAGGGTGGGAATGGCATCCAGCTCTGGTGTGGCTACAGCAGGTTGTGGAGAATTTCTCAGCCCCACTAATGTTTCATTTGATCCGGTTTATCCCTCATCGCCTTTCCCCTTTTCCTTCAGATCTCTCATCAGCCCCATTTTTTTTTTTTTTTCTTGAGTGACATTTTCCCTTTTGTCCAGGGAACTCAGGCTCCTTTCTTTCTCTGTGTTGTACCTACCTTGGACCTTAGTTTTTATACAGATCAGCTTGCTCAGCTGTCTGTGCCAATGACCACCCTGGGGTCCTTGAATGGGTGTGGGGAACGCACGCCCTTTGTGTCTGAAGTCTCATCACCGGCAGGCTGTTGGTGTGATGTCAGTAAGATGACTTGAATTGCCATGTCTAAATAGACTTCAAAAGCTATTTGTTTTGTTTTCTTTCTTGTTTTTTGTTTTGTTTTGTTTCTCTGTTTCAAGACCAGGTTTTTTCTGTGTAGTCCTAGCTGTTCTGGAACTCTCTCTGTAGAACACATTGACCTTGAATCTTCCCACCTCTGCCCCACCCCCCCACAAGTGTTAGGATTAAGGGCGTGCACCACCACCACCCCGCTTAGGTGCATTCTTGGCTTTTCAAACTTCTGTCATTGCCTTAGATTTTTACACCTTACTATCTCAGTCCTTAAGTCTTACTGAGATGCTAAGGGTGTAGTATTATAGTGTCTCCTCGTAGCCTTGCCATCTTTAAAATATTGGCAGACTTGTGATTCTTTTCATGCTTTAACGGCTGAGATGGCTCCGCAGTTAGAGTGCACGCTGCAGAATACCATTAGGAATAATTTCATTGACTTCTTGTTTTGTTTTGCCAGTTGTGTTTGGCTCTTCAGGCAGTGTCAAGGATGGGTTCCCTCTCACGTCCGGGGTCTCAAGCTGGAGCAGCCATTGGTTGGCCACTCCTACAAGTCCTTTGCCACCTTTATCCCAGCACATCTTGTAGGCAGGACAAATTGTAGGTTGAAGATTATGTGGCTGGGTTAGTGTCCCAATTGCTCCACTGGAAGTCTTGCCTGGTCACGAGAGATGGCCATTCCAGGTTCCATATTCCTCATTGTTAGGAGTCTTAGCTAGGATCACCCTTGTAGATTTCTGGGAGTTTCCATTGCACTAGGTTTCTAGCTCGTCCCTAAGATGCACCCCCTCCCCAGAATTCTGTTTGTCTGTTCCAGTACTTTCTCCCTACATCCTCACCCTACCTGACCCCTCCTGTCTGGTTGTCTTGTCCAGTCTTATTGCAAGCTGATATGCCATGTTTGGTTGATTTCCATGTGAGGCTCGCCTTCTTCTGAAGAGAAATGGGGGAGGAGTGAATGTCGGAGGCAGAGAGGTGGGGAGAGGCTGGGAGGAGAGAAGTGAGGGGAAACTGTGGTCTGGACATAAGAACAACAGCAACAACAACAACAACAAAGAGTGCATACTGCTCTTGCAGAGGCCAAATGTAGTTCACTCCTCGGCATCTACATGGGATACCTCACAACCACTTTATCTCCAGATCCATTGTCAGATCTTCTGACATTTGAGGGCACTACACGCATGAGTGCACACATATGCACATTTTAAAACTTAAATTTAGTTTTAAAACATACAAAATAACGATCAACTCAGCAATGTTTGATCTTTTACCAGTTTTTATGGCAACTACATAGGAGACAATTAAGAAACATCTTGAGGGTTGCAAAATGGCTAAGTGGATAAAAATACTTACTCCATAAGCCTCATGACTTGTATTTGATCTCAGGAACTCTTGCTTCTGATTTCTGTACATGCCCTGTGGCATGCCCATGCCTGTACTCATACACTCACACACATGCACACTAGTAGTAACAACAATAGAGGAAACACTAGGAGTGAAAAAAGATTCTTGAAAGCAGGGTGTGGCAAAACGTATATAGAATCCCTGAGAAGGCAGGAGGGTTGTGAGTAAGGCCAGCTTGGGGTGCAATAGAAAAGAAAATAGGGGGCTAGAGAGATGACTCAGTGGTTAAGAGCATTGGTTGTTCTTCCAGAGGACCTGAGTTCGATTCCCAGTACATATAAATTAAAAATTAAAAAAAGAAAAAGAAAATAACACCCTATTGTCTTACACCTCTAGTCTTGTCTTTTTTCTTCCCCCCTCTCTCCTTCCCTCCCCCCTTCCTTTTTTCTTTCTTTTTTGAGACAGGGTATTTCTGTGTAGCCTTGGATGTCCTTGAACTCTCTCTGTAGACCAGACTGGCCTCAAGCTCAGAGATCACCTGCGTCTGCCTCCTGAGTCCTGGGATTAAAGGTGTGCGCCACCACCACCACCACCACCACCACCCAGTACACATCAGTTCTTACACGCATGTTAAATATTACCTCGAGGCAGTCACTTACACGGATACCTTGTTGCTAATATACTCAAGACTGTTTACGTTTAGCCTCAGTAGATTTTTCCATGGAATGTAATTTAGAGAAATTCATATCTCATTCCCCACCACCAGATTTATTTTGGTCTGTTTTGATAGTGAAGCCTTGGAGTGGAATTTTTCATGCATTTTTTACTTGCCAGATCTCATTGCTGCAGTTGTTACTCCCACAGACATAGTATAGATGTTGCTTTTATTCTACATAACTGTTTTTCCGGTGGTATCTGATTGTATTCCTTAAACTGCTTGTTTACTTAGGTAGCTCCCAAATGCATCTGTATATTGCAGAATTTTCTCTTTTTTTTAAATCTTTTTTCTTTCAGTCTTTCAATGCAAGTTTTCACCTCTTCTGTTGCAATTGTTGAGATTCATCCCTCAGTTTTTAAGGAATTAAGTCCTGAGGTGCCTCCCGACTGTTGGCACTTACCATCTGTGTGCTAGAAGCACGAAGCGTTTTTCCCTTTCAGTCGCTGACTGAGGTATAATAGTCAGCATGCTGGTGGTGTTCGGGCGCTAGATGGGAAAGAGGCTAGAGAGACCGGAAGCTTTCACTGTGGAGTTTGCCATCTTTTACTTCTCCTGTTGAGTGAGGCCTTGCTCTTCCTCTGCATGTGGTACCAGGGGTGACTTAGTTCACAGTTCTAGTCCTTGACTTCCTCCTCTTTTGACCTGGAGAGGTTCTGGAAATATTGATAACCAGGCACACTCCATATGCGTTAGTCAGCTTTCTGTTGCTGAGACAAATACCTGAGATAAATCAGCTTAAAAGGAAACATTTGTTTTGCCTCGTGGTTTTCAAGGTTTTGGTCTCGTTACTCCGAAACTCTGGTAAGATTGTGGGAGCATATTGTGAAGGAGATGCTCACCTAGTGGTGCCGAGGCTGCTGAGAGGGAGGGAGGGAAGAAGTCTTAGGGTTTCTATTGCTCTGGAGAGACACCATGACCACGGAAGCTCTTATAAAGGAAAACATTTAATTGAGGTGGCAGCTTACAGTTTCGGAGGTTTAAATCATTATCATCACGGCGGGAGAGCATGGTGGTGTGCAGGCAGACACAGTACTGGCTTTATCAGCACCTTACTTCGTAGAAGACAAGAAGAAAATGTGAATAACTTGACAAAAGAGACCTCAGAGCCCACCCCCACCCCTGCAGTGACAAACTCCCTCCAACAAGGCCACGCCTACTCCAACAAGGCCACACCTCCTAATAGTGCCACTCTCTAGGAGATTATGGGGGCCAGTGCAGTCAAACTCCCACAGAAGGGAAGGAAGAAGAGGGGAAAGAAAGGGAAAAGGAGCAGGGCTCCAATATTCCTTTCAAAGTTCTCTCCTGCTGCCACCTTCTACTCACTGTTAGAGACTTTGCCACCTCCTGGTGGATCCACATGCCTACACCCAAACCGCCTGCCTGGAGGGCTTTGGGGAGCTTGTAGATTTGCAGGTACAAAGCTCAGCACCGCCGCCGTCCCAGCTGGATGAGAAGCTCTGGCAGCTCTGGGCACCAGTTAGACGCTCTTAGCTGTTTGCAGTGTGTGGCATAGACGCATGTTCAGATAGCTGCTTCTGTTACCAGCCTCATATACCTGGGTCTCCCAGTTCCCCCTGCTCTCTTCCCACCCCAGCAATTTTGCTGCTTTCCCATGCAAGGTGTCTACACTGAGATCTGTGCCGCGATGCCTTCTGTTCAGAGTGCTCTTACCCTTGGCATGCATGGGGCTGTCTTCTTGCCTTTATTTCTGTATTCTGAAGCAGCCATAGCACACTGCCTACCCCTGGCCTGTTTCCACAGCTGGTATATTCTTCCTATCAAAGCCATTTCAGATTCTCTTGCTTATGGGGAAGACTCAGCCTTATCCCCTGGAGATGTCCATGTGTCTAGGACAGAGTCTCATACCCAGAGTAGTTTATCAGTTGTTGGGATTTTTCTAGGGATTATTTTCTTCTGGTGCTGGGAAGAGGATTAGTTATGCTTTGAAACAGGAAGGGTAGTGACCGTGGATGAAAAGGGTTGGTTATCTAACTGATCTTCCTAAGGTTTTCTGTGGCCTCTCTTTTCAGCCCTGTTTGTGCCCACACATTGGGAGATATCCATACCTCCTATTCCTAAGCTTTACCTAGAAACCGTTCTAGAAGTTTGTGTGGCCAGAGATGACGCCGGGCCGGGCCACTTTCCTGTCTGCCTTTGGTTGCTGTCATCACTTCTCATCGTCCTTATAAATTTCTTCTTTAACCATATACATGAGCGAGGTGGCAGATACCTGTAATCCCAACATTAGGACACTAAAGGAGGATATATGTTTGAGGTTAGCCTGGGCTACAGAGTCATCTCCAGGCCAGCCTGGGTTACAGTGAGAGACCTTGTCTCAAAGTATAATCATAAGGTCTTTAATGTTGTTTAACGGTTTAGGAGGAGATGGTTCATGTTTGAATCCCATCCCCTCGTTTGGACAGAAGTCATTTCCTTCTTTAGTCGTCTTCGGAGTCATTGAATACACCTATGTGTGGGAGAAGGAATAAAGCATGTAACTTGTGTTTTCAATAAGATTAGTAAATAAAGGGTTGTGGCCGTGAGATGGTTCAGGTGCCTGCCGTTATGCGTGGTGATTTGAGTTTGCTTCTCAGGACCACATTGGGATAGGGAGAGACCAGCTCTAACAGGTTGTTCTCTGACCTCCACATGGGTGCCATCACATGTGACCACACCCTTTACCACACACACACACACACACACAAAGAAAATGGAAAAAAAAATTTAAAAATGATAGATTTGGATGAAAAGGCACAGGAGTTCTTGTAAGATTTCTGTTTGCTTGGAATCCTTTAAAAATGAAGTCTGTTGGGTCGTGTCATGTAGGGGCTGGGTCATAACGAGCCTCTTGTGCTGTGCCTGCAGCACTGAGCGCTCTGGGAAAAATGAAGGTGGGGAGCAGTGAAGAGCCATGGTAAACGAGGATGGGACTGAGATACGCAGGGAGGTCTGCAACAAGGGAGGCCAGGTGGGAAGCTTTGTAATAAGCCAGTGGTGATGAAGGCCTAGGATGAGACCCTGAGGAAGCAGATAAACAGCCTTTCCCATCATGCCTGTTTTATCAGATTCCTGGGAGGCGAAGCTGTTTCTGCAGTAATAGCTCATGACTGTACCATCACTCAGGGTAGTGAGCTTGTTCTTGTGGACTGCCACTTGCGGTTGCGTCCAGAGACAGAGTACTAGGATTTATAACAAAATTGATATTGCAGTGCCCATTAGACTCACCAGGAAGTGGCATGAGCCCCGATCTTCAGGGAGTAGCCACACAGGCTCTCTCACAGATGCCGCTTGCCACTCACTTCATCTGGTCGGATGAGTAAAATTGTGGAATTTTGCAATCACTAATTATCTCACCCATGGACTTTCTGTTCGTTGGAGTTCATATTCATTTTTTGCTGGCTAGCTTTTACTTATTCTTGTTGCTGTGGAGACGGTACTGTGCTGTCCCAGGCTAATATGTACTGCACACAGTCTCACACATCTGCTTCCATGGAAGGTATTTCTGTCGTTTTTTTTTCTCACAAAGCAACTTTAATATGTTTCGTATGCTTGCAACAGTGGTAGTAACTTCCCTCCACCTGGCCTGTGTTGTCCTTGTACTTCCCCTTAGGGAAGCTTTGTCCCATAGTTTAGGAGGGGATTGACGAACAGGTCAGAGCTGTGTAGTTCACTGCGTACATCACAGTCTGTCAGCACTGAGCTAGGTGCTGAGAGTTCCCCTGGGCTGCTCTGGTACAGGGATCCTGCCCTTGTTACTCTGTCTATTCCCCATCACTAACTGCAGTGTGGGTACTTGCTTGCTGATGGTTGGCTAGATTTCGTTGGAGCCTGAAAGAAGCAGTGACGTTTACAGGTGAGCCGGATTTGGCGTCCACCTATGCTCTAGGTTCCTGTTCTGTGTTGGATGTATCAATTTTTACTTGAAGATTTGGGACAAATGAGGCAATTAAAAATATTTTAAATATGGTTAAATCACACACACAATTTGCCAGCCTAACCATTTTTAAGTGTGTGCTTCAGTTGTGTTTCATCTTTAAAATCTGGAACTCTCGCCCTTGAACAGCTCTCCTTCCCCTCTTGATTCCCTGTTCACCGTCCTGTTTTCTGTTTTCATGGATTTGATTACGTTAGATGGCTCATTTAAGTAGAGTCAAACAGCGTTTGTTTTTGTGTGGCTGTTGTGTTTAATTTGTTATGATGATGCTCTCAAGGTTCATCCATGGTGGAGCCTAAAACAGGGTTTCTTTTTTGAGACCGAGTAGTGTTCCATTGTTTGTATACATCATTCATTCATCAGCAGTGACCTCTGGGCTATTGTGAAGATGGTTTTTATTTATAATAAGTGTCCAAATTTTTCATTGACATTTTTCTTTCAGTTCACCTATATATACCCAGAAGTGGGATTTCTGGATCATGTGGTAGTTCTATTATTAATTGTTTGAGATGTCCCATAGTGGGTATATTATTTTACAGTCTCAGTGGTAGCATACATGTGACTCAGTATCTCTACATACCTGACAGCATGCATCCATTTTAATTTTGCAGGTAAAACAAATGTATTGTGATATTGAATCAATATTTTTTTCTTTTTGTTTTTTGAGACAGAGTTTCTCTGTGTAGCCCTGTGTAGTTCCCTCCTGGAACTCACTCTGTAGACCCAGACTGGCCTTAGCCTTGAACTCACAGAGATCCGCCTGCCTCTGTCTCCCTAGTACTGGGATTAAAGGCATATATACACACACCTGGAACTTAGGACCTTGTTCTTGTTGACAGATTCTCTACCATTGAACTAATCTCCAACTCCTTTAATCAACATTTCAGTGAATGTTAAAGGTAAACTAGATGAATTTAAATTTTATTTTTGGCAGGTTTTCTTTTATTTATTGAAAAATGTTTATTTTCATAGAATATATTTTGATCATGGTTTCTCTTCCACCAACTTCTGCTAGATCCTTTCCACCTCCCATCCACCAAAGTCCATGCCTTTTCTTTCTCTGTCTCTCATAGAAAGCAAACATATAGGTGAAGGGAGGGAGGGAGGAAGGGAAAGAGGGAGGGAGGGAGGACATGAAACAGCATACACATATGACTCATAAAAACACAGAATTGGAAATCATACAGAAAAAGGCTAGTAAAACAAACAACTGTGCCAAACAAGGCAATATGAGGCAGAAGTCTACAAAAATACCTTTGAGTTCATTTTCTATCGGCATGCTGGACATGGGGCCTACCCTTAAGTGTGGTTAATGTACCAATGAGATTCCATTGGAGAAAATTATGTTTTCCTTTGTACGTGGCTGTTAGTTATGGATAGCTTCTTGGTTAGGGGTGGGAGTGTTAATCCCACCAGTCGAGAATAAGACCACTACAATAGCATAAGTCAAATTTGAAGCAAGTTTTAATTAAATACTGGCCAGGTAGATGGATTCTCTGGCTAGGTCTGTCTCTGTTTTCCCAGAAAATGGCCCCAAGTCATGTTTTGCAGGGCCTTAAAAAGGCAAAACCCATAATTCACTGCATTTCCTATGAGGTCCAATCGGTGGCAAGCTTATATCATCATGTACTTCCTGCCTGTGTACATCCTACCTACATCCAATCAGGGACAAGGGTGCATCCTGACATACTTCCTTCTCATATACCTCCTCTACATGTGACCAAGCACATCTGGTGCAGATGTGTCAAACAGACTTGTTTAGGGGAGTGAAAACACGTGGTTTATTATTGCCCATAAACAATAGCATATCAGGAATAATATGTCCTTGAGCAAGGGGCTTGCAGGTCAGAGGCATTTTGGTTTCATGGATGATCTCTTAAGCACAGTATTTAACTTAAAGTGTAACTTTGGCTCTCACAGGAGCCTGTGTCCAGTTCTCATCTCAGCTCTGGGACCGCATCTTGCTTGAGTCTCTGCAGCCCTGTGCGTACTGCCATAGTTTCTGTGAGTTCATATGTGCATCAGTCCTGCTGTGTCTGGAAGACGCTGTTTCCTTGGAGTCATCCGGCACCTCTGGCTCTTGCAATCTTTCTGTCTCATTTCTGAATAGCTCCCTGAACCCTGAGGGGAGGGAGTTGGTGAAGACATCCTATTTAGGACTGAGTGTTCTAAAATTTGACAGATTTTTCTGATGAAAGTAGGAAACCAAGAAACCCCAAGTTATGAAAGAAATCCACAGGACAATCTAGTTACGAATATTCCATGTACACACACAAAGAGCAGAAGCTTCCCAAAGCTGCATGTGACCAGCCCGCCTCATTTACACACTCATCACAGCTGAGTCCTGGTGAAGGCTTCTCCCAGTGATACGTTTTGAAGGAGGAAGGTCGTTGTGAATGACAGCAAGAAGAATATGAATGATATAGAGGAATACGATCTAGAATTATACACACTGAGAGCTAACATGGAATATATTTTCCTCTCTGAATTTGTTAATACCCATAATTAGAAGTATTTAGTGGGGTCAGGTTATTTTTTTTGTGATTTTCATTGGCACATAACAGTGTATGTGTCAAATCTGTAATGATCTGTGCCTCAGAACTAGAGTAAATGCAGAGGACTGGTTGATAGCACCAGTCCTTGTTACATAATTTCCCAGGACTGGGTTTTTTTGGTGATTGTGATTTAGGGTAGTCTGTCCTTTCATTTTTTATTTTTTTTTTCTGACATGGGTAGAACGAAGAAGAGAGCTTACTGTTTATTAAGCAAGTGCCGACAAACTGAAGAACGTGGACCACAAAGTGTTCTGCTTTCCCCAGTTCTTTTGAAGCTACTTCAACTTAAGTAGCGAATTTGTTTTCAGTGTGAATACTGAGTGTGTAAGCCTGCTGTCGGATGCGTCTTTTGTTGTTGCCATTTTTCTTTTTTTATAGGGCTGGGAGAGTGAGGGTGCTAGTGAGAGAACTGGGCACTGTGCATCTAATGGTTGCTGCATTACTTACTTTTGAGTTGCTATGGCAACTTGAGGAAGGAGAGGGGGACAGCTCTCTGTAGGAAGGTAGGAAGATGCGAAATGAGTGTTTCTTCACGTGGCAGCAGATAAGCAGAGAGGCAGAGCAGGATCGGAGGCTGCAGGGTATGCTTTAGTGACCTCATCTGTCAGTGAGGCACCAGGTCCCACAGGTCCCACAGCCTCCCAACAGCACCAGCTGTGGCTCAGATGTTCAAGCACATGAACCTGTGGAGGACATTTCACACTCAGACCCTGACATTGTGCCTTGCTCCCATAGGTACGTGATCATTTCGTGCAAATTCCGTTCAGTCAAAGTGCAAAAGTCTCCATTGTCTAAACAGTCCCAACAGTGTTCAGAAACTCAGCGTCCAAGGTCTTTTCTGATATCAAGACAGGCTTACCTGTGAGCCATGTTTTTATATATATATATATATATATATATATATATATATATATATATATTCAGTATGTAGTGGCATAGATTAAACATTCTCACAGAAAAGATTGGACTAAGCAAGACTGAAATCCAGAAGTGCAAACCAGATTTTGTAACTCCACTTCCAGTACCCGGCACCTGTTATGGTAACATCTGAGCTCCCACTGACTTGGGCAGCCCAACTCCTTTGGCCCTGACATTTTCAGCTACCATTGATGCCTAGAGTTTTTTTGTTTTTTTTTTTTTGTTGTTGTTGTTTTTTTTCTTCAGCAGATGTTACACAATCCTGACATTTGTAAAACCATTGGGTCTTCATTGCAACTTAGACCCCTTAGTGCCTCTCTGCAGGGAGTGCGACCCTGCCATATATTTCTGTTTTTATTAGCTTTGTTTCTGGCATCTTGGCACACTCTGTGACACTATTACTCTTACCTGTATTCTTCATGCCTGTAAAACCATGACTGTGTGGATGATGCCAACCTTGGTTATCAGCTTTGTCCCTTCCTTGCCTCCCTCTTCTCTCCCTTCCTTCTTCCTTTTTTGTTAATGAAATGAATTGGTTTGATCAGGTTGTCATAACAAATACTGTAGCAATGAGTAGCTTAAAACAAAGTAAATTAATTTTTTTTTTTTTTGGTTTTTCTGTGATTTTGGAGCCTGTCCTGGAACTAGCTCTTGTAGACCAGGCTGGTCTCAAATTAATTTTTTCATAGGTTGGAAAGACAGGAGTCTAAAACTAACTCACTAGCATAGTCAGTATACAAAGGTTGCTTCGTTAGGTTGAATATGGTCACTTTCTTGCTTTGGACCACAGCATAAGAATTTTGCTGATAGCAGACACAATTTATTCAGCAGGAGAATTAATTATTTAAAATAGTCTTAACAGCTGCAATGGCAAAACTCCTAATTTATATTTTTCAAGATTATCATGGTTGTTCTTAGCTTTTTTTTCCCACAGAGAATACCTCATGCAAATGTTCCATGATATGGAAATCTTTCAGTTTCTTGCTGCCATGACTGTGAACATGTGTGCGCACAGCTCTATCTCCTTGTGCCTCTTTGTGTGATAGAGTCCTTAAAAAAGGACTGATACCTCAGCCTCTCCATGTCTTCAAGGTAATTTTTGTGGCTACATATGACAAAGAACGCTTCAACTGATGTGTCTCAAGATCGTCAGTTTGTGCATATGTGACTCGCAATAGAAAACAAAGCCATCAGAATGATGTCTGCATGTGATTGTCATGGAACTGGCATGTGGCCTAACCCTCCTTAGTAACGAGCCTTAGTGATAGTCTATTTTACTTTCCTCTTCTGTATATGAACAAGCAAATTTCCGAAACACCTTCTGGGTTTTGAGGTGGGCAAGATTATCTTCAAAGTAGATAAGTAGTAAGTACGTAAGACCTGCCACACACCAGGCGTCTGTTCTGTGTGTTGTTTTATTTTTTTAATGCTTTCCTGAGCCTGTGAAATGGTGATTCTTGTTGTCCCTTCACCATTGAGGAGGCAGGTTTAGAATGAAGGTGTTGACTCCCACAAGAGCCGATAGTGACCAATCTTCGCCCAGAGCTCTTCTGCCTGATGCTCGAGCTACATTCTCTTGACTCAAGTTACTTCCTTTCCGGGATACTATGACCAGATGCCAAGCAAGAACACTGCTTTCCAGCTGGTTCTGCAGACACTGACTTCCCAGCGAGGACTTAGACTCATCCTCCCTTGTGCATCATCTCCTGCTCACTGAGGATCTCAGTGTGCTTGAGAGAGGCCACTTACAGAGAGCTGCCAGAGCCAGCTGGCGTCTGTGGTTGAGAGCTGCAGTTGCAGAGATGGGGGAACCACAAATCCTGCTGTCGTTTCCTTAGGCCTTTGGGCTAGAGGGATTAAACATCAGCAGGAAGAGCACACAAATGTCTTTCACAAAGAAAGTTCCTGTTCTCAAACTCATCTTTCACCATGATGTGTTTATTCTTTTGACTGATACTGATTTTTAGTTTTAAGCATGTTTGAAGGTAAAATCTGAGACTTTATCTTAATAATTTGTGATACAAATTTTCATTGCAAGTGGAAATCACTTATCAACAGACTTGGTGATTAAAGGAAGAAGTAACAACAGTTAGTACAGCTCATTGAGAAGCTTTTACAGGTTTTCCGCACGGTAACAGAATGGGAAAGTTATGTACAGTCACCAAAATATGCTCACCACGCCCCTGTAAGGGATTTGCTCAGTAATTGTGTGTGATCTGTTCTTGGATGAAGACACATCTCTAGTAGATATCTTAGCAGGGATTTTGAAGGCAGAGCCATTTAATCCTGTGAAATAAATATTTCCCATTTCTCAGGTGCCTAGACTCATAAGAGGTAGTGGTTGATTTTTTTGTGTGCTGTAATTTCTTGAGTTTTCACTTCTGCTTTTATTTATTTATTTATTTTTAAAAAGGTAGCTAGTTTCTCCTGAGACCTTGGTCCTAACCAGGGTTAGTGTGTGATGTGGCAATGCTGAAGAGTTAACGAGTCAGAGGCAACAACACCCAATTCGCATTGTAAAGATAACTGGGGAGCGGGGAGACTTCAGTGGAAAGCTGTCAGTTTAACAGCTTGAATCCTGCAGTCAGATAAACATCATTTTCTATTCTGCATTTCAGAATTACCAGGTTTATAGCCATTTGTTGGATACAGACAGGATGTTCTTTGTGTCCTTGTGACAGAAAAAAACCCCAACAACCTGGCTTCCTCTGCTTAAGCTCCCTGTCTTCTAAATATTATCAACACACAGAAGGGTTTGGGTATTGACCATTAGGCAGCTGCCCTGTGGCCTTGTCTAGGCTGAGACAGTTTTCCTGAGAGTAGTCCCCTGCAGGAGGGAAGCGGGTGGAGCCGTGGGGTGGGAGGGTTTGGCAGGTAGGGGCCAGGCCCAGCTTCCCCTCCTGAATCTTATTTGGTTCAGAGTGCTCCTGTGCGGTGAAACAGATGCCACAGAGCCCAGGCCACTTTGTCACATTCATCTTTCTGCCTCGCTAAGGTCCACTCAGGTCTAGCCTTGTCTGTTTTCAGCTTCACAGTTTAGTTCATGGTTCCGGAGGCTGTCTTTGCCATGGCTGCCACTCCTCTGTGCCTCTGGACCTCTGTGGGAAGGAGAGGGTTCTTTCGGCTTCCATCTCCTTAAATAAGCTCTTACCTGTATTGTTATGTCTTGTAAAGGTAATGCTTGAACCAGTGGCTTCAGAGTGTTCTAAATAAGGGTCAAGTAGGAAAGACAGCTTCTGCTTTTACCCTTTCTCCATATACTAGAGACTAAAGCTTGATGAAGTAATCAATATTACATTATTGTATACTGCAGTTTTGGTTGTATTTTATTCTATCTTTTCAAAATGGTGATACCTACTGTATTGATTGGGCGATCCACCGCCACATCAACACCTATAATTTAAAAACACCCTTGACTCATGCAGAACATTTTCATTTTTCCTGATAATTGCATTTTGTTATATAGTTTATAGTTTAGCTTTTCCACATGTGTACATAGTAACACAGATGCACAGAAAGCTTTCCTGGGAACATATGGTACTGACGAGTGAGTGACTTTCCAACATGTGTGTCCACTGTTGGAAGTGGAGGCTCAAACTATGTGTGGTGTTTGTATGTAGTTGCTAGGAGTTTGTAAACTGGGTAGATGTCATTATAATTTGTAATATTTATTACTAGTATATATTATAAAAAGTACCAGTTCCTCAATGCTGGGTTTTATCCTCAGGTTTTGCACTTTTGTATTGATAGTTGTAGGTATATGTGAGACACACACACACACACACACACACACACACGGGGAGGGAGAGATCCAGCAATACTCTCAGTAGACAGTTTGCGCTCCATCTTGGTTATGTTCCCTTGCTGGGAATCTGTTGAAATTCACCTTATGGGACCCTGGATAGTACTTTGTGCTGTCATTGTTGTCCTGGAGATCAATCAATCTGATCTTAAAATTACTTCCCAAATGAGTGTGGAGACTTGATGTGTATTCTTTTTCTGATCTCTGTCTTTTGTCAGGGGAACTAGTTTTACTGTGATGAAATCTTGTTATAAATTGGCCGTATCGTACTTCTAGCCACAAATTAATTAGTTACTTAATTAGTCTTTTTGATTAATTGGATCTTGCTTTCTGATTACTTGAATTCTAATGACCAAGCTTTCTATTAAGGAAAAAAAAATGGAGTCCAATAATTAAAAATTAATTACTTGGCTTTCCTGCAGCATTGTTTAGTTTAGTGAGGTTAGTGAAAACATCCAGTATTCCTTTAATTTCAGTGTAATGTGCTGGTTGAAATAATTGCCAGGTAAGCCCATACAAAGAGCTCTCCCGTAACGGGCCTGGTGTTTCCATTTCTGGACGCAGAGGGGTAACTGTTTATGATTCATCGTTTGGATTATGATAGAAAAGTACTGACAGGAAGCTGTAACTTTGTTTCTTTCTAAGGAGTTGGAGAGTTCTGAGCTGTGAAAGGAAGGTTAGCCAGCAGTCAGCACTAAGGAGTTGTGAAATTTAACATCTTTTGTTCTGAGCTGTATTTAACGCAATTGTCTTATTTGGGAGTACACAGCAACTCTTGCAATAATACTTTACACTTAGTGGGAACATACCTACCATGTCTTGTGGGCCTCAAGCCCTCAAGAGTTGTAGATTATAGTTTACGCACATTTGATTCACACTTATGTTCCTCTGTAGAATGTTTTTATACCGAGTACTGCACAGGTTATAATGCTTTAGCGATTAACTTGGAGTCACCAATAGTATAATCCGTGTTGCATTAAACAAAGAAAAGCACTTTTTCTTGGAATTGTTTAACTAAGAACGAGTACAGATTTGAATTATTTACTTATGCTCCCTGTGTTTTCTATCTCTGTCCGCGGTGTGAGTCTGAATCTGGGCCTGCCTGAAGACTGTCTTGTGAGTCTTATTTGTCCCTGTATCTGCTGTCCCTGTGTGTGCCTGTCTGTTTCTGGCTGTGTGTGACTGTAAGTGCTGTGACTGTCTGTCCCTCACTTTGGATTTATTGAACAGCACAGAAAGCATCACATAGGGAAGGAATGGGATACTTTACAGAAATCTTTAACGGAGTCTTTCATGGGATTAAGTCTCTGGCTCCCACTGATCCTATCTGACCCAGATAACAAACAGCATTGTTTATCAACCAGTAACTGTAAATGGTTGCTTTCACCCTTTAGGTAGATTTTTAGAAAGTTGCTTTCAAATTCCATATTTGCTGCTTTTGGCAAGTGATTTGTATGCATTATCTGGGATGTAGAAGAGTACACAACTTAAGATCGCAGCTATGCATTAGCTCAGGTTATAGATGCTGGCTGCATGGGAACTCCAAGGCAAATAAGGTTGCTGTTGCATTGTTCTCCTAAAGGCAGGTTAAACAAACAGGCCGAGCGCACAGTAGGACAGCAGTCTGAAGTGTCCTTTAAATGTATTATTAACTCTGGCTGTGAGGCCCAATAGAGTTTCGGTCTCTTAGCATATGAGATATTTTCAGAATATTGCATTGCCACATAGTTCCCTGTTTTCATTTTGTTTGAATTGAACTTATAATTAGTATTTAGTCAGTAAATCTCCTTAAGGATCACTGAAGTAGTTTTTCATTAGCATATATTGCAAAAATAATGGGTTTCATTCTGACATTTTCTTACATATGTAACATATTTTAATCATATTACTCCTCCCAGTTGACCCTCATTTTCCCAGATGAACTCAGAGCAACACTTCTTGTCTTGGACATCTAGATTCCAAAGATGCTATATGAATCGGATTATTATTCCCCAAATACAATCTTTTCAGTCTGGGGGCAAAGCAGAGAAGGATAGCAGGTAATTCATAAAATGTTTAGAGGATATATCTTGGTTTTGGAGACTACTCATGTCTTGTTAGAGCCATTTTCTCTTCTTTTCTCCAGACACTGGGCATTTACGGGGCTCCTTTGGCAGGCCTCAGCAGAGGCCTAGTCTGTGGCGTTCGCACAAAAGGGATGGCTTCTTCCCTGTGGGCATCCGTGCTCTTCATCAATCTGGTATCATAGGCGCTTTGTTCATTTTCTTAGTTGCTCAATACCTTATGCTCCTGTTTGTTCTGAATTAATTTTCCTCCTTAGCTGATCTGCTTCACTGTGTATTTAAGGACATTGAGTTTCCCACTTATCACCTGCTGCTAATCTTCAGCAGTAAAATTAAATTGACATTTATTAAAGGATGTTTTGATCTATCTTTGAAAAGGGTAGTAAAGAGTAATTAGTCAGAGTAATTACTTTTTTTCATTTTGTGTGCAAATTTGGGTTGGTTGCTGAAACTGATTCTAATTTTATAATAGTGGCAAAGAATTCCAGCTTACTTTCATGGTTTGTTTAAGCAGTTAACAATCTCATGGATCCTAGGAATGTCTGGGAATTTAGAAGTTTATAAAGCCCACCTGCTTTGCTTGGGGAATATGAAGCTGGCGCCAGCACTGGTTCTACCAAGCATTTTTTTTTTTTTTTGTTTCATGAAAATAAACAACTTTTCAAAACACGGAGTGGGCGGTGGTTGCCCACTCCTTTAATCCCAGCGCTTGGGAGGCAGAGGCAGGTAGATCTCTGTGAGTTCAAGGCCAGCCAGGTCACAGAGTGAGTTCCAAAACAGCCAGGGGCTACACAGAGAAACCTCAAGAGAAAGTCTACATACATTATCTTCATATTGCTTGATTGTACTGGGCCACCTCCTCTGTTGGTGCTACACCTCTGCCTGCCTTAGATTAATATCCAGCTTTACCTTCCTGGTTCTGCTTTCTGCTGTCATATTTAAAACTCCTCTCACTTTTCTTCCACAGCGTGAGCTCTGGATTTCAGAGCTATCACGTTTTCTTGTTCAGAAACAGTATTTGAACAAGCAGCACTACCAATTTGTTCATGCATTTGATACAGTGGATTATTTATAACTTTAAGCACTGTTCTTTAATAATGCTGCTTTATTAAAGAGAGACTCTCAGTTCAGCAAAGTGGAGAAGAGACTAAATTGATGGTTGGAAGAGTTTGTGTTAGTTAGTTTCTACCTTTATCCCGTCCCACAACTGACCCATTTCATCACTGGGCATAGTAGAATACATAGCCCTATCTGCCTGGCACCTTTTTGTTCTTAGGCACAGGGAGAGTATTCATACTCCTGGAAGCCATTCCTGTACCATGATGCCTGACTCTATAGAAGCCATATAAATATGCCCCCAACTCAAACCCCCTTCATTTAGATCAGCAGTTGTCAACCTGTGGGTCCCGATCCCTTTGGGGGTTGCTATCTGATACCCTGCATATCAGATATTTACATTATAATTCGTAGCAGTAGTAGGATTACACATATGAAGTTACAATGAAGTAATTTTATGACTGAGGTCATCACAACATGAGGGACTCTATTAAAGGGTCACAGCAATGGGAAGGATTTAGATCCTCCAAAGACTCAGAGTAACACTTTGAGGACTCGAAGGTTGGTGTGAATGGAGTTGTTTTGGAAAGAATGCTTTTAACAGGTTGTAATCAAATCGTCTTACTTTTACAAACTCTGCAAAAACGTATGAGCATATGAACATATTACTAGAGTCTAAGAAGGCCTAGGAAGGGTCTATGCAAATGAGTGTCCCTGAAACTTGTTTCATTGGCTTTCTTTAAATTGCTTCAGCTCAGGCTTTGCCTTCCGTGGTTGAAAGCGGTTCCAAGTGTCATAGTGAAATACGGTTCAGAGCAATGCTTTCAAGTTTCTCGTATGTATAGTTGGCATGCTAGGCACTGTTAGGAACACTTAACGACATTACTTCACTTAATCCTTAGGACATAGCTGGCATCAGATCGCTTTATTAATTTCATTTTGTGGAATCAAAATCTGGGACAGAGAACTTGGCTATTCCATCTTGACCCATAAGCAGTTGAGCTGGGCTGAAGGCTTAGCCCTGCAGCCTTCATCTTTAAGGGCACTCTGCTGCCCTCTTTTCCTGACTTGTCTTGATGTAAGAGGTTGAAGAGTGACCTTCTGGGATATTTTTGTATTAATGTCTTTTGCTTTCCCATCTGAGGAAAGCTGTGAAAATGGAGGGGGGGGGAAGCGGAGGAAAAGAAACTAAAACGAAAGAAGTGCTAATTAGGATTCCGGAGAAAACGGCACAGTCTGGGTAGACAGCAAGGACAGATAAGCACTAACTGTACTGTGTTGTCTACGTTCTGAGCGACACTTCCTCTTACACTGTTAACACTCGTAACCAGGATGCTTTCCTCGTACACACAGATGGTGCTGTAGTGTCTCCTCCCCATATGAAAGGCCGTGCTTAACCAGCAATCAGGTGAAAATGGTGTCTTGGAAAAACATGCATAGGTTTGCTAAAAGAATATTATCTAGCGTCTCCATTTACTGAGTAAGAATAATGAAGAGAAAGTAGATTAAGTAATAGAGAGACAGTCTGAGAAAACGCAAAGAATGATTTTTTAATGATAATTTTGGAATAGGCTCTAAAACGGGATATGGGATTTTTGTCTTTAAAGTAAGTAAAATACAATTGAAATGTTGTCTCCAATAAATCTGGGATTGACTTCTAGCCATGATTTAAAATTCTTCTCAATATAAAAAGAGACTTGGCATGTAATTAACCTTACGGTGGCTCTCGGGCAGATAAATAAATCTCTTCAATTATGCACCTCATTTCACTCCAGTTTTGCTGCTTAATATTATCCAGCCCTCACCCATGCTTGCGCACAGGGATTACCTTGAAGTCTTTCTACAGTTAGCAGCCATTAACCTAGGGGTGGGTGGTGAAAGCGATGCTGCAGGCTCCTCAGAGCCTGTCTTTCCACAGTGCTTCCTCCACACAGTGAGTGGAGCAGCAGGAAGCCCCTTAGCATGAGCAGTCCCATTTTTCCTTCTTTTCCCCACTGAAGTGTACTCTCCGAGTCTTCAGCCAGACAGCGCCTTTCCTGGTATCTTACCTCGATCCTATTGAAACCACATGCGTGGTCCTGGCTTTCTTCTGGTGAAGTTCAGTGGGAAAATTTGAGGTGGCTTTCTCTTCATCTACTACTGGTAGAATGAATCTCTAGGATTTTGTAAAAATCATGTTAGTTTGGGATAGAGGGGACTTTTTCTGATAATTGTCTTGGTGTGCCAGTGAGGAACATGTAGGAGAAGGGAGGTACACTGAGTTTAGTGAGGAGTGAGTTTCTGTCCTAATTTTGATATGAATAATTATTTTTAAAGCAAAATTTTATAATAAAAGGGTAGTTACAAATAAAACAAAATGAATTCTAAAACATTTTCTACAGTCAGTTGTAATTTATGTAGCAAACATTATTTATAGTCTAAAAATATGAGTTACATATTTGTTTTGTTTAATTCATAGCAGAACCACATTTTCTCAATTATATAGTCTCTAATTCCTTCAAATAATGTTAATAATCATGGTTCTATAACAACATAAAATGTTCTGGAAGACCCCAATGTATTTGGGAATCTTAGACCTAAAAAACTTTAATATGCCAAATTAAATTGAAAAATTTCATGAGCATATTTAATAAGCTAGAAGAAGACACTCAGAGTGCACTATAATTTGAGGTATGGCTTTAATGTAAGTAGGCATATATGAATGCCTTTGTTTGGATATTGAGAGATTCTCAAGAAATCCACCCAGCTGCTAACTGGGTCCAGGTATAGCATGTCCACCATTGTAGGGATGTTTCTGGTCAGTGCCGTGCTAGAGGGTTGTGTTAAATCTCAGAGCTTCTCAGGTGACTTGGAATCACCTGAGGTGCCCAAATCCTGACAGTGACCTTGCTCCTGTTCGTCTAGATCTGACACTAACTGCACTGTCTCACCCATCATGTGTTCCTAACCTCGTGTTGACTTTCCCGCTCACCTGAAGATTTTTCTATCTCTTTACTTTCGTTCTTTCTCTTCCCAATGTGTTTGCTTTCCTTGTCTCACACCTTCAGGCTTGCTTTCACATTGTAGCCTGAGCTGTTACTGTTTATTTAGTACTATGTGCTAACTTTGTATGACACAGTGGTTTCTGCTTTACTGAGCTCAGCCTGATGAACATGCTCACCTGCAAAATGTCCTATACACATTGTCTTTTACAGACTGTAAGACGGTCTGCAGGTTCCAGTAGGAGCAGATCTGCTCAAGTATCTTTAGCATAACCCCTGTCCACTGAGTGTGACCCCAACAGCCTCTCTCTTCCCTTTGCTCACCAGCACCTCCTGTCCTGCAAGCACAGCAGGTAGACTCCTGACTCTAGTGTTGGGCACTTGGCTTCTCTAACTTGTAAGGATCCCTCCCCCCACCCACTGGTGTATACTGACTTGTATTTGAACTTGTTAATGCTCACTAGTTGCTGTCACATGATTTTTTTTATCTGTTTTATCTGTCACAGCTTTTTATCTGCTTAAGGATGGCCAGCTTTTACCCATGTCTTGGAGGGCCCCATATGCTTCAGGAATTCAACAGTAGATAGAGGAGGGGATTCTCTACAACATGATGGGCAAACTGTTTTGTGGAGGCCAAATATGACCCCCTGCTAGCCCTTGCAGATAAAGTTTTATTAGGACACAGACACACACATTGATTTGCTTGTCACCACTTTGAAAAATTCTAGCTGTAGAACAGGTGAGCCAAAAGGGGGTGCTATCCTTAATTAGTGCACTCGGAGTCGTCTGATTCGCCCTGCAGAGCCAGATTTAATATCAATGACTGTTAGGAGTAGAGATGG
The DNA here is from genome assembly GCF_950005125.1 of Chionomys nivalis. Lineage (NCBI taxonomy): Eukaryota > Metazoa > Chordata > Mammalia > Rodentia > Cricetidae > Chionomys > Chionomys nivalis. The sequence goes on along the minus strand of NC_080094.1, from coordinate 61,920,164 downwards.
CTTCTTAGCTACTAAGAGTACATGCTGTTTTCAGAGATTGTCAATAAAGTACTTAGAAGTAAATCTACCATCTCCCATTCAGTCAACAAGCACAAATGAGAAGATAGTTCAGTACTGATCTGCATGGCGTAAGAGGTTGTTCTCATCATGTAATTAATGGCACTGTGAGTTGATAAAACCTTTAAGAGAAATCATTTTAACAATACATTTCTGGATAAAATTTTCTGTAAAAGCATATTTTTATTAATTTTTAAATTTTTTTCTGACATTGTTTCTTAGCTTGGGTTAGCCTCAAACTCTCATTGTAGCTAAGGATGACATTGAACCCTTGATCCTCCTGTTTCCATCTCTCAAGTGGTGAGAGTGCAGGCATGTGTCACCATGCCCAGCTTATACTTTATGTATTCATTTTTGTGTGTGTGACCACGTGTGCATGTGGGATGACAGGTCTGACGAATTCCATTGCTCTCCAGCTTAAATTAGCTTCCTAATCTACTTTGTGTCTGTGTGTATATGTTCAGTGCATGCACCTGAACATACATGTATGCGTGTGTGGAGGCCAGAGGTCAATGCCAGGGTATTCCTTAGTTACTGTGTTGCTCCTGTGATAGTGTGCCTTGACGGAACAACTCAAGGGAGATGGGGCTTGTATTGACTTGTAGTTCCAAGGGGATTCAGTCCTTCAAGGTAGGGAAGACGTATAAGCAGGTAGGGAAGGCATGGTGTTTGGATTAGGATCTGGAACATGTACCTTTTCCCAGATCTGCTCTCTGTACCCATTTTTGGGGTTCTGTGTATTGGCTCTGCTGTCATCAGCTGGACGATTCTGATTCACACCAAGTTGCATGGCTACTACTTGACGGTATCAAAGCTGTCTAGTTAGAATCGCGTTATAATATATGATATTTATATAACACCCCTACATAATATTTGGACAACATCAAGTTTGAAATATAATGGGTGCTTAATTGTACATGCTATGTGTTGTCTCAGTAAAACTTTAAAAATCTATGTGTGTATACGTGTGTGGGTATGTGCACATGAATGTGAGTGTCTACAAAGGCCAGAAGAAGGTATTGGATCCACTGGTGCTGGGGTTCGAGGTTATTGTGAGCTGTCTGGTATAGACCCTAGGAACTGAACTTGGGTCTTCAGAAACAGCATCAAGCACTTTTAATTACTGAGCCATCTCATCAGCCTTCACGTTGTGCATTTTGTACCTGCAGCTATACTTTGTAGGAGCTGTTTCATAACAGTTTCTGAAGATCTCTGCTCTTTTCTATGGTGCATGGTGCTCTGCTATGTGCATACACTGTCTGCTCAGATTATCTTCTGTTCACGGACGTGTTGGCCGTTCTTGAACTTTTTTGATTATAAGTGGCATTGAATAGGTAATGATGTGCACATGGATTTTCACACTGGTGAAGAGTTTCTCCATGAACTATTATATTTTCTTCAATCTTGTCAGTTTTCCTTTCCGGGCTCATCTTGTTCAGAATGTCTAACAGTGAGGAAGAGCTTGGCAGCAAGGCCAAGTTTCTGTCAAGATTGCCGGGCTGGTATCGTAGTATGGATCAGATTTGCATTTTTGGTATTGGTAGCCAGTTTGAACATCTTTTCAAATTTTAGGGACCATTTTAAGATTTTGGGAATTGTCTTTTCACATTTGCTTGCTAAATTTTCTTTCCATATTAAAACTGTTAGTGAAACAAGGACTCTGATTCTGCTTTTGGTCATAGCACTGAGTCTTCACTTGGAAAACAAAGGACAAGGGAAACCTTGGAATCTCTGCTTACATTATGAGTCTGCTTCCTTTGCTCTTGGTGCTTGGATTCCAGAAGTAAACGGTCTAAAGGAGAAATGCCTATGACGGAAGTGCAAACCACCTCCCAATATCACCAAACCACAGTGTGACCACGGATGCGGATTATGCATACTTCCTGACCTCTGCTTTTGTCATTTCCCTCCTTAAACCTGAAACTCCTGTCTGTCCTCCTGAGGAGAGGACTGAGGGCACCGGTCCCTGGCTTCCTGGTAGAGCCAGGCTGATTAAAATACCTTTCCTGGTATATAAATAAGACTAAAGGTATTTAAAAGAACTAAAATGTCCTTCTCACCAGGACTTTTTCTTCGTGCTTTGTGATTAGATCCTGCAGGATTGGGTTTCTGGCCTAGAATTCTACTACAATTAAGCCCCATCTCTGTATATTTTAGAAATCTTTCTGCCAGTTTGATTTTGGACTTTGCATATGAAATAATGTTTTTCTTTTTAAACTGTGGTCAGATTAGTTAATATGTTTAAGAACAAAAAGCAAACAACAACACAGCCACAGGGCTTCATTTGTATAGTCCAGGCTGGCCTTGATTCTCATTATTCTTACTTCAGCTTCTTCAGTTCTGGAATTACAGGCATATAGCACTGTGACTGTCTTGTATGTCTAGAATTTTACTCATAGTTCAAAAACACAATTTAAAAGGAATTAATAAAAATAAAATAGAACAAAATAGCACACACCATAGCAACAATGAGAAGAACAATTAAAAAAAAGTAATTTACCTATATTTTCAAGTACTTGTTGAACTTCACATATGAAATTTGAATTTTAAGTGCATTCAGAGTTTTCCATATAGTGCAAGGAATAGATCTAATGTTTTTTTTTTCTGCTTGCTATCCAATTATATCAATTCTGCTTATTAAAGAGACCATTGTTGCCTCAGTAACTGAGGTGCACACTTATTACCTGTTGCTGTGGATCTGTTTCTGGATTTTCTCCTCCATTGGCATCTCAGAGTATACACGTGCTACAGCTGTTTTAATCAAAGGGGCTTTTGATGTGGTTTAATATCTTTTGTGTCTCTTCTTTTTCATTGTGTTCCTACCCATTCATGCGTGTTTGTTTCTGCACATGAACTTTATAAAGAATGACTTCAAACCGATTGTAGAAAAACTCATTGCAATATGGGGAAATGCTTTAAACATACGCATTGCCTTCCATATACTCCACTTCCCCTCCTCCTCAACTATAAACACTTTGCATCAGTGTAATTTTTCTGTGTTGTCCCTCCCCCATCTAGCTATTGTTAATGTCTTCATAACAAATCCATCGTATGATGGTATTTTCCTTTGACAATCAGTTGTTAGATTAGAGAGGAGCACCTCTCTGTGCTCCTGGGGAACCATTTCCCCCCTGATTTCTGTAGACCCGAGTTTCCACGCACTGTTCTTGCCGTATAACAAGGGATGCAGATGTTTTTGTGTGTTCCAAGGTAAGATGCAGACGCGGGAGGCGAGGGCCTTCTTGCCTTCTTCCTGCCTTGGTCATTTTGTTATGATTCAGAGGACTGCTTTCCAGTTTTTCAGTAAATGTGTAAGCTTCAATACCTTCAGGTGATTTGTGTGAAAGATGCATCTGCGTTAGCTCTTGTCCAGGCTCGAAGGACAGCCACTCAGCACCACCTTCACTGTGAGATGAGCAAGTACTGCAAGATGACTTTAATATTAGATGAAGAAACATAATTAGGGATATAAGTATGTTCAAAATCCCTTATGTTCTGTAATGTGCTCCAGAGTCCCAAGTTAATGATGTTTTGCCTGTGTCTTTTATAGTCTTTATTAACACACTGACTTCAGTCTTGATTATTGGAGAAGTAGTCGTATTTAGCCACCAGTATGCCTTTCTGTCCCCTCTGGACTCAGCTTACAAGTTTTCAGCCTCAAGCGGAGGTACGGCCACAGTGTCCGGCCAAAGACTCTGTGTGCTGTGCTGCTGTATTTTCCTCTGCCATGTTTTTCATATGATAATCTCAAAACAGTGTAGCCATTCTATGAGCACTGGGCTAATTTTTACTCAGGAATATAAAGTTCCATTCAGAAGTGGATGTTAAGCATTGTTCTATGAAAACTAGGCAGACTGTTAAATTTCCCCCCAGTGCTGTGAGTATATATGACTCGAGGGCAGTATGTCACCAGATTTTCATGACTGATTTGTTCTATTGGTGGTGAAAGGTAAGTCCCTCCCTAAAAGAAAACACACTGGAGCCAAGACTGGAACAGGCGAGTTTTCGAAATGGACAGAACTTAAGCTCACACATGCCTGTGGAAGAGACCCTTGCATGCTGATGGAAAGCTATGTGTGGCAATATGATACCTTTGTCTTTTTCCTAAGGATGTCTATGACATTACAGATATTGAAAGTAATCTCATGTTTAATTTTTTCTATGAATGTTTTATGTAATTGATTATTTTATCTATTTCTTTGTATATTTCCTCATGTTTTCAAAGACTTAATAAATTTCATTGTAGTGACCATCATTCTTGAACTAATAGTATACTGTTAAGTGGGTGTTACCATAGGAAGTGTCTTCCATGGTGGCCCTTTGTCCTTTCAGTAGTAAATACGGAGAACCTAGGGAGAACTGATCCCTGTCCCTCTTGGAAAGGACAGATGGCCCTATGAAGTCAGTATTTGGTCCTAATTTTCAGATGGCAAAGAGATTAATTAGCTTTACTAAGGCCACAGAACTAATAAACACATTGATTCCATTACCCCCTTCTGCTTCCAAAGATACACAGGCAATTTACATGCAGAGATTGCTGGTGACACAGGTTTTCCTTCCCTTGTCCATCCACCCACCTCTTGCCTTTATTAAATCCAGACACTACAAGATTTATCATTAAAATAACAACTTACATTTCAGCTCTTCTCTCTTCTTCTCCACTCTGTCCGTCTCTCTGAAAGTTGTGCACGGTGACTTCCCCTCACTGTGTATGTAACTAGGAGCAGAAGAACCAGGTGAGCCACTAGCCTGTTGTCAGCTTCCGAGGAGCAGAAAGTGCGCTGATTCCTAACCGCTGTTCTAGTTCTTGTACAGTGTGCAACAAATGAGATTTTCATGTTTCTACGTTGCCAGTCAGACAGCTATAATGACTTTTGAAAAATTAAATGGTTTTAAGAGCTTTATTTTTAGCTGTTTAACTTTTTAAATTTTTTTTGAGAATTTTTTTACTGCATTCAAATTATTTCCTTGCTTTCCTCACCTGCCTGCAGCTTCTACTATGTTCCCACACTCCCTCGCAAATTCACAGCCACTTCTTCATTGTCATTACATGCATGTGCGCACATCATACACACACAATACCACACATGCGTGCGCGCACACACATACACATAACCTGCTGAGTCTATTTACTGTTGCTTGTATGTATATATTTAAGGTTGACCACTTGGGATTGCATAATATATTAGAAAACTCGTCCCTGGAGGAGACTGATTCTCCCTCTCTTGGCAGCCATTAATTGCTGTGGTATTTCATCTAGGCGGGAGGTCCTGTGAGATTCCCCCATCTGCATTCACATCAACCGGCGCTGTCATTATGCATGTCTTTTTAGGCAACTATATTGTTGAGATTTCATGGTTGTAGCTTCTCTGTCATATATAGAAGACACAATCTGATAGCAAATGTCCTAGTCCTCTGGCTCTTGATTCTTTCCCCTCACTCTTCAGTGATGTGCCCTAGGCTTGTGTGTAGGGTTTTACTGTAGATGTAACAATTGGGTTAGGCAGCCACCATCTGTGGCAGAAAGAAGCCTTTATGATAAAGGGCGAGAGCTGTACTTGCCTGTGAGTATGAGTTTTTAGAATGCAATTAGAATTCATGCCTGGTACTGTAGATCTGGCCATGAGCAGTTGGCTACATCTGCAGTACCAGGCATGAATTTCCTCTGACTGAGCAGGCTTTAAGTCTAGTTAGACAGCTGTTAATTGCCCTCAAGATAAAATATTCCACTGTTGCATAACTGGGGCTATCTTGGCAAGACAGTCATTATTCTAGGCCATCCTTTTGCAGTTGGGTAGGACTATTGATAGCTTTTCTCCCTAGGCATTTGAATAAATACACCTTTAGATAGTGCAATAGCTAGTCCTCAGGGAGGGAACTTCCAGGTCAGTTCTAGTTCAATTCTTCCAGGTCCTGTGTCCAAAATGAGTGATGATGGTAGCAGTAGGGTCTTTTCTTCAAGTTCTGGGAGGAGTCAAGGGCAGCAGCAATAATATATATTCTTTTGGGAGTTTCTTGGACTCCTCTGACCAACAGCTACAAAGTGGGACTTTTATGCCTGGCACTGGGGTTTTTATTAGGTAGTCTACGGCTCTTAAGAGAAACATTAAATACCGTATGTGGCTTAACTTTATTTGCACACACACATGTATATACATATATATATATATATATATATAATAAACTATACATGCATATTTATTCACATATACTTATGAGTATATATGTATTTTTAAGTGAACATAATGTTTCTTTATAGCTTTTTCAATCATCCTTAGTGTTATTTAACCCTCTTTCTTCCTATTCCTCTGTATTATCTTCTTTTCCTCCTCTTGTCTAGCTTTTTATTATCTCATTTCATGACCCAGAGTTCACAAATGCCCTGTGTAAGGAGTTCATTCCCTGATTTGGGTCTTGCTGTACTGAACAGGATATTTATGAATTTTCTGGGTATCATATTATTTCAGGAAGCCATTTTGAAAAAACCAAGTACTTACCCTTTCAGTGTATCTCATCAGCCCAGCAGTGGTGGCAAATACCTTTTATCCTAGCACTCGGGAGGCAAAGGCAGGCAAATTGCTGAGTTCGAGGTCAGCCTGGTCTACAGAGCGAGTTCCAGGACAGCCAGGACTACACAGAGAAACCCGTCTTGACAAAACACCCCCCCTCCCCCAAGTCAATGTTTCTCATCAAAAAGAGAAGGACACTCAAAGCTGAACACAGATGGGGACAATTAGCGAAGAAGAATATCTGCTTCTCTTGTTTCAGAAGATGTCCACCTAGACTTTGTGCCACCTCAGCAGCGTTGCTTGGTCAGTGGGATGAGGTTTGACTGCATTTTGCTTGTTCCCTAAAATGGCATTGGCACAGAAGTGGTTTTGATAGTAACAGTGATAAGAAAAAGTAAGGGATGGTTGGAGTTTGTCCTGTGAGGGTGAAAGAGCTTTTACTTTTAAAGAAGGAAGGGAGCGAGGAGTAAGTGCTTAATTGTGTCTCTCTGTCTTCTGTCTCTGTCAGTCTGTCTGTCTTTGCCATATGTACACTTTTGTGAAGGTATGCTCTGCAGTAGTGTATCAGTGTCCTCCTCTCTCACACTCCACCATATTCTTTTGAAGCAGGGTCTCTCCTTGACCATGAACTTGTGGGTTTTTTTAAAATTTAATTAAAATTTATCATATTAAATGTGTTTTTCAGTTAGGCAAGCAGCCAGCAAACCCCAGGTGAGCCCCCTGTCTTCATAGCCCTCCTGCCTTCCCCACCCCTGCTAAAGTGCTAGAATTCCAGGCTGAGTACAGGCCCATGCCCACCTTGTAACACGGCATCTTCATTAGGGTTTCTGTTGCCGTGAAGAGACATCATGACCACACCAACTCTTATACAGGAGAACATTTTATTGAGGTGGCAGTTTTTTGTTTCAGAGATTCAGTCCATTATCATCATGCTGGGGAGCATGGCGGCTGAAGGCAGACATGGTGCTGGAGAGGTAGCTGAGGGTTCAACGTCTTGCAGGCAACAGGAAGTGCTGCAGTATGTTGAGCACATATGAGCCCTCAAAGCCTACCTCCACAGTGACAGACTTCCTCCAACAAGACCACACCTACCTTAACAAGGCTACACCTAATAGTGTCACTCTCTTTGGGGGCCATTTTCTTTCAAATCACCACACATGGGTTCTGGGATTTGAACTCAGCTCTTCTTAGTTGTGCAGCAAATGCTCTTAATCACCAACCCATCTCCCTAGTACCTAACTCAACTTTTTAAAAACAATCTTATTTTACATACCAATCCCAGTTCCCTCTTCTTCCCATTACCCCCTCCTTCTCTGCACCCCACCTCCCATCCACTCCTCAGAGAGGTTAAAGCCTCCCATGAAAAGTTAACAAAGTCTGTCACATCACAAGATCTTGCCCCCTGTAATTAGACTGAGCAAGGTATCCCTCCATAAGGAACGGACTTCAAAGAGCTGGTTCATATACTAGGAATACATACTGGTTCCACTGCCAGTGACCTCACAGACTGCCCAAGACACACAACTGTGACCCACATTCAGAGGGCCTAGTTTGGTTCTTTCCAGGTTCCCCAGCTGTCAGTCCAGAGTCAGTGAGCTCCCACTTGCTCGGGTCAGCTGTTTCTGTGGGTTTCCTCTTCATGGTCTTGGTCCCTTTGCTCATAATATTGCTCCTCCCTCCCTATGACTGCTCTCCAGGAGTTCGGTCCAGTCCTTAGCTGTGGATCTCTGCATCTGCTTCCATTGGTTACTGGATGAAGGTTCTAGGCTGACAATTAAGGTAGTCATCACACTGATTACAGGGGAAGGGCAGTTAAGGTACCCCCTAATTAAACTTTTATAAATATATCTGAGAGAACAATGGGTTGCATTTTATGCACCTTAGCTTTAGGAACTGTCCCTCTCTCCTCAGCCTAAGGAGAAATCACGGCAGTTTCACTGATAGAGGGTTGCTTTTCTTGCAAGAAATTAAAAAGCCTTTGACAGAGTATTTGCCATCTTGATATTTCCTAAAATGTGATTTGTAACATTTCAAATATATGGAGAAACAGAGAATGGAGAGTTGAGCAGCGGCAGTAGACCTGGTGTGTCCCCTTTCTTCATTCGAGCTGCCTTTATTGGCAAGTGAAGCTAGGCTTCAGTAGCACTCCGGCTTCTGTCCAGATCTTTTCCTGTAGGGCTACATCCCTTGGCCCAATTGGATGGAGAGTTTCTGTTACTTCTGGCCTTAGCAGCATGTCTCATTAAGGAAGTCTCTTTCTGGATATTGAATGCCCTCGTGTATGAGCTGGACATGTTGTTAGATGTGTTTTCTCTCCTCATCACTTTTGAAGTCCTAGAGCAGACATTTCCAGTAGTGATCTGAAAGCAGACCTGTGTAGCTTTACTTAGTAGGATGTTTTAGGTATGTGCGAGTAACCGTGCGAACTGCCTTCAGGTCCCATCTCTTCTGCACCTTCTGCCTTTATCACCAGCACTGATAGGCCAAGCACAGTGCCTTGTAAATCTGGGCGTGCAGCGATGTGCTCGCCGTTTAAATTTTTCTCTTTATTTCCTGCTATCCATTTCTAAACAGAAATCTTAGAAGCTGTTTGGCAAGTCCACAGCCATTTCTCAGCTTGCCGCCCCATCTGGTCGTTAGCACTTCCTCCACCTCTCCATTAGCAGATTTAGGAGAAACGATAGGAATATGCGCCTTGCACAGGCGCCAAGGAGTCCCCCACCCAGGTGCGTTTTAACAGCCAGCTCTTTGCTGACTAATAAACAAATGGTTTTAATGCTTGAAATACTCTAGAAAATGCAGAGTTGTTTATAATTTTGTGTGACCGATAGATTATGCCTTTAGTTATTTTTAAATTAGTTTAATTTTCAACATTAGAAAAATGAAATATTTGTATGGTTTTAATTGGTCAGTTGGTGGGTGGGAAGGAATATAGCTGACACTGTAGCATCGAGCTGAAATTCTTTTTTTAATGATGAACCAATTGCCGATGCCGAGGAATGACAATAGCAGTGCCCACGGAAAACCTCGCCTTTCCTGCTGCAGATCATTCCTTAAGGTAAATGTTATCAGGGAAGAAAAGAAGAAAGTATTAATCCTTGTTACTGTGAGCACATCAGCAGAGTGTGCGCCTCTTTGTAAGTGTGGATGCACAAGTGGTTTGTTCACATGTGAGTGCTTATGTTTCTGTGATTGTTACTCCCTGCAACACAAGCTTTACTTCTGTCTTTTTCTCTGACTCACCAGCCTATTGCCTGCTTACATCATGTCTGTACCTACTGGGTGCAGAGTGTCTGCTAGAACTTCATGTCTGTACCTACTAGGTGCAGAGTGTCTGCTAGGACTTTATGTCTGTACCTACTGGGTGCAGAGTGTCCGCTAGAACTTCATCTCTCTACCTACTAGGTGCAGAGTGTCTGCTAGGACTTTGTACCTACTAGGTGCAGAGTGTCTGCTAGGACTTCATTTCTCTACCTACTAGGTGCAGAGTGTCTGCTAGGACTTCATGTCTGTACTTACTAGGTGCAGAGTGTCCGCTAGAACTTCATGTCTGTACCTACTGGGTGCAGAGTGTCTGTTAGGACTTAGGCAGCTTGCCAACCAGCCCTCCCGCAAACCCAAGCATGAGTGCTCATAGACCAGGCTATACACTAGTGGTTAGGAACTTTATCTGAGGGACGACCTAGGCAGGCAGCTGAGAGCTATGAAGATTGCTGTGGGGAATGTTAGGCATGTATAGAATGCTGCAACTATTCCCTGAAGCGGCCACAGAAATTGTGTGGGGTGAGTTCTTCATGTTTCCCACCTTTAGTTTGTTTCTCTGGGCCTGTTACTGTGGTCGTTCTCTTGGAGCCTTCTGTGTGGACAAGCCGAGCCCCACACTTGCTGCAGTTCTGTCCATTAACCACATCATTTGTCATTTTGAAACACCAGTTTGTCCAGGCATGGCGGCTCACACCTTGAATCCCAGCAAGACCAGGCAGAAGCAGGAGGATATTTGAGTTTGAGACTAGCCTGGGACTACATCGAGAAACCCTGTCTTGAACAAAAAGCAAAACCAAAACAAAAGCACCAGTTTGTGCACAGTATGGAGAAGATGGAAGCCACGTAACGACCCAGATAAATATATAGACAAAGAAAGGGTGCTATAAATGCACAGTGGAGTTGTTCAGCTTTTCAGATGGAGGGTGCTCCGACATGTACAGCCAGAAATATTTTGCAAAATGAAATAAACTAGTTACAAAGGGACATGTGTTCTCATTGCACTCGTGTGAATGGTGAGCGTAGTGAAATCCACCAAGATGGGAGACACAATGGTGATCACCAGGGTCCGGGGAAGGGAGATGGGAGATGCTCTTGTAAGGATGTAGGGTTTTAGTTTGAGAAGATGAAGGGTGGTAATGGTGGTAATAAGAATGAACCTAAAGGCACGGATGTGTGCACTAGAAGTGACCAGGTGGATAATTATAATTTTTTGCCGTAATTTTTAAAGATTTTATTTTTATTTTCAAGTGTGTGTGTGTATGTGTGTGTAGTTTTATGCACATGAGGAGGCCAGAAAAGGTCATCTGATTTCCTGAAGCTGGTGTTGGGGTTGTGAGCCATCTAGGATGGGTGCTGGGAACTGAACTGGTATCCTCTACAGGAGCAGTAGGTGCTCTTAACCACTGAGCCATCTCTCCAGCCCCTTTACTATCTGTATATAATTTAAAGTGTTTACTTATTAGACAGAGAAACCTAAATTACTGACTTTAGTTTGAAATAGTGACAGAACAAGGGTGGAGGCTTGCTTGATGCCCACCCCCCCAAGCCTTCCCCAGCAAATTCTGAATAAAAAGAGAAATAGTCAGGGATTTGGAGATTGCTCCATATTGGCACCTGGACTGCTTCTGCCACAGCATGACAGTGTCCCAGGTGTCTCCAGGATGTGCCCATCTGGCTGATGTGTCAGGAACCAGGTTAGTTGGGCTTGTCACTGCAGTGCAAACCTGACATGATAGAGACTCTCCTTTCCTCCCTCTGACTCTGCAGTGTTTCCAGGACAGTGCCCAAGGCCAGCTGTCGGGACACACTCAGGGAACTTGAAAGGAAAGGAGACTTGGAGTGTTGGTGCAGCTATTCTGCTTTTATACTAGATATTCTTTCCCATGAACCATTGCTTCTTCAAGGTCATTACCCTCTGATCTGCGTGTTTACAGACTGGGGAGGAAAGAGACGTGACTCGGTTCATAAAGAAAACAGACACGCACGAGTGCTTCAGGCCAGGCTGTTGCAAGTTCTCATGGTCTGTTGGTAGTTGCTGTGGAAGCAAGGATTTCATGCCGCTCGCTGCTCTCATTCCTCTCAACTCTCTTTCTGACAACTAGAGACCAGATACAATTCAGCTCTGTGGGAATCAAGTAGAGCTTTTCTGAAGTCCTAGGAATTCTTAACACAGGAAAGCACTTGAAACCCTGCTGCCACACCACCAGCTTCAAACCCAGAGATAAGCTTCATAAACAGCAGGGATGCAGGCGTGAAGACAAAGCTTGAAGTGATGAGATAAGACATGGGCAAAACTGATTATTTCAGTCTAGGGGTGAAGACTTTATAAACATGAATATATAATATATGTCATATTAAATATACATATACATACACATTTATTTATGAGAGTATAGCCTCAAACTATGTAAGTCAAATGACAGCATAAAAGAAATATATGCAACATAAGAAAAATAAATAGAATAGTGAAATGTCTATCTTTTTGTAGCTGTTTCACTTGGTATGTCTTATGTGTCAAAAATTAAAATAAGATTACCATATAATTCAGCAGTTTTGCTTCTGGATATAGACCTCCCAAATTTTTTTTTTTTTTTGGTTTTTCGAGACAGGGTTTCTCTGTGGTTTTGGAGCCTGTCCTGGAACTAGCTCTTGTAGACCAGGCTGGTCTCGAACTCACAGAGATCCGCCTGCCTCTGCCTCCCAAGTGCTGGGATTAAAGGCGTGCGCCACCACCGCCCGGCTAGACCTCCCAAAATTTAAAGCATGAATTTTAACAGATACTTGTACACACACGTTCATAGAAGTATTATACACACTAACAAAGAGTTGAAAGCCACACATGCCCACAGGCTGGTGAATGGATAAACAATATGGAGTGTGTACATATAATGGGCTATTATTGGGTCTTAAAAGAATAAGTCCCATTTTTTTTTGTATGTGTGAAATAAACAGTCGAACCTGCAAAGCTTCTGAGATGTCCCCCATTTTATGCTACTTTTAGAGTCAGTGAAAACCTAAGCGATGGAAGTATTAATGTTGCATAATTTTCAAGAACATTGTCTTTCCTACCATCCCATCTGTCCCTTGAGGAAACTTCTAATTAATAAGATTGTATAATGACATAAGAGCATAAAACGAGTCTAAGTAGACCAAGATGCTGAGTCAGTCAGTATCCTAGTTGCCAGCAGCAACAGCTGCCTTAGATGAATCAGCTGAGTTTTACTGCATTGGGCAGTTCACACTCTGGGAGGGCCTGAGAATCATGCTCAGAAAACAGAGTGCCAGGAAGGAGCCTCAGATTATTTTCCAGAGCTAGTGAGAGCACACACTGCCGTAAGAAAACTGACTTGTGCCTTCTGAACTAACCCTGCACAGCGGGCACTGCCTCTGTCTCCATCCTTTTAGGAATGGAATTCTGCACACACACTGGGTCTCATCACTAGCTTTTGATTCAGCCACTAGGGATTAGTATTGTTGATCAACCCACTCTTGTTAATGTGCACATATCTTGGAGCATAAGATGCTGGGGGTAGTGATATATTTGGCATTGTCTGTTTGATGGTGGTAGGTCTGCTCTTTAAAGTGAGGGACTCTAAAAATTAGAAAGGGGATTCAGACCCTGGTGGTCAAGGTATGATAAGTGATTGTTGTTTAGTAGCTGTAGAGGGGGCAAATTGATCCTTAAACTATATAGGATACTGCTAAAGATAAACATTGATTGAATCAAAACTTAAACTATAAAGATTATCTCTGAGTCTTGTAAAATGACATTGTAAATGGGTTGCATTTCTCTATTTCTTTTTCAGTTGTAATTTTTCAGTTGTGTATAAATGCTTGTGTTTATTTTGTGCCCTATAACTTCACTAAATTCATTTATTAGGTGTGTGTATATGTTTTTGTGCACAAGTGGTCTCGTGTGTGCATGCATGTGTTTGTGTGTGTGTGTGTATACTCTTTGTTTTTTTATATTGTAGAATCATATCTGTAAATAGATGGGATTTTACTTCTGATTGAAATGCCTCTTGTTTGTGTCGTCTGTTTTATTGTCTTTAAAGTAGTGTGTTAAATAGTAATGGCTAGGCTGGTCATCCCTCCCTGCGCCGGTCATCCCTCCCTGCGCCGGTCATCCCTCCCTGCGCCGGTCATCCCTCCCTGCGCCGGTCATCCCTCCCTGTGCCGGTCATCCCTCCCTGTGCCGGTCATCCCTCCCTGTGCCGGTCATCCCTCCCTGTGCCGGTCATCCCTCCCTGTGCCGGTCATCCCTCCCTGTGCCGGTCATCCCTCCCTGTGCCGGTCATCCCTTCCTGTGCTGGTCTCACTGGTGATGCTTTCACTGTTTTCCTGTGGCTATCATATTATTGGCTGTAGGTTTTTCAGAAAAGGCTTTTATTATTTTGAAGAATTTTCCTTCTGTTCCTAAACTATTAAAAGTATTTAATCATGTTTGTTACTACTGTGGAGTAGCCAAGATAGAGACAACTTCAGCATCCATGAATAGGTAAACGAAAACATGATATAAACCACAGAATGCTAGTTAGTCTTTTAAAAGAGACCCTTTGTATAATGTTTAAATCAAATTCAGAATACCCATCTTCCAAACATTTAACATTACTTTTAATTTCTTTAATTTCTTCAATTTTAATTACTTTTATTTTTTTTTATTACTTTGTAAATAATACCAATCAAAATTCCCACTTCCTCCCCTCCTCCCACTTCCCTCCCGCTCCCCCCCATCCTTCCCCTCACCCCCCCTCCAGTCCTAAGAGAGGGCAGGGTACTCTGCCCTGTGGGAAGTTCTCCCCCCTAGATCCAGGCTTAGGAAGGTGTGCATCCAAAGAGAATAGGATCCCCCCCAAAAAAGCCAGTACATGCAGTAGAGACAAATCCCAGTGCCATTATCATTGGCCCCTCAGTCTACCCCAATTGTCAACCACATTCAGAGGGTCCAGTTTGATCCCATGCTCGTTCAGTCCCAGTCCAGCTGGAGTTGGTGAGCTCCCATTAGCTCAGGCTGTTTTTACTTTATGTGTATGAATGTTTGCTGCAAGTATGTATGTGCACCATGTACGTGGCTGGTGCCATCTCAAGCAAGAAGAGGGTGTTGGAGCCCCTGGAACTGGAATGTTCAAGCAGTTGTGAACTGCCATGTGGGAACCAAACCTGGGTCCTCTGTGAGAGCAGCAAATGCTCTTAACTGAGCAATCTTCCCAGCCCCTATCATTTCTTTATTGTGGCAGCTTTTAGCACCTTTGGTTGTGTAGTTTTGTTATCTATAGTTACCCTATTGTACACTAGTACCCTATACAGGATCTTGCTCATATTTCCCCTGACTTCTCTCTCAAGCCCCTGGTTACTGCCATTCTATTTTCAATTTTCAGTAAATCAATTTCTTTTCATTTTCCTATAAGAGCATGCATTATTCAGTTTTATAGGGATATACTATAAAAATAGGCAAAATTAAGCTGTCATTTAACTCATGATTGTATTTTATTTAGGTGATACAGAGACTTTTGGGGGTGATGCTTAATATGTTGTTTCTGTGTGTAGGCATCACATATGTGAGCGTACTGCCGAAATCAACCTGTCTGTATAGTTAAGATGTAGACCTAGATTAACCAAATGCATGCTTCAATAAAAACAGTAAAAAAAAAAAAAACAAAACAAGAAAGATCCTGGCCTATTCCACAGCACAAGCAGTATACTAAGTAAAGTGGCATGCGCAAGCCCCTGAGATCAATCTTCAGTATGCAAAACTAACAGTTAGCAGCTGGGGCAAACTTACGGTGCAAGCAAGAAGCCCTGAGTCCAAATCCCAAGCATCCATATTCAGTAAGGCAGGTGGCATGTGCTGTGTGTTACTCCAGTATTGGGTCCAGTACTGCGGACAGAGATAGGCAGATGCTAGGAGCTTGTTTGCCCCCTAAAATGATGTGTTTCGTGTTTAGTGAGAAATAGTGTCTGAAAACAAAAGGGAGAGAGCTATAGAGGAAGAAGCCTCTTTGACCTCTGAGTGCATGAGTGTGTACTTACAGTACACACTACCTCCCATGTAGATAAGTATGCACACACTATAAACAAGCGTAAAAAAATAAAAATTCACACAACAAAATTAAACTAATGAATTGGGAGATTTTGCCAAACAAGATTCTCACTGAAGGTAAAAAGGGCTCTGGAAAGAGTAAATCCATGGTTTCTCCTAAGATTGTTTTCATTATTGTTATAAAAATTAAATTAAAAATAATTTTGAAGCAGGGTCTTTCTGTATAGCCCTGGTTAGCCTGAAAATTGTTACGTATACTAGGCTTAGAGGCCTGCCTCTGCTTCTGGAATGCTAGAATTAAAAGCGTGTGCTACCATGCCCAGCTTGCTATTGTTGTTTTGGGGCAGGTTTTTACTCTGTAGCCAAGGCCACGCCTGAACTTGAATTATCCTGCTTCTGCCTCTGAGTGTGAGTGCTGCTGGCATTGTAGGCGTGTCCTACCAAACAAAGCTGCTTTTGTTTCAAACTCGCTTTTAGTATGACTTCCTACTTTCCAGCCGTTGAGACGAGAGACAATATGTCTCATAGTCAGTTATTAATAGTTGACTAAGTATTGCCACTTTTGAACTTGATCAGTTAGGACTTAGGTATATAATTTTTTCAACTTATTATCTCCAGCTAAATGTCAAATTTTATATCTTATGATGTGGTTCAAAAAATACAACACCAAAATGATAGTTTATTTGATTTATGTGGCTGTGCAGTCAGACTTTTGTATAAGAGACATTTAGCTGTTTTTCTGAAACTCTGCTTTTTCTACAATTAAATAGACTGTAACCTCCAACAGATAGCTGAGAACATTTCAATTTAATATGGCTTTGTGGGAGCGGTGACCTTCTAGATCCCATACGGTTTCAAGGACTTGCCTTCAATAGAAGAATTGTAATTGTGCGGTCCTAGTAAAGAGCAGAGAGAAGATGGGGGCCTTGGCTCATAAATGCAGATGTAGATGCTAAGACAAGAATGCACGCAACAGTGACCTTGGCATTCTCACTGGGAGTTTCAGTAGAACTGCTACTCATTTAGATTCTCTTTCTCTGTCCTTATCCACACATGACTTTGTCCTTGTGTATTTGAGGATCTTCTATTTTTAATTAAAAAAAATGTGTTGTTATATACTCTTGGAACATACTTTTGTAGAACAGAATTGCCTGGGAGAACAATTTCCCTGTAATTAAGATTTGTTGCAAACTAGGTTAACAGCTGAGAAGGCTTGCGCAGAAGCAAACAAACACATCTAAATCAATGCCGCAATTTCAGGAGGGGCTGCCCCAGCAGATGAATGCACTGGACTAAACCCAGTGACGTGGTCGTTGGGGCCCTTCACCCAGGCTCTATTGCGACACAGTAGCTGGATCAATAGAGAAAATTGAGTTTGAGCATCAGTAATTGTTGGTGCTGTGATCTGTCCCCTGCTCTATCTCATGAACCTCAGTGCAGGAGTGAAAACATGGGGCTGTTTTCTAAACCACTGTTACCTCTCAGTAGTTCCCAAACCACCTGCTGCGCTAAGTAGACTTAGATGGAGGGCGCTTGTTCCCTACCTCAGTTTACCTGTCTAACCCATCAGACTTAGAACTGATGTGCTTATAAAATTTGGTCCTGTGATAATTGATTTGTTTGTTAATTTGTTAGGAACCAGAAACACCCAGGAGACAAATGTCTGGGAATGCCTGTGGGAGTTTCTACATTGGGTCGAAGTGGAGAAGACCTATGTTTAGACAGCACCAAATGGAGTCCTCCGGTGAATGAAGAGGAGAAGGTGGCTGAGCATCCACATTTGTCTCTCTTTGCTTCCTGGTTTGTGCACGCATGTGCCCAGCTGCATCAGACTCTTGCTGCCGTGACCTCCCCACCATGATACACTCCAACTGGGAGCCAAATATGTCTTCCTTCCTTAAGTTGCAAGGAGAGAAGAAGTAACTAATACAAGACTTCCTCCTGGCTCTCATTCCACCTGCTCTGTCCTGTAAGATTGTAGCACTCCGCCTTTCGCCTGGAAGGACCCCCAAGTCCCTCCTGAAGGAGGAGTCCCTTCAGGCAGTCCTCCCCTGAAGGAGGGGTCCCTTCAGGCAGTCCTCCCCTGAAGGAGGAGTCCCTACAGGCAGTCCTCCCCTGAAGGAGGGGTCCCTACAGGCAGTCCTCCCCTGAAGGAGGAGTCCCTTCAGGCAGTCCTCCCCTGAAGGAGGGGTCCCTTCAGGCAGTCCTCCCCTGAAGGAGGGGTCCCTTCAGGCAGTCCTCCCCTGAAGGAGGAGTCCCTTCAGGCAGTCCTCCCCTGAAGGAGGAGTCCCTTCAGGCAGTCCTCCCCTGAAGGAGGAGTCCCTACAGGCAGTCCTCCCCTGAAGCTCCTAGAGCTCTTATGCTTTTGCACTTCAGACGCCATTTTGTTACATTTGTCATAGCTTTCCTTGTTTCAGTGAGTTGTTTGTGTAGTGGATTGGAAGGTGTTCTTCCTAAAGGGTGTTTTTATGTTCTAGCCTATTTTTTTTTTTTAATAACATTCTCTGGGAATAATGGTCTTTACAAATGTTGTGAGCATGAGGTCATGTAGGTAGGGTGACGTGCTGGCTAGTTCTAGGTCAGCTTGACACAAACTAGAGTTATCTGAAAGGAAGAAACCTCAGTTGAGAAAATGTCTCCTTAAAATCTGGTCGTGGGGCGTTGCGTTTTCTTAATTAGTGATTGAGATGACCCAGCCCATTGTGGGCGGTGCCATCCCTGAGCTGGTTGTCCAGAGTTCTATAAGAAAGCAGGCTGAGCAAACCACGATGAGCAAGCCAGTAAGCACACCCCTCCATGGCCTATGCCACAGCTCCTTCCTCCTGGTTTCTGCCGCGTTTAAAATTCCTGTCCTGACTTCCTTTGGTGCTGAACAGTGCTGTGGAACTGTAAGCCAGATAAACCCTTTTCTCTTCAAGTTGCTCTGGTCATGGTGTTTCATCACAGAAACAGAAGTGTAACTAGGACAGGTGGGCTCAGAGGAGAGGGAAGTTTGCCCCCGGACGCAGAGGAGAGGGAAGTTTGCCCTCGGACGCAGAGGAGAGGTCCATAGGCACCAACTGCAGTGATGCCGCCAGGGCGATGGACTGTCAGTGCTGGCAATACTGATTACTGAAGTTGTAAGGAAGGAGTCCCAGCTAGAGCCTTCAGAGGCGCATGTCCCTGCCAGCACCTCAAGGATAGACTTCCACCTTTAGACCTATGAGTGTGAATTTCTGTTGTTTCAAGCCACACTGTGATGTGTTTAAGGTGAACCTGGGAAACTAATGCAGTGTATTTATCTGATCTTTACTCTTCCACAGACTTCATGCTAGTTCACCAAGAGCTTGGGTTTATTTTCCTCACTGCTTTCTCATTGTTCAGCTGCTGACTAAAGAAATCTTTGTGGTTATTGAAGTAGTAATTTATATTGAGTACAACTGACCCTTGTTAGGCATGCAGCTTATATTAGTGCACAGTTTGTGCCTTCCAGCTGTTTTATCCACCTAAAGTTGGCTCGTGTTCCTTTGCAGTTTCCTCCTAGCAACCGTGGGTGTGTAAGCTTGTCGCTTTTAGAGTGTCCTGTAAATGAAACTGTATAGCATGTGCCCTTTGTATCTGGCTCTTTCACATTGTATAGAGCATAGAGATTGCTCTATTAGAGATTCCTCTACCTTGTCCCTATCTGTGTGGCTCCGTTTTATTGTTCATTCAGCTCATAGTTTGTCATCCCACGTTTGTTACTGTGGAAATGCTCTGCATGTAGATTAGTTTCCAGGGCTTTATCGTCCCACTGAGGGTTCATGAGTCAAACACATAATAAAAGGTACCTTAAGTGCCACGGTGCTGTGAGCACAGTGTGTTATGGGAGCCCAGGGAAGGAACATTTACCTCAGATCTGGAGACTCACAGAATGGTCTCCAGAGGAACCAGTGTTTGAGATAGGAAGGTTATTGATTGATTGATTGGGCTCCACTGGCAGAGGTGGATACAGCACATGATTTGATTGTTAAAAATTCAGGAACTCTGCAAGCTGATCGTACACTCTTAATAACCTGAAATTGGCTTTGGCGGGTGTTTGCACCATGGGTTTTAAACATATCCACTGGGGACTCCTCTTGGCACAGCCCTGAGTAGCTGAACATTCCAGCCAGGAGAAACAGTTGAACGCAAGACAGTATGGGACATTTTTGTGTTTTGTTTGTCTGTTTAATCATTGTCAATTCTGGCCCAGTTTCAACTGATTGGCCCTTTTCCTCAATACAGGTCTATTTCCCAGCCTCTCCGCAGGCTGGGTAATTTGGAGGGACAGGTAATTCTGGAATGCCTGTCAGAAGTGTGAGCTTTACTTTGCTGGGTGCTTTATGATCTTGTTTTCATATAAATATGTAATTTATGATCTTGTTTTCGTATAATATGTAATTTGTTCCAGAGTCTAGACAAGCCTCTTTAGAATAGTTTGGTCCTCGGGCTCTTCCTCTCAGTATGGCTTAGGGGGAACTAGAGCAGGGTTTAGCGCAGGACTCCCGCTGCAGCAGGGCCTTTTTCCTATAGAATGGGTCTTGGTATGACGAATCCCCATGAATCATGTCTTTTGCAGTAGGACTGTGGAAAAGGCACTCATCCGGGTGTTGGCCAAGTGCTCAACCCCACTTTCTGCAGCACATTTGGGTGTCTGTTTTTCTCTGCCCTTGGATGGTTGCTCATACTTGGCTGTGCTCAGTGGTCTGCAGGGTACTTTGAGGAAGTATGCCTGGAACGCCAGAACCTTTGATCTGTAGGCTCCTCATGGCAGGCGTTCTCTTCTGTAGGTGTTTCTGGGAACCCACCAGAGATGACCACTCAGATACAGTTCATAGCCAACTGAAAGTCTTCGTTCCAGCTATCTGGGACTATACTGAAGTATTTGGGGACTCAGGTGTAGCCATGAGTGTCCATAGCATGGGGTTTTTAAAGGCAAAAACCAGTCCTGGAATCTCGATCAGCAACTGCAATGGGGAGCTTCTCAGAAGCAAGCAGTTTAACAGAAGCCAAGCTAAGCGGTTAGCTGGAAGAGTCCTGCACCAGCTGGCAGCTTAACCAAAGCTCAGATAACTTAGCTGGGACGTCCTGACCTCTGGCTTCTAGAACACAGCTGGTGATTTTCCACGGGATTCTCCGTCAAGGAAATCAAAGTCTAGTTAACCTGAGATGACCTCGGCAAGAATACAAGATGGAAAACCCTCATCACTGTCTTTCTCTGTCACGTGTTTCTGTGCTTTCCCTCTCTGTCTATCATTCTCCTCTCACTTCATGGAGTCTGTTGAGCTCTTGTGTCTGCACCACAGCAAGAATTTTTTGCTGGTCAACTGGGGTAAACCCCTAATTGCCTGATGTACAGTATCCCAAAGCCTTGTCTCACACTGCCAGTTTAGTTTTGTGTTTGTTTTTGCTATTGTTTCAGTGGAAGGATACATTTCACCCTCAGTCTTGGATGGAAATAGGAGTTATTTATGTAAAATACAGAGTGGCTGGATCAGGTATACATGTGCACTTGGCAGCCTGAGGCAGGAGATCATGAGTTTGAGGCTAGCCTGGGCAATGTAGTAATACCTTGCCGCCAGTTTTTATTTTTAAATAGAGATTGAACTGTTCTGCTTCTCTGGTTGATCTGCTGAGACTCTGAAGTTATGTTGGAGGTAGATAATAAACAAGTTAGGATGCAGTTGCAAAAATTCTGTTAAGAAATAGATGTGAGTGAGACCAGACAACCGGTAATACATAGTGAAAGCGTCTGCGTTCCGAGAGTATCCATGGGGAAAAGAGTGGGAGCCACAGGAAAAGGGCACGTAAAGCAACAGGGTACATGTCTATGACAGAATATCTGTCGAAATCAAGGTCTGACTTTTACATCCTTTTATACATTTGCTTATTATATTGCCGTTGGGGTAAGGATATATGCCTTTGTGTGTGTCACAGTCAGAGACGAACTTGTGCCAATTAATTTTCTCCTTCCATTGTGTGGCTCATGGATATTGAACTCAGGTTGCTAAGACTTGGTAGCAAGTGCCTTTACCAAATGAACCATCTCTCCAGCCATCCCCCAGCCTGCTTTTTAAAATGCATTTCTATTGTAGGGGATAAAAATAATTTAGTTTTGACTCCAGATATGTTACCCACCAAAGGCAGGATTGAACAGCCTGAGAACTCCTGTGAAAAGCACGAGACACTAAGACCCGGAGGGAAGTCGAAGGAAACACACTTTAAATAAACATTCTAGGAACTTAATATACTGAAGAATTAGAACATCGCACATGTAGCCCCAAGGTTAATTTCTAGATATTGCCTTTTAGTTACACAGGTTACACACAACAATGGCATCTAGGAAATATTGTATAGAAAATTGGAGCACTATAAAAGCACCTGAATTAACTTAAAACAGCATATTATTTTTTAACTTTTTTGTTTTTTTATTTTTGAAAAATAGTGGGTAAGTGGATTTCATGATGGATTGTCCCGGGGATGCATTGTTCCTGGTCACCTTACCCCCTGCCCAACTCCTGTGGAGCCTCTTCATTCCAAATAGTCTCTACTTTTCTGTCTCGTGCCAACATATTCATGTGAACGCACGCGTGTGTGCACGTGCGCGCACACACACGTGAAATCCAAGTTCTGCACAAGAGGAAAAGTTTGTCTTTTCTCTGTTACAGTCACTTGTTGCTCCCTTCTTTTTTAGCATTCTTTTTCTTCCTTTCTCTTACCCTCCCCCTCCCTTTCCTTTCCTCTCTTCCTCCCCCTTTCCCTCACTCTCTCTGTGATAAGAAGGCTTGTACTTCTCTGTAATCACATAATACACCTCATAAGGGGCTGGGGGAGATGGCTCAGTTGGTGAATTGCTTGCTGTGTAAACACAAGGTCCTGGTTTCGGGTCCCCAGCACCCACATACAAAGTGACACCACAGCCAGTCCATGTAGTCCCACTGCTGGAAAGGCAGGCCAAAGCTTGAGCTTCTAGGTCCTAGGTTCAGGGAGACTCTGCCTCAAAAACTAAGACAGAGAGTGATGGAAGAAGACACTCAACTTTGACCTCTGGTCTCCACACACATGAGCATACATGTACACGTGTATCTTTCTTATGCAACACACACACACACACACACAAACAAACACACATACACATGGCAAAAGGATATTTAATAAATATTAAGAAAGCATAATTTTCAATATAGAAAATAGATTGATTTTATGAAATAGTCAAATTTATTTAAGTATCTTTCTCAAAAAGGGTGTGGTGGCAACAGTCCTGAAATTTTAGCAGAGGCAAGAAGATTGTGACAAGTTCAAGCCCAGTCTGATCTACGTAATGAGCTTCAGACCAGCCAGAGATAGGCAGTGAGACCTGTCTCCAAAACAGTAACAGCAGAAAGTGTAGTACATTTAGTTAGAGCACAAACCCTGTGAGAGCGGGCACTTTGTGCCGCATTGTGCAGCACCAGCTTCCCGACTCCAGCATGGTAGGCATAACACACACTTATGTAATAGGGGGTAAATATATTGTAAGTGGGAAAATCCAGTAACATACAAAAGTATTTCCAACATATATTTTATTCTCGGACACAGTAACTCCAGTTTGAGAGAACACATGTCAGAAGGACAGTGCTCAAACCTTAGCTTAATGTTGGGATATGAATCTTGAAGGTCATTTAGAAGGAAAAGATCGCTTCCTGCAGCTGGACCCGAAGCTTTCTCTGTGTGCTTGTTGGACGACAATCTTACCACCCCAGCTACAGGCGCTGTTTAGCTCATTACCCTTTCAGTAAGCTCCAGAGTCAGCTACCAATGGTTTCATTTCCTCTTGCCAGAAGAGAGCAAGTCCTGCCCCCTTGTGCTCCATTCTCGGAGCTGCTTAAAGGCTGTGGAGCCCCTGGCATCAGGATGGTCTCTTCTTCCTATTCTTTTCCTGAGGAGCCATCAGAAGGAACCTGTGTGTGGGTGGAACACCAGTTAATTTTGGTTTGTTGCACTTGGATTTGAGTCCAAGCAGCTGATGAGGCGAAACTCTGAACAGGTGGGCACGCTGACCGTACGCATCCTCAGTTCCCACAGCCCCCCTCCATGTCTGCTCATGGTCCATCACTCCTCACAGTGCTGACCCCACCTCTCCTCCAGGAAATATGAAGTGCAGACAGGAACTTTAAAAAAGAATTTAAATGGAATCATTATGCACTGCAAACAGCACTTCAGAAAGCAGACAGGCCTGCGGGACATCCTGCCTTCTAATATAAGCAAGGCTGCTGTTTGTACAAATCCCTTCCTATATATTAAAATTTTCCTAGGAGGAATTTCTAAAACTTGTTTATTATGAACAAGTAGAATTTCTTAAAGCCATGATTTTTGGTATCTTAGACTTGTTATAACCCTTTTTTAACAACCACTTAACACGTTACAGGTTGGTAGTACTGACTTCAGTAGTCATCACTAAAATATTTACATCTTGGAATATCGTTAGTTTCTTTTCATTTTTGAGAGCGTTTAAGGGCAACTACAATTGAAGACCTATGTCGTCTTCAACTCTCTCCCACTCATTCCCATCAGAAATCCTCACTCCCAGAAAATTCTGATTGCAAACCTAATTCTGTATTTTACATTTCTGTTACATATTTAGCAAACTTCATGAAAATGTTCTTAATTCTCCATTCGTTTATGGCACATAGACTACTTAGGAGTAATTTTTTTGGTTTAGTCTTAGGATTGTGTGTTCACTCACTGGCTCAGTCATTTTTCTCGGTATTGGTTTATGTAGTAAGGACAGTTTCTGTCTGCAATGTGCCAAGCCTTGCAGTAGGCCCAGAGGTATATGGTGGACTGCAGCACGTGTAATATGCAGAAATCATCATCCACGGGTAAGGGGCTGGGCCCTTCATGAAGGTCAGAGTTGCATATACTACTGTAACTCCTGCAAACACTGCTTAGAGGCTAAAAGTGAAAACTGTAATAAGATATGAAAACCCGGGTGTTAGTGATGCATGAATGTGATAGGGGTGGGACCACTCTGGGCACCGGGTGGGGATTTGCCTTCCAGACTGTGTGGCAAATTGGTAGCTGTGGAAACTACAGTTTATGGTTTTATGTGCTCTAAATTTTGACCTGAAGCCGAATCAAAAATCTTTTAAAATTAAAATGACCCTGGATAGTGTTTGCTCATCTAAATCACAGCTCAGTAAAATAGTGCTTACCAAAGATAAAAACATACTAAAGCAAGAAAGGAAATTCAGTTCTGATTTTCCCTCCATGCAGAAACTTACTCACACTCATTGAGCTGAATAGAAGGAAGACACAGAGAAATAGGTAACTAAGACATGTTCATATGTGAGGTCGAAAGATCCAGGGAACAGTCGACTAATAATTCTCAAAACAAAGTCCCCATGCCAACAGAGGGAACGACAGAGAATAGACACTCACTGGGTATGCACAGAAATGATCTTGCACTGCTGAGAATAATTTTATTGTAGTGACTGAGATTAAAGACCCCATAAACCAGGTGTGGTGACACATGCTTGTAATCCCTGCACTGGAGAGGCTGAGGAAGGAGAATTGGGAGTTCAAAGCAGGTCTGGACTAAATAGACCTTGTCCAAATAATTAAAAAATATACGAGACAACCATTGTTTGAATAATGTGACCTAGAGTTTTAAATTTTTACTTTGTATACCATTTAAAGTCTTTCCTGCTGTAGTTAAATGATATCCATTTTATGGTTTTGTTACTGGAATATATTTTGATATCATAATGTATAGTTCTGGAAAATGGGACCAGAGATGTTGCTCTGCCCCAGGTTCCATCTCCAGCACAAAAAAAAAAAAAAAGAAAGAAAGAAAGAGTCAAACAATAGTATTGTGCAGTGTTCAAAATATAATGGCTATTTTCTGCAGGTATGTTCAAGTAATGTCTCTTAGAGTATCTAAGAGAAGTACATCACATCTGAATTCCCAAAGTATTTTATAGACCTTACATTACAGATAATAGGAATATTAATATTAATGATCTAAAACATGAACATTTGGTGTGAACGATTAATCGTAATGTTGAGTCCTTTTTACATCATCACTAATATGACATCTTTAGTCATAATACATTTTTCTGTTTGTAGCTTTTGTCCTTCATTATTCTATCACATTTCATATCACATTCCACCACCACCCTGCTTTCCTCTGCCATCTTTCAAATCAGGCCTCTTTTCTTCTAGGGAGCCTCACTGCCTCCACACCCCTTTGGGTTGCATCCTCTTCTCAACAGCATGCTACTTCTTTTCATCTTTGTGTCTCCCCTCGTGTGCTCTGTGGTTGGTATGTTATGACCTCATTTCAGGCAGGCATTACGTTATTCCATTTTCTGCTTGGAGCAGCATCTGCCATGTGTAGCTGCGTGTAATTTTGTTGAGTGAATAAATAAAAGACTCCCCCTTTACTGTAATCTTTTTTTTTCCTGTGTAAGCATTGACTTTTTTTGTTATATTTGGGCAGATCAATTGTTAGATCTGAACCCTTTGATAGTTTATATGATGGTTTGTATCAGCTGAGGTAACCAACAAAATTTATATTGTGAGTGTTAGCTCAGAGTTAATTCTGGAGGTATCAGGTTATAAATGAAATACAAATCAACTTTTAGGGGGACAAATCATTTATATACATATATACTTTTTCTTAGCATAAAAATAATGGGTTTCATTATGACATTTACATTTTACTAATATTACTGTGTATTATGTGTGAAATGTAGGGGGTGTTATGCACAACCCATGGCAATGTGTGGTCAGAGAACAACTTTGTGAGTCAGTTTTCTTTTTTCACCTCTAAGTAGGTTCTGGGTAATTGAGCTCAGGTTATCAGGCTGGCACAGCAAGCATTTTACCGACTGAGCCGTCTTTCTGGCCCTTAGTACGACAGTTTTATGCATGTAAATCATTGTACCTTGTCAAATTTGTGCCCCCATTGTCCTCTTCTGTTTCTTCTTCCCTTCTTTTGCTGTCTTGTCACGTGTGTGCACGCACACATGTATCTTAAGTCTAGATTCTGCATGAGAGAAAACATGCAGTATTTCATCTTTCTTCCTCCAATTCCCTCCTTCTCCCTCCTCTTCCTCTCCCCATTAGATCTCTATTCATTGTCCTTCTTTACTCTCACGTCCCATGCATTAAATCTTGCCTAATTACATTAGCAGCACAAAGATATCATTACATTACATGAATGTACATGAAATATGATACAGGAAAGGGAATTTTACCACTCCTAAACTGCTTTTCTGTCTCATGAATCTTTTGTTCACTTGATCTGTATGGAAGCAAGGAGAGAAGAGGGTGGTTTTCTTATAATACCACAGAAAATAGTACTGGCGGGGCTGGAGAGATGGCTCAGAGGTTAAGAGCACTGGCTGCTCTTCCAGAGGTCCTGAGTTCAATTCCCAGCAACCACATGGTGGCTCACAACCATCTGTACTGAGATCTGGCGCCCTCCTCTGGCGTGCGGGCATACATTGAGGCAGAATGTTGTATACTTAGTAAATAAATAAATCTTAAAAAAAAAAGAATAAAAAAAAAAAAAAAAAAAGAAAATAGTACTGGCTCAGTAAACACTCATGCATTTTGCTGGAAAACTAAATTTTGTTTCACATTTATCCCCTATCAGCAAGATGGGCAAGTTGAAAGACATATTCTCTAAACTAAATTCCATCCAAAGAAGCTTAGATGTTACAGGGATGTCACTGAATTATTTTGGTTGGGTGGGCAGTGGTTGTTCATGTTTCCCTAGGCACAACCTCCTACCCTAGAAACTGCTACTATTGACTGTCCATGTAAGAGAGCCTATACTATACAGCACATTCTTTCCTTTCTTCTTCTATGAGAAGAGATCTCTTACTTCTGAGTTGGCCCTAGGACTTCTGAGAAAAGTTATAGTATGTTCTTTTTGGTTCCGCAAAAATAGTCGGTGTGAGAAGTAAGCGGAATACACTGTTGTTTCTGGTGATGAGTGCCATGTGTCCCTTTCCCTCAACTCTTCTTCCTTCTTGATGTTGGCAGTTTTGGCTCAATAGCAGGAGCTCTGGCCATCGTTTCAGATGGATGAGAAGGGCCTCTCAGGCAGAGAGTGAACTGGGAGGGGACTGGGATACCAGGACAGTCTTTGACAGCCTGTCTAGACGTCATTTGGTTGATAGAGGTACAGCCTTTCATCTTAAGCTGCCATGAGTATCCGTGTCTTAGTTACATACACTCAGACTTGAGCCTAACTGACTCAGGGTTCCACAAATCAGCTCTATCTTAACAGTGTCTGTGTCCCTTTGAAGTTCTTTGGATTCTCTTATTTATTCAGTCTTCTCAGATTATTTACACTCATCCTGGAATGCTGTGCCAGGGTTTGATGTTAGCTTTCTTGTAAAAATGATTGATCTAAAGACTTTTTAATCATATTTCCAATGGTGATAGAGTCAGCGCAGAAGTATTTCACTAATAATTTGAAGGAAAATAACATTCTAAGTTCCAGAATACCAGCATTATCCTTCTCTCATAAAGTCTGGAACTCTGTAATCTCTGACTCCCAGCTGTCCCTCCACATTCTTCATGCAGATGAACACCTGGTTTCTGGGATGTTAGAAAGATAAGCACATCCTATATGTAAAGCTCAATGAGGATATTTGATGCTCAGGGGCTTGGGGAGCCTCAAAGCTGGTGAGAAAGCTAATTATAAGTCACAGTTGGGTAGGACAAGAGATTTGATTACCTCTCTTGCTTATAGCTTGACCTAACTTTTAAGATACTTTAATGGCTTGTATTGTCTTCCTCACAATAACAGTGTTAGGTATTGTTCTGTTTTAGGTTAAACACTGAAGGATATCCATATTTAAAATGGCAAATATGAAAAGGCTAAAAATTGAGAGTGATGAGAATTTTTATGCCTTATAGGCTGAGTTGGGATCTTTCCTGGACCTGGGTGAGCTTGTGGACTTAAGTTTTACTCTGATTTTCCAAATATTGTTATGTTTCACAGATGGGAAATCTTCATAAAGAAGAACTGGAGGTCCATCTCCATGGCAACCATCGTGGAGATCATTTGGCCTCCTATATTCTCTGTGGGAGCTTTGTCAGCCTATAGTGCTCATGTGTGATTTCTCAGACTCTGGGTTCTGGTTGAGGGTAAGGGATGGTGATAACAAGGGGGCAGGGATGGAGCTTCCAGTGAAGTGCATGTCCAAAGCTGGCAAAACAAGGCATATGGGTCGAGTTCATGATAAAAGCTCAGAACAGTTGGTGGGTATGGTAATTCCAGGATTTGGGAGAGTGGGGCAGGAGAGATCACAGGTTCGAGGCCAGCCTGGATTATGTAGAGAGACCTTGTCTCCAAAGTCAAACAAAAAAAATCATAGGAACTAGGAAGGATGACATTTGTGGGAAATGACCAGATGATAGGAACGGGGTGTGAGGCTTCAGCAGGCACTTTAACCGTCTGCGCTGATGTCCACCTGGCCTGTGCTGTGCAAAGGCACCGTTGTCATGTCTCCTGTGCTCTACAGTTTGACCTGAACGCCCAGGCTCTCTGATTGTGTTAGGTGCTTTCGCTTGGCTGAAAACGTTTTCTTTGATTATTTTTTAAACTTAAAATGAAAGCAGTGCTATATGTGACAGTGTGCAGACTTTTGAAGCATCCTGGTTCTGTGGGATTCTAGCAAGCTTACTGTCCATTTTGTCTATGGCACCTGTTAGGCAGTGTGGGGAAGTTAAGCTGGGTGAGGGCCCTGGACACCGTAAATGCAGAGATGGGCTATGTATGCCTCTTTAACTCACCAATATCGTCATGGGACTATGTAGATTCTATAAAAGCTCATATTTTTAAAAAACTCTATAGCATTATTTCACAAGCCCATGATGATTTCCCAAACAAAGTACTTTTTATTTCTTAATTTAGATTTTCATGCCTTCAAATGGTGTCAACATCTCAAATATTGGGGTACTAGATATAAAATATTTATTGAGAAGTTTTTTTAATATGGTGAAAATTAGAATTCTAGCAAATGTGGAGGGGACTTTATTAGTTAATGAGAAAATAATTTATTAATACGACAATGAATTCTGGGGTTGACAGAATCTTAGTTCCTGCCCTCAAGAAT
Source organism: Chionomys nivalis (assembly GCF_950005125.1). Lineage (NCBI taxonomy): Eukaryota > Metazoa > Chordata > Mammalia > Rodentia > Cricetidae > Chionomys > Chionomys nivalis. Next base: position 61,890,177 of record NC_080094.1, on the reverse strand, counting down.
GTTTAACTTTTTCACAGATTCCCTTAATATTTGTTGGTTCAGTGCCCAAAAATAGCTTGTTGTTGACAAAGGAAAATTCAACTGGAAAAGGATTTTCAGAGATGAAAATTTTCTTCAATCCCATTACCCTCTGGGAGATAACTGCTCCTAAAATAATAGGTATATAGCTGTCTTGGGTTATTTTGTTAGTTTGAGGATATGATATATACATCTCAAATATATATATATATATATATATTATATATCTCAGAAGCATCCTATTCATATTCTACAAGTTGATTTTTATATAACGGAAACAATAGTTAATATTTCAGTGTCAGTACATGTAGATCTGCCTAGTTTAAAAAGGCTTTCATAGAATGTTATGTATCTGTTTCATAAATAATGAAACATAACACAAGCTTAACTGAAATATTGCTGTAAGGCTTCTATTAGTGAGTCTTGTTCTGGCACAACGCAGGCCTGTTGCTTTCCTAGCTGGTACCAACAGCTGTGAGATTACACCTGCAGTCACGACAGCATTCTAAACAGGCTGGCCATATCCAGTAGGTACCAGCCTCCTTCTGGGATGGGCAGAACAAGGTACTGCCTGGTCAGCCATGCCAGGGCAGTGCTGATGACAGTCATTTTCTTCCACAGTTAAGCTTTCATCTTCTCAAATAGTGAGCGAGCAGGTAGAGGCCTGTGCCTCATCAGCACCTGGAGCTGGAGGTCTCTTTGATGGTGGTGAGTGTTACCCAGGGAATCTCAGAAATTAGAGCATTGTGTGCTGCTCAAAATACGCTCTTTAATTTATTTATTCATTATATTCATTTTTGTGGTGTGTGTGTACAGAGTTCAGAGGAGACTGTTATGTGTCCTGTTTCATCACTTTATGTCGTATTTCCTGAGACCAGGTTGCTCACAGAACTTGGAGTTAACTGTTTTCATACAGCTGGCTGGCCAGTAAACCCTAACATCCGCCTCTCTCTGTGCCGCTAGTCCCGGGGTTACAGGCATGCAAGGCTGTGCCTGGCTTTTTAGGTTATTTCAGGTGAATCTACATTTCTGTCCTTGTGTTTATACAAGCCCTTCTGTCTACTGAACTATCTCCCCAGCTTCTTTTCGAATGTTTGGAAGTATCCTTAAAGTAACCCCCTCCCATCTATGCCCGTAATTTTCTAATATTTGATTCTTTACACAATTACTTGATTTTTGAGGGAAAAAAAAGCTATTTTGGCTATAGAAGATAACCATAGTTGGCAATAGAGCAAGGACTTTCAAAACATAATAAATAAAATTTGTCTCACATCTCAGCTTTTACATATCAACTCTTTCTCTGGAGCAGAATGATTTGCAGCTTTTAAATGGGGCTGGCTCTGAACTTGCAACCCTCGCTTCCCAGTCTTCCTCTGATAGTATGGGTGCACCACTGCTTTTTGTACGAAGGAAAGCAGAGCTTCTCGCTCTGTACCATTTCTACCCCCTCGCCCCTCCCCCTGCTATTTTAGCGATTCTTAGATTGTCCTCTTAGTGAGTATCTTAGGCCCGCATGTTGACATTCGTATTTGCAGAGTTAGGTTTGGAGGGTTGTTGAGGTGAAGGCTACAGAACAGCCCCAGTATTTTGTTTTGCTTTAGGATGTTGTCTGGGTGTCTAGTAAGGCTGCCCTACAATCTCTTGTAAGTCATGAAACATTGCATTGGTGGAAGAATGTGGCGCCTTCCCTTGGTGCTGGAGTAGGGTTGAGCATGCTGTGGACCCACTGTGCACTGTTTCTTAAAGAAGGCCCTGGATTGTACACAATCACATCTGACCTGTAAGAAAGGGACAGCAGGTGGTGCCGCCACCATTCTTTCTAAGCATGCCACAGTATGACTTAGAAGGAATCATTTTAGTTATATTTTAGAAGAACTTGTGTTCTGGGCTCACAGTTTGGAAATGTTAATATCCTTTCATCTTCAGTGCCAGAATGAGAGGGTTTGGCAGGCTAGATAGCAGTCCAGTTCTTTTAGCAAGTTTGTTATTTGCAATTAGTCTCTGTGTGCTTCATCCATGCGGACTATTTAAAACTTAATTTTTATTAATGATTATTATGTGTGTTAGAGAACAAGAGAATGAGAGTGTGTGGGCAAAAGGGGTGAAGACGGGGAGAGGGCAGGGATAGAATGTATGTGTGTTACAGCACAAATATAGTGTCAGAAGAAAACCCTGCACTGGGAGTTCTAGGAGCTGAACTCAGGTCAGGCCTGCACAAGTGCTTTCCCCACACTGGCCAATCCTGCCAGCCCAGTGAGGTCTTAAAACAAAATCACTGTCAAGTTATATCATTGTGATGTTTATTGAAAGCAGTATTTTAGATATCTCATTCTTTCTTAAAATTTTCTTCTTTGGACATACTTGATTTCTCTGTGGGTTGGAAATGATGTCATGAGTGCCATTGTTTTGTTGGCTGGAGACTGCTTGTTCGTTTCCCAATGCCCAAACCAGAAATAACCACTCAGAAACCATATTAATTACAACAGTGCTTGGCCTATTAGCTTATTCATATTTCTAGCTAACTCTTACATCTTAAATCAATCCATCTCTATTAATCTCTGCATTACCATGAGGTCATGGCCTACCAGCAAGGTTCCACCATCTATCTCCTCTGGTTGCTACATGGCATCTCACTGACTCTGCCTTCTTTCTTCCAGCATTCGGTTTAGTTTTTCTGCCTAGCTCTAGTCTGCCCTGTCATAGGCCCAAGAAGCTTCTTAATCCGCGGCATTCACAGTACACAGAGGGGAATCCCACATCAATTGTTTATGGTTTGTAGCTGTTCCTGTTCTTCCACGTTTGACATACATTATGAAATATTGTCAGCATGTCAATTTCTGTGAATCTTTCTCTACTGTGTCCTGTGTTTCTCCTTCTTCTCTAATAAACAGTCTGTATAAAGCTGTAGATCGCTTTGGGCTGTTGCTCCTGTCAGTCTCCCTCTTTTGGCTACAACTGTAGTCTTGCACACAGTGAGCCTCCAACAGAGGGTTACTCAGGTATTAGCTATGCTTCTAGCTTCTAGTTTATAGGTAGCATGACCCTACCAGTAAACCTAGACTTTCAACTCTTGTGCCCTTGTGGTTCTAGACTCCTGTTTCTGTCCACCCATGTGGAAGCTTAGGAGATGCTCCCAGCTTCACATCACCTAGGTTGTTGCTTGCTACTTCCAAGATCCCTTGTGGAGAACTGGCAAGTTCTTGGAGCAAGGAGCAATGCTTGAAGGCAGCCCAACTGCCTGTGTACTTCTCTTCTCTCTGGAGATTTCAGTTATGTCCTCAGAGTGCTCTGACTACTTCAGATGGATTCATTTGTGAGGGAGGGCAATTCTTCTAGTTCTCATCAAAAAGATAGATTTACAGCAAGTTGGTTAATCATTATTAAACTCTTGGTGGTGTTTAAAATTGTTGAAATATACAAATAAGTACAGAAGCATTATCCTGATTATGTATTATGATATATAAGGTCTTATGATCATTCGTTTTATATATAAAAGTTCAAGAATGGCATAAATGGAGCTGCGGAGTCGGCTTAGTCAGCAAAATGCTTCAAGTACGAGAACCTTCAAGTTTGATCCCCAGAACCTACTTAAAAAGAAAAAGCCGAGCATAGGTATATGCACATGCAGTGTTAGTGCTGGGGAGGCAGGGTAAGTGGATCCCTTAGCCTCGCTGGCCAGCCAGCTTACCCTTTGTTGGGAGTTCCAGGTTAGTGATAAAGTTAATCTAAAAGAAAAAAAAAACCAAAAACAAATAAACAAAAAAGGTGGGTCGCCTGAGGAATGACCCCTCTGGCTTCCACTTGCACATGTGCACCCACAAATACACGTGTACCCGCACACATAATAATAACAAAACAGCATTGAATAAAACAGTCAGCTGTTGACTAGTTTTAAAGGTTCTGAGGTTGGTTTTTGATTATTACATATGTTAGCAGCCATTTTTCTTTGTATAGCATTCTCTTGTCCCACTTTTCTCCTGCGTTGCTTTATTCTGAGCTGCTTACAGATTAGAAACAATAGCTCTTTGTGCTGAAAATGGGCCTTGTCACTGTGTCATCTCTGAGTTTGGTTTTATGGTCACAGAAGACAAAATGATTTTATATTTCTTAATTTTGTGGGATTTAATTTATACTTTTTTAACTTCAAAACTCAGCCTTGTTTGTTGTTATTCTGCCTTCCCAAATGTCCACATCTTTGATCCATACAAAATATATTTTTGAGTATTGGAATAGCGACGTTTTAGTTCTAATCAAGACTGATTTTTCATGGATATCATGTTCTTCTTTGTCTGAATGTTCATACACATGGGTTTCTTTGGCACTTTTCTATTTTATGAGTAGATCTTTATTTTATTCATTGAAATATTTTAATCTGTTTTTAAAATTGGAGACAAATTCTTCACGCTTGAAAAGGCATGTATGGGATTGATGTGGTAGCGCACACCTCTAATCCCAACACTTGGGAGACAGAGGCAGGTGGATCCCCGAGTTTGAAGCCATCTTGGTCTACAGAGTGAATTCTAGGCCAGTGAGGGCTTCATAGTGAGATTCTGTCTTAAAAACAAACAACACTTGCACACCTTGATTTACATATATTTTAAAAAATGATTGATAAATCATTTTGAGATTTGAACTGAATGTTGACTTTGTAGATTAAATTAGATGTTTGGACCAGTTGCTCTTATTAAGTGTTTATTATGCTTTATTCCTAGAAATTCTGTGTATATTCACATTATGCTCTTCTCTCTTACTTTCAACTGGATTTTGAGAGCAATGCTTATTTTTATTATAATTTTTCTGAATCCTTCCGTACTCATTTTTTTGGGTTTTCCTAGCACATTAGTAAGTATTTTCTTCAGATTGTCATGATTCTATCTCTTCTATTTTTCTAGTATTGATAATTCATTCTTTAATTGCAGTGGTTGTGATAGTGAGATTAATATATGCATGTGCATTCATGCATATAAGTGTATGCACATGCACACTTTTTCTTTCTTTGTTTTGAGGCTGGATTTCATGGTGGAGCCGTAGCAAGGCCTAGCTGGGCTAGAATTTGCTATGTAGGCCAGGTTGTCCTGGAACTCAGAGTTCCACCTTCCACCATATCCAGAGTGCTGGGATTAAAGGTGTATCCCACCATGCCTGGCCATATCTCTATTGTTTTCAGGTGTCTGTGTGTGTCTGGTCAGAGGACAGCACCCAGGAGGCAGTTTTCCCCTTTCACCATATTGGTCCCAGGTGATCAAATTCAGGTTTTCATGTTTGGTGGAAAATGCATTTACCTGTTGAGCCATCTAGCCTGCCTGAATTTTATATATATGCTAACTTTTATTTTTTATTAATTGATTAAAATTTCCAGCATGATCACAGTTTCCCCTTCCCTCTTTTCTCCTCCCAGTCCTCCTCTGAACCTTACCTCTTTTCCCTCTTCCACTCCTCCTTCTGTCTCTTCAGAAAAGGGCAGGCTTTCCATGTATATCAGTCAGCCATGGTATATCAAGTTGCAGTAAGACTAGATACCTCCTGTCCTATTGAGGCTGGACAAGGCAACCCAGTTGGAGTAAAGGGTCCCAAAAGCAGGTGACAGAGTCAGTGACAGCCCCTAATCCCTGTTAGGAGACAATTCTTTTGACGGACTTTCTGTTACTGAGGTAAGATTGTTTGATGTACTTACCCTTTTTTCTTGCTGTTTTGTTTTGTTTTGTTTTGTTTTATTTATTTATTTATTTATTAAAATTTCCACCTCCTCCCCACCTCCCATTTCCCTCCCACTCCCCCTCCCCCTCCCTCACCAGTCCTAAGAGCAGTCAGGGTTCCCTGCCCTGTTGGAAGTTCAAGGCCCTCCCCCCTCCATCCAGGTCTAGGAAGGTGACCATCCAAACAAACCAGGCTCCCACAAAGCCAGTCCATGCAGTAGAATCAAACCCAGTGCCACTGTCCTTGGCTTCTCAGTCAGCCCTCATTGACAGCCACATTCAGAGAGTCCGGTTTGATCACATGCTCCATCAGTCCCAGTCCAGCTGGCCTTGGTGAGCTCCCATTAGATCAGTCCCACCGTCTCAGTGTGTGGAGGCACCCCTCGCGGTCCTGACTTCCTTGCTCATGTTCTCCCTCCTTCTGCTCCTTATTTGGGCCTTGGGAGCTCAGTCCAGTGCTCCAATGTGGGTCTATGTCTCTATCTCCATCCATCGCTGGATGAAGGTTCCATGGTGATATGCAAGATATTCATCAGTGTGGCTATGGCACAAGGCCAGTTCAGGCACCCTCTCCTCTGCTGCCCAAGGAACAAAGTGGGGACATCTCCTTGTACTTGGGAACCCCTCTAGAGTCAAGTCTCTTGCCAACCCTAAAATGGCTCCCTTAATTAAGGCATCTACTTTGCTGCTCCCATATCCACCCTTCCTCCATCCCAACCATCCCATTCCCTCAAGCTCTCCCCATCCTCCCCTTCTTCCTTCTCTCTCCCCATCTCCCCTTACACTCACCCCACCCCTGTGCACCCAGCTTTTGCCTGGCAGTCTTGTCTACTTCCAATATCCAGGAGGATAACTATATGATTTTCTTTGGGTTCACCTTCTTATTTAGCTTCTCTAGGATCATGAATTATAGGCTCAGTGTCCTTTATTTATGGCTAGAATCCACTTATGGAGTGAGTATATACCATATTCATTTTTTGGGTCTGGGTTATCTCACTTAATAAAGTGTTTTCTATTTCTATCCATTTGCATGCAAAATTCAAGATGTCATTGTTTTTTACCGCTGAGTAAAACTCTAAAGTGTATATGTTCCACACCTTCTTTATCCATTCTTCTATTGAGGGGCACCTTGGTTGTTTCCAGGTTCTGGCTATTACAAATAGTGCTGCTATGAACATAGTTGAACAAATGTTTTGTAGTATGATTGGGCATCTCTTGGGTAAGAGTGGAATTGCTGGGTCCTGAGGTAGGTTGACTCCCAGTTTCCTGAGAAACCGCCACATTGATTTCCAAAGTGGTTGCACAAGTTTGCATTCCCACCAGCAATGGATGAGTGTGCCCCTTACTCCACAACCTCTCCAGCAAAGGCTATCATTGGTGTTTTTGATTTTAGCTATTCTGACAGGTGTAAGATGGTATCTCAAAGTTGTTTTGATTTGCATTTCCCTGATCGATAAGGAGGTTGAGCATGACCTTAAATGTCTTTTGGCCATTTGAATTTCTGTTGAGAATTCTCTGTTCAGTTCAGTACCCCATTTTTTAATTGGGTTAATTATCATTAATTAATTAGAGTTTTAATGTCTAGTTTCTTGAGTTCTTTATATATTTTGGAGATCAGACCTTTGTCTGCTGCGGGGTTGTTTTGTTTTTTGAGGCAGGGTTTCTCTACAGAGAAACAGTTTGGGAGCCTGTCCTGGAACTAGCTCTTGTAGACCAGGCTGGCCTTGAACTCACAGAGACCCACCTGTCTCTGCCTCCTGAGTGTTGGGATTGAAGGCGTGTGCCAACACCACCCGGCTGATATGCATATTCTTTAAGAAAAAAAAATGAGGCTTATGGGTAAAACTCTGTGTTAGAGCACTTGCCTAGCAAGTGCAAAGCATTGAGTTCCAGCTGCTTTACTGCCGAAAGAATAGAAAGCTGATTCTTTTCTTGTGCTTCTCTGTTTTACTTTTTCCCGCCAACTATAGAACAGTTGCATTCTTATCCAATTGGTTTACCAACAACTGAATGTACTGATTTTCCCCCACTTTTGATTTGCATTTGATCTTGCCCTGTCTTATGCCGTGATCATGTATTTTAGACTTGTGGATGTGGAGAAGGATTCTACTTCTTACCTTTGTGTGTCTTCCTTTTTGAAGTCTTTTTCCCTGACTCAGTTAATTGAAGGAAAAGACTAAGTCCCATGGCTATATCATCTGGACAGTAGCATACAGGGAAGAGGTGGCCTGTGTGGGAGTTTTAAAATACAGGTAGCAGATGAAGGGTGAGAGTCACGTGGTCTTCAGGACAAGTAAAAGATGAGATAGAGCACTGGTGCATAAAAATGAAAATGCGAAAACAGGCTGTCTGGGGAGATAGAAAGTAAATGAAGCGGGACCAAATTTTAGATCCTTATGGAAGCTTGAGAGAGAATTCTTCATGTGCAAATGAATTATTAATGCAAATCCTCAGCTGCGTATGCATGTACAGAGCAAGCCCGAGGCAGAGCATAGACCTTGCTGCCCCGGATCACTGTCAGTGCTCGCCTGTGTTACCATCGTACATTGTTGCTCGCTGACCTCAGGAACTCAGGGCAGTGCAGGTACTCTGTGGATAACACAGTGATCTATTGCACAGTCTTTGAGTTTGGCTTGTGTTCGGCATTCTGACAATGTGAAGTTTGGAGTGATAATGGAGGCTTATAACTTATCAAAGAGATGTCTGTTAGCATGTGGGTCCACCCAGAGATGCTTCCGTCAGTCTCCTCTGCCCCTTTCTGTCTTGCTGGTTCTCCAAGTCATAAATACAAACTTCTTTACATACACTGACCAGAAAAGATGGAAATAGACTAGATACAGGTTAATGTTTGCAGGCCTGTTTGGTTGTCCCCATGATATGTGGAATGTGGTTTGAGTGGAAACTGGATGAAATAAGTTTATCTGTCAACAGTAAACAGTATTTTTCAGTGCCCAGATGTATGCACTGGATCTAGGACTTGTAGGATGGTGTCATTGTTTTTGGGAAGGTTAACAGTTCAGAGTGTCCTTTATGCTCTAAGATGGAAACAGAAACTGGATATCTTCTGTGCAAAATTGCATATGTGTGTATATATGCATGCATATATAAAATTATATATATATATGTATGTGTGTATTGTATATCTATTTTTTTCTATTCCTAGGGGACTCCTTCTCACAGTTCCGATTTGCTGAAGAGAAAGAATGGGATGGTGAAACGTCATGTCTGAAACAGGTAAGAGAAACCTCTTGAATGTAGGCTAGCTCATCTCAAGGCCAAGGCCCCTCCCCTTTCCATTATCTCAGAGATGAATCCCATGGAAAAGAGCTCTAATCCATATGCATTTTAATCCATATGCATTTTATTCTCAGCTGCCTGCTGGAGAGAGAACATGTACAGGGAACTACATAAGTTCATCAGGTCCTTCAAGCTTGAGTTCATTTGGCCATCCGTGAATGTCTCATAGGTTGAGTTGTGAAGTAGGAAGTTAATGGTTGTGATTTTAACACAATAGATTGCTTTGCTATTTTTTTCTTTTTTCTTCTGCTTCTTTTATCCAACTCCCCGCCTCCCCACCCCCACATTCCTTCTTTAGCTGCGTTTCTTTATTATCCTTCATCAAACAGGGTAAGTGTAGGAAATAAAAACAGGTCTGTAGAAGGCCTTCAGTCAGTCCTTAAACCACGAAGGCTGCGTTCACGCTGTAGGTTTGGTCAAGGACCTTGCTGTGTTCATGAGTAATAAATGGATTAGGTACCGAATTCCCACCCACCCCTATACACATTCATGCCTGCATGCCAGAAGAGGGCACCAGGTCTCATTATAGATGGTTGTAAGCCACGGTGTGGCTGCTGGGAACTGAACTCAGGACCTCTGAAAGAACACAGTGCTCTTAATCTCTGAGCCATCTCTCCAGCCCCCTGTAGCTTGAAACAGGATCTCTTATTGGACCTGGAACTTGCCATTTTGGTTAGATTGGCTGGTCAGTAACCCCTGGGATCTATCTGTGTTTCCCCCCACTTCCCATCAGACTTAGATTACAGATATGCACTGCCATGCTCAGCTTTTACGTGGGTGCTGGGGGGCCCAGCTCAGGTCTGTGCTTGTGCAGCAGGCCTCACTTCCCACATTCCTGTCAGGGTTTTATTTCTTAAATATGTTATCTAATTTATGGGCTAATTTCTTTGTTTCTTTTCTTTCCCTAGAGCAAACAATGCCAGTTGGCATTGTCATGATGGCTTCTTAAAGACCTAGTCATTTCAGGATGGCTTTAAAGGGGCTGTGGGAAAACCAGATTGCTTACTCAGATGGATCCCCATGTTCTGCTGTTTTATGAACTAGGGACTAATGTGGGCTTTCGGTGGCAGGCTCTGCTCTTGAGGTGCCAAGAACTGTGTTTCCATCTCTAATAATTTATAAACCTATCAACTTGAAATGCCCTACAATATAGCTAAGTGAGGGGATCTCTGGCTTTTTACCAATGTGAAGCCAGTAATTATAGGAAAAGACACAGTCCTGGACTGACCTTTGAAAGTCCCTGTCCAACACTGGTGGTGGATGGTGTTGGCCTCTGTACTGGAAGTCATTATGACTACCTTTTAAGCTTTTGCTTCCCTTAGGTCACCAGGACACCTCCAAGGTAGCTAATAGGATAGTAGATAATCACTGGTTTGGCTATGGACTTAGCAGGGATGCTGGTTTGAGATAGCAATGCAGGAGCATTGTAGCTTCATTCCTAGGTGGAAAGGGTCAAAGGAAGCTTTTAGTGCCACCGCCACACTGAGCATAAATGGCTGGAAAGAGGAAGTTGCTGTTTTCTGATTTGAAGAGAAGCAGTGCTTACCCACCAGCTTCTTTGAGGGCACCTGGCAACCCCATGTCACCACCTAACCAGCTCTTCTCCCTTCTGCCTAGGACCAGCAGTCTGAGTTTAGGGGAAGTTTCTGGTCAGATTTCATTAAAATGCTAGTTTTCTTCCAGTTTTAGGGTTAGGGGGTCAGCTTGGTGTGATGATCACTGCCCTAACTGTGTCTCTGAGTGAGTAAGCTGTGGGCTTGCTGTTTGGACTCCTGGACAGAAACATCTCCAATGGATGACTTATTTACAGTTGTTTTACCCTCCCCCCACATCCATCTAGAATTCATCACTCTACGTGGACAGTGAGTCACTGGTTCGAGCCCTTCAACAGCTGCCCCTCTCAGTCCGGCTTAACATTGCTGCAGAGTTGATACAGGTAAAATCAGTCTGCCTACTGGCTGGGTTGGGGCAGAGGAAGAACCAAAGGGAAGAGTGCAGTCTGCAGGGTGTCTCAGCCTGAGCTTTTCTTGTCCATCATCAACTGAGGCCTCTTATTGAGGTATTACCTTATAACGTTGGAAGGAAAACAAAGCAGCTGTTTGACATTACTGTTGTGCTTTATATATGATACATTTTAATGGATCAAATATAGAATTGGATGCAAGACTATAGCAGACTATAAAGTCTGGCTATTACCACAAAATATCCAGGTACCAGGCTCTGAGATGGCACTAGGGACACAGTGGTGAGCAGGTGGATGTGGTTCCTCCTTCCCTGAGCTCAATCTACTGGAAAATATTGATACTAATCAGTTTAATGAAGTAATTATACAGAGGCATAGAAATGATAATGTGAATTTCAGTGTGCCGTAAGAACTTGTGGTAATGAAGCTGATGTATCATGGTGTGGCTAGGACTGGCTGGCCCCAGGAAACAATGGATAAACTGAGGTCCGAGGTGTGAGAACACATGAGCTGCAGTGAATGGGGATGGTGACCCAGGCAGGCCCACATTCATGAAAACAATCATGGTAAAGACTGTGCTGGTGGAATAGAAGGCAGGCTAAGTGACTGGGGTGTGTATTCATGGCTGTGTCTGTGTGCTGAGTGACTGGGGTGTGTATTCATGGCTGTGTCTGTGTGCTAAGTGACTGGGGGGTGTGTATTCATGGCTGTGTCTGTGTGCTAAGTGACTGGGGTGTGTATTCATGGCTGTGTATGTGTGCTGAGTGACTGGGGGGTGTGTTCTCAGCTGTGTATGTGTGCTGAGCGACTGGGGGGTGTGTTCATGGCTGTGTCTGTGTGCTGAGCGACTGGGGGGTGTGTTCATGGCTGTGTCTGTGTGCTGAGTGACTGGGGTGTATTCATGGCTGTGTCTGTGTGCTGAGTGACGGGGGGTGGGTGTTCATGGCTGTGTCTGTGTGCTGAGTGACTGGGGGGTGTGTTCATGGCTGTGTCTGTGTGCTGAGTGACTGGGGGTGTGTTCATGGCTGTGTCTGTGTGCTGAGTAACTGGGGGGTGTTCATGGCTGTGAATGTGCTGAGCGACTGGGGGGTGTGTTCATGGCTGTGTCTGTGTGCTGAGTGACTGGGGGTGTGTTCTCAGCTGTGTATGTGTGCTGAGTAACTGGAATGTGTATTCATGGCTGTGTCTGTGTGCTGAGTGACTGGGGGTGTATTCATGGCTGTGTCTGTGTGCTGAGCGACTGGGGGTGTGTATTCATGGCGGTGTCTGTGTGCTGAGCGACTTGGGGGTGTGTTCATGGCTGTGTATGTGTGCTGAGCGACTGGGGGGTGTGTTCATGGCTGTGTATGTGTGCTGAGCGACTGGGGGGTATGTTCATGGCTGTGTCTGTGTGCTGAGTGACTGGGGTGTATTCATGGCTGTGTCTGTGTGCTGAGTGACGGGGGGTGGGTGTTCATGGCTGTGTCTGTGTGCTGAGTGACTGGGGGGTGTGTTCATGGCTGTGTCTGTGTGCTGAGTGACTGGGGGGTGTGTTCATGGCTGTGTCTGGTCTGTGTGCTAAGTGACTGGGGGTGTGTATTCATGGCTTTGTGTGCTGAGCGACTGGGGTGTGTGTTCATGGCTGTGTCTGTGTGCTGAGTGACTGGGGGGTGTATTCATGGCTGTGTCTGTGTGCTGAGTGACTGGGGGGTGTGTTCATGGCGGTGTCTGTGTGCTGAGCGACTTGGGGGTGTGTTCATGGCTGTGTATGTGTGCTGAGCGACTGGGGGGTTTGTTCATGGCTGTGTCTGTGTGCTGAGTGACTGGGGGTGTGTTCTCAGCTGTGTATGTGTGCTGAGTAACTGGAATGTGTATTCATGGCTGTGTCTGTGTGCTGAGTGACTGGGGGTGTATTCATGGCTGTGTCTGTGTGCTGAGCGACTGGGGGTGTGTATTCATGGCGGTGTCTGTGTGCTGAGCGACTTGGGGGTGTGTTCATGGCTGTGTATGTGTGCTGAGCGACTGGGGGGTGTGTTCATGGCTGTGTATGTGTGCTGAGCGACTGGGGGGTATGTTCATGGCTGTGTCTGTGTGCTGAGTGACTGGGGTGTATTCATGGCTGTGTCTGTGTGCTGAGTGACGGGGGGTGGGTGTTCATGGCTGTGTCTGTGTGCTGAGTGACTGGGGGGTGTGTTCATGGCTGTGTCTGTGTGCTGAGTGACTGGGGGTGTGTGTTCATGGCTGTGTCTGGTCTGTGTGCTAAGTGACTGGGGGTGTGTATTCATGGCTTTGTGTGCTGAGCGACTGGGGTGTGTGTTCATGGCTGTGTCTGTTTGCTGAGTGACTGGGGGGTGTATTCATGGCTGTGTCTGTGTGCTGAGCAACTGGGGGGTGTGTTCATGGCTGTGTCTGTGTGCTGAGCTACTGGGGGTGTCTTCATGGCGGTGTCTGTGTGCTGAGTGACTGGAGGGTGTGTTCATGGCTGTGTCTGTGTGCTGAGCTACTGGGGGTGTCTTCATGGCGGTGTCTGTGTGCTGAGTGACTGGGGGTGTGTTCTCAGCTGTGTATGTGTGCTGAGAAACTGGAATGTGTGTTCATGGCTGTGTATGTGTGCTGAGCGACCTGGGGGGTGTGTTCATGGCTGTGTCTGTGTGCTGAGTACCTGGAATGTGTGTTCAAGGCTGTGTCTGTGTATGCTCTTAAGGCACAGTAGGGAAGCCATCTTATGAAAACTGTCACCTGGGTCCAGGTAAGAGACACTCTGTCTCTCTCTCTCTCTCTCTCTCTCTCTCTCTCTCTCTCTCTCTCTCTCTCTCTCTCTCTCTCTCACACACACACACACACACACACACACACACACATCCATAGTCTTCAGGTCTGTTTTCTATTGCACTTATTAGTATCACTTAGGAAATTAAAAAAAAAATAAGGAAAACAACAACTTCCGTGTTCTCACAGAGATCCATGAAACAGTTGTCTGCTGTGGGACAATGGTTTTACCATGTAAAGATTTGTTTCTTCTACTTGTTTAATAAAATGCTGATTGGCCAGTAGCCAGGCAGCAGGGTGACCAGGCAGGAAGTAGAGGCAGGGCAATGAGAACAGGAGAATTCTGGGAAGAGGAAAGATGCAATCTGGAGTCATCACAGAGGAAGTCAGACACAAGAAGCAGAATGAGAATGCCTTGCTGATAAAGGTTCCAAGCCATGTGGCTAACACAGACAAGAATTATGGGTTGCTGTAAGATGTAAGAATTAGTTAATAAGAAGCCTGAGCTAATAGGCCAACTAGTTTATAATTAATGTAGACCTCTGTGTTTTTGGGGGGCTGAATGGCTGTGGGATCTAGCAGGACAGAAACCTGTCAACAAACCTGTAGACCTCTGGGTGTTTATTTGGGACTGAATGGCTGCGGGACCAGGCGGGACAGAAATCACTGTTAATAGTTGTAGGGTTAGCATAGAGAGGAGGACCACACCCTGGCTTTGCTTTGTACAACTGCAGTGCTGGACATTGGTCTAGTTTATGCTTAGAAGGCCATGCTGAAGTAAATTTCTGAAAAATGTCTGAGGAGTTTCTAGCAATCTAGGTCTTTCAGTAAGAGTAGGGATCAGTTACTGTAGGGCACACTTTCTAACCTAGGCATTGTGGACCCCTGCCATCCCTGTGGCCTTACCCCAAAAGAGGGTTTCTCAACTTTAGACTGAGACCTGTCATAGTCCTATGGGAAGCCTTTGAAGCACAGCACAGACAGGGAAGAATGTACAGATATGTATGTGTAACTGGAATCAGCATCACATGGGGAGTCAGAGCACTGTCAGGTCCTCTGAGGCCACTACACATGCCCACAAGACAGCCATCACCCTGGCTTCTATTACTACAGTATTACCTGGTTTTGACTTCTCTATAAAGTAGCCAAATAGTCTGTTTTTCTTCACATTTGACATCTTGTATTCAAACAACAGTTGAGGTCTTTTCTTTTTGGCAAATGATCCTGCATCTCAGCACAGTGAACAGGTCTCCTTGGCTGATTACTTCTTAGTCACTTTTACAGATAAGGCTATAATGAAGGATGACCTAAGTATCAATTCAAATAGACATGTGGTACAGTTAGCTTTGAGGCCAGGGATAGGAGGACATGGGCTTTTTTAATTCAACCTCTGAGTTAGTTAGCACATAATAGAGGGGGGTTGAGCAGAGGCTCAGCCCTATGATGTTTCCACAAAGTCTCTTCATCCGCCTTGGGATCAGGAAGAGTGCTGTGGTGGGGCCCCAACAGGGCGTACTTTGTGGGCTGTCACAGGAGTGTATGTTGTCCTTGTGCTTAAACAGACAGGAGGACTCTACTAAATCCCGACATAACGCTCTTTTTCAGACCACAGTTCCCTTAGAACTTCCACAGGTGAAACCAAGGAGACCCGAGGATGGCCAGGACCCGGGCACGCAGTTAAGGGGGCCCATCTCTGAGCTCAGACCTGCCGCTGGTAGTTGTCCCAGGTCTCTGGGCAAAGACAGTTTAAGACCAAGCCCTCTAGAGGGTTTGCAGAAAGCCCCCTTCCCGCCACACTCAGTGGCAGACCATCTGGAAGATGAACTGGACATGCTGCTGCACTTAGATGCACCTGTGAAAGAGGACGACAGACCCTGTCTGGACCAGACGTCTCAGGACCAGGAGCCAGAAAGAGATGGGCAGGTGGCCCAGGAGGAAACAGGCATGGCTTTCATTTCATTTCCCATTCATCTTCTCAGTTGTGATGTTTTTATGGGAGCAGTCCTACCACATCACCTACGCCACCCCTCTGTGTCTGTCATTGATCCAGCAGTGTCCCAGGCATCTCTTCCCCTGGGCAAATCACAGCTTCCCCTGAGCTGACCTTTTCAGCACTTTCTCTTACTCAATAATCTCAAGCTTCCAAAGTGGCTACCAGCCCGGTTGCAGTATTAAACTTAGAGCTGCAAATTGAGCTGCTGTAAAAGCCTTTCAGTGGAAGACCTTTTAATCGACTAAATAGGCTGGAAACTGATTTGGTTTTTAAAGCAAAAGAATGTTTATCTTGTAAATGTTTTGTGAGCTGGTAGCCCTTCTGATGTGATAGGCCTAAGATAACTGTCGTATACAGAACTCAGGAGTCATTCCGATGTTTCAGGATTGCCTCAAAAGGAAAAGGACAGTGAGCTATGCTGTTGGTCTTTGTGTTAAACTCAACACTTGTGAGCAGTGAAATTCATCTTCAGCCTAAATAGAAGAGCAAACCTGTGCCTTTGTTACGTTGTTCAGATGCTATTAGTTGTATCTTAGGGGGTGACAATCATGGAATTTCTTCCTTGTTACGGAGAAAGTAATAATTTGGGCTGAAGTATATCCTCAAACAAACCCCCCAAAGCCTTAACTCTCACCGTTGTAATTGAGTGAAGTGGCTAATGTTGATTTTATTTCCATAGTTCCTGAAAAGTCATCCATGACTGGAGAGAAAACTGTGGAGCCTGAACAGACAAGCACATCCAAAAATGTCACCGAGGAAGAGCTGGAAGACTGGCTGGACAGCATCATTTCCTGAGGAGGGGACGGGGGACTAAGGGGGAATATGGGCCTGAAGCAAATTTTGGTTGCCTTCTAAGTGAGGGTGGGCTAATTTACCAGAATATCCCATGCTAACATGTACTGTTAATGCTCACAGCAGCCAATGCCTACCTCTGTTTCTGATGGCATCTGAATACATGTATGAGGCTTGCTTGGGGCTTTATTTCTGTTGTTCTCTGACTTAGTCACCTAATAGATTTCTTTAAGGACAGGGGATGCCATAGCTATGGTTTTCCTGACATTATGGAATAACAGGTGCTAATTAAGGGAATATATACAAAGAAGGCATGCAGTTGGCCACGGGCCAGAGGGTGTTTATTTTGACCATTTTGTTTTGCCATAAAACCCATGGGCTGCTTGTCTGACATCCCTGACTCCAGCCATCCTGCTGTAAAGGAACGGGAGTGGTTACATGACAAGAGGCCAAGCCCCGAGCTGGCATGGGTTACTTTATTGCAGTGGGCACTTCATTTTATTGGAGGAGATTGACCTAAAACATGGCAGCTCCACTACTTACACAGGACCATAAAGCATCACTCAAGTTTGGTATAAGATTGGGATTTTTCTGAAATTTCAGTCCAGTGCCTTTCTTCCAATGACAGCAGCGGAGAGGCTGTTACTGAAGAAATGGTGTGCGTAACCTTCAAGTACAGGTTCATAAGGTGAGACAGAGTATCAGCACAGCTGTGAATGGAGTTGTCCTTCTGGAACACAAACATAAAAAACTTGCATAGCTATATCTAAAGAGATTTTTTTTTAAGGCACTTAATCGATATTTCAGGTTCGACAAAGTGTTTTCTATTTCTTTAGCTGCTTAAAGCTTTTCAGGCTGAGTCTGGAAAGTCTCTAGCAAGTACCATGGAAAAATTAGATCGAAGTTAACACAAGCTGAACATGATTTTGTGTAGTTCTCCACATCCGTCCCTGGCAGGGTCCTCTTGCACGACAATTTAGGTGTTCAAGCCTTCATATTTCTCGGAGCTGTTCCCAGGAACTAGTTGCTCTCGGAGCTGAGATCCCGCGAGCAGTCGGGTGGAGTCCGTGACAGTTTGCCATCCTTTGTCCACTGGGCACAAATGCCAAAGCAATTTCCAAGTACGGATTTTTTAAAGCAGTGTCAAAGAAGAATTCTGTTGCATTAGAAGGTAACTGTCCAGAATCACGGCTCGTCTTGAACTCAGATTTACCCAAGCTGATCTTCATATTGCTTACGAAAGCAGTCGCCAGCTGGGAAGAAGTCCCAACACCTTTCCTGGTACATCTTCCACACATAGGATTCCTGAAACAGGGTAAACAAAGGGTACTTTGTGTTGAAACCTCGGTAAGCTAAGCCCAGTTTGTTTTTGCTCTGTGTGGTTTCCTTTAGGGAGACCAATGGGAACTGATGTGAGGTCATATGGACATGTTCTCACGCTCTCCCCAGCCCGCTTGGTTTTGTGAGCTGTCTTCCCATCATGGTGAAGGGGAGGAGGCAAACCTCGGGGGACTAAAAAGAAGGCGGGTTTAGGGGGACACTTCATGCTACCTGAGGCCTGATCTACAACCCAAGTGTTCGAGCTGTAAAGTTTTCCTAGGCACTGACGTCTGACTTTTGAGTAACTAGGCCCACCTTTTTTTCAGAGTTAGTCACAGGATTACTTGACACCGCTACTCACTCATCCGCTCTCACCATACCTCCACATTCTTGCTGTCGCCCACATGCAAGGCCGCTCTTTCTTGTGCTGTCTCTCCCACCGTCTTACTCTGAATCTCCTGTTCTTTGTTCCGGCCACCCACTCCATTCTTCGTTGTCTTTTCCTCTCTACTGTCCTCCCACCTCCAGCTATTTTATACAGAAGCAGTAAACACAATGGCTCGGAAAATGTCAGTGTTTGTTGGGAGGGATTATCAGGGGATCTTGGGGGAATAGACTGAAGTCACCATAGAGTTCTCACTTCTTACTAAGTAACAAAATGGTGATGGGAAAAATACATCTAAGAGACTACTAGCCTCAGATATCCCCAAGTGTACTGCTCAGTTTCAAGACTTAGTAAAAGGAAGACGACACACCTAGTTCTTAGTTAAAAGCAGCTTGTCTCTTACCTGACCCGTGTGTTCTGTTTCATCCTTATTAATCAAATACATCAGAAAGAATCTGGAAAAAGAACAAATGGAGGAAAGGTAGGGTTTTTTAAATTAAAAAAGAAAACAAAAAATTAGTGTGCATAGTGGCGCTCACTTTTAGTCCTAGCACTCGGGAGACAGAGGCAGGTGAACTCCTGAGTTTGAGGCTAGCTTGGTTTACAGAACAAGTTCCAGAAAAGTCAGGAGTATGTGGAAAGGCCCTGTCTTGAAAACCACACAGAGATGGCTCTAACAGTGACAGCTTCTTCCTTTCCCTCTACTGAGAGTGAGAATTTCATACTTCTATCATACCGAAGACCTGGGCCCGTGTAACCTTCTTTTCCTGGCACATTTATTTAGCTGGCAGATCACCACATAGAGTGTTCCTTTACTGATCCTGTCTACCTCTTCCAAACAGAAAGGAAGAAACAACATGAGCAGACTGGACTTTGTAACGGAGTTATTTTGTTTTGCCCTGAAAACAACATCCTTTAGCAGACTACTTACAAGTAATTGGCTAAGTTGTGCTCTTGCAGTGTATGTGTTTCAAAACCATGAGGGGTTGTGTCAAAGTAGTCATTGCCAATGCCACAGATGAAACATTTCGTCTATGAAAACAAACATAAAAGGAAACCACCTTAGTACGCATAGCTGCAGAGGAAGGAAAGCCGCCAATAGCCTGCTGAACTGGGGACAAGGAAAGCTGCCTTCCTGTTTGATGCTTTGGGCTAATATGCCTTTATTCATCCCACCTTTCTAGCTGAAGATGCTGCTCTCTCCAGTATGAGACAGGAGGCAGCAGTGTGTCAGGCATGGCAGGGTGAAGCTCACAGGGCATTAGTGCCCAAGGCTGGTAGCTTTGTGCAGAGGAAGCGAGACAACAGACGTGGGAAGTTGTAGTAGTTTTCCTTAGGGATGGCCCTAATTAATAGCCATGCCTATGGTTTGAGGAACCTGTGTGGGGTTGAAATAAGTAGAAAGAACGGTACCTCCATGTCTTCACGCACTTGTTCCTGCTGGTCTCTCAGCTCTCCAAAAGCATCAATAATCAGACCTGGGTTTTTAAATACAAAGGACAGAGTACCTTCTTCTGCATCATAGTCTCGGGGGAGAAATGGCAGAGCCCATTTTGATTTGTCAAAAAAAAAATGAATTATCAAACTGAGCTTGTCTATTACAGCAAAATTAAAGGGGAAAGGGCTATGTTTTCAAGCACTTGGTCCTGGCTAGTCAGTTCTCATGGCTTCTCTTCCTGTGCCTCAGTGCTGACAGCTGCTTCCCTTAACTCTTTCTTCTCCTGAGTCCCCCGGATATCAATCATGTGTTCTCATTGTTTTTGATTAATGTCTTCCCTCATCGTCTTTGCTTCTGAGTCCTCAACACTTAAATATCAGCATGACTCAAATTAATCATCTTTGCTTCTTCAGTTCTTAGCAAACTGTTGACTAAGATATAAGTACCTTCCTATCTGCTCTAAAAGACAATAAGACATGTCATATCTTTATAGCTCCTTTCTCTCCCGTTTCCCCACCTCTCCGCATGAGAGAACAAAGAAAAGGGTAAGGAAACCACAGGAGACATCTAGGAAGCAGAAGGGATGAAGACATAATTTAGGGTGGGGAGTACTCTGTGCATGCCCTCAAGTTTCTTGAAATTGTCTAGGGGCTCTTTGGCTCTCTCTATACAAGACTTCACAGACAATAAGTGCTCAATGAATTGTTAAATTGACAAGTTAGATGAATTAGGGGAAAAAAACTTCTTAATCCAGCTCCTATGTACTGTAATTGACAACCATACCTTGAATGATGGCCAGCAAGATGACAATGACAAAGAAGAAGAAGGTAATGTCAAAGACGATGCGATACATCTCGTAAGGGTCACCAGCAGGGTCTTCAATTTCATCACCAATGCCGCCACCCGCTCTCACTCCCACATACATGTGGAAGAGGTAGCACTAGGGAAGATGGTGGTGGCAGTTCAGGTGAAAGGGGAATGGCTCTCCAGGAGCATGGTCACTTCACACTACACATATAAGCATGACAGTCCTGAACTGGGAGCAGGGACCTTCAGTGATGCTGGCCTTTGCTGTCCACCGTACCCAGATTGTTGTCTACCAGGATGGAAAAATTCCTATATTTTTGAGAAACCTACTTTGAATTGCGATGCATATAATAAAAGGTTGGTAAGGCCTGATGGTATGGCATATACCAGCTATTGGCTTTGTCTTGTCGAACTTCAAGACTGCCAGCCTGATTTTTAGGCTCTACTTCTTTATCCCCTGTATATTTTCCAAGAATTTCCATCAAGTATGGGCTGAGCATCCCTAACCTGAAATCAGAATGTTTTTAAACATAAAACTGTTCAAATGCCGTCATGACACCTCAGGTCCAACATTCACCACCTGACCTCACATCATGTTCACTGTCAAAGTATATCTTAAATACACTTGTGTAAAATTGCTTTCAGTCTTTGGCTTTAAAATATAAAGGGAGCTGATGAATTTCATGTTTATGTTTTGGTCCTACTTTTTAAGACATAGGATATATGCAGGTATTCCCCAATCTGAAGCACTTATGGTCCCAAAACTTTGGATAAGGAACACTCAACACACTCAACCTGCGATTGACTTTCTTTGACACATGTGTTTGTTTATCCGAGCACTGCTTCATTCAGCCAGCCACACGTATCCTTTCCCCTCACCAGTGGCCTTAGGCTCACATAGAAGGGGCAAATCCAGAGCAGGGAGCAGCCTGGCGCCAGGTGCACTGGTGTTCTGATGATTGGCATTGTTGCCTTGTCCCAAGCTAGCATAAGGGGAGTTTTAGCCAATAAGCATTACCTGTTTATAGAGAAATGCTCCCAGACCTTTACCTAGCATGTCTTTCCCTGAAGTTAGACTATGATAAGCCCTAGAAGAAGATGTCATGGCTACCTCTACAGCATGTGTCCTCCCAGCTGTGCCTTTCATTCCGACAGGGCCGGACAGCATCCCCCACACCTGACAGACACGCCTTATCCTGCTGTGTCATGCTCTTAGCCTTTGGTATCTATCTTGAAAGAAGCCAGATGAATGGCTGAAATAAGGATCTCTGATCTTTGGAACTTCACTCCCAGTTTTCAGAGATGAAAACGAAAGCTGTACTGCCGTGGAATTTAGATGTGCTCACTCACGGCGTGCCTAATCCTCATCCCAGAGAGAAGTGCTGGTACCCCTTGGCTCCCACAGTGTGATGACCCCCATTACATCGCCCCCATCTCTCCAAGACACTGCCTTCTTTTGGACAGATGACAACTGTTTTCTCCAATGCCACCACCTCTGGCTTTTCTCTTCCAGAGAGGCTGTGTGGCCATGGCCAGTGGGTACTCACTGTCATCATGTCGTCACACTTCATATCCGGCTCGTCGTCATCTTCACTTTTGTTATAGAACTTGCGGAAGAAGTTGAAAGCCACCACAGTATAGAGGTAAACAACCACAGCCAGGAGGCCAACAGTCAGAACCAGCTAGGGAGGAGAAAGCGGAGATGTAGAGGAGCAGAATTTCAACCCTGGAAGGCTCATGGGACCCCCAGTAGTTAAGGGTGACAGTGATGTAAAGAACAGCTTGACCAGGCTTATCAGAAGGGAAGAGTTCATAGGTGGAATGCCAGGGCCGAGCCATATCCTCCCTGCAGTTGATGTGTGGAGTCCTAATCACTAGTGTCTCAGGACGTGACTATTTGGAGGCAGTGTTTAGAGAGATTAACTTATGAGGCTGTGAACGTGGTCCCCAACCCAATGTCATTCATGTCATTATAAAAGGAGATTAGGAGCCAGATGATCTAAAACACATGCACCCAGAGGGACAGTTGTGTGCAATGGCACTAGAGCATAGCTGTGCACAAAACAAGGAGAAAAACCTCAGAGGTGACCAAGCCAGTTAACACTTTCATATTACGCTTCAGCCTCAAGAGCTGAAGCCATAGATTCATCACTAAGTCACCAGTCTAGTACTTTCTGGAGGTATCTGCACCACACTAATGCCTGGAGTGTGGTTTTATACATAGGCGAAGGGCAAATGTACCTGTGAAATCAAGTGAACATGCTGTGAGAGGGTTCTCTTGCCTTTACAGAGCTGCGTGTTTTCCAAACCTGCTTCTCTAAGCTGCTGCTGAGGAAACCTAAGTCTCCTCAGACTGGTGGCTCCCCCCGGCTATATTGTAACCTAGCCATAGCCTGCATAATCCCCCCAGCTTTGAAGTTATTGCAAATATTACAATGGTTGAACCAGGAAGTCTGCTTGGGTCCACCATGGTGTCACAGGACATGTTTAGTTCCATGCTATATAAGGTGGCTGGGGATTCAGGAGCATGAATGAGGAATCCCAAGGACCTGCCTCTGCGACCCATTCCAGCAGGGACTAGATACTGGACTGGAGGGAAGATAAAAAGTGTAGATCTTTTGCTTCTGAGGAGCTGCACAAAAGGGAATAGGCACAAAAGCTAAGGTAAGCAGCAAAACTGATGTGTTGCTGGCCCTCTAAGGGATGAAGTTACTCAATTCTTGGTGAACAGATCTCATAGGAAGTGCTTTAGAGGAGAGGAAGAACTGGAGCCTCCTACCAAAGGAAAGCAGAGGGATTGTTGGACCTAAGCTCTGCCAGATACCAGCTGTGTAGTCTTGGGGGGGGTAGTCACACAGCCTCTTGGCCTGAATTCTTTTGAGATTAACATCTACCTTATATAGTAGTTATGAGACTCAGAACCTGAAACATGGCATAAGCTTGGCATATTTTGAATTTCTTGTTGCCCTGTCCCATACAAAGGTTTAGAAGTATGACGGAGTATGTCTCATACATACTTAACTATACTTGTTGAGTTTGCAAATAAGGAGAACCTACTAGAAGCTTTTAATATGACTATGGTCATTGCTGTAGCCAGTCTTCTACATATGGTCAAAGTCAATTCTTTGTTTAGCATGTAGAGGTAACACATTACATGCATGTATGCATATTATGTGTAAATGTATATTAAAAATACACATTAACTTTCTTATTACTAGGAACACGTTTGAAGTCCCTAGGAGCTTTATACATACACTAATTATCCCCCAAGGGTAAATAAGAGCTATGGAGGAAGGGGTAGGTTCATAAAAGGTTCCAAAAGTGATTCTGATATGTCCATTACTCTGCTCAACCCAACCTTATTCTCCTAGTTGATCCTAACTTTAATGTTCCATCATCAGTTGGTTATGGATTCGAAAAAAGAACTGCTACAAGTTCAAGTGTTTGTCCAAGAAAGAAGCATTCCACACCAGGAAAAATTCTTTTTCTGACATACACTTGCATAATGCTTTTTTCCCTTTTCTATACACTGTTACGAGTAAGTATAGACCAATACCTGTTTGCCATTGTGAGTTACAGATGACAGGATCGTCCTCAGGGTTTTAAAGCCCATTGCAATATCCAATAGATGAGCAGCGAAGAAGAAGTTGTTGTAGTGGCCCAGGACAGACATGGTTGTGTACCAGGCAAGGTAGAGAAAGGACTGTAGAAATGGGAGAAAACTGACGATTTTCCAGGCATTCATGATACGATACACTCATTAAACTATTTCCCCTCATTTTGAGGAACAACATGAAGAAAAGGGGGCATAGGTACTGGGGTGCTATAAGTTGTCCCAAGGTCTTACAACAGAGCCCCTTTCATGTTATACTATTGCACGAGGCAGCGTTTCCCCCAGCACCTCTCAGGCACCTGATCCATGATTAGCCAGGGAAGCTGCAATGAGAAACCTCAGGGCTTGCTTATTCTCTGTGGAATCCAACAAGATCCCCTGACTTAGGGCTCAAGATCTTGTTTTTTCTGGTACTGTACTTACATTGTCAGTGAAAACCACCCCCAGCTTCCAAATATGGTACTTCATGTCGATGGAACTTAGCCTAAAGAGGAACAATAATTTCATAACTTACTTGTCAATGTTAGTTAAGTGCTTAATAAAGGGGAAAATCTCTTAGGGTGAATAATATAAACACAGCTTCAACTTTTCTTCAAGTTACATAGACTTCTCAGAGACAAAGAATGGTTTGAATCATGCATCTGGAAATCTTAGTCTTTGGACTCTTTGGGGCATAAGAACTGATTGGTCATGAAATCCTTTAAGGCAGTCCTTTCCCAATTTGTAAGAAAACCAAAGACATGCTTTATTTTCCCCTCTAGCTCACTGGGGAGGATGGAAAACAAAGAATTTGTCTTTGCCACTTGGACTTGAGCTCCTGAGATCTGTACCATGACACCAGAGAGGCCGCCTCCACTTTGGTCTCTTCTACTGGACTGAAGTCGAGGGCATTCTTATCCAAACCCAGGAGTTCAGCGATGCGCTCCGCTCCGTAGAGATCTCCATACTTGTTGATCACCTAGAGCAGAGAAATGGCAGGGTGGGCTATGGCTACACCACCACCTCCCAACTGTTCTCCAGCTTTGATGTCTTCAGAGTTTTGCCATGCTGAATTTTTTCAACAGGTTAAACAAGATACCATTTAAAACTGACTGGAAAAGGAAAAAGTCACCCCTAGTGAAAATTAAAGAGATGATGGCAATCAAGGGGAAACTTTTTAAGTTCCTGTCTCTGGAGAGAAAAGAAGCCTAACGTGGAGAAAGCAGCATGGGTTGTGTGCAGGAGCTGAAGGCAGACGAGTATGGGAACGAAGCAGAGGCCCACATGTGCAAGACCTCTGCAGTTGAGTCTCCAGACGCCATCGTAAGCCTGACACCACATTTCCTCATATTAGTACATGAAGAGTGTGGACAGCTCACCATGCACGCACACATACCTCCGCCCCAAGAGAAGACATACCTTCCTCTTCACAAATTTGTCCCAGTAGTTATTAGGAAAAGATCTGAAAACAAAGGCGAAAAGGACAGGTTCTTAATTATTAACTTCAAGGCAAATGCATCACGAAACTTTCTAGTTTGAAGTCTGGATCTCTGATCTCTTGGATTTCTGTCCCGCTCACTGATGAACTCGGGCTGTGATTAATGTTTGGCGTCATCCCAGGCCCCTGCCTTACAGTTCTGCCGCTTTGTTTCAACTGAGGCACTTGGGAAGCCACTCTGCCGTTTCTGTCTCAAAATTGGGTTAAGAACAAGAAACCATGATGACACACCAGCAAGAAACATATGTTGTTGGTTTTTGTTCTTGAAAACCAATCTACTTTGCACACTCCCTTCCTGCTCCCCTTGTGTCATGCTCCTGGATAAGTGTGTTACCACAGCCCCAGAGGAACTCATCATCACCCTCTGCTGGCCCTCCAGGGCCACAAATCCAAATGTTTTTTGACCCATCTACCTGGATCCTAGTATACACCAGAAACAAAAACCAGAAGGAAATGTGTTTCCCATTCCGTGACTGTCAGTGACTGGGGAGATGGGATGGTGAGGGGTGTGCCGGGACACATAGACAAGCTCTCTTACATCAGTGTCCCAGCCAAAAGGAACTTAGGTTAATTTAGAAAGAGTTTTTATTGACCCAATGACCCTCTACTCACTTTCATCACTGTATACTCGTGAGGTACCTACTTCCTTCCAGGACTTAGATCCTTCTCTTCTAGAGGTGGCATCTTGTTCCATGACATCCCAGCCCTCTCAGAGGCATCATGTTTCTCTGCCTGTAATTTTCTCTAGTTTCATTTTAAGCTTTTTCTTCTCATTAAACAAACAAAAACTGCCATCCTTTGGAATGTTATCAAAAATGTTTAAAATGTGCTGCATCTGCCAGAATGAACAGACCCTTCCTGGGAGGGTTTCCCACAGGGCTGCTTTTGGAGCAAAACCAACCCTTGCTGTGTGCATGCTAACTTTGTTTTCCTTTCTCTGGGTCATTCTTTGTGAGTTTGAGTCACACAGCAGTCTCCAATCCTAAAGACCACCAGCTCATGATAAGAAAGTCAAGACCTTCTTCTCCCAAAAGGATGGCAGTCTTGAGGCTAAAAATTTTTTCCACAGATTTGTTTTAGTTGTTAAAATCGCTTATTCCTCTTAATGATCTAATTGCCAATTAAAAACAAATGCTGGTACTATAGAATAAACTGCCAATAGACATATTTATAAGATCAAAATTATTTTTACTCTCTTCGATGTACATTGCTACTTGATTTTTTTATGCATGACATTTAGAGTCTACGAGAGTAAAAATCAAGCCATCTTACCTCCTTGAACCCCACCCCCATTTTTTTTCTTGTCTCTTTTTTAGGTAGGGTTTTATTGTGTAGCCGTTGCTGACATAGAACTCACTACACAGAAAAAGCTAGGTTCAAACTTAAATGATCTTCCTCTCTGTTTCTAAGTACTGGGATTATATCTGGGTCACCATGACCAGCTTTCTCTAGCACACACCTTGTCTCTTGGTCCTGTTTTGTACTGAGTAGAATATTCCACAATAAATGCTAAAGGGCTGTGTTTAAGACAATTTCATGGACATGATCTTATCTTGGTCTCAATTTTGAGTGGCTTGTCCCCTTACTAAGGCTAAGGTCAAGAAGTTCCTTGAAGGTAGAACATACATTTTCACATTGTCATTTTCTTTAAGCCCTAGAGAACAGGCTTGCAGAAGAAAATGTGTAAAGAATATGCTTAAATCCTTAGCCTCTTTAGTAATTGGCAAATGTACAATGAGGTGCCATTACACCCCTACCAGATCACCAGAATTCCCCGACACAGTGCTGGCAAACAGGCACAGAAGTAGAAAATGTCTGTATAGCACGGTTTATAACGTATCCTGGAACAAGCGTTTTCCACACCTTTCTCTCGAGCAAACTCCCTCAGAGGAAGAGCTCTTTCACTTACGCACAGACGCAGGGATTTTCTGGTAGTGCTGTTTTTAACAGCGGGAGCCAGAATCAGATGAAATATCTACTATCAGGAAAACGCACCAAGTCTTGCTTATAAATACACTTACACGGAAAACATTACAGTTTGGGGGACAACTTGTCAACATAGGTGAGTTCACTGAGAATCAGAAATGACACATAATGGTGTATAAAAGATTCTCTACCAGTATTACATATGTAACATGACAATCCCATGTACACAGAGTCTAGAATATTTAAAGTGAAATCATGTGTTTAGGCACAAAGAACTAGTTAAAAATGTAAGTTAAAGCAAGATAATGACCCCACACATACTAGCACTAGCAACTACTTAACGATCAGTTCCATTGACCACTACTGGATATTACGGAATATGTTAGCTAAGGGAGCACGGCTGGGGGGATAACAGGGCTTTCAAGCTAGCAACGATGTTCTAGTTTTAATCTCTGTGGTTTGTTACTCTCTATTAAAATAAATGCACATATTTGATAGGTCCTTGTGTATGTGTGTGCCTCACAATATAAAAACAGGAAAACTCAGAGTATACAATAGACACCAAGACCCGGTAATTCTATGTAGCACGATAGGACGAATGCGGTCTATAACAACTCATCAGTTCCGAATAACTAGAGAGAATGTAAAGGTTCCAAGACCAGAAGTGATACTATCTTAGTTCATAGAAATGCCCCTTATTAGATAATATACATATGTTGAATTACAACTCTTTTCATAAAATAAGTAAATATTACATTATGTTTCATTTAAATTTTAATTTACAACCAAACTTTAAAAAGAGACAAGGCACCTATGCGCGACTGTGGTAGAGTGAGAAGCTACTGACAGAATTGCCCCTCCCATGATGCCCTTACTGTGAAAAAAAAAAAAATCAACTTTTACGATAGTTGCTCTACTTGTTCATGGACGTCCCTGCTCACAAATAAATAGTATTGGCCGATCTCGCCTTGGAACACGAGTGCTTTGTTCTCTGTGTCTCAGGTAATTTCTAGAAACAGAACGGCCTTTTCTACTAGCACTTTCCCACGGTATCACATTGTCCCAGACTTACATGTCCTGGATAACCAGACAGAACATTTCTCAGAGTATTAAAGTACTTAATATTATCCAAAATGTCTGCAATTTAATGGCAAAAGATGAGAAAATCTGCTTTTGTTGTTTCTCCTATGAGGAGAAGGACAGGAATCTGCAGGCAGGGACAGAGGTTGGATTTTTATTGCTCCTATTATTTCTCCCAAAGCCTTCCCTTCCTAGAAACTGATTAGTTTGGTTCTACCTATCTAGACCCTGCCTCTCAGTTTCCTTAATCATCTTAGAGCAGGAAATAATTCCGCTGGAGTCAGGATCCTATCTACTATGCGTATCTTAACTGAAACAGCAAGAAGTTTTAACATGGTTGCCTTTGCTCATGCGTTCACTTCTATTTCTCTACTCTCACGACCAGAGTTTATCTTACAGTTTTCATAGTTGTAAATGTATTGGTATTAGAGCATGCCATATGCCCTTGGTGGTAACACAAACACTTGCTTTCATAGGATCGGAATGAAGGGCACTTACGGTGTGTTGATCACCAAGCGGTCCCACTGCCCCTTGATGTCATCTTCAGATGGCTGTTCGGTGATATACAGACCATCAAACTCTAGCTTCCTGGCAATTTCTTTCTCCCTTTTGAAGACTACCAGAGGCACCTGCAAATGAGAAGACAATCATTACCTAGAGGTTTGTGCCTAATGCACCTTTCCCGGGACCTGTCACAGATCAACCTTCCTGAGTAATGGCAGTAACCCTTTATACTGGGATTTAATGCATATTTTAATGTCTATATATTAAATACAAGCATGTATGTTTGTGATCCATTTGCATGCCTAGTGCCCAAGGAGGCCAGAAAAGAACATCAGATGCCCTGAAACTAGAGTAACAGGTGTTTGTGAGTGGTCATGTGGTTGTTGGGGCTCAAACCCAGTTCTTCTGGAAGAGCAGCAAGTGCTCTTAACTGTTGAGCCTTGTCTCTAAGCCCTATACTAGGATTTTTTCTTTTTTTACAGTAACTAGCTGTACGGCCCATACTAAGTAAATTTCACTCCTTGGCTAATATGCCTACTCTTCTAAAAGTTGAGCTGATCTGAGCCACCCTTGAAGGTTAGACAGCTGACTAAAGTAAGACGTGCACAAATCCTGAAACGACCATGTTTAGTTCCAGACTTGAAT
The DNA here is from genome assembly GCF_950005125.1 of Chionomys nivalis. NCBI lineage: Eukaryota > Metazoa > Chordata > Mammalia > Rodentia > Cricetidae > Chionomys > Chionomys nivalis. The sequence continues at coordinate 61,860,475 of NC_080094.1, read as the reverse complement.
GGGATTTGTGTACTAGGACTTCCAGGCTCAGAACAAGAACTAGAAAGGATAATGAACTATTCTAGAACAGACTGGTCAGCCCCAAGAATGTATGGCGGCTTCCCAACAGTCACCAGCGGTGAGGGTCAGATTGATGCCGTAGGTTAGTGCATGAACTGCGTTTAGATAGCGACAGTGATAGAGCTCAGGGGATTCTGTGCGTACTTGCTACACACTGATGTTTTCCTTTCAGCGAACTGGATCCTCTCTGCTATTACTTCCCATCGTTCTCCTACACAACAGACCTGCCTATTTTGTGGGCGACACATTCCAAAACACCCAGGGAATCCCTAGAAACATGGGCAGAACCGAACTTGTATGCACTGTGCTTTCTCTTAGACATATATAAATTTGATGGCCTTTTCCATCTTAACTGCCTATTATGTGCTATGGCTTTGATTTTTGCAGACTGATGTGTGGCAGTAAAACAGTAAAAAGCAGCTCACATTTCTCTTTTTCTGCTTCATGACTTTATGGATAGAAGATGCTCTGACAGTAGATCTTAGCAACCTCGTCTGATTTTCTCTTTCCTTATTAAGAACTGTCACATCTTCACTTGACCATTTTATGTCTTCTCTTTAGCACTGCAGAATTTTCAGTATCAGTACCCTTGCACTCTGGATGCCATTATTAAGAATTACTCAAATATGAGTACTATGCTATCTTGCCAATCAGTGTGATAACTGAGAGGGCTAAGTGCCTAGTGGGTGGGTAGAATATACTGTGTGAACTCACTGGACAGAATAAGACTGTGTACAGCTTCATCCTACTACTTAAAATAGCATATAATTTAACATTTATATGTTGCTTATTCATTGAACTTTTACTTAATTTTTTAGACCACAGTTTACTGTGAGTAGCTGAAATCATGAATTAAAGGGGTACATGGGTAGTTGTAGTACATAATTGTAACTTTTTAAAAGACAAGATCTTATTTATGTAGTTCAATCTGGTCTGGAAATCACTATTTAGTCTAGTGTGATCTCAAATTCATGGCAGTCCTCCTATTTCACCCTCCCAGGTGCTATGATAACAGGTATATACCAGCACACTCCCAGGTGCTATGACTACAGGTGTACACCAGCACACTCCTAGGTGACATGGTTACAGGTGTACACCAGCACACTCCCAGATGCTATGGCTATGGGTGTACACCAGCACACTCCCAGATGCTATGGCTATGGGTGTATACCAGCACACTCCCAGGAGTTATGGCTATGGGTGTATACCAGCACACTCCCAGGTGCTATGATTACAGGTGTACACCAGCACACACCCAGGTGCTATGGTTACAGGTGTACACCAGCACACTCCCAGATGCTATGATTACAGGTGTATACCAGCACACTCCCAGGTGCTATGGTTACAGGTGTACACCAGCACACTCCCAGGTGCTATGGTTACAGGTGTACACCAGCACACTCCCAGGTACTATGGTTACAGGTGTATACCAGCACACTCCCAGATGCTATGATTACAGGTGTATACCAGCACACTCCCAGGTGCTATGGTTACAGGTGTACACCAGCACACTCCCAGGTGCTATGGTTACAGGGGTATGCCAGCACACTCCCAGGTACTATGGTTACAGGGGTATGCCAGCACACTCCCAGGTACTATGATTACAGGTGTATACCAGCACACTCCCAGGTGCTATGGTTACAGGTGTACACCAGCACACTCCCAGGTGCTATGGTTACAGGTGTACACCAGCACACTCCCAGGTGCTATGGTTACAGGTGTGTATACTAACACACTCCTAGGTGTTATTATTACAGGTGTATACCAACATACTCCCCTTAATGTAGACTCCATCTGGTAGTATGGCATGTTGTATGTTGTGATGGTTAGTCTTCACTGTCAACTTGACCAACCTCAGGATGACGCAGGGGAAACACTGTCTTTGAGGACATTCCAGGGAGGTTTAACTGAGGAGAAAAGGCCTACCCTGAAGGTGGGAACATCCATGGGCTGGGACATGGGACTAGATAAAAAGAGGTAAAGAGAAGCCAGTAGAATGCCAATATTCCTGCTTCCTGTACTTGATCTGAGCAAGCTTTACACTCCCGTCACTACAGGAGCTGCTCACACTGCCCTGTCTTCCCCATCATGACTGAATCTTCAAACCAAGAACCAAAATAAATCCTTCCTCTCCTAAACTGCCTCTATTGGGTGTTTTGTCACGCTAATGGGAAAATTAATCAATCAAGTAATATAAATATGACCAGAGATCAGCACAAACAGGGATTACAAGCAACCCTAACTAATGGTAGATTTAGAGAAGACAGAAATTCCTTGAAATCCCAGGAAATGAGAAGTCAGAATAGCTAGACCTCTTCTAGCAAAACAAATAAATAATAATCATTTATACAGAGCCTAGGGATCTCATTTATTTAGGATGTCTCTAATTACTTGGTGACATCTTTGGGACTTGAGTTTCCAAACTATGTTTTAATGTTTTTCCTCAAAGGTCATTACGATCATATCACTTACACTGTTATTTCTGAGACAAAAGGGCAAGGATTATTTCTAAAACCTTATTTCTTGCCCCTCTGCCTCCCTGAAAACAGCAGACAACACTGGAGACCAATGACAGGAAGGTGGCAAAGGGCTGATACTAGGCAAGACACACGTGAGGAGCCAGTGGCTGCTGCTGGCTCACGGGTGACATGGGCAGGGAAGCAGAGCTGAAGCTGCCCTGCTGTCTGCTTGGAAGACACTAGAAAATAATGTGATCGCCAAGATACAGTCCACTCCTGATATCCGGGTGACAAACACTCCGCTTCGTCCTTCAAAGTGTTTGTACATCTTTTGAATTTTAATCCACTCTGTCTTCTACAGGTCACCAGTGTATCTGCACCTCATCCCACAAGCTCTTGGATTTCAGATCCAGAAATAGCAAACATGCTTCTGGGTTTACTGTTGCTTATTTTCTTGGTATTTTTGTAAATATGAATGCATTTATTTTTCTGGAATGTAGTATTATTCTAATACTCATTTTTTGATGTAGAAACAGCACTAGGAAGGTCACATGGCCCAACAGTTAGGAGTCCAATCCAGACATCCTGGCTCCAGAGTCCACACTTTAAGGTTACAGTGGCAGACTCACTACAGCAGGGAAGCATGTGTTCTCTCTAGGAGAGGAGGTGAGTTCTCACCTGATGCTATTTCACCAGGAGAAGAAAGGGACACAAAGAGAGGGATACATCTCTTGGATTCATTCCAAGAAGATAACTTAGTGCTATAAATTAAAGGAGGAAATGTAACGAAAATAAAGTACTTGTAAAAACTGGTGTGATGGTTAAGCTTGGCTCTCAACTTAACAAGACTTAGCATTGCAAGGAGACAGACAACTAGGCCTGTCTGTGAAGGTGTTTCCAGAGAGGTTTAACTGATGAGAAAAGATACACGCTGAGGGTTGAACTGATGAGGAAAGATATGCCCTGAAAGTGGGTGACACTATCCCATGGGGCTCGGGCCCTGGATTGAGTAAAAGGTGAAAGTGGGTGGATCACCAGCATTCGCAGTTTTCTGACGGCAGTGTGAACAGCTGTCTCCCTTCCTGCTACCACAGCTGGACTATCTCTCACTGCCGTACCTTCCCCACCACGATGGATTGTACCATCAAACTGTGATCCAAAATAGGACAAGTATTTTGATAGCAACAAGAAAAGTAATTTATACAGTTATGGTGTAGAAACAGAAAAGAGCACAGAACACAAAACTGAAGGAATGAAGATTGATGTACTTGCAGTCGTAGCTAAAGATGGCCCAAATGAATGGTGCTTCCTTGTTCATGACTTGAGCAACCTCCAAAGGCAACTGTGAATCTGGGCCATCATGTGACTTACTTTAACCAATAGAGGGTGGTGGAAATGACATCGACAATTTCAGGGAAAGAGGGGCTAGCATTTTCCACTTCCGTGATCTTCAGGGAAATTCTAAGTCATTCATAAAAGAAGTCCACCCTCCTGCAGAGATTACATGGAGGGGCCATGAGGAGTGGGAGATGCTCTGTGTCTACATGGAGAGAGGGGAGATGGACTCCCACTACTCCAGCTGAGATCTGCTTCCTAGCTGTTCATCTGCTAAGACACCAGACACAGGAACACGCCATCCTTGCCATTCTCACCTACTTGAGATCCCAAAAAGACTGCAGACACAACCCTTTCACATGTAGCAGAGAATGACTGACATTGTCTACAGACTGAGAGGGAGAAGATGCTCTAGTGGTAATTTCTTATGTAATGTAGATAACTGAAACAGGAGCACATCTCTGAGATCTATCTTGGGTCTCAAATGACTACAACCTAACGGAAAGGTACTTTTTATAAAAATCTGACAGCCAACTCAGAGATCACAAGAAGCTCTCTTGGCTAATGTCATTTGTGCCTTGGTGTAATGACTCTGATACTGAGGTGTCTGGAACGCTTCTCCTGCAGCAAGATTGTCTATAGCTCACTTTGCAGATTGTCATTTAGAAGCCTCAAGTCGGTGATTGAGACCCTGCAGTTGCGAGCAGTCCCTGAGGGACAACACTTGTACTGTCCCACCAGCTTTGCTCTTCAAGCAAGAGGACAAAGAGCTGGTGGAACTCAAAAATGACACTTCTCCCTCAAGAAGTCAGAAAAGACCTAGAGGGACAGATGGCTAGAATGCTCACCTTCAGGCAGTAATATCCCACCACACAGACCAGAGAGATGATGGTGTGGACAATGGCCAGGGCACGCAGGGTTGGGGCCATATACCCAGTGCTCTCCTGAAGGACAAAGAATACCATTGCTTCATCCTCATCTTCATCATGAAAGGAGTTCCACAGGTTTGCAACATCCTCTGTCTCTTCTTCCAAAGGTTCTTCAGTGACCTGGCCCAAGACACACACCCAAACTATCAGAAGGAGCCTTCAGTCACTGGGCTCTTCCTATAGAGTTTATGTTAATACATGCAAATGTTACCAACCCAGTGTTACCTGCTGAGTAAAGGGGGCCTTTAGGTAACTTACTGATAGGAATCCCCAGTGTTTCTAATAGTTGCAAATACGAATTAGGTAGAGACAAACCTATCTCTTGAAAAGGAAGCAAAAACATTAAATTACGGGCCTTTTATTATCTGTGGTGTAATTCTATGGTGAAGGAGAAAGGAGCAACAGGTCCACGTGGAGCACAAACACAATCCACACACATTTCATAGTTTCCATTCTTCCCCTTATTCATGGCTTTCCCTTCTGTTTCTGCAAATGACTCTCAGCTTTTATCCTATAGCTTCAAGTACCTGTTGGCGGTCTCCGCCTGCATGAATGGATTTCCCCTCAACCTTAGAATGTTTTAAATCAGCTACACACACTTTACTATAGAATACCGCTTTTCTTCTATGGGCAACAAAAGTCAGTAGTTTGTCAAACTGAAGGTTGATGTGGAGAAAATACTGTTTTGTAACAAGTTGTATTGTTAGTTTTAGAACTATCAGAAAGACAGAAAAACTATGTCAAGAATCTATGACTGTTCTTTAATTCATTAGCAACCATTTACATGCAACATGCAAGACCCACTCATCCATGTTCAGAATCTTCAATTATGGTGAGGAGACCCTGTGTTCCTCACATCTACTAATATTTCCTTCATGATGGTTTTTCATGTTTCAACACCCCTGGATCCTATGATAGCCTATTTCTCAAGGAAAGAACTGTTTTAACTGTTTTCTTTCTTTCGTTCTCTTTCTTTCTTTCTTTCTTTCTTTCTTTCTTTCTTTCTTTCTTTCTTTCTTTCTTTTTCTTTCTTTCTTTCTTTCTTCCCTCCCTCCCTCCCTCCCTCCTTCCTCCCTTTGATTTTTTTGAGACAGGGTTTCTCTGTGTAACTTTGGAGCCTGTCCTGGCACTAGTTCTATAGACCAGGCTGGCCTTGAACCCACAGAGATCCGCCTGCCTCTGCCTCCCAAGTGCTGGATTAAAGGCATGTGTCACCACTGCCTGGCTATTATTTGTTTCAAAATGTCCCATAGTTCTTATCATGGCATCAATACATGGGGTACACTCAATATTTGGAGATTAAATCACACAGGAATCCAAACAGTTTCCTAATTTGTTGTCCTGTCGGCAGCTCTGTTGCTAAACATCTTTTTAGAGGTCATTGTCCTAGAAATTTTCTTGGACCTTAAATTTTTGTTCCAAGTAAGACTAACAGTTTTGGTTATAGTTTTCTCCTATGTATGGCAGGCTTAGTCTGTTGCATATTTGGTAAATAACCCCTTAGTGAAGCATCACCTTATAAAAAAGCAGGATGAAGTTGATAGCGAAGGCTACAAACAGAGCAAGGAACCTCAGGTTGTAGAAATTCCTGGCCAGGTAGTGCTGAAAAGAAAAAGATAAGGAGAAGTACAAGAGCCAAAGGCAGGAAGCAGAGCCTCCCTGTCTGACACGGAAAGGTGTGCCCTGGGTAGAGGTTTACAGGGGTTTACAGGGGTATCTGTGCCTCAGTGCCTACTCTACTAGCGAGGCCCTGCCCTTGTTAGCATAAATTGTTTATGGGGAATCGGAAATATCGGTTCTTTAAAAACAGCTTAGGAGAATGTCCAAAGGAATCTTGCCTTGGATCCTGTCCCAGTAAACCAGATCTCTCAACGTGCCACCGGCAGAGAATCAAGCAGTCCCCTCCCCTATACACAATGCAGCCAGACTGTGGACCAGAGTTCATGTCCCTTTCTGAATCATGGCCTTATAACCTCCTCTGCCCACTTTCTCAGAGTGTACTATTCTCTTCACTGCTATCTTCCCTGGGAAACTCAGCACACGGAGGATGGAGCTGCAGCAGCTGGGGAAGAGCTCGACACTGCCTGGGGCCACACTGACAGTTGCTACCTACAGTGAAGGCCTGGGTCCTACAGTGCAGACCTGGGTGAGCAGCGAGTGAATCTTGGGGCAGCTGATCAGAAAGAGAACCTTACACACTACACTGAAGCTTGCTTATACCTACAGCAATGACGTTTTGGGGGCTAACTGAGCAACATAGCCTAATACAGGAAACTAAGCTAAGTCCCCATGAAAATTCACATTAATGTGCTTGGGAGTCATGTCCAGGTAATCCCCCATTTCCTTTAACACAAGAGAAAGAGGAAGATGAACAGGAAGAGAAGAATGGAAATAAGAAAGTGGAGAAAGTGTGTCTAAGAAAAAGTGACAAAAATCGGTGGCCAGCTCCGAGGTCCACCGGGCCAGCGCCTCGCAGAAAGGAGGAAGGGTCGGAGAGCTTACCAGTAACTTGGTCTGATAGATTTCCAGCCCCTTGAAGAAATTGGCCATGAAGGCTTCCGGCTTCTCAGCCTTCTGGCCGCGCCGCCGTGTCTTCTTTACAGGCACCTCTGCCCACAGGCACTCGGCTTGTCCCTCCTCCTTGATTTTGTCTTCCTTTTCTCTGTCTTCCATGCTGCAGAGGTGAGATTCCAACTCAGCATGTGGGAGAAAGGCGGCTCAAGCTTGGTCCTTGTCAACCTACTCCCTGGGCATGAAATCTACATTCAATGATAGGAATGATAGGGACCATTTTGATGATCCAACGTGTACAATGGATATAATATGTGTTTTTGCTGTTTTGGAATTAGACTTAACAATTCTTTTTTTTTCTTCTTCTTCTTCAAAAATATTGTCCTTTTCTTACTAAGTAAGTCTTCTTAGGATTAGCAACGGTGCCTCCTAGTCCTATAAACTTGGGCAGGAATTAAATGTGATGTCTAAAAGAGCTAAGTACAGGCCTGCCATATGGTAGTTATTCAACAAACACCACAGATCGTCCACCATCAATGTTATATGAAGTCGCTAAATGTGGATGTTTGATAATCTGTCCAGTCAATGAAACCCTGCTGAACTGTCAGAATTATAAAGTTAACAAGTGTATTATAGAGCTGAGATAAAAGAAACGAAGAAAAAGAAATATGCCCAGGGCTTGTAGAATACCTGTTGCTTGCACTGATAGAAATCAGGTTTCTATTTACTGCAGTTAGAGAACGGCAGCTGCCAATCAATCGTTGTCCATCAACCACAGGAAGCAGAGCACCCACGCCCCTAGGAACTTACTCAGCCTTCTCGGATTCAGCCTTTCCTTCGGCTTCACGTACCGCTTTCATCTCTGCAGCCTGGATCCAAAAACAGCAACCAGTCAAGCAAGGCTCCTCAGAAAAACAAGTCCAGGACAAACATTTCTCTTTATGGTTACAAGTCCTAATGCCTGTGTGTGTGTGTCTTTCTGTCTGTTTTAGCGTCTCTTAGGATTGCAGGGCATAAAGTGTCTTGCTGTCCATCAAACCTGCTGCTATGAAGAGATGCTAACACAGATCTCAAACCTGAAAATTTACTTGCCTTCCTATTATTTACTCAACCCAAGCAGGAAACTTTTACATAAACCTCAAGGGAGCACTATGGAAGCAGGCAGGAGGTAGGGCATGGATCAAAGAGTGTCTAATCTGGAATCCCTCTCTATCTGACAAGCCTCCAGCCTATCTCCAATTCTCCTGTCACTTCCTTGGTCCCTCTGGCTGATAGCTACCACATTCAGAATGTACGAAGCCAGTCTATCCTGTAGGGTCATGGCTTTCTCTCTATTGTTACTGTTTTTCTATTCAAATGCTTCGACCTTTCTTCCCATGGAAGGGAGTCTTGAGCCTTCTGCGCACTAGGGACTTCTCAGCAGTCTGACCCTGGCTTTCCATAAATCTGTCATGCTTCAGGATTTGGCTCAGACCTCATCTCCTCAGAAGCCTTTTTGGCTGCCCTGTTTTTTTGTTTTTTTTGGATTTTTCGAGACAGGGTTTCTCCGTAGCTTTTGGTTCCTGTCCTGGAACTACCCATTGTAGACCAGGCTGGCCTTGAACTCAAAGAGATCCACCTGCCTCTGCCTCCCGAGTGCTGGGATTAAAGGCGTGCGCCACCACCACCCGGCTGGCTGTTTATAGCAAATGCTATCAAGAATCACGTATTTATCCAGAGGACCTAGCTGACTCCATCATGTCCTTTCTAACCCACTAGTTGTTTATTAACCTGCACAAACATCACCAGTGGTAATTATCTTACTTGTTATCTTTTCCCACTTGAGACTAAGTTCTATGAAAGCAAAACTAGATTTTGTTAACCAGAGCATAGTCTGGTGCATGTAGTACGTGCATTAGTCTCTAACTTTTGTCAAACGGTCCTACGTCATGAGCCTATCCAAGAGGCAATACAAAATAAATGCTACGATGAGGACACCTATGCTGGTGCCTCCCTCCCTGGCTCTCCACACCTCTCCTCCATTGCCTAATACTTCATTCATAGCATATTTCTTATTTGCATCAACTTGTTCAGTGTATGTCTTTTCTATAAAATTTCTCAGTTGTTACTCAATTCTCAGACCCTAGAACAGTGACATGTGCATGTTAATGTGTCAATAGCTGATAATGGAATTAATGAATGGATGTGGTCTTTGTCTGCACCCTCACTTCTTCCTTTGATGCCAAAATGGCATGGTAAGTTGGATGTTGTAAGAGAAGGAAACATCCAGAACATTCTGTGGCCAATGGCCTCTAAGTTACTTTTGTCTTATCCATTCAATCTAGTTGACTGACTCAGAGCCCTAATGACAAAAATGTTCCAGGCATGATCAGACTCATGGTAATAGGTAGTAGTAATTACCATCATCAATATCATATGAAGTTGTAAGGATTGTTTAGTAACCTTTCTAGCTAGTGAAACTCTGATCTATTGGGATTATAAAGTTACCAAGAGAAACAGAACATATCTATTACAGAGCTTCGGTGAAATGGAATCAGATATACAGGGTATATAGAAATACTGCCTCATAAGAAATCTCCTCATTCATTACACTTGGTTTTCCATGCTCTCACTGAATCAACCTGTGTACCACGAACACTAACTTAATAAAAGTCTGAAGCAGGTGAAGGTCTCAGATCACCATTATGTTCAAGTTCTACAGTGCAGACTAGAAGTCTTCCTGGTGACTAAACACAGAAATACCCACCCAAGTCACCACTGTCCTCATACCTGGCGAATCTGGAATGTCAGAATAACCCTATCTGAACCAGCGTCAGTGCTTATGACCTGTGCAAACCACACACAGATTGTAAAGGAGAATAGAGACTACGCTCACCTGTGCTTTCCTTTTCTTCCGCACAGTACTCTCTAACGTAGGGGGCTCATCCTTGCCGACGATTTCAGAGAGGTCACCCAATCCCACTTCAGGCCCTTGCTTTAAGCCACTGTCTTTCTTTGAGTGGATTCCAAAGAGGTTGGACATGATGTCTGAATCTCCCGGCTCCCCCTTTACGAAGTGGACCAGTTCATTGGTGACACCCGGCTCAATCACGTCTGCTCTGTCAGCCTCCATGGCGTCATCATGGATCCCAAACTGGGTGGGGTCAGGCATGTCGCCTAGGATCTTGGTCACTCGGATGTTCTTTGCCCCTTCAACGAGGCCCCCACCAAACACTGTGTTCCAGAGAATCTGAAAGATGCCTCCCAAGATAGAGAGGAGCAGCTGGAAGAGGCCCACAGACAGCATCCAGAAGAAAGAGACGAAAACCTTCACCAGCTCCTTCGCACTCATCTTTTTTACATTTCGGTACTGTTTCCTGAGGTTCTTCAGCGTTGCCCTCTTCAGAAAGTTGGTGACATTTCTCTTTGCCGAGGCACAGGCCATGGCAAAGGCAGAGGCAGGCTCCATGGATTTGTCCTCCTCCGCCTCCCCATCCATTTCCATCGTATAAGCAGACTCTTCACCCTCTTCCTCTTCCTCTTCCGGTCTGTCGGTTGAGTCGGATTCTGAGATCTGAGATGCTAATTGCATCTCGAAGATTGTGTCCTCACAGAAGTTCACAAACAGCTCCATCTTCTCCTGTTCCCCACCTTCATTGACGACATCAAAAATGAACTGTCTCTTGGACTCCTTTACTTGAGGCTTTTCCCACTGAGTTCGACTGGATTCGCTGATCTCAAAATAAACACGTTCAATTTTCTTGGCCCCACCCATGATCTCGATTCGACCCAGATATGGTTCAAAGTAATTTAGCACACTTTCTGCTGGGTCCAACAGGCACTTCAAGCGAGAATCATTGGGCATGTGTTCAGAGAGATTGGTCAGTAACACTGCCACATTGAACCCTATGTCCTTGGCTGGCTCGTGGAACCGTTCTACAAAATCAATATAATTAAACATGTCATTCTCATCAGCCTCCGTACATGAAAGGAGGAAGTCGATCTCTGACTGTGTATATTGCTTTAGACCTTCCATGGCCTTCTGGAATTCTTTCCTAGAGATGATCCCTTTACCATCCGGGTCATATTCTTTGAAGGTATCTGAGCTGGTTAAGTCTTTAAGTTTCAAGAACATGTCAAAGAATTTCAAGATCATCTCTACATTAGTGGATGATTCTACCAGTGTGTCAACCATCTGCTTTCCAATAGTTCCGTTTACCACATTTCCTGTGAGGCGGGTTCAAAAAGACATACAAATACATCAATGAACCCAGGCTATTGTGTAACGTGGCAGGTTGCTCTTTTTAGGAGACTTATGTGCCAAATTAGTCAGTTCATTTCTGACCATGTTGATTTGAAAAACAGAGAGCAGCAAGCCATTACAACCAGCCCACCAGGAGCCAAGGGAGAAGAAACCAGGACTAGAGGGAGATGGCAACACCATTGCCTTGTTTCTGCCCCGGGGCCTAGGAGGTGGTTCCACTATCAGATCTCTGGGAATAAGGAGGAATATGTGGTGTCCCTTTGACCCCTTTGACCTGGGAGGTTGTCCAATTAGATGGCTGGCATACACACTGGCAGCCAGCTGTGTCAAAAAGCAATGGGGAGAGGGAGAGGATAGGGAGGGGCAAAGCTTAGAGGTTTTCCCCAGTTCATTCTGGCTTTCCTATTGACATCAAATGAGTTGGTTTCAAGCTTTGTCCATCAGACCATGTGCCCCTCATTCATTTTTTTTCTTTCTCAAAATTTGTCATTCTAACCAATGTCTTATGACATCAGTGACCTGCCAGAAGGATAATCTGTGTGATTAGCAAGGTTAGTGCTCAGACCAATTACAATCATGTGAATGCCTAGTTATACCAAACAGCCCAACCTTCCAGTAGGGACAGAAGCATCACCACCATGTCCTGAAGGAGATCCAAGAGTTCCTTCAGCAGCTCGATCTGACTGGAATCCTAGAACAGAAACAGGAGATACCCTGAGCTATCTGAGCCCTCAGCAAAGTCCAGGGCAGTGAGCAAGAAGGGCCTGCTCTGGGAAGGTTAGGTGAGGGCTGCATCCAAGTCAGGAAGGAGCTCCCTTCTTGCTGTGAGTGTCCTACCCACTGCCTGTAGGACAGGGAGACTCATCCATCAGTACCCCTTCACACTCTCCTTCGTACAAATGTGGCAGATAGACTGACTGTTACCTCCATGATTCCTAACAGCCCCCATCCACTGAAGAGCCATCGGGAACGTTCTCAAGTTTATTTTATCATTTTCTATACTGGAGGACTATCTCCAGCGAGCTTCATGGGAGATATTACTGTAATAAGGAAAGATTAGTTTACCCAGTAGATTCTCCTTTCTTCCTGGATTAGTTTAACTTAGTTGCAGTTGGTGGTGATCAGGGTGTCATTGAGTTTATAGAATAATATATAAGCACAGCGACTCCTCTGCATGCTCTTGAAGCTCTGTTTGGTTTTAATTCAAGCAATGCAGGCAGAGTTCTGCAAGACAAGCTCCGCGCTGCAAAACCTTTGGCATGTATAGGATGGTAGATAAAGATCTCATCTAAGGGTGAAATTAAAATTAGAAAAGGATGCTTAGCAGAATAATCTGCGGGTAATTTTGAAAACTGTTCTTTGGGCCACACTTCTTTTATGGATTCTTCCTTCCTCTTGTAGAAAGACACAGCTCATTGCCTAGCCATTCAGCGCCCTCAAGGGACGCTTCCCTACTACTGGGTGTCACAGCTGCATTCGGAAGGAAGAAAAAGGAGCCATAGCAGCACAGAGCAGAAGAGCTGAGAAGAGGCCTCCGAGGTCATTCCTTCTAACCCTGAATATTTTACAGATGATGAAAACCGGAGCCAGAAGTCACTTATGTGGAGGGGGCAGGGCAGGGGCTCTTCTCTCCAGAGCCTCTACCACACACTGCCATGGCTGACACAGATGTGGACACGCTACTGCCAAATTAGTAGCCCCCCCCCCACCAGAACGCTCTTCCCATAAGGCCAGAGTCAAAAGGGGAAAAAAATGAAGGGTTACACAGCACATTCCAAAAGAGAGGAGGCAGGTATGATAGCCTTGAGATTTTTAGATGTACATTATTTAAATTAATGCTGCAAATGTCCCTCTAATCAGTCTGAAACACATCTTGAAGTGCTCCCTCGGGTGTTGCCATGGAGAGAGGCGATCAGCTGCTACGTATGCTACATTTATTTGTTCATAATAAATGCTCAGAATGATTCTGATTCATCTTGCCAGAGAGATGGGGAGAATGAAAGGTAGAGAGGGGGAAGGAGGGAAAGCAGGGGTAAGGGAGGGGGCGTTTGTGGATGACAGACATGCAACATTTGGAAGGTGAGAAAGGCTGGTGGATGGTACTCTAAAATGACGAGATAGTGGCATGGAAGGGATTGTACCGTGGAAAGCAGTGTGGAGGCAGTTACAAAATGAGAGGTTGGTGGGAAACAAGGAAGAAGCTGCATTCGTGCAAAAGCCCCTCTGGGATCCCGCCACCCCAGGCATTCATCCCTGCTTCTCGGTTTGGTCCTCAGTTTTAAGAATGAGACCTAATCTGCTTGGCTTTTCCAGCCTTTGGTAAAGCAGCAACATCCACAAGGGGAAGTCCACAGGGCGAGAATTAATCCGACATTCACAGTAATGGAATGTGTAGGGGAACAGGCCACAGTACCTGAGAGAGCTTCATCTGCATGTTAGCAAACACATGGAGGAATCCAACCACTGCATCCCACAGCCTACTGTGAGCCAGGCTCTGCTGGTTCCCGATGCAAGGGCCCTGTAGAGCAGAGAGTTACTCAGAGCCTGTCCTATAGGAGGGCATTCCACTCAGGGTTATGTGAGAGGGCAGTGCCTTCTAAACTCATGTGCTTCACGGTTCAATATTTTACCAAGATACTTTTCATTATTCCCAATTATAGGATCTTCTCTCTTGTGGGGGAAATGGGGTTTCCTAGCCCAGTGATTTCTTTTAGCTTCAGAATAAAGAACATAGCTAACAAAATAGTTAAATACTGTAGTTAAAGAGGATCCGAGGGGTGTTTGTCTACACTCTTTGCCTTCTAAGGAAACAAGGGTGATGGAGACCACAGTATGAAAACCAGGGGTAATCTACCACCTGTTGCTTACCACCTCTGACTAACCGAGATTTAAAATCTCAGTAATAATCCTGCTGTAGGAAGTCCTACAGCTATAGTTACCTGCCCATTGGGGCGTGGCCTCTTATACTATTTATGCCAATGTAGAACATGCATTTGGCTGCGGGATTTGGTTTCTGATCTCCGTTCCAGCAGAGCATTCTGATTTGTGAGTCTACCCCTAAATAAATAACCGTCTATTTCTCAATTCTGAGCTAGTGTGGGATTTATTTTAAGCGTCCTTCCACATAATCCCAGCAATCAACTGCTTCTAGGAGTTTCATACTAACATAAACACCAGATATAAATACCATATCAGATATTTTCTTCTCAAAGCTGAATGTTGGATGACTTAGTTACCAGTTTGTATTTCCACAAAAACCTTCTTATCTATGATCATTAGTAACTATCATAGCCTGTTTTTTCTTTAAAAAAAAATTTTAATCAATCTCCAAATTTCTCTTCAAAAAGAAATATCCAAAAAGGACACACCTACTACCACAAGAATTGAAGAGTCTCAGTAGGGTTCCCAAGGGAAAGTTGAGATGAAGAAATATTGTCTACTTCCCAAGTCATACTGTTTTATCCCAAATCACTGTTTATCTATGTTCAATTTCTTGTCCCTAGAGGTCAATGAGTTCATGTTGGAACAAAACTGGTTGTTGAAAGAAATATTCACAGAATGCAAGCTTCTCTTTCATGTTGAGTACTCCAGGGGAATACGGTAACTTTTTCCTTTCTCCATTTACCCCTGAATGGGATACTATTGCCCTCTCCTTAATGAAGCCCTTCTTTTTCTTTTTTTTTTTTTTTTGAGTTTTTATACAGTTTACCTTTACTACATTAAAAAAAAACTCATTTCCCAGGAAGTACACTAAGTTTTGTATTTATTTTTATGAGAAAATAAAATCTGAGTAAGCTAGTTGCCCTGTGATATGAACATTGGATGAAAATCTAATTGCTGCCTTTTCCCTTCCTTCCTTTCTTTCTCTCTCTCTCTCTCCCTCTCTTTCCCCTCCCTCCCTCCCTCCCTCCCTCCCTCCCTCCCTCCCTCCCTCCCTCCCTTTTTCCACCATTGGGGATCGAACCTGGGGCCTCGCACATACAAGGCAGTCACTCTATTGATCTATAGCCTCAACCTTTTTTAAATTATCTAAAATTTGAAACAGGATCTCCTTAACCTAGCTGACTTTTAATTCACTCTCTACCCTAGGCAGGTCCTGAACTTGTGATCATCCTATCTCATGCTCCAGATAATGTTTTTCATTGAACAAATTTCAACTCCATGATATATAAAAGAGCCACACTGAGATTTACTCTTGACTTACAGAATGGGGAAAGAAGGAAATGATGGTACACAAGGAAGGGGATGGGACATTCCTCATGCCTTTCCTTGTTTCTTCTTCAGTTACTGACATTATTCTTCATAAATCACTCACAATCATCCATGACTTCTCCAAAAGACCAGTGAGCATCCTTCTTTATGCACAGCCTGTGTGTCTCTGTGATAACACTAAGCTTTCTCTTTCACTAAACTCCTCATGTGTGGTTTGTTTGCTTTATTTCTTTGTTGTCTGACTCTGAGTTTCAGAATGCTGTTGAGGCTATCATCAAGTCCACTTCTGCATGTTTGGGGCATAATAGATACGATTAGAGGCATAATACATATGATCACTTTAAATCATGTGTGATCATCTCATAGCAAATATTTTTCATTATGCATATGCATTTTAAACTACATTATCAACAGTTTCATAGTAGAGACAATATATTATATTCTCCCCAGGACCCAAGATGAGAACACAAGCTAAATGGTTTTTTTTTTTTTTTTTTTTTTGATTTTCAAGACAGGGTTTCTCCATAGCTTTTTGGTTCCTGTTCTGGAACTAGCTCTTGTAGACCAGGCTGGCCTCGAACTCACAGAGATCCGGCTGTTTTGTTCAACTAATAAAGGAGCAAATATTTTATTCGTGAGTTTTGTGGTTATGATTACATAAAAATGAAGTATTAATTATCCTTCAAAAATCTTGTGTTACATAAGACTGTTATGGCTACTGATTATATAGACAGGTTTCCTATATACATCATTCACCTCTCTTCACGGCAGGTAGACTGTTGTAGGAGATGCACAGCATCTACACAGAGAATTCTCAACAGAAGACTCTCAAATGGCTCAAAGACACTTAAAATGTTCAGCCATTCCCTGATGGCTATTAGAGAACTGCAAATCAAAATGACTCTGAGATGACATCTTATACCAGTCAGAATGACTAAGATCAAAACCACCAATGACAGCTTGGATCAAAACCACCAACGACAGAGAGGATGTGGAGTAAGGGGAACACTCCTCATTGCTGGTGGGAATGCAAACTTGCATAACCACTCTGGAAATCAGTATAGCGGTTTCTCAGAAAATTGGGAATCAAACTACCTCAGGACCCAGAAATACCACTCTTGTGCATATACCCAAAAGATGTTCAATCATACCACAAGGACATTTGTTAAACTATGTTCATAGCAGCATTATTTGTAATAGCCAGAACCTGGAAACAACCTAGATGCCCCTCAACTGAAGAATGGATAAAAAAAAATGTGGTACCTTTACACAATGGAGTACTACTCAGCAGAAAAAACAATGACATCTTGAAATTTGAATGTAAATGAATGGAACCAGAAAAAACATCCTGAGTGAGTTAACCAGACCCAGAAAGATGAACATGGTATGTACTCACTCACTCTTAAGTGGATATAGATGTAAAGCAAAGGATAACAAGCCTATAGTCCATGACCCCAGAGAAGCTAAGTAATAAGGAGAACCTAAAGATAAACATATATAGATTCCCCTGGGAGGGGGAAATAGATAATATCTCCTTAAAAAATTGGGAGCATGGGTGGGAGGAGAAAAGAGGGTGGGAGGGGAGGAGGAAAGAAGAAGGAGAGGAAGGAACTTGAGGGAACAGAATAGTCAAGACGAGGGGAAGGACAGAGATGGAAAGCAAGGAAAGAGATATCTTGATTGAGGGAGCCATTATGGGACTAGCAAGAAACCTGGCCCTATAGAAATTCCTAGGAATCGACAAGGATGGTCCCAGCTAAAACCCTAAGAAATAGTGCAAAGGGTGCCCGAACTGGCCTTACCCTGTAATCAGATTGATGACTATCTTAAATGTCACCAATAGAACCTTCATTAAGTAGCTCATGGAAGCAGAGGCAGAGAGCCACAGTGGAGCACTGGGCTGAGCTCTCAAAGTCCAGTCGAAGAGTGGAAGGAGTGAGAATATAAGCAAAGAGGTCAAGACCATGATGGGGACACCCACTGAAACAGCTTCCCTGAGCTAATGGGAGGTTACCAACCCTGACTCAACAGGGAAGGAACCAGCATAGGATCAAACTAGTCCCTCTGAATGTGGTTGACAGTTGTATGGCTGGGGCAGACTGCAGGGCACTGGCAGTGAGACCAGGATATGTCCCCGCTGCTTGTACTGACTTTTTGGAACCCATTCTCTTTGGAGGGATACGTTGCTCAGCCTAAATATAGTAGGGAGGGCCTTGATTCTTCTTCAAAGCAATGTGCCATCTACCCTGAGGAGTAGATGGGAGGTGGGGTGGAGGGGAAAGTGGAGGGAACAGGAGGAGGGGAGGGAGTGGAAATTGAGATTGGTATGTAAAATGAAAAAAGATAGCTCTTTTTGTTTTGTTTTTTAAATAAAAGAAGAAAAGGAAGAGAAAGAATACTAGAACATCAAGATATTCACTCTGAAATCCACTTGACATTACTTCTTCCATGGTAAGAGCTCAAAGATTCAATTTTTATTGCTATTTATTTCATTTTGTGACAGAGTTTCACTATGTCACCCAGACTAGCTCAAAATCCAAGATCCTCCTGCCTGTGCCTCCCAAGCCCTGAGACCGTAGGCATGTGCCACCGTAGGTAGGTTGGATTCTGTTCATTTTTTAAAACCCCTACTAAGATATTGCTTATACCATTGTTCTGTAATTCTGTAAACAGTTTCTCTGCTTCACTCTCTGTGCTTACTGAACATCAGATATTGATACATCATCAGATATTCTAGACTGAAGAATTTTAAGGTGAATATATTTTTCATTCATATAAAGTAGTCAGTCTAGAAAAGGAAGCAAAATGTAATGAGGTAAATGAAAATAAACTGTGACAACACCATGAACAGGTCCCAACAGGGGACCACAGACTATAGGTTCTCATAGACCACGGGTACCATTGGTTCCTTTTTCTAGATATGAAATTATGCCACTGTTGGGGCTGAGTACAACGGATGCACTGTGTGCATCCAAATACTCTAGAGAATATAGAAAATGAGCATGTTAAAAATATTCCATCTGCTGTCAACTCTGCACTCATCAGCACCTACCTGGATGTACTCTGTGAGAGAATTAAAGATCTGCTTGGTGACTGCCAGAGCTTTAGAGAAATTGTGCTGTCCAGATTCATCAATGATGGCCTTTCCTGAGTAGTACCAATAGAAATCGCTGATTGATTCCTAAAAGCAAACAGTAGAGTTTGACATTTCTCGGTCTGAATTTAAGGAAGATAAACTTGATGAATAAGAAGAATTTGGAGGGATCCTATCATATCTCTACGCCTCTGCTATGACAGGAGCCGGGAGCCAATGAAGATGCACAGAGATAGCTGGCCTCTAGCACCTTCCAAACTCACGTAGTTCTACACAGGGAAGAACGTTTAAGGAAGATACGTAGCCTTTTTAGCACCTGGGAGACTATGATATACGACATTCAAAGTGAGCTATGCCCACTGAAGATAATAGTGATTATTATTTTTTTATATTTATTATTATGTATGCAATATTCTGTCTGTGTCTATGCCTGCAGGCCAGAAGAGGGCACCAGTTCCCATTACAGATGGTTGTGAGCCACCATGTGGTTGCTGGGAATTGAACTCAGGACCTTTGGTAGAGCAGGCAATGCTCTTAACCTCTGAGCCATCTCTCCAGCCCCAATAGTGATTATTCATAGGTAATTTGACCATTCTTTCTTGGCCACTGTAGCCGGGTCTTTACTGACAACACTAACCTATGCCCAGGATTTTGTAATAGACACTCTCATGATTAAGGGTCCTTCCGCCTTGTCTTTGAACACATGCTTTAGGAATTAAAACTTCCCTAAGTGTGAGGGCATAGATTACAACTCCTTCTTTGAGGGTTAGACTACATAGACATTCTCTGAGTGATGTGGGTCTAAGGCCTAAGTTTTCAACTTAACCATGGTGTGAAAGTGCTATCGATTCAGTTGAAATTGTACTTGTAATTCCGAATGTGTCCCCCCACCCCCGCTACCTATTTATGATGTGACGTTCTCTGATAATGCTAGTCAGGAGCCCAGGGTCGGCCACACAAACTTAAGAGTAAACCACCAAAATACTACAGTGTCTCATCTCACGAAACTATGATGTGCAATAATTAGGCATAGGAAATGCATCTCCAGCTTATGGTTGGCTTATCAGGATATAGTTCCACGGAGGAACATCTCTATCTGGGCCTCCCTGTTTCTGCGTGGCTGTTGCTAGCTCGTGTAACTGTAGATGAAATGCACCATTGCCCATGGTTCCGACTCACCTGCAGACGCAGAAGGTAGTCCACGGTGCTGATTATGATGTTCACAGTGGTGGTGTTGCCCATCTGAGTCCTCAGAAAGTTCTGAAAGTCTGAGAACACCAGTTTTGGGTCAGAACCTAGGCCCATTAGACCAAAGGAAGCCAGGCATACCCTATTAACTGAGCTTAGACATGGCATACTATGTGGCAAGTCTCACACAGAGAATATATTTGGAGCCTCACAAATCCTGCTCTACTCTGACCTCTGATAACCTGTGACACCTAAAACAAGATCCAGGAGGTGATATGAAAGGGATGGTGATTCTGGGAGTGGCTTAGCCTTGGTGACACTAAACAGCAGCAGTCATAAGCCTAAGGTCATTCTGTACAGCTTTCGTATTAAGGACTAGATGAACTTGGATAGCCTGGTGGTTTGAATGAGAATGACCCCCATTGGCTCATATGTTAGAATGCTTGGTGACCAGTTAGTAGAACTGTTTGGGAAGGATTAGGAGAAGTGGCTTTGTTGGAGGGGGCGTGTCTCTGGCTTTGAAGTTTAAAAGCGCCATGCCAGGCCCAGTCTCACTCTTCTTGCCTGCTGCCTGTGGATAAGCATGTCAAGTTCTCAGCTCCAGCACCAGCACCATGCCTGTCTCTGTCTCACCATGAAGATCACAGACCAACCCTCTAAGCAAGCTCCAAACTAAGAATTGCCTCGGTCATGATGTCTCTTCACAGCCACAGAACAGTAACTCTTTGAATCAAGCGGGCACCACTGAATGAGAATCCCGCACACAGATGCTGCTTTCCCTTGACAAGTCGACAGTCCCCACTCACCGCTGTTGTGTCCTTCACAAAGCAGCTGGAGGAACCGAAAGAGATCTTGTGTGAACTCATCGTTCTGGAGCACCTTTTCACCTTGAAAACATAATAGACACGTCAGCATGTACATGGCCTCTCAACAAGGAACACCTGCTAAGGCACATGACTCCAAAATGGCAAACGGTTTTGGAAATGAACCTTTGGACCGATGTTGAGAAACCCAACTAATTGACAGCCAAGGCTGCGGAGTATACAGTGCAAATAGTAAACTGTGTAGTCTGAAGACACATGATGTGATGAGAATAACTAGGCTAACAGCAGTCAGTGGCTCACAGCCCATCAAAACCCATGCTTCACAGATAGATAGAAGGCACTTCTTTAATTAAGCATCAAGCTGCTGAGTTAGACTTGGCATGCAACCACCAAACCCAAGATGTGTCTGTACCAAAGCAATTAAATCCAATCCCTTAGGATTAGCACACCATGGTAGGAACTCTGACTAGAGAGTCACACTTACCACGTTCACGAACAATGACTGGCGATGAGAGGAAAAAGAGAAAATACAAAGTAAGAAACCCATAAATACTGCAACAAACTTCAATTATAGCTAGCTCTATGAACACATCCAGCCTGGATGCTGGCTTTAGCAACATCAGAGAGAAATGTTTTGCTCAAATGGAGCAAGTCTCTGTAGACAAAGAAATTGCATGCAAAGGCTGTGATCAGAAAGAGCTGAGATTTCAACCAGGAAGGGGATGACCTTGGCATTCATCGGCTACTTACGCGTTCCTTCTTCTGTAACCATTCCCAGGCCTTCAGCTTTATTCTGCCTCTCAAATGCATTCAAATCAAGGACACTTTTAATTGACAAAAGAAAACAAGGTTCAGGGCTAACCACACTGGGAAAATAGATTTCCAATGCCAAGTATTTACGAATAATATTTTGACTCTTATTATCATAAATAGACTAACACGTAACAGTATGTCCAAAAAAGCCTGGAGCCCCTTGGGTTGGTGCCAAGCACTGTGGTTTAAGAATGTGACAGCTCACACACCTTGTCATATGTACAGAAAGGTGATGATCATTGTTTAGTTTGAATCTTTTCTTTTGGGTGAAGGTTTAGAAAGCCCTCCCAAGTCAGGAAGGGATGATTTGTTTCTGAGATTCCTAAACTACTCCCAATGCTCACCTCCTACCTCTAGCTGCTTTCTCTAAAGATCACAGGGAATTGTGGTCCCTAGTGTCTAGGATGAGGATTGGAGGAAAAAGCTAGATACTCTGATGAATTCATAGGCCTCACCCTTTTATGGTTCCTGTTTTGTTCAAAAGCCAGTAGCAGCTAAGATTAGGCCTTCTGTGAAATGGTGTCCCTTGGTATCCATAAATTTGTGAAAAGTTGATGTATGTTTATGTTCCCATATCCCCTACCTTCCTGGCTACAGTCAAGTTTTTCTCATACCCAGGCTGGGAATGAGAACACCTTGGGAACAAATCACTTCCAAGCTAAGTATTCTTATGTTTTCCCAACAGTTTAATTCCTTAACTGATCTGAAAAGTATCCTAGAGCAAAAAGTTTATAAAGGTATCACTCTTAGGGGCATGCACGGCTGAGCCCGTGAAGACTAGCACTAGCTTTACTTCTGTTGGGGCTCAGAGGACATAGTTGTAGACTAGAGAGATATTAGCACTCTTTTTTTCCTTTCTGGGGATTCATGGTGAAATTTCTATTGCTACCTTTGTTGTTTTTCTTTTTAAATTAAAACACATTATTTTTGTGTATGAGTATTTTGTCTGCATGTACCATGTATATGCCTGGTGCCCAGGGAAGTCAGGAAAGGTTGTGGGATCCCCTGGATCTGAAGTTTATGGATAGCTGTGAGCCACCATGTGGATGCTGGGAACTGAACCCGGGTCCTCTGCAAAAGCTACAAGGACTTGGTCTCCTCTGACATCTCTCCAGGTGCTAGATGTGTTGTTTTCGCCATCCCAACCTGTGCAATTAAAAAGCGGCTGCTTTAAAAACCCAAATTATCCTGCTGTTTTGCTACTTGGATTTTGCTGTGTTGGGTTGGGGATTGGGGCAAGCGGCAAGATAAACACAGGAAATGACGTTTGGACCTTGTTGCTTTGGAGCTTTGCTTTGGAATTGGTGCTATGCATTTCTCGGTTTCACTTTAATCCCTAAACACCCATGTTGAATGTTTTAATTTTCTTACTGCTTAAGTATTTTACAGATATGTATTATCTGCATAATAATCAAACCCATTAAAGTGTCTTAAAACTTCTGTGAGAAATCATCTGGCAATTAAGTGAATGTCATTTGTCCCTCTGTGCTATCATTATAAATGAATTATAAACAAATTTATCAGTATCAAGTACTGTAGCATACTGAGAGACTTCTTAGAGACCTAATGGAAATGTCATGAGCAATGTAGAACTCGGTTGCCTTGATTTTGCCATCCACAGGTACTATTTTATCCTCAATGAGTCAGACCTGGCAATATTACATTTTCTTTTCCTGAGAGAGACAATAAACTAATAGACTGTTAGTGCCAAGAGGGAGGGAGGGAGGGAAGGAGGGAGAGGGAGAGGGAGAGGGGAAGGGAGGGAGGGAGAGGGAGGGGAGGGAGAGGGAGGGAGAGGGAGGGAGAGGGAGAGAGAGAGAGAGAGAGAGAGAGAGAGAGAGAGAGAGAGAGAGAGAGAGAGAACAAGAGATTATACTGTAGCTCATACAGTCTCCTTGTGGCCTCAAGGTATAATCAAGTAGGGTTGGCAAGGATTATGAAGTCTACTAAAAGGATGTTCATCCCCCAAATGTTCAAATGGAAGACATCATAGTCTATCTTAACTCTTGATACTTAGAGGCAAATGGTTAAGTAATTGTAACTTTGGTTTCTGGCAGGAAATCATGTTTGTGACTGATGGGGATTATTTCTTCTCATAATGTAGTTTGAATGTAATCCTGAAGGCTAGGGAACATTAGCCACTCTCTGGGATTTTAAGGTAGTGAATGCTGAATCTTCTCAACAATTGCATGGTAAGGTAGATGATTTTGTGTAACCCCTTATCTTTGTTTTTAAGAATGCTGAGTGTTTTCCCCAGACTTACCTGCAAGACTGCATAAGACCAGAAAGGCTTTGAAAGAACCCGGCATCTTTTTTCTCTTTTAAGTAATCTAGCATTTTCTGCAAAGAAACACAGTTTAGAGAGAATCAATGAAAACTATGTTGCAGCTCATGATCTTCCCAATTCTGATGGAGAAATGGCAAATCCTCTGCCATAAAAGCACATCAAAGCAGACTCGGGGCTTCAGATAAGACTTGCTGGTATAGTTAAGAAAATATAACCTCTACACCAAGGCTCAGGGACCCTCTTGGAAGAGGCCAAAAACTGTAAGAGCAAGGGGACCAGGACGTCAGCTGAGAGGCCGTCTTCTCTACGGTACCAGGGAGCTTCACCCACAACATCTCAACACGAGGTTGCCTAAGTAAGGTGTGAACAATATCACCACCAGATGACATGCCAATCTGTTTGGGAGAAATCTCAGAAGGTCCTATCCCTAGATGAAGAGCTACAGACAATCAATGACTACAGGTAATTAATAAGAGAGAATCAATCTTCCCCAAGGATGAGTCACTTGATAGGTGATCCAAAACCAAGTGGTCAACCCTAAAGGCATGCATTTGGGCAGCACTAAGTGGACACAGAAGGTTGTATTTATATGCTTAAATGAATGCATGCATGTAACAATAATAAAGAAAACTGTGCATGAGTCAAAACATCTACCCAGGGCGTCAGATTCTATTGTATAAAGGCTTATTATTTTCGCTACTTCATCACAGTGTAGTAGACCTTTGCATTTGTGGATTTATTGTTTAAGGTCTTTACTATTTTGGATGAGTGATGTTAGGATGGTGATGTCATAATGTTATTGTTGCTGGGGTATACTCTCAGTCGCTCTTTCTATAAGTATTGTTTATAGGAACAAGAGTTCAGAGAGCAATGGGCCTGGTTGAGAGCACAGACATTTTTATTTTCTCTGGTTTCTGATTTTAGAAAGGAGGAATTTTGTATGACATAAAATTTTTGTATATTAAAAAAAGACCTTGCTGAAAGTTAGTTAGCCGGTATGTTGTAGTGGAAAAAATAAGCCAGCAAGACAGAAAAAAAATAACAATTCTTCACAAGAAATTAGCTTGGGAAGATTTAAAGACCAAGAAAACATTATGTCTAAGATAGTTATGAATTCAGAGACCTGCAAAGGCTCTGAGATATACTTTTATGAATATTAAAGTTCTGTCTGAACTCACTTTCTTGTGCACAGGGCTGTTCTAGGTCACAGTGGCTTTCAACTTTCTTAACACTGCAACCTTTTAATATAGTTCCTCATGTTGTGGTGACATCAACCATAAAATTACTTCATTGCTACTTTATAGCTATAATTTTGTTACTGTTATGAATCATAGTGTAAATGTTTTTGGAGAAAGAGGTTTGCCAAAAGGATTGTGACCCACAGGTTGAGAACCACTGCTTCAGGAGATACTCATAAATGCCTACCTTTCTCAACCAGTTCAATTCAGACACCAAATGACTAGCGGCTAGCTGAATACTGACTTCTCATTTTATGCCCACTAGAACATAATCAGCGAGATAGCATGTTTTGCTATTTTATTTTGCGGTCTGAGAAATTGAACACAGGGCCTCGTTCATGTTAAGCAAGTGCTTTGTCACTGAGCTATAGCTCTGACCCCTGGGTTTATGAGACAGAGAGAGTCCCACTCACTTTGTAGCCCGAGGTGGCCATGAACTCAAAATCCTCCAGTCTGAGCTTCTCGATTGAGGACTTCATTTGTACCACTCACTAGAATAACTTCAGCCTTTACAGCAGAACCAGGCATTGTTAGTAATCGGTAAATAAGTGTTTAACGAAGAGGGGACAAGTGAGTGAATAGCAGGAAGGTGAACTATTCATGTGGTTTCTCATGGAAGTACCCCAGGAACTCTGCACCATCCCCCGATGTCATCTTACCTGTTGTACACCAGCATTGCCTCCATTGAGAATGGCAATTCCCAGCTTCAGCGTCTCAACCACCATGGGACTCATCTCACCTGCCAGGGTGAAGATTTGATTGAATCACCAAGGAAAGAGGTGGTAAATTATACCTGCTGGGCTTTCTCCAGGCTTGTTAATGTGACTTTAGGCCATTGAGCGTTATCTCTGTGCCAGTCACCGAGGGTCTACCTAGAAACAGGGACATCACCTTTGCTGGCACTTATCATCTGAAGGACCATCTCTGCGGCACCACGTTCATGCAAGCGCGCTTGCTGATACAGTGTTTTCTGCTTCTCCATCTCCTTCTCCTGGAAGAAGTCATATAGAAAGATCAGCCCCTCCAAGGGCTCCCATTCCTTCCTTCTGCCCATGTTCCCCTTGAGTAAATGCAACGTGGCAAGATATGCTGAGAGTGAATCTTTCATAGCTTATGAAAAGCAATGCATATAACTGTGGATAAAGCACACCACTAAATTTTATTTCCAGACATGACCTGGCTTCCCCAAAGAATCTACCCATAATTTACTCACTTTTTAATGTTGAGGTTTCTACTCTTTATGTTGCTAGGTAACAGTGTTTTCAGCTTTGCTATTATAAAGCAAATTATTATTTAAATAGTGAAGAGCAGAGAGAGAAGATTGACTCAATGTGGTCACTTTGGGAAGAGGAGCAGAAAGATTCAGCCAAAGCTCTCAGTCTTAGCCTTCAGGGCCCTAGCATGAGGGTAGGACACACACTAACTAAGCAGTGCAGGTTAAGGTATGAACCTGTCCATCACCCCAGCCCCAACTCCAGTCCAGGCAAAGCCACAAGCTGTAAGTCTTTCTCCTGGAGACAAGTTCCTCCTTGGCTGCCTCCAGGGCTCTAGCTTTTCCATCTTCCAGCATGCAATTTCTAGCAAGTCAAGATTTAAATGTGCTTGTCTTCAATGTTCTGTTATACAGGAAACATGC
Organism: Chionomys nivalis; assembly: GCF_950005125.1. Taxonomy (NCBI): domain Eukaryota; kingdom Metazoa; phylum Chordata; class Mammalia; order Rodentia; family Cricetidae; genus Chionomys; species Chionomys nivalis. The sequence goes on along the minus strand of NC_080094.1, from coordinate 61,833,646 downwards.
TTGAGGGGCCACCTGACTATATCTGTCTGATGTAAGAAATGTCCCTGTATTTACACTGCAGGCATGTTCTACCAGAACTGGTTACCAGAACTGTAATTATCTACGTCCACTTTTATTATATTTTTGGGTGCTTTGCCTATCAAAGAGCACAGGCACCTAAAATTGCGCAGTTTTAGGAGTGCCGGGCTTCTGCACTGCCTTTAAATAAAACTGCCATCAACTGGTATTTCTAGAGTAGTAGTGACCATCCCAATGCCCTTGATTTTTTTCATTTTTGGTTGTTTAAATTTGCCCCTTTTCAGTCTGTTTCTATACGATAAGTACAACAGTTCCCATCAGAACCAGCATAGTTAGAAGTGGGCACTGCTGATGAGCAGGATGCCTGCTGCTTGCCAATCACAGAGGCAGATGGCAGAGCCATGGCTGGACTTGCTGAGTCAGACACAGCAGTACAGTGAGTCCCATAAGTGAACAGCAGTCACCATTCTGAAGCCCCATTCTATTGGCCTGTAAGGGCCTAGGTTCTAATGTCTTTACGGAAACTTACTTCAAATGTTTTTTCCCTCTCTTCATCTTCGTCTTCATCCTCAGCACTCTGGCAACTCTGGGTTCCATGGAGCAGGGAAAGGAGGACACAGTCAACCAACTTGTAGGGAATCAAATGAGCACACTCTTCTTTTTTTGTTATTTCTTACTGTATTTTATAAAACAGTCTTTTTTAATTTTACATGTCAATCCCAGTTCCCTCTCCCTCCCAAGCATAGCTCTTCTATGACATTTCGTAGGCACAAGAGACAGGTTATCATTCATAGACTCCTAGGGACCTCAGCACCTTGTAAAACTAGGAACATTCTGATCATTGCAGGGCTACATTCTACTTTAAATGCCATTTTTGTAGTTACCAAGGGGTTAAGGAACAAGAAAGAATAACACGGAGTTCACATATCCAACTGGGACCTGTTTTAAGCACAGATATGAATTCCCTTCCCTAAAACGTTTTGATGCAAATGAGGACAAAGGAATACAAGGATTTGTCCCTGTTTAGACAGATGCCAGGGCTGTGACAGTAAGTTTCCTTATGTACATTCAGTATGCCAGAGTTTGTCAAACTTCTGGTGGCATTCCTCTAGTCACTGTGACTCCTCTGGAACACTGGAACCTTTTTCTAGTGTCTGGCCTGTGTCCTTCATCTGCACACAGAATGAACTACCTGGCCTCTCCCAGTCACTGACTGAAGGTGGAAGACAGTCTTTGTACTTAGGTCATATTCAGTCAGCTTTAGAACTGGACTATGAATCCAGTTGCCGCTATTTCCACAAAGTCTCAAGGTGTCACACTAACGGTGCGAGCACTGTGTGATGCCCAGAACCTGTGTCATGACCAAGCCCTCGTCTTCATGCTCATACAACTTAATATGATAGGCAGATTGTGACAAAGTGGTAAGAACCCAGGAGTACCTTGGCCATCATACTGGAGTAGGAGGTGTACAAAGGGTCATCTTCCAATTTGCTGGAAGAGAATATCAGAGAAAATATTTAGCAGGCTATGTTCTGGAGTCAACAAAAAAATTACTAAAAACCATATAAATTCCAAGTTAAATATACTAGTGAGCTAATTAGATACTCTGACTCTGAAAAGCTGATCCAGCATTGCCTCAACATGGAATTTAGGATTAAAGTCATGATTTTAGGCCATATGATGAGAAGCCTGTCCTCTGGGCGTGTCCTGGTGACCATGAACAGAGCCTCTCAGTTCTGAAATCCCTTCTACCTGCTGCTGCCACAGAGGGGCAGCTATGAGCGAGCCCTATCCCAGGCCCGTGGGAAGAACACCATGGGGATGCTCACCTCCTCTCTGTGAGCGCATTGCGGCTAAAATACAGGATGATTTGGTGAAGCGGGTCAGGCTGCTTTTCTGTCTCTTCCTCTTCCTCTTCTTCAACCCTGGGAGATTTCTACACAGAGCAACACAGGCAGATTTGAGGCACAGATCCCCGTATGCACCGTACAACTGCATGCGAGTAATGAGAAGGTGAAGCGCAAGGCACAGAGGGCGCCGGACTGAAAGCGTCATCTACCAGCTGCTTATTCCAGGGCAGGAGTCCTGAGGATGCAGGGTTGCTGTAGACAGACACATTTCCCCAGCCAATCAAAGGCACGTTCCATTTTAAATTAAATGAAATCAAAGAAAGCAAATGGCTGACCACAGGGAAAGAGCTACGTATTCCAATCAATACTCATGCAAGCTGTGAGCACCCCAGTTCAGGAGGGAAACCCTGCTGTCACTTAAGAAACTGAGTCCCTCTAGACGATACATGGGAATTTCTTCTGGAAAGCAGGCTTGAGATAGAGGTGAGACCAAAGTCATAAATCTTGGGTTATTCAGGGTCCAGTTGTATTATTTTAGTTTTTTTTCCCAAGTATTGCAATGTTTATTGATAGGCAACAAGTATATAAAATCAGGGCATGAACATGACTTAATAAATTTAGCAGACTTAATTTCAATACTATAATAAGAGGAACTAATTCAAAAATCTTACAGTAGTATAGTCTAGATTTAACCTAACAAAAGATGTGTCTCTTTGTTTCAGCTTCACACTCTATCCTAAAATTTACATTGTCTTGCAAAGCTGCCATGTAGGAGCCACAAGACTGGCCCTCCTCTCACCAAACCACTTCTCTGTGTTTATAAAAAGGGAAGCAGCAGCTGGTGTTAGTGGCAAGAGTGAAATTTTCTGGCAGAGGTCAAGTCAGCAGGTGGATGTACTTGGTGAATTGGTGAGAACTACCCAGGTGGTGCAAATGGTTCCACAGCAGAGGGCTAAAATGCCACTTCCTGCCAGCTTCACAGCAATCAGGAACGTGGGAAAGCAAAGGCAGCACCTTTGTCATCAATAGGAGTGTGTGGGGAAAGCAAGGGACCTTAGAACAAAGGGAAGGAAAATGAGAGATTTAAAAGAAAAAAAGGGAAGGAGGGGGTAAAGACACAGAATGAAAGTTCTTCAAGGAGAAGAAAAGACAGGAAAGAATGAACGAGAAACAATACAAGGTTAGTGCTGAGAGCAAATGAGAAACTGAGAGGTAAAGAGAACAGAGAACACTATGGTTGAGAAAAGAGAAGAGGAGGGAGGGCTTATTTTCCGGTGACACAGGATGAGGCTGCTCCTTCGTGATTCCCGTGGAGCTGTCTCAGAGTATGAAGTCTACTAGAGAGTGCATGCCAGCTTTCTCAAAGGCCAACACAGAAAAGAGATGCAGGAAAGATTATTTAGATGCGCCTTCCCCAAAGCAGAGCTATTGTTTTGGATTTGGGGTTTTAGCAGGGGGGTGGTGGTAAGCAGGACAGGGGTCTCCTGCAACCAACGGTGCTCAAAACTTAACTTGGCACAGACTCCCCATGCCACAGCTGTGCACTTTAAGAAACATTAGTTGTTAATGGTGATGGAGACAGGGGTGAGGATGTTATTAGCACCTCTAATTGAAATTCCATCCTCTGGCTCGTAGGCCCATGGGCAGCATCACCCTGAGAATTTAGTTAGCTCTTTTCAGGTTGACACAGCACACACATTCTCTGTGAATGCCTGACTTCCGCAACAAACACAAACACGGATAGAAAAATCAAACCCATTCATGCCCGTGTCCACTCCCAGTTTGTTCAGTACTTACAGCCAAATCCTGTACTAGTTTCTCTTCAAAGGAATACGCCTCTGTTTCTATCCAAAATCTCTGATAGCCATGGAGGAAGAGGTTAATAGAGCGGTGCCTGAGTGGGAGGGTGAGAAGGGGGTCAGGACAGTCACTGGGTTCGTTAGTTTAGTTTGGGTGGTTAGTGGTTAGTAAGCCGGGACAGACTTTTTGTACAATTCTCATCTTCTGATTGGTCAGGACAGCCAGTAGCTCACATTGTTTCCTTCAACTAGGTAACTCATAAATACTGGAGTTCTTCTGAGCGCCATAACCAGAGCAAGACACAACATCCCCATTTAGCTTTACTGGGTTTTTACCAACACTGCCATTCTAGTGAGAAATAGCAGATTAGATCAAGTCTGAAAATGTTCGCTTCAGGCGACAGTTTAGTCATTTCTTCAGATTAGCCCACTGTCCAGGTAATACAATTGAAATCGGGTTGTAGTTTAGTGCCAGACAAACTGAAAACCCTCAACTTCTGCTTCCGCACCTTCCCCTAGCCAAGGAATACCTCAACAGGGCACTCCAGTGGTCACTTAGGAAGGCAAGATCTAGGCGTGCTATGCTGTGGGCATGCCTGCTGTGCGCCTCTGAGAGCCCGGCTGTGCTCTTGTGTCGAGTTTATACCCCTTCCTGGAAAGTTGGCCACAGAAGCACAGCTAAGAGGGACCGTAGTAGCAAGCGAGGATGGGAATGCAGAAAAGGACAAGAGCGGTCGTTAAGTCCTGGTTCGTATTTTGGTAGAACCAAAATCTGGCTGTCTCCCATTAAAATCTGACCAATCAGAATTTTACTTTCTAAAAAAATTGTACAAACACGTATTCTTATGGGAACATTAAATCATGGCCAGGAACGGAGGCATGTGCAGAGGACGAGCTGGTGTCTTTCAGTTACATTACCATTAAAATGGGTATTAGTCTGTCATACTGAGTTTTTTCATTAACCTTTTCCAGCCAAACACGTTGAAAGGTGATCAGGAAGAAATTGTTAATTTTGTGTCTGGAGAGAAGCATACAGGGTTTTCTTTTAAACACCGGCACTAGATGAACAGCGTCTCTATAATCAGATAAATCCCTCCAGGCATTTAGTCTGGAAGATTCCCTGACACTTAGATCATCACAAAGTAGGGAAGAGGAGCGGCTTCCTCCGTTGCCTCCTCAGTGAGTTGGTTGTTATGAAATTGACTCAGAATCCTTCATACTAGAGAGAAAACGCAGGCAGCTGTTCTAGAGCAACTGTCTCAAGGACGCCATGCCTCATGATAGGGATTCCATGAACTTATCCTGACATATGTAGGTGTAGGAATGCTGAAGGAATACCCGGATAGGAAGGGATGGTATCAACATCATTACAAAAACAAAAAGCTTGATTTTGAGAGAGAGGGATGACTTCTGCCTGGCTGGCCTGGCCCTGGACAAGTGTTTGTAGACCTGAGTTCCTCATGCTACACTCTCAGGCAGGAGTTCTAGCCAAGAGAGGATGGTGAACGTCTCCTAGTGATTTCGTACACACATCTACAATTTTAAATGGACATCAGCTTCACCTTTCTGAGAGGGATTTACCATCCCCTGTACTTAGGGCTGACTTCCATTTTCATCTTTTTATTCATGAATTTATTTATTCTGCTTGATTTACTGTCACTTCGTTCCCCTCCAAGTAAAGCAAATCTAGTTCCCTGGGAGAGGCCCTGTGGAGCAGGTGCACATCTCAGAAGCCGTGATTCTCCCACCATCTTCAAAGACTCTAAAAGGGAAAACTTGCCTGGTTCAAGGCAAGGTACAGGATATTCTGGAGAAATAATGGTCAAGATTCTCCCAATGGACAAAAGCAAAGACCAAGCATTGAATGGCTCCTGGTCTCATATTCTAAAGAAACACACTGATGTATAGGATTCAGAATGCTTTTGTCCAAGTCAGTTGGTTTTCTACGACCAGGTGAGGCTGTTCCCAGGGATGGGGACGTTGATAAATCAAAGGTTGTTTTTCAGTCACCAGCTCTGCAGACTGATTACAGACCTGCTCTCATGTACTCTCCAGTCTGTCATGGAAGGATGAAGTTGTCCTATCATTGGACACGCAGAGACAGTCCTAGCAGTCAGTACAGGCCCTAGCTCTTACTGATATCACTATGGTGTAGCTCTTCAATGCCTCCACAGGTCATGCATGGAAGGACTGGTCATCAGTCTCTGGCATAACTGGGAGGTGGTTGACCCTTTAGATGGTTAGGTCTGGTAGTAGGAGTATGGCCACTGGGACACACTCTTGAAGGGAACTTAGGGCCTTGATCTTTCCCACTTTCTGCCTCCTTACCCGTGTGGTAGGAAGGTTTGCTCCATTGCATATTTACTCCAATGATGTTCTCCCTCACCAGAGACTGAAAATGGTGGCGCCAAGTGACCGTGAACTAAAGCCTCTGAAACCATGAACTGAAATAAACCTTTCTTTTAAGTCAGTTTGCCTCAGGTATTTTGTGGTAATGGAAACAGAACTAACAGAGATTCCCTTCCTTATGTTGGCAGAAGATATGCTACATGGTAATTTTTACTTCAAAGTACCAAAAACCAAGATAAGTACATTGTGCTTCTGTCTAGCCTCTTTGGGTATTTCTAGTCTTTCTTCCTCTTTTTTTTTTTTTTTGAGACAGGGTTTCTCTGTAGCTTTGGTGCCCGTCCCGGAACTAGCTCTTGTAGACCAGGCTGGCCTCGAACTCCCAGAGATCCGCCTGCCTCTACCTCCCGAGTGCTGGGATTAAAGGCGTGCGCCACCACCGCCTGGCAATCTCTCTCTCTTTTTTTAATTTTAAAGCAAGGACTTGCTGTGTAGCTGAGGCTAAATTCACATGCACGACTTGAGAGCTGGTATTACAGGCATGTGCCACCACAACTAGCTCCCCCTTCCCTCATCTTGGTGGTAAATCACTGATGAAGGATTCTGAGGCTACATTTTGCTCTGCTGAATAGTAAGTTTTGTTATATCACCTAGTGTCTGAGCAGGGAAATGATGGAATTTGGACTAAGGTACTTTAGAAACAGTTCCCTTTTCCCAGAAGCCTTTACACTCTCACAAAGACTCCTCTGTCAGCCAAAGCAGAGAGCCTCATATGTGCTGAGAGGCTGTGAAGGCCCAGGACGAGGCACTCTTACTTGCTTCCACACTTACCTTGATGGCTTAGTAGATCATTATATCATGCAGTCTGCAAGGTGCCACGAGCCAAGGACCCCAACTTTTTTTTTTTTTTTTTTTTTGTTTTTTGAGACAGGGTTTCTCTGTGGTTTTGGAGCCTGTCCTGGAACTAGCTCTTGTAGACCAGGCTGGTCTCGAACTCACAGAGATCCGCCTGTCTCTGCCTCCCGAGTGCTGGGATTAAAGGCGTGCGCCACCACCCCCGGCCCAAGGACCCCAACTTTTATAGTTAGGATCAAGATTAAGGGCCATAGAGAGCTCAGCTATGGGAGAAACAGCTTAATTCCTATCACTGGCTCACCTGGCAGAGAACAATGATGAAGTACCCACCTGGGCAAATTGTAGAGAGGAGCCATCCTGAAGCAGGCCACCACTGCCCGTTTCCGTTGCTTTGACAATAATTTGTGCCACACAGCCTTTTTTGACCTCAAAGGCTGTTCCACCTAAGAAGGAATCACATAAGTAGCTAGACAGTAGGCCTATCTGAATGAGACTGAGTAGCTCAGTCAAACTCTAGGATAATTTTGGTTTCACAACTGAAGTTAGCAAAAATGTTCTCAGCAGTAAGCCATTCTTGTGTGAAGGTCTTATAATTTTTTTTTTTAATTTTATTTCCCCAATGCCACTAGACATTTATTGCTGTTTTACCAATGGCAAAGGACTGGAAAAAATATTTTGAATTCATAGCAAGAACTTGAACAGTTCAGGGGAAACTGAGGGACTACGGCTTTGAGGTGCCAGGCAACACTTGGGGGTGATGTGGGATAAAATTTGGTGGTTGCCTTTTGCCTCAAGAGGTCTCCTGTAATTGAGAGCCGAGCGCAGGGAAGAAATTTCTATCCTCCGGGGTAGTCTTGCTCACTCCTCAGAGCGAACCTCCCTACCTGCTCCAGGTGGAAGAGAGCGGCTGAGATCCTCTGCACTCGCTCCACCGTCTTTTCCGGATTAGAAGGTTCGTCGTTCCTCAGAACATCTTTGTAGAGGTTCAGTTGCCATTTCACAGCCGGGTCATCTGACTGAAAGTTGAAGCACAGCTGTGAGAAAAACAATGTCTGTGTCTCTAGTGCTAAGGAATACTCTCAGTCCTACCAGGGTTCCATATGATGAGGCTTGGTTGATCAAACTTCCTTTACCGCCTTGGCTAATCCCTCCGATCTAGACTAAGACCACTATCACAGTTGAAAGCCAAAACTGAAGCAAGTGTTAACGAATCCTGGCCAGGTGGATGGGCTCTAGGCAGGTCCATAACTAGGTTCCTGGGAAATGGCCCCGAACCACAGTTTGCAGCGGCTTAAGAAGGAAAGCCCATAAGTCATCGCGTTTCTCATCAGGTCCAATCAGGGGCAAGTATGCGTCCTGATGAACTCCAGCCCGTGAACCTCCCGCCCACCTGTGATCAAGCACGTCAGTGCAGCTGGGTCAACCTTGTTTAGGGAAAAGAAAACCATGTGACTGGTTATCTGCAATTAACAATGGCCTTCAGCATTTCAGGAACTGTGTTTGAGCAAGGGCTTGCAGATCAGAGGCATTTTTGTTTCATGGATCTCTTGGGAATAGTAATTAAAACTTAACTTAAAATGTAACTTTGGCTCTCACACCTTCCTCCCCATTCCCTTTCTTCCAGCCCTCTTATATTAAAAGAATGTTACGTTTTTATTTATGTGTGTATAACTCTGTGAGTATATGACACGTGTGTCTGGGTGTTTGTGGATGCCTGGAGAACATGCTGGATTCCCAGGAGCTGGAGTTATAAGTACATGTGAGCTGACTGATGTGGGTGCTGGAAACCAAATTTGAGTCCTCAGGAAGAGCAGCAGGTGCTCTTAACTGCTGAACCATTTTTTTTTCCAGCCTCCACTCCTCCTTATATCCTACAACAGATAGATGCTATTATGAACTTCATATCCCCATCCCTTTATCTCTTTGTGCTACATTGTGAATGATTTCCAAAAAGCAATCTTCCAATTTATCAATTCTATTCGGCTACGGAACTTAGATTAAGGTTTAAATTTCAAGACTATTTATCTGTATAATCCTTATGCTTTTTTTTTGGTCAAACCCATTTCCCTCCTTTTAAATAACATTCTGATTTTTTTTCCAGATTCTATTGCTTCCTTTGTTTGCCTAAATGTTTTTTTACTGTATTTGTCTCTAAGCTCCTTTCTGTTAGTTCATTGCTTGAGTTACCCAGTTGGAGCATTTCCTTACATGTTTTGAATCTTTTGAGCCCATTTCCAGGGATGGTTTTGTTTACTTGCTTTCCACCCACGTGTTAGTAAGTAGAGACCCTCCAAGTGGTTTCTTGGTTGATTGTCTCTGAAGGAGATAGATGAGTTTCTCTGTCTCAAAGCTAATTTGGTTCAAGTCTCATACCCTGCATTTATGATGGGATAGGCAATCAGCCCTCTATTTCCCTTCTTCTAAAGTTCCTACAACTCCAGCCCTAAGGCATGCATCTGACTGGAGCACCTGAGTTCTCTCCAGGAGGCTGGCTTCCCTTGTGAGGGCAAGATAGTGCAGAGGTTCCTCCATCTTGTATTCAATCAGGTTTAACTAGAATCTGATCTCCTTGATGAAGAATTCCACGGAAAACTACTCAGTCTATTCTAGGAATCCAAGGTCAGCATGTCCTCATTAACTTCTCTTAGTGTCTGGGAACTGCCTGTTTGCACAGGAACCCCCCTCCAGCTAACTGCTTATCTTAGCTTCTGTTAATACCGTTTGCTACAAACTGCTTGCGTTTACAAAGTTTCCTGGAGCTTCAGAGCGAGGTGCCAGGATGTGGTTTCTGCCTTTGAAAACCTCTGTTCTGGGCACATTTGGCTGTGGCCCTAGCTGCCTGGATTGAAGACTCTGAATTGGCTATGCACTGTATCTGAACGGTCATCTCTGCTGGGCTCCGCATAGCAACTCTACTGCTAAGAGCTAGAGCATCTTAGTTTTTGGCAGTTAGTATTTTTTTTGTTGTTGTTTTGTTTTGTTTTGTTATTTGCTTTCCCCGCCCCCTCAAGTATTTTATCTGCCACTACTACACATTTGGGGGGAATGAATCAGTGGTTTTGCTTTCTTCATTCTCATGTTAGGGCATAATATACCTTGAAAACAGAGAATTAAAGAGTAGAGAAATTTCAAGTTGCTTTTAAATTCTAGCTCTCATTTTCTTACTCTTTTTTCCCCCCATGACACAGACTTATTTTGTTTCAAAAAATCCCCAGAGTGGCAGGTGTTAAAAGGTCCTCCCAAGTGCCTCTTTTCCTGCTCAACAAATCTAGTAGTCAGTACATTTCGAGACACCTGCGATGGCTTGATATTCATTTAGTAGAAAGTTTGACACCCATTTATCAGAGGCCTCTTCATGATAGCGCTTAGCCTCCCCCTCCCCTCACAGAGCTTTCTGTAGCCCAGGCTGTGCTCAAATTTGCTATCATAACCAACACTGGCCTTGAACTCCTGATCCCTATGCCGTTGCCTCCCATTTGTGGCAATTAAACAGTTCTTAGAACTTATCTTAAAACATGAACAAGGTGTGGGGTAGTAAGTAATACATTAGAATCTTAGGACTTGGGAGGCTGAGGCAGGAAGGTCTCAGCTGTGAGGCTAGCCTGGGCTGCATAGCGAGGATCTCTAGCTTAACAGTCAGAGAGACAGACACAGGTCCTGCAGGCAGCGGTCATGGGGCAGCCTGTGAGAGGAAGCATCACCTTTTCCTGCAGGTGCAGGTTATTCCACAGATGTTCCTTGACCTCTTCATCAGTGTCCCTCTGTGGAAAGACGCGACATTTTATTCCTAAGGATCACGGTGGAAAAGCCAAACAGGATGCAGGAAGTTTGGAGAGTTAGTGCACAATTTAACTGGGATCTTTCTTAGGAGAACGAAAGGAGAGAGGTGAAGGAGACTTACCCCAAGCTACTGACTTCCAGACAGCTTTACAAAGCGCAGACCTCTCCCTCAGCCCCCACCCTCCCCTCGCAGGAGCGCCACTTTAGAGGCTGAGTACCGTCCACTCCCTACAGCCCATCCTCTGTGCTCAGCCTGACCACACAGGCAGCTTACACAGCTGTAGCGTGATTTTGCCAGCGAGATGAGCTCCTGGTCGCCTGGAGTACACATGTTCAGACCAATGGGCAGCATTTTCTTGAGAGCAGCCACGATGAGGGAGGTCTGGATGGAATACAAGTCTCCTCGCCTCTTTGTCTTCTTCCGCTCCTGGTCCTGTCCTCCAGACTAGGAGATGATGTTGAGATAAAGAGAAGGGCTCAGTGACTCTCTGAAAGGAACTGCCTCAGCTCAGGGGTAGCTTGCTTCCTTGAGGCCCTGTCCGTACAGGCTGGGCCTTACTACATTTCAAAGAACAGTAAAAAAACAAAAACAAAAAAAAGTGTTAAGCAAAAACAAACCAGATGGTCATTAAAGACCAGCCCAAACCCGAGCCTTCGCTTCTGGACATGCACACAAACCACAGTAGCTAGACACACAGCACAGACACCCATAGTCCTTGCTTCCTCCCTTCTGCGCCAAATGGACAAGAGTCACAACGAAAAGAAAGATATTTACAACAGGGAAAATAACTCCAACAAAGAACAGCTCCCTACCACTGGGCATGGGTACGGGAACTGGATACTGGGCACTGGGTACATGGAAGAGCGTCCTCCACAGCACCAGTGGCCTGTTTCCAGGGCCGAAGCTGGTGTTTTACAGTGTGGGCCTTCCATATAGCCTCTCTATCGTGGGGCAATGTAAGTTCTTACAGGGAAGCCTACAGCAGGACGGCTTCAGGTTCTGGCTGCGAGGAAGGTATGGGAGAAATTATATGTGAAATAAAGGATGACAAATAACCCCCTAGTCCTATGGGAGTTGTGAGTTTAGTTTTATTTTTAATTTTGCATATTTACACTTACATGTGTCTCTGTGTGGGTGTGAGCACATGAGTGAAGAATCCACAGAGGCCAGAAGTGGATGTCTAAACCCCTGGAGCTGGAGTTACAGGATGCTGGGAACTGCCTGAGGTCCTCTGAAGACCCAGCAAGTGCTCTTAACTGCTGAGTGATGAGAGCTTTGAGACTTTGTTTTGTTTGTGCTTTGCCATTCTTTTCAGAGTTCACTCAGCTAAGTATTAGTGGTTTTGTTTCCTGAGTTTTCTTTTTGTTGCGGTGGTAGTTGCAGTGTGTGTGTGTATGTGTGTGTGTGTGTGTGTTTGGTTATCTCAAAAGAGGTCTCACTATGCAGCCCATCCTGGCCGTAGATTTGTGCCAATCCTGCTTCAACCTTTAATCCTAGGATTACAGGTATAAAATACATACCTGGCTCTAAGTGGGAGGTGTGAGAGAGAAATCCGATTGGCTTCACTACAGAGGATGTAGCTCCCAAACAAGCAACGGAAAATGCTCAGCACCCATAGCGTAGCACATGGTGGTAGTCTGGGTGGGTTCAGGGGACAAGATGCTATAGCGACCTGCTTTTGTGATGCCCTGGCTGGCGGAGCAATGCTGACCTCCTCATGCTCTGCTTGACAGACTTTTCCTCAGCTGAGTAAGCAGCTGATACAGACAGGGAGGGCTTTGTGGCCTGAAATTAGTCAGGGCCCATGCTGAGGGAAAACTGGTTTTGCTTTAAGAGTGTGTCTGCTAAAATGCAGTAGCAGTAGTGCAGCTTATGACAACATGCATGCAGAGCTCTGGGTCCCTGTTCCCTCCCATAGAAGTGGCACCTCAGGCCCATTTATGAGATATGCATTTTCTTTTATTTTTTATATGTATCTTATTTTACATGTATGAGTGTTTTGCATGTATGTATGTATGATTGTGCATCATGAATGTGTACCATGTGTGTGCCTGGTGCAAAAGAGGTCAGAAGAGGGCATCGGATCCTCTGGATTAGATGGTTGTGAATTACCATGTGGATGCTAGGAACTGAACCCAGGTTCTCTAAAAGAGTAACAAATGCTCTTAACCACTGAACCAACTCCAAACCCCCCAAAAATGTGCTTTCTAGAGAAGAGTTCGGATTAATTCTGCCTTTGGATCAATGGCTATGTTCCAGTGTGTGAAAGAGATTCCCAATGATGAATGACACTCGATTGGAAATGTTATTTTCCCACTTGGCCGTGCACGCAGCCTTCCAGATGGTTGTATTACCAATTTGGAAATCAGTCTGATGAAAGGGAATAGCAGAGGCACTCTGTCTCGGGACTCCGAAACCACAAGTCAGCCCCATGATGCACGTTAGAAGGGCAGTAACATGTATGAGAAGGGAGGAGGAGATGCTGAGGACCAGAGGCCTCTCACGTCCCAGAACAGCAGACTGTGAAGGGTGCTTCACATGACACTGCAAGTTCTGGTGCTCACTGAGCCCTCTAGGTTCCTTCTGGTTCTATTATCAAGTGGAGAATGCCAGTGGCAAAGTGCAGCACCTAAACTATCCATTAAGGGTGGAATCTGGCTATAAACATATGAACTACACAGTATTATGTATGTGCTTATGTGAACAATAACACACAGCACATGGGTAAATATGCCAAAATGTAATTGTGAATTTGATATGGAATTTAAATGATTTCCCAGTTAGTCTCTGCTCAATTTTGCCTTTATCCTATTCTAAGCATAACGTCTACATGTATGACTTCGATACGCCCGAAGCATAAATAGAGCATTTCCAGTCCTCAGAACAAGCTTGAAATAGTTTAGGACTGAAACCATGATGCTCAGGGATCTTGAGTGTTTTGAGATCACACAGTAAGAAAGCATCTGAAATGTCACCCAGATGCAAGTCTGTCTTCCAAGGCTCCATTTCTCTTTTCTGCAAGCTGCATGTGAACTGGCTCTTACATGCCTCCCATTCTCCACCACATCCCTTGGGTCTGAGGGTCTTGAACAATAGCATTAGATACTTCTTAGCAGACAGAAGGGGAAGAATGTCTATGTAAACTTCAGGAACAACTGGAAACTTATTCCATCATGTGTACATTTTGTGCAAAAGCTTAAAGTTATCTTCTGATTTCAAACTTGAGTTCAGTCCCTGGGAGACTCTCCTTGAATCATGGGAGCTTAAATCAGAGGCGGAGCATGTACAGTGTGAAAGGGCTGGGGCCACTAACAGACACCAGAAATGCGAACTTGGTGCCATGACAGAAGAGTGAGGCTCTGAGTCTCCTGATTCCTGCCCATCCTCCCTATCCCTGGCAGTGTGGTGGGCATTAGGCATTTGGGGAAGGGAACAGAAATAGCAAAGAGACCTCAGTTAAAGCAAGGCTTGCCTGGCTTCCCCATTCCAAGGGTGGATAAGCCGGCATTCACTCTTGGACAGGCGGTTGTCTTCCCCGGGCACCCACAGTGTGGAGGGGGACAGAGCGTGGCACCTCTAACGCTAGGACAGAAAAGACACATCATGCATTTGACCTGTACCTTTACTTGCATGGCCTGTGTGGAAAGACAAAGGGAAAGAAACAAGGAGAGGAGTCAGTCAGTGAAAGCAGGGATCCAAAGCATCAGGCGGCGTGTTAGTCACAGCTTCTTGGGCCCAGTTGCTCAGTCAGCAGCACAGACACTCAACAGTTCATGTAAGCATAGCATGAAGACGGAGGGGAGGTTAGAATGTAGGTTCATTTGTCTGTCAAGAATTATATATATCCTCATCAAGAACTTCCGGCCTGGGAAGAAGTTAGCTTAGAGACCCGCCTTCCAAAGTTTATGCTCTGTAGATCCCACCCACAGCAGCTATTCACAGTAACTACATCTACAGAGTCTCCTCTTTTGCTTCCTGTAACCGCAGGGGGCTGCAGACAATTTGCAAGTACCCAAAGACATCAGGTTTTAATTCCCCCCACCCACCACATTAATCTGCTCCAGCAGACTCCAGCAGACTCCAGCAGATTAGAGAATCAAGTTAAGGACAATGCCTTTGCTTCTGCTAGAAAGTCTACTATGAATATATATATATATATATATATATAATATTTTACATATATAATATTATATATAATATATATTCACTTTTGAATCTTTTCAAAAAACTTTATTTTTACTTAAGTTCATTTGGTGTAATTGATGTACAAAACATTAGCCTAATGTGCTGTTTTTCCCATTTTTTATATTTAATTTTTTTCATATAATATATTTTGATCATATTCTTTCCCTTTTCCTAATTCCTCCCAGATCCTCCCCACCTTTCTCTCTCTTAAATTAAAAAAGCTAAAACCAAAACCAAACATGGAAATAAAACAAAAACTGGAATCCTTTTTGTGTTGACTATTTGCAATTATAAAAATTTATTTTAAAAATTACTGGAAGGGCTGGGCTGTACATAGCTCACACAAGGCCCTGGCTTCCTTCCTAAGCACTGAAATCAAAGGAGCAAAAACATAGCAAACAATGTTGACAATGAAGAGACCATACTGAACTTTTGGGCTGGGCATGATGATCCACACCTTTAATGCTGGCCCTGG
Organism: Chionomys nivalis; assembly: GCF_950005125.1. Lineage (NCBI taxonomy): Eukaryota > Metazoa > Chordata > Mammalia > Rodentia > Cricetidae > Chionomys > Chionomys nivalis. The sequence continues at coordinate 61,818,337 of NC_080094.1, read as the reverse complement.
AAGTAGAAGAAGAGTTCAAGGGCAGCTTGGGCTGCATGATTGAATGTAAGGTCAGCCCAGACTGCATAGAAAGACGCGGTCTCTAAACAGAGAGAGGAAGGGAGAGGAAAATGAGAGAGAGGGGGTTGCTGGGAGTATGTAGACTGTCCAGAGTGATGTGGGATCACTCCACAACCTAAACAACAGAGTAAAGCTTCTTACACTGCAGCTTTAAGGTTCCTACATCCCAAAGGCTATGTCTTTATTCTTCACGTATTGCCAAGATTAATTATCACATGGTAATTCCCTGATTCTGCTTCCTATGCCCTCAAAGTAACTTGCTGTGTAGACCTTAAGGGGAAAAAGAAACCAAACCAGACTTTGCAGTCTTCATGTTTTTCTGAGATGTGGGGGTTTGATGAATATACATTGCCCGGTGTTGTCTGTGCCAGCAGAGCGCAGGGGGCTCACATCAGGCTTTGATCAAAGGCAGACCTACTATGTGGGAAGCCCTTACACCATCTAGAGGGTAAGCGAGTTAATGGAAGTCAATTCAACATGAGATGTTAGAGGAGAGAAGAATTTCTACAAAGCAGTCTGAGAAATGGGGGATAAGGTGGAGGGGGAGAAAGGGAGAACATGCAAAGGGAGAATCAAGATCAGGAGAAAAGGGACAGATGGGAAGGAAGGGACAGAGCGTAGAGGAGAAAGGGTAAGCATGTATGTGAGAGAGAGGTGTGGAGGGAGGGAGAGAGAGAACACAAGTGCACAAATGTGTGATAATTTAAAAGTGTAAGAGCAAAGAAAAGAGAAAGGATGCAGAGGGAGGAAGTAAAGGAGAATGATGTATGTGTGTGCATGTGTGTGTACATGTGTATGTGTGCATGTGTGTATGTGTGTATGTGTATATGCGTGTTTATATGTGTGTATGTGTGTGTGCATGTGTGTATTTGTGTCTATGTGTATGTGTGTGTAAATATGCGTATGTGTGTATGTATGTGTGTATATATGTGCGTATATGTGTGTATGTGTGTGTATGTATGTGTATATGTGAGCAAAAGTCACACGATTTTGATCAAATATATCTTCTTAGACAATTCCTGTCCTTTTTCAACTCATTTCAAAACAGCACATCCCAGTTTTTGGATTTCAATGATGTATTTTAGTGCTTACAATATTGGTCAATGGCTAGCATTTCTTTGGCTGGCTTAACATTTCTTTTGTTAGATGCGTTCTAACTTACCATTCCCTTCTGAGGAAGCCACTGCCACATCACCAGAAAACAAAGTACATTTAAAAACCAAAGCAAACCAAATCTATTTGCTCAGCTAGTCACAATAGCTTAACATATATTCACAAACCGGAGCTTTATAAACAAAATATACAATGAGCTTTCAGAAAGGAAATGTGCTTGAGCTGCCAGCAAAACAATGTCTTTGAAAGGATCTTCAGTTAATTGGGTGGGAACGGCATGGCCCACTGTATATTTCTGTGTTTCCTTGCCATCAGCATAGCTTATGCAGTGTATGACATGCAGCATTCACGGATGGAAACCTCCACCAAGATCACCATATACACCCACAACAACTTCATTTCTACAACGCCAGAATGCAACCAAGAACAGAGACAAATGCAAGCCCAAGTGACAGGTGCCCATTCAGAGCAGGGAGCAGAGAACATCTGATCGTTCAGGAGCAAGGGCAAGAGGAATTCTACTGATATGAAAGAAAATCACTTCTCTTGCTTCCCGTATATACTTCTCTGTTCTCAGATACCAGAAATGGCTATTTATTGGAGGTAATGTATCTATCTTAATGTGTTCATTAAATGATATTTTATCTGACTGATACTGATGAAGACGGACTTAACTAGGGTCTCTTAGTAGAACCTAGAAAAGTCAGATAGCAAACTCAACCCCTTTATACAGATTGAAAAGATGGATTCTGAGGATTTAAGTGAATGAAGCAAAGCCCCAGTGAGCAGTTCAGTCGAGGGCATGACTTTCTCCTTGCTGTTTCTTGTCCATTTGCTATGATTTTCTCTTTCCTAACTCAGGCAACAGGGACAGTGTGAATATATAAGACTCAGAAACTGTCAGCATAGAATGTCAGTGGAAATGGAGGTTCTTCCAAAGATGAACCTTTCCAAGAGGGACGATATCCATGTCTTGAACATGATCATTTTGACAAAGCAAATGCTCCCCTTTCCTTATTCAGCACTGTGAATGAGCCACTCAAATGTCCCCTTTCCTCATTAGCATTGTGAATGAAAAAATGTTTTATTAGTTTGCTAGTGGATGAGTTGAGTTATGAAATAGTTTTCCGTTGCCTCATTCATTTATAAACTCAAGATTCTGGAAGAGCCATTCATCTCCAGAGGGCTGAGATGGCTTTTCCCGTTCCTACCCATCAGGGATCCCAATACTTGTATCAGATTGTTATGGATGCTAACTGGGTCAGTCCTGAGGCAGAGGATCAACCCAATGTAAAAGATAGCATGGTGTCTGCTTGGGATTCATTGACTTTCTGCAGGAAGTTGGGTTAAAGTACAGTTTGTGATGGTCGCAAGACCCTGCAAAAGAAATTTAGATAAGCTGGAATCTTAGGAAGCTGGGAAACCTGGGCTTGTGTTCCTCAAGTGAGCAGCTGTGTCCATCAAAAGGCGAATGTGAAAAATATTGTGAGAAGCCATATAAGTGTATGTAAAGGACACCATAAGATGCCTTTCCAGCCAAGATTCTCCTCAAATATAATCTCGCTGATTTGCATATGAGCAATTTTCAATGTCAACTTTATTAGGCAGCTTATGTTCAAAGTGTACTCTGGTGTATACTACAGAGTAGATTGAAAATGCTACAGTCAAATTTTGGATACTAGAAGAGTGCTACCGTTGAAAGAGATGAAAGACAGAAGAGGCAGTGCTGAGTAGCTGCAGCTGATCAGAGCCAGCTGCCCCGCTCGGTATAGCCCCAGGTACTTAAATTTTCATTGTGGCATCGTAATAGCCTTTCCTGCAGTGACAAGACATGGGTCATTTGTCTGAAATGGTTACTAGAAAGCTGTTGCAGGTCTTCCCTACAAGCCCATGGTTCCCGCCTTGCCAGATCCATCTTGGGTCCCATGCACACTCCACTGCTGTGTTCCTCACAGGCAGCACTGGCAGCAATGAGAGGGGTGTTTCTCAGCTATTACAGGCTACTGAGCCTTGACATACAAGCCACCCCTTCCCAAGGCACAGTTCTTGGGAAACAGAGCCAAGAGTAAGCCACCATGCCAGTAAGAAGACATTATAGTTAAGAAGACTTGACTCTTGTGTGTGCAACTGAAGAAGCATGACAGTGCATGGCTGTTTCTCTCCAGTCAAGACAATGAAGCTTCATTGTACAAAGCTGACTGAGAAGGAAATGCAAGTCTCCTTTGCCCCCTTCTGTATCACAGTTCCCTTCTATAGGTTAGCCTTTCCCCCAGAGCTGACTGAGAAGGAAATGCAAGTCTCCTTTGCCCTCTTCTGTATCACAATTCCCTTCTATAGGTTAGCCTCTCCCCCAGACAATAGAGTGACATGCCCTCTTTCAAACATCTCCTGCAAGGAGATGGGCAGATGTTGGCTTTCTGAGTAAGAATGTCATGGAAAATGAACATAGGCATTAAGAGGTCGGCACATCTGGAATAAAACAGATGTTGGTGTTCCAAACAGAAAGAAAACATGATGTCAGGGTGTGTGCTGTGGAGGTGTGAAGGCCTGGTCATTTCCTCCCAGCCCAGCAGAAGGTGACTTTGCACTTCTGCACTTTTGGAGTGTGGCTGTACTGGACACACTTCTGTCTTAAAACCATTCACACTAGTGTCTGTTTGAAGACCTCTCAAATGCCTGGGACAAGGCTTGAGACTTAAATTTTCTGATATACAAGCACCTATTTATTCACAAAACAGGATGCCCATGCTTATTTGACAGGAGCTTCTTTTGGCATGTTCTAAAGAAACAGCAGCAGTAGAGGCTGCTGGTTATATGGTGTAACCTAAGCTGAATGTATCACTAAAGCCCCACAGAATATGAACTAGATCCAAGAGGTCAAGGTTCAACCACCCTTGACACAGACTTCTGAGGACTTACTTTTGACATCTTGCTTTTGCTGTCTCCGGTTAAAAATGCCAAGTTATTAATTTCATTTTGAATCACAAAGTTTTGCTCTTCCCTCTTGAAGTTCTAAAGAAGGACAGGGTAGAGGAAGATTTAAAAGAAAAAAAAGCAAGCATTAAAAGAAAGATTTTCCAGGCTTATACCTGCCGAAACTGTTCAGAATCTAGAACCCAACTGTGTCCTTACGTGAGATTTACACCACAGAATGAAGACCTCGGCCACCATGCGGAAGAGCTGGTCAGAATCAGTGTCTGGGCTTTTGAGCCAGTTGGATCTGCATTGAGAAGCAAAGAGATAATATAGAAAATTCAGCAGGGATTGCAAATATACCCCACAAACAAAAGCAGAATATGTTCAGTCACGTAAAACTCCATTTATTGCTGCCAGGGAAGGCAGCCACGAGACAGCACAGAGCTGGAAAGGAATCCATGGCTTCAGCATATACTAGATTGTTCTATCTGAAAGAGTTAAGGAAAAAACACACACTCTCTTGATGGTTTCCTTCAGACCCTTCCTTTAGTCTTCTTTTGCATTCTATTTTCCTGGTGATTTCCTCTCTCATTCTTGATGTTTTCTTTTTAACTCTCACTCCTGATGTTTTCCTTCTAACTCATTTTAACTCTCTCATTCTTGATGTTTCCTTCTAGCCCATCTTAACTCTATTCTTTGTCTTACAGCTTATACACCCCAGCAAAATCTTTCAGACAATATAAAAATCACAACGTGGTTATTCTGTTTTTCAAGTGGATGATTATAATGAACACAGAACAAACAGTAAAAAAAACATGTTTTCCAAATACATTCTATGTATTATAGGTGAAAAACAAATTATCCCAAGAACCCATGTACATTCATACCCAAGCACCTTGTTATAGATTAACCATGAGAGCAAGCAAGGTATTCTTCTTAGTTAGATCTTTTACTGGCAGGCTACATTTTGCAGTTACAAAGAAAGGCCAATTACTTTATTACTTATCTTGAAAGATAATCTTACAGGGAATCTTAAAGGAATCACAAACATAAACTTTTACATATGAAAAAGTACCAGTCAGCTCTACTTGAAATCTTTAGGGTACATACCCACTCATCAATAGCTTTTTTTATATCAGGAGATTGAGGGCAGAAATGGGTATAAGGAATTAATTGTCACCTTTGGTCATTAATCAACCAGCAAGGGAAGGTACGTCAGCTAGTAACAATTGAGCTGCTGTGTATTTTTGACCTCAGCTATGTGTCCTTGTGAGTTGTATATTATTTTCTAGCATTTTTCTTCTCAAAGCTATTATCAAGACATCTGATCTAACCTGAAGTTATTTTAAAGCTTTGTTTCAGCTAACGTTGCACACGGAAACCTGTGACTGCATCTCTCAGCATTAAGAGAGTTAGAGCCAGCCTGGTTCCTGGGGACTCAATTGTTTTTCTTAATCACTAACCTGAGTTACAGCTGATGCAGCTCCTTAGGCAAAACTCATAGGCCCTGGCTGTGTATCTTTTCCTGTATTTGTTTTTATTCATCAAAACTCCATACAAGCTAACATTATTATTAACAATTAGACAGTACAGTTTAGGGAGGAATCATCTTCATAGTAAGTGACAGGTAAAAATGCGCAATAGAACAGGATGCTTCCATGAGATAAGCATGCAATGGGTGTCTCCTCACATCCATTCAACCGTGTCAGATACCAGAGAAAGACAACAGCAACAAACATGGTACAGCAGAAGCAAAAGACATTCCAGGGTCTGTGGTCTTGAGGCCTTGCCTAACTGAGACTGACCCATCAGAGAGTTTCCTCCTGGTGGGCTGACACCTTGAACTTCAATTGCCACCCACTGCTCCTCTTCCATGGCCACTGGCAAGCGTTACCATATGAAGATAATAATCCTTATACATTAAGGTAAGGGCTCAGAATTGGAATACATATCATTTGTACTTTAATCAAAGTTTTCAAGAATTGTGGCGAAACAAATGTCTGACATTTCAAAACTGTCACCTTTTTGGTTTCTTCTGTAAAGGGATGGTTAACCTGTAAGTTTGGAGACAGACCATCCTAAAGGCCTTATTGCAGAGAGATTTGATGAAGAAGCCTAGCAAACCTGTGAAAACATAGTCGCTATGGCATCCAGTCCTGGCCCCAGCATTTGTCATTGGAAAGCCTCTGAATCTGAGCCTCATAAACATGTCATGCCCTACACCTCTTACTCGGAAAGTCAGTTCTTTGAATCAAAGATTTAAAACTATTTAAATTGGGGGAGGGGGCAAGCTTTTGAATGCATGTGCTTGCTGATATCAAAAGAGGGCATCAAATCCCCGGAGCTGGAATTACAGATGGTTGTAAACTGCCAAATGTGGATCCTTGGAACGGAACTCAGTCCTCTGTAGGAGTAGTCCTTGATTTTAACCATTTCTTCAGTCCCTCAAAGCCATTTTTTCTGAGTGAAAAAAAAATGTTTATCATTTAAACTGTTTTAACAGTTTCTTGGGGTGTGGTGGGGAGGGGGTGGGGTAGTAAGGACATCTGTTCTTGTGTAGAGGCCAGAGAACAACCTCAGGTATCATTTCTCTGTCTCTTACTGGCCTGGAACTCATCAAGTTGGCTTAGATGACTGGCCAGCAAGCTCCAAAGATCAGCCTATCTCTGCATGCCCTTAAATAGAACAAAACAAAAACAAACGCCAAAAACAGCCGAACTAAAATCTATAGTTTCTGGGGATCATCATGCTTACAGGTAAGAACCTTACTAACTAAGCTGTTTTTCCAGTCCCAGAAACCAAATAGCTTTTATAACCTCTTAAATGGCTTGGAAATTCTCTATAAATAAACATTAATATTTTTCACTAGGTTGGTTTCAGAATAACGCAATAGTGACAAGGCTAAATTAGGTCAAACTCTATAACTCATCTTCTATACGTTGTCCTGTTCTTGGGTATCATGCATAGTTGAGCTAAATAATATTTCAAAATGGTAGGGTGAAAGGTTATCTCCAAATATCTGCACAGAACGATTTAAAAACAAACACCAACCAAGCAGCCAAGCAAACAAAATGCTGCCCTTCTATTCAACACTTTCATATCAAACACAGAGATTCTGCTTCCCATTAACCAACCACTCAACTTTCCAGACATCAACTCACCAATTCAACCATGACATTGTCTGGAGTTAGGACCCCACATACTAAAAGCTCAGACCCACTTCACACTGTCCCCACTTCAGAATGTGACCGCTTAGCTTTAAATTAGGGGTTTTGACAAATCTCTGAGTTCATAATTAACAAGAACAGATCAAAGCTTAGGAAGTAGCTTTACCTGTTATTAATAGTTCATCATAAATATAGCCGAGGAACATGAAAGACATATTTAGGGCAAGATATTATGAATCAAAACTCCTGAAAAGAAGCTGTGTCTGGCTATGAACAAAAATTCCTGGAAGGAGTTTCTGTGTCTACAGAGACTGACGGACCAACTAGAAGTACAGTACTGTGGAGAGATTGAAATTTTGTAGGCTCAGAAGCTAATTACTTTATCTTGGTCTAGTTTTAGCCTTCTGGAACAGCCATTCCTCGCCCCTGCATCTGAATTAACACCTCATGATAATAAATAAAAACCTCTTAGAAGCTATTAACTTATCAGAACATTAGCTTCTCACAATGCGTGAGCTAAGAATGCCATCTGATAGCGTCTTGGGCCTGTAAAGCAGCTCTCCCCATTTCACTGCATCTGTCTCTCTGGTGTACCCACCAACATATTTTAAAGTTACCTTGGTTTATGTCTTTCTTAGTTCTGTAAAACTATAAAAACCCTGGGAAACTGTTTCTATGCTGGAGCATGGAAGTTGGGATAACTTAAATCTGTGTTCCTGGGCCATGACCACTCAAAATATCTCTAGAAAACTACTATTTCCTTTAAGATGAGAGCTGTAGTTTTTACGTTGACAATATGGAAGAGGAGTCTGGAGATTCCAGCCTATCTCCAGGTACTTCACCTTCCAGGTTTCTCCATATTTCCCTCAATTGAGAAGGTCTCCAAACTCCAGAGTTTAGGGTTTTTAAAAGAGGCTTCTGTAGCATGTATTCTAATAGTTTTTAATAATAAAAGCCCATAGTCAGATATTAGAGATCAGAGAAGCGGTGTAGTCGGTCACTAGAGAGACCTTTTACCTCTATCAATGCTCATACCCAAAGGGGTGATCCTGTCTCTATAAATCCTCAGACTGCATCCTTGGACTGTCTCCTCACACTGCATCTGAGCTCCTGTCTCCTCTGGCCTTATATTTCTCTCTCCACTCAGCTATATCACTTCTGTCTCTACCTCCCTAGTGCTGGGATTAAAGATGTGTATAACTCCTAAATACTGTGATTAAAGGTATGAGCCACCACTGCCTGGCTCTGTTTCTCTTTGAGATTGGATTAATCACTCAGGGTGGCCTTGAACTCACAGAGATTCCCTCTGCCTTTTGAGTGATGTGGGATGTCCTTCTGTATATGTGTTGCTTTTACTGGTTAATGAATAAAGCTTTGGCCTATGGCAGGGCAGAGTCAGGGAGACGACATGTATCTGTGGAAGGAGACAGACACTGGAACCTTGCCTGGTTAGCCACAGCCTCGTGGCGATACACAGAATAATAGAAATGGGTTAATTCAAGATGTAAGAGATAGCCAGGAATACACTTAAGCTATTGGCCAAACAGTGTTGTAATTAGTATAGTTTCTGTGTGATTATTTCAGGTCTGAGCAGCCAGGAAATGAAAGAGCAGTCTCCGTTTACACCTGAATGCTGGGATTAAAGGTGTGAGCCAACACTGCCTGGCTTCTATGGCTATCTAGTGGTTTAGCTCTGCACTCTGATCTTCAGGAAAGCTTTATTTGTTAGATTATAAACAAAATGTCATGACAGGCTTTATTTTATAGTTTTATAGTTAGCTTCAGAGGTCAACCTGACACACCTGCAAAGAAGATGCTTCAATTGAAGCAATTGCTTCTATTGGACTAACCTGTGGGTATGTCTGTAGGAGTATTTGATGTAGAAGGGCCCAGCCTACTGTGGAAGGTATCATCCTTAGGCTGGTGGGGCTGGGTTATATAAGAGAGGTAGCCAAGCAAACCATGGAGGGTAAACTTGTAAGCAGCCTTCCATCATGATTTCTGCTTCAAGCTCCTTTTGCTGAAGCTCCTGCCTTCGTCTCATAATGATGAACTATAACTTGTAAGCTGAACCAAACCTTTTCTTCCCCTTTGTTGTTTTTGGCCATAGTGTTATCATAGTAACAGGAAGCAAACTAGACACACAGACATGGTTGGTTAAACCATTGGCTTTGGCGATGAACTCAGTCTCTAGCTCCTTTCTTCTGGAGAGTTCAAGAAGTTAGAGGGTCGGGCTGAAAGTTCCAAAGATCTAATCACGTGGTTGATTCCTCATGAGTGTGAACTCAAGTGTGGTGGAATGAGGCTCACTGTGAATAACAGAAGGCAATCCTATAACTCAGACAGTCCCAAGAACCTGAAAACCAGACTTCTATTTCTTTCTTACAAAAAATTTATTTCTTTTATTGTGGAGATTATAATATAGTCACATCATTTTCCCTTTCATTTCCTCCCTCTGAACCCTCCTATATACCCCTCCTTATTCTCTTTCAAAGTCATGGCCTCAGGCTATATATTGTACTTTTATGCATGTTTTTAGGACTGATCACTAGGTATTGGATAGTGAGGTGGTGTGCTCTTCCCTGAGGATGGTTATTATTAAAATATAACTAAATAGTTAAATTATATGGCTTTCTTATGGTAAATGAACATTTGGTTGTTGGTGATAGTGCATGTCTTTAATTCCAGCATTTGGGAGGTGGGAGAGGCAAATCTCTATGAATTCAATGCCAACCTGATCTACATAGTGAGTTTCAGGCCAATAAGTACTACATAATGAGGCTTTTCTAAAAACAGAGAGAGAATGAGAGAGAGAGAGAGAGAGAGAGAGAGAGAGAGAGAGAGAGAGAAACGTTTGGCTCACACACATGATCTGAAAAACTTGTTGTCCCATGTCCCACGAAGAACATTATCAAAACAAATTATGGAGCTGGAGACAACAGCTCAGCAAGTAAAGTCTGTGCCGTGTAAGAGTGAAGGCTGAAGCCTGAATCTCTAAAGCTCATGTAAAGTCAGGCTTGGTAGCACACATCTGTAATCTCAAAACTCTTACAGCGAGATTGGAGACAGAGACAGGAGAATCCCTTGAAACTCATGGGCTGGCTAGCCTAGTGTACTCAGTCAGAGGTAAATAACAAAGAACCCATCTTAAACAGGTGAGAGGCAGGGATGAACATCAGTGACATCCATAAATGTTCCTACATTCACATATACAAATGTGTACATACATCATACACACACACACACACACACACACACACAAAGGCCAGTTCTGGGAAATCTGAGTAATATTCCTAAGAAGCTTGATAGTCATGCCCACTCATGGAGAGCTCCATGCTAGGCAAGGAAGGGAAAAATTCTAGAGGTCAATTCACCTTTAGATCCCCTTCCTTTTTATCTCCTGTGAATCTCTCTGGTCCAAACTCTAGCCTGAAGAACATTATTATTGAACCACCCTTGCTTTCAAATTCAACTGGCATCTTCTTTATATAATTGACACAAGTAGTTGCACGCCCAGCACCCATCCTCCTTTTCTTCTGTAGCAACAAGGTCTTCCTTTGTTCAGAGTGTCATTCTTTCCCACTAAGAATCATGGTACTCCATACCCCTTAACCTATATCCAGAAACTGACTAATGATGTTGAAGAATGGACTTCCCGGAAAGGTTCCCTAAGAAGAGATCACAGAGTGGAAAGTGTCTTTTTGCCTTTGACTGTGAAATTTGCTTTAATCCTTCCTGATTAGAATGAAAACCCGAAGTCTGGATCTCTAATTGCCATATCAAAACATAAAGTATCTTTGGAGATGGAAGGCAATGGGAAAGATAAAGACAACAGTGTAAGAGTCCACAATGAACAATCATAGTGATCGTACTCTGTCTGCCTTTGGGTTTCTTTTATGTCTAATAGACTTCTCATCTCTTTAAGCAGTATAATCACTCCATTACCTGCGGCCCAAATGCAATTCAAGTTTGAAGTTTGAGACTGATAAGCTTTTTGATTTCCTTCACATTGATTTTTTTCCCCAGAATACTTTCCCAGGGTTACATTTCTCGCTTTATCAGAACCACCAGCTGTTCATTCCTGTGGTGTTTTGGTTTAAATGAGCATTGTGCATTTGTACTGTGGCTTAAGTGGGAAGAGGCATGGGTCATATCCTAATCTGCCAGAGAAAAGAACAGCCATAGCGATGCTCAGTAAGCAAGAGTAACAAGAACAAGACCTTAGGTATCGTTTCCTGATGGAAGGAAGTACATGGATTCTCTTAGCCTTCATGTTGGGGGAATTTAGCTCTGCTCACTCCTCTTCTGAAATGCCAATCTTTATTCACTAGTCTCTAGCAAAGCTTTCCTGGATCCAGACTGGTGAATATGAAGGACATTCCATTAAATGTTAGCTTCCAGGCACACAAGCTCTCTGCAATTCTCCCTCAAGCCAGACCAAGATGGCATTTGCAGGAGAAAAGATTTTGCCTTCATGTCTTGACTCACTCTATTCTGAGGGATACTTCTCTCCTTCCTGCCCCATGTTTTCAGAGAATTCAGCATCTAATTCAATACTTAGCCACTTGATCCCTGCCGAGATCATTTCTTTACCTGTGGGTCTTTTATTATCTGCATTGATTGCTGCCAAAATGCAGCCATGAAATGCCAGGCTTCTGGTAAGGGGAGATTCAGTTGGGAGATCATGAGTTGAGGCTTTTCCCTGTAAGATGGCGAGGGAAGCAACCCAAGCAAGTGAAATAGCTGAGTGTATTAGCAGAGAAAACAAGAAGCTTTGAGAACTGAATCTTCACACGCTGAGGGTGGTGCCCCAAGGTCCTAGCTGTGACGTCAGGAGATGAGGAGGCTCACTGAGGAGTTGCAGGCAGAGAAGACACGCTTTATTCACTCTGGGTGAAGGCTGTTATATAGGCTGCTAGGGAGCCAGATGTTGGCAGGTACTCAGTCTACATGGACATACACATAGGTTGGTATAAGGCCATACAGAAGCAGGTTCACATACCTACAGATAGGTACGTACTGGCAGGCTGGTGAAGGTGAAGTCTCTGGTTTTGACCTTAAGGCCATATTTATAAAGAACGTACACAAATGTCACATTTTTCCAGAAATAGTTAAATTAACACATCACATCACTACATACTTTTGTGCTCTCTGGATATCTGGTATCTGCCTTTTTTTTTTTGTGCTAGTGGACATATAGCTCCACAGATGTCCAGTGTTAGCCATCTTGGCCCCTGCTGGGTATCCATCTCACTGCCATGTTGTGTAAACATAAACTGGTAGTTATGGCCTTCTCTTCCCAGCAGTTGTATACTTGCAATGCCATCGCTGAGGAGGCTGAGCCAGCCATCAGGAGTGCTGTGAATTTGAGTTACACTGTGAGCTAGACTGGGTTACATGAGCAAGACGTCTAAACTCCACATGCCCCCAGTCAGGATAGACTAGAATCTTTAGCAACGGCAAGTGTTTCATTTTCAAAATTGAAAAGTTCCCAAGTCTTGAAAGACACTGAGGTTGTGCTCTTGGGTTCAGGGTCAGGTTGTCTGAGGTGAGAGCTTCTCTCAGTGTTACCGCGAGACTGCACTCCACACAGGTCCCAGTCTGAGATGGCCACTGCACAGGTTTACTTCGATAGCATCAGAGACTTTTTAACCAAAAACCATACAACCAAGTCTATATTCATGTTCTACATATTTCTGCTTCCCAGAAAGGAGGCAAAAGACTACTGTCCTTTTTGAGACTTGTTGGGTCTGTTCTGACTCTGTCTCTAGGCGAGAGGAGATGGGCAGCTGTTGCTCTCTGATCTGCTCACAACACACCTGGAGTTCTTTTGTATCCTGTCGGCTTCAGGTTCAGCACTGACCAGTGGAAACTTCTTTTCAGAGGATTTAAACAGCATCCCGCAGGAATGTGGGAAGTACAAAGGCTTAACACAATGAAGAAAAACAGAGAGGAAGAAAGGGCATGGAGTTTCTTCAACGTGTTGCTGTATGAAAGATTAGTTTTCGCTGGCTTTACAGAGCAAAGTTAGAGTCTATAGGTAAGAGCTACACGCTGAGGTCAAGATAGTTCAAAACAGGGGTGGGACTGCGTGCAAAGCCAGGATGGTTTCTGCTCTCCACTTCTTCCCATCACTGGGCTAAGCAAACAATACAGACATCTGCAGGAGAAGGGAAGAGATGGCTATCCAGGTGGAGGGAACAGGAGGACTACAGCGTCTGTGCTAACTCCTCCACTCCACCTTTCTGAGTCAGCTGGTTCTTTTGGATGGAGAAACTACTACTGGAATCTAAAGTCTATACTGCAAGCTGTTCTCCACTCTACCGAAGACTCCAGGGACAGATTTTGGTGAAGTGGGTTTATTCAAGGCTGACCCTAAGGAAAAAGGAGACGACTTCCCTCTCTTGAATCTTTATGCACAGAGAGACAATGGGCAGAAAAATCCCAGGAAGGGGCAAGTCTTTTCTTTTTCCTTCTTTAAAGTCTTCTAATCTCCAAGTTCTGGGCCTGACAAGCATGCACTTGTTCTCAGATAAACCATTTCCCATGGACACAAGGAGAGGAAGGAGCAGCCTTTGGGGAAAAGACTGTGGGAGGGGATAAAGGTAACAAAAGATTCATGGAAAGATTAGAAGGCAGGCAAAAATAAACCTCACTTTATGACCTCACAATTCCTACCGCCCTCCTGCATTTGTTTGAATGCATTAATAATAAACTCAGAGTCACCAATAATGTGTCTGTCGGTGTCGAATTAAGGGCAGAAATCAAAGCGCTTCCTCCTGGTATCACCTGACTCGGAGCAAGCCCAGATTCGAATTCTCTAATTCAGTCTCCTGGGTCTTCCTTCATCCTGTCTGCCTGTCTTATGAGTCTGAATCTATCCCTGTCTGAAGGCTGTCTTGCGAATCTGTTCCTGTGTTTGTTTGTCCCTAAGTGTCTGTACCCAACAGAGAGTTTTGTTCTCTGTTTTATTGAACAGCACAGAAAGTATCACATGGGAAAGGAATGAGGGATCCTTAACAGTAATCTTTAACAGAGTTTTATAAATGATTAAGTCACTGATTCTAGTTGACCCAGATAACAAACAAACATTATCAAGCAACAGCAGAATACTTGTTCAGCATTTGGGGCGGCTATCCATTTTATAAGGCTGCTTTCCACTTGTATCTGCTGTTTTCAGCAAATGATTATCAGAACACACGTTCAAACACATATGCAGTATTCCAGGATCAGGAGCATGAAAGAATGTTAAGATGACAACTGTGCATTAATTTAGGCTGTAAACGTTGATTGCATGGGAGATTCTAGGCAAGTAAGGTTGGTTGTTACATTGCTCACTTAAAGACAGGTTAAACAATCAGGCTGAGTAGTCTTAAAGCAGTAGGAGAGTAGTCTTAAGTATTTTTATTTATTTTTATGTGTACTAGTTACTTATCTTCATGCACACCAGAAGAAGGAATCAGATCCCATTACAGATGGTTATGAGCAACCATGTGGCTCCTGGGAATTGAACTGGGGATCTCTGAAAGAGCAGTCTGCGCTCTTAATTACTGAGTCATTTCTCCAGACCCAGTCTTAAGTCTTAAGAGACCTTAAGGTGTAATATTAACTCTGGCTTTGAAGACCATCAAAGGCATCAGTCTCTTAGAATGTAAGAATTACTTTTATAATAATGCATAGCTATATCCTCCAAAATAAATCAACTTAATGAGTATGTTATTCTGGATTTTTTTTTTTTTTTATTTTTTGGAGGATCTCACTGAAGCCTAGGCAGAAGTCTTAGGATACCTTTTGCCTCAGCCTCTTAAGTGCTGCAATTACAAGCGTGAGCCTCCATGGTCAGCACTCTGCATATTTTTTTCTGCCCTTCACATGTAGTATAGTATCAATGCTTTCTTTCACTGCTACGAAGGTCTTTGAAGGGACAGGCACTCATGTTAGAAGGATGTATTTCTAAGCAGGCTCACATGGCTGTGACGCTCAGGGAAGAACACGTTGAAAAGCGGAGATGAATGAATTAATGATGATCTCAAAGACTCTCTGACATTGCCGTTTTTAGCAACTGTCAAGCACCCTGTAAACAGAACATGCTCTGTCTTGAGTCTTGATCACCGCGGTGACAGACGCAATTCAAAAGCTATTCCAGGAGCAATCTTGCTCCACGTTTATTTTTGTTTTCACCTCAAACTCTGACAAATTTCTTCTTCAAATTGCTAACATAATTACGTTAACGGAAATGACTGAAGTTGAGACTCAAAGAGCAGAGTTCCTTTGTTAAAATGAGTATAACATCCTGTAGCCAGGAAAGGAAATCCATTACTCTAGTCCTGATACACACATTAGACATATGTGTTTATACATATGTATGTGTATGTGTAGAGACAATATGTATGCAGAAGATGTTTTCTTTCAAATCTGGAATGTAAGTATGCTCATTCAAGTTACATTAAGTACAGCTTATATTACAAAGATAAATGCTAAAAGAAATACCGATCTCCTGCCATGGGAGAATGGGAAGCAACTCCAGAAGTCAGTTATGTCCTCTCAGCTGCTTTTGCATCCCTTCTAGCATCTCCAATTATAAATCTTTCAAGTTTAAAAGTCAGCTAAAATAGTGAAATATACACTTAGCTTCTCCTTCTCCTCCTGGCAAAGGAGGTCCTAAGCAATAGGAACAATTTTTGCTCCTCATAACCTTTTGGTCATAGCTAGGTGTGTAAATGGCATGAGACTACATTGCTGAGGGGCCAGATAACTTCAGGGTAACACCTGGGTCTAGACAGACTAGAACTTTCTAGTGTTAGGTGAAATCAAATTACAGGGTCAGAATGTTCAATCTTATTCCTAACCTCTTGGAGTAAGGTGAGATGATTCATTTCAAACTCAAACACCAGTGGCCATTGATTCAACCAGTCAAAAACACCTATAAAACTGTTAAAGATCAAGGCTGGTGGTCAGTGGTGGAGCACTTGCCTATCAGGCAAACCATCCTAGGCCCAACGCTCAGCACAACAAAGTAAATAAAGCATAACCAAATACCACCCCCAATAAAACCTCCTGAGCGAGGTTCTGGTGACCACACAAATGTGCTGAGAGGCTGCTACCCCTGGGGAGAGTATGGGAACCCGTGCAGCCCCAAACCCATGTATTTCTGTTCAAATGCTCCTGAGTTTTGTATTCTTTCTAACAAATCACTAATCATAAGTACTTTACTGAGTTCTATGGGGGCCCTGAGGATTGGAATACCTACCAGAAAGACCTAACTGCAAAGGAAGCAGCTGACTTCACAAGCTCTCAGCTGTCCCAGGAAAGGCCTTATCTTTCCCTACTGTGTTTTTCTATCCCGCCCCATCGTTCATTACTGTTGACTTGAGTTAACAGTAAAATCAAATATGCACATTCCTTTTCTTTTTTCTGTAAACTAGAGCACTGTCATGGGCCCAGAGGCAGACTGAGAATTTCTCTCCTTAGTTTTGGGCAAACTGTAGTAAACTCATTTCCCCATTAATATGCTTTACTCTTATTATGGGTTCTGACCCAGAGCCAGGTCTTATTCACTATGAATCATGCCAAGGAAGGAGTCAAGAAATCCAAGTTTCTATTCTGCATAGCACAGCAGAACTGGGGCTAGCCTGGTCGCCTCCTCTGAATTTTTTTTTTTTGGTATTTTGAGACACGGTTTCACTATGTAGCCCTGGCTATCCTAGAACTCACTCTGAACACCAGGCTGCCTCGAACTCACAGATATCTGTCTGCCTCTGCCTTTCCAGTGCTGGGATTAAAGGCATGTACTATCACCACCCAACTTTAGCATAATTTTTATGAAATTTGTCCTTAGGCAATTTCCCACATGTACACAGTACATGCTATCCGTTCTTGCCCCCCACTCTCCTATCATCTTGCTACTCCCCCTCTTTCCAATAAATCTCTCTCTCTTACATTAAAATCTATTTGTTTTATGACCTACTGAGAATAAACAGGCCATCTTAGTGACCATGGGCTTAGAGTTATCCTTTGGAATCTAGTGGGCTCAGCAGAGGGCACACAAAGACAGTGATTCCCTCCTCTCCCAGAATATATTAATATCTAATCATTCAGAAGTAAAGGTAGGTCCCTGTGAACTACTTTCTGTTCTTTGATAGATTGCTGAAATATCCAATCTTGTATGGGTGCAATACACATAACTTCAGTTGTGAGCAAATAGTTGCTCTGTTAGTGATTTCCTTTAAAATCCTATACAAACACTCTACTACTAAACTACATCCCCAATCCATGGATACCCCATAGATGGCTGGTGCTTGGAGTTGGGGCATTCTTATGGTACTATGCTAACTCTAGGTAGAGTCAGAAATAGTGTACATTGTTGGGTACCCTGTTGATATTGAAGTATAGGACCAGTGTGGGAAAACGCTGTGTATTTGATTGTAGGGAGGAAAGAAGCAAAGGTCAAATATTACAGTTTAAAGGAGACATTTGTATGTCAAATTGATGAGGGGTGGATTTGTGCGGTTTAAAGGCGAGCAAATAAAATGGTAGAGCTCAGTAAAAATCAAATAAAAAAGAAAAAATAGCATCACAAAATTAAAAAAGGACACATTTGTGTGTCAAATTGACAAGGGGTGGATGTGTGACAGTTAATTTTGGTTAGTAACTTGATTGAGTTAAGAAGTACCTAGGGAGGAAGCTGGAGAGATGTCTCAGGGGTTAAGAGACTCTTCCAGAGGACCCGAGTTCAATTCTCAGGACCTACATGACAGTTCATAACTGTCAGTAACTCCAGTCCCAAATATACAACACACACATGGTGTACAGACACATATGTAGGCAGAATACCTATTCACATAAAATAAAAATAAAGGTTAAAGTCGGGCAGTGGTGGCACATGCTTTTAACCTCAGCATTCTGGAAGCTAAGGCAGGTGGATCTATGAGTTTAAGGCCAACCTAATCTACAGAGTGAGTTCCAGGACAGCAAGGCTACACAGAGAAACCCTGTCTCAAATGAACTCCCAAATAAAATAAATAAATGAAAATAAAGGTTAAAATATTAAAAAGAAATGTCTATGGTATTAGTGAGACCCAAATTTGAGTGTCTATGAAGACATTTCTAGAGAGGATTATATGAAAGGAGAAGACCCACCCTGAAGGTAGGTGGCACCATCTCCTGGATTGGGGTCCCAGACTTAATAAATAAGGAGGGAAAAGGGAAAACCAGTTGCTTCCCCTCAGTTATCTGGTCATAGCCTGGAGAATGGTAATTAATACAGTAAGGGTCTTCGATACTGTTCCAAGTTTCCCTGAAATGAGCTGTGCTTCTTCTACAAATATCCCACATTCTTTACAGACACCTAGGACTACAGGCCTCCATATATCTCAAATTACTGTTTAACTATCCATTATAGCACAATTCAGTTTCACATGCCAAGTGAACATATTGGGTTTGGATAAAGGATGACTCATACAAAAAATTTCTGGTGTTATAAGAATTAATTTCTTAATTATGACATTTGAACATTTCAGCTGTCAAACATTCAGAACATACTGTTTCCTAAGGAATTCACCCATAGTCCCTCTTCCACATCCTCTTGTTCTGTTCCTTTATGGTTCTTAGTCTTGTACTTCTTGCAGGTCTTTGTTCAAATGCTGCTTTCCCAGTGGCACCACTTAAGGAACTGCCGCTCCATTCTTCCTGCCTCTCCTAATTCTTTTTACTTCTCTCAAAGGGTTTTACTCTGTTTTTTTTTCTTTTTCATTTTAATTGTCTATGTCTCTCTACTCCTAGAATGTATGCTCCTATGCTAAAGAGTATGTCCCCTCCCTCATGGCCTTGATCAAGGGCATCCACTGAATGAGTACCTGAGTGAATAGCAGAAGGGCCTAAATGAGTCAAAGCAATCCTGTCCACCCAGCTCCCCGCGCCTCCTAGTGGCCAGTGAGGATGCCTGTCTCATTCCATACAGAATCACTGGTCAAGGAAATCTCTGTACGGAGGCTCTGACTACTAGCGGGGAGACTGGTAGTGGTAGCTGTGGCTTCCCTCATCTCCCTGGCAACACAATAATCTTTCCATGCTATTTGATTGGCCAAACCAGTCACAGAGAGCAGCAGGCAGCTTCCAGAGACCTCCTACATACCTGTTGTTGTCCACATAGCGGATCAGCATGGGGTAGAAGGCATAGAGGTCCCTGCAGAGGACCGCAAACTCATCCAGGATGAGCAGCTCGGCCTCCTGGGTGTCCCCCTTGCCGTCTGTCTTCAGCTGCTCCTCCTCCTGCACAGTCTTGACCGCCTTCTTCTTTAGCTTGTCCAGGGTGGGGATGAAGTGGCTTCGCAGCAGGTCAGGCCTGGCTTTGCTGATGATCGGCTGTGCATACACTGAGTTTGCAAACAAAGCACCTTAATCTTATTCCATGTGTTGTGACCATTAATGACAATGGAAGGGAACATTGAGGAATCCATCGACTCAGGATGGCACCTGCTTTCTCCTTTAATCCTTCCTTGGTATCTCCCTCTCATAAAAGTTCACAGTGGAGGTTGGGCATCTAGACCAGCCCCACCCCATATGAATTCCTCATGTATACATTGGCTGTGCCATACCTCTCCTCTCTTCTAACAGACTATCCTGCAGCATCTGACAGTCTGTCCATGTTGGTCTTGTTCTGGCAGCTATATTTTATAACCCTGAAGGAAGCCTTTTGTTCACAGGAAGAGTACTGTGCTGACCTGGGAGCAAGCATTGGGGGTGTGATTTCTACTGAGGTGACAGATATGTCAGTTACCTTGACCTGTCATAACACATAAGAGTCATACTGTGCCCCACAAATGTATATAATTTTTATGTGTTAAAAATAAAAGATACAGGTATGCTTATGTGTGTATGTACACACATGCTTTCCAATTACAATAGCCCGGTCAACTTCTAAGCCCTCAGCACTGGCATCTTCTTTGGGCTTCAAGGGAGGGAGGTAAACATGGGCTGGGAAAGACTAGGGCATTGCTAAAGTAGAGAAGCTGAACAAGAAATCAGCAGAACTGCAATGTTGGCCTTTGGTGAGAAGAATGATGGAAACTCACATGTCCTACTCTTTTTCTTATAGCCCATTGGCTAAATATCAGGTATGCTGTTATGAGTTAAGTCAGCAGAGCCAAATAGTCTGAATATGAGTCAGGGTAATTGCAGGAGAGAAGGGAAATGAAATGAATCCATTGTGACCCATTGGCAATGGACTTTGAATGGCCATTTTGACATTTCTTGAGCTCAATTAAGTTAAATTAAGAACAGTTACATTCCAGGGGCCTTTCTTTTTCATCTCATTTTCCCCTATGCTTTGGTTTTCTATTAAAGAGAGATGGCTTCAATCAGATAAGGTGAAGGCAGCCTTATGGTGACAAGGAATCCTGACTTCTCAGCACTCTTCCAGGCATAGGATGGCTGCTGTACCTAATTGAGCTTGAGGTTGCTACTTAAAACTTGCAGTGGTCCCCAGGAATTAAGCGGCCGCACTGAATGGGGTCTGGCTTTGTTGCAGGGAGGACAGCTTAAGTTCCGTTCCCATCAGTGCCCCTCAGAGCAGTGACAGGTACTCTTGGGAGCAGCCTTCTCTCACCTCAGGTTTACAGATGAGAACCCAAATCGCCTTATGATTGACAACCATTTTAGGGTCATTGGTAATAAGGGGCTGAATACTCTGCTTATTATATGTCCACATATAATATGGTCTGTGCTATCCAGCAATCAAAACAGTTTTAATTTTAATCTCAGTTCACTTCTGAGACAGAAAGGAGGTAGGAGTATTTCCCGCTTGCTCTTCTAGTAATGTGTCTATTCACCTTCTGGCAGTGTTGTGCTCCCTGTAGCCTAGCTTTGGCAGTTCATGGTCCCGGAGGTTGTATGGGGCGGGGGCTGGGACAAACGGACTCCATGATCTAAACTGGAGTTGCATCCATAACAATGATTTCCCAGTGTTGAGCTTCTGAGACTCCAGTTTGACATACAGGATGCTAAATATTCATGGTTTCTTGAGTGTGGAAAGTACATTCATTTTCCAAAACTTTTCCTCTTTTGGTTGCTTCAAGAACAGAAAATTGGCTAATAGCATTCATTAAGAGCCTACTGCAAGCCAGGAGTTAAAGAGGGATACAAAGAGAGGGAGAGAAAAAAAAAAAGTCAAGGAAACAAAGTGCTGCTATTATTAGCTACATTCAAGCCAGTCTTAGAAAGCACAACGTGAAATGCAAATGCTGAACGACACTGAGGAACTTGGTGCAGCCCAGATGGGAGTGAGTTTTACATACTTACCAATAAATTACAGATAATTAGGAGCAGAAGAGCTAATGGGTTTCTCAAGCACCCCAAACAAATAAAGCGATGGTCATCACAGGGGAGCACAGCTCGTCTAAAGGGCTCCTTGAAGATTTGGGGGCCTGGATTAGGAGGGGAGTGGGGCTGGAGGAAAGGCGTGAGCAAAGTATGTCTATTCAGTTCACTCTGTTGTTTTGTTTGAGACGGGGTCTCACTTGGCCCAGGCTGGCCTTGAATTCCTATGTAGCCAAGGCTTGCCTTGAACTTCCGATTGTCTTACCTCTGCCTCCCTTGAGTTCACATTACAGGGCTGTACCAACACAGGTGGTTTATGTACTGCTGGGGATTGAACCCAGGGCTTCATACATGCTAGGCAAGTACTCTACAAACTGTGCTACACCCTCAGCCCCCAGTTTGCTGCTGAGCACGTGGGAGATAGGAGATGAAAAAACAGAATAGAACTTGCTCAAACTCGTCACAGAACTAACAAGAGTTCTAAAGAAAAGCTGTTTTAACTGCGGGGTCAAAGACTGAGAGAAAGGGTGTGGGTACCTGCGATGCGCTTCATCCAGGAGGCCTCATCAATGCCCAGGTTGTTGTTGATGATTTTCAGGATGTTGCCCAGGATGAGGCTAAGGTGTTCAGATGTGACCTTGGTGCAGCAGGGCCCTGTGCTGGGCGGCAGGTTCTCAGGTCCCCGCTCCCACCAGTAAGACAGGTAGTTGCAGAGCATAGGCAAGATCACTTCAATGACATGGGGCATCTCCATGTACCGGGCACCTGACTCAGCCAAGCTATTGATTTCCTTCATCAGGCCTTCCAGCTGGGGAATGTCAGGACACATCTCTTCCACCTTGTCTGGCATCCCCAGAACTGACCAAGAGAGTACAGGAAGAAGAAAGGCATGGTGATTCGAAGGCACAGTGATGGGGCATACCCTTCTTCCAGTCTTTAGATATAAATCTCCACTGCAGAACCTTAAAGGAATGAGTTTGGATCAAAGCAGCCTCAGGACTCTGTGTGTGTGTGTGTGTGTGTGTGTGTGTGTGTGTGCAAACTTGTAGTTTCCAGGGGCATTTTCTTAAATGTCACGCTGAAGTCAGAAACTCATAGCTAAACAAGCACCATGGAGGCAATGCTGAGGGACAGAGCATAAGACAACTTGGTGATGCACAGATTCTTGGCTATTCCCCCCTGGTTTGCCTGTTGGACCTTGGTGTGACCACTGCAGAAAAGGTAGCATCAGGGGTAAAACAACTCCTCAACATTCAGGAGTCGAATTATTGCTTGCTCACCCGGATCATTTCCCCACTGCTGTAAAGGGAGAGGCAAACATTCCATCAAACACTCCCGTAGCAGGACTGGAGACTCTAATACTTAGCATCTAGTTGAAAATGCACCGAGGAAAAAAAAATTATGGATTGATTTTTCTGCCTTTACAACAGAAATGATCAATAACCTCAGGCGACTTAATTGACTTTCTGTCACTCATTCACTTTGTTGTTGAAGAAAGCATATTTGCAGGGACTAGTGGGTTAATCCCCTCTTCTCCATTTCGCATGACTGAGGACAGTTCATTGGATAAGGACAGCCAGGATGAAATGAAACTAGAATTCAACATTATAGCAGAGAGGATTAGGAGATTATTAAAAAAAAGTACAAACAGCAACAATAAAAGAGGATTATTTGTCCTGTTTCCTTTAAAATAAGGAATACTTTCCCCCGCAAAATAGGGGCAAGATAGTAACTGTCTTGAGTTTCTTGACAGAGCCCTGATAACAGACAGACAGACACACCATTGGTCCAGAAGAGAAGACTCAGGAATAAACTCATGCAGTTTTAGGCACCTACATTTTTACAAAGGTGTCAAAAAACAACTGGAAAAAAGGCAGTCTCTTTAACAAGTGGTGCTGGGGGGAAAAACTCGTTTTCCACATGTAGAAGAATGAAAGTAAATTTGTAGCTGTGATTTCAATGAGAAATATCCCCTGCAGGCTTATGCATTTGAACACTGGATCCCTCACTGGTGGTGCTGTTTGGGAAGGTTATGAAACCTTCAGGAGGTGGAGTCTTGCTGGACAAAATACATCCCTGAAGGCGGGATTTGATGGTTTACAGACTCATTTCACTTCTTACTTGCTCTCTCAGCTTCTTTTACGCAAATAAAATTTGATCAGCAGCTTCCTGCTCCTACCGACAGGCCATGTTTCCCCTGCTATTATGGCTCCTAGCCTTCTGCAGCCATAATCAAAACAAACAATCTACATGTTGTTTTTGGTCGTGAGAAACAACCAATACAAACTCTCTAATCCCTGTAGAAAAGTCAGTTCACAATGGATTGAAAGCCATAATGCCACCTATAGTCCATTGCAATGCTGGTTGTTGGTAGAGGATGAACCTGTCTTGTACTTTGCAGCAGAAAGCATAGACAACAAACTGGGACTCCTGGGAGGCCGTCACAAACAAGGTAATTTTGCATATAAACCTGCAGAGTAAATAGTTAAGTGCTAAGGAGTCAAAAGTTTCATTGAGAGCTCCACATATGGAACAAGGCCAGCTATTACAGAGGCAACTAACACGCTTATTTGCTGTCACGGTTATACACGAGAAAGCTCGTGTGTTGTGTTTAAAAGTCATATAGATACTACATTACCATAGATACTTCTTTCTCTCACCTAAGAACAACAAGGAGTTGTGCATACAAATAAAGAAAGTCTCCCTTTAACTAAATGAATCTGGTCATGATGACTTGGGTTAGTGGTCTTTCTCATCTTTGAGATTAATGGTGCATTGGAGTCATGAGAATGACCTTTAGAAATTATTTATATGTACAATAATTGGTCCTTGAATGGAACCAACATTTGTGATTCAGAAGGTATTTTGTGTTCCAAATGCCACACGATAAACTCAGTGAACTCTGATGAATGAAGTCACCATTCTACATGAAGTCAGCCTCAAATGAGTCCTGTTGGCAGCAGACACAGAGTGTTGGTAAAGTCATTAGAACACACTGCTCTTGTAGTTTCAGGATAATGTCCCTCATGGTGAGATGCAGGACCCCAGGCCTTACTCTAGGTCTATAGTCAGAAACACCAGTGACAGTGGTGATCTTCATCACAGTGATTCTGAAGCCACACTGGGTAAGATTCTAAAGTACTCTCATGTTCTCCAAGCAGCCCTTCACCCAAAGAGCTCTGCCCCTTTGCAAGACAGGCTGACGGCTGACACTGGAACTGGCCCTCTTTTCTCTGTGGATGGTTATTCCAACAGGGTATGGAAGGTAAGCAAGGTGGCTGGGGATAGGATGTTTCTGCCAACCCAATACTCTGATTAATAGGCTACGTTCACGTGACTAAGGATTTCCGTTATTTGGAATGAGTGTCATAAAACACTATTAAACTTTTTCTTAGATGTATCTTAACTTAGAATTAGAAAATGCTACAAGTTCTTAGAGTACGGAGGCTTTTAATATAATTAACTCCACTGGCACAACACCAATCATCAATTAATAGAGATGTCCAACTGACAAAAGGTTTCATACTATAAATCAGTTCATTCATTTTAAAAACATGCCATCATTTATCACCTTCAACATCCTTTCCTCTCTGTTGTTCCTTAGGTTTGGGCCACCCATTTTGTAATGAATGACATCTACTGTCTTAGGGTTCATTAGGCTATCAGTCATTCTCCAGCTAATCCTATGTATCCCCAAATACATATTGATGCACATATAATTTTTAAAAGAGGCACATGCACACTCAGCATTTACTTTTTGCTTATTTAGGCCAATTGTGAAAAAGCAGGGAACTTGGGTGTCAAGTCTCATAATATGTTACCGGTGAAAGGGAACTCCCAATCTCCCTAAAAGACAATGATTTCCCACAATGACAGTCTGGGCTTAACTCCAGCTGCACATGTTTACAAGTAGCATTCCTCAGAAACCTGTGGAATAGGTTTCTGTCTGCCAGAAAGACACCCTTTCCTTATCTCCGCTGGCCTCTGGCGAATGGGGCGTCTGGTTCTCTACTGGTGAATACTCATGACATATGTCAAAGCCCATGCTAACCTCCAGCCTCCACTGCTATTCTAGTTCAGGAAAATTATTAGCCGTCTTACCTAAACTGTTCTGGGGACCCTTTCTTGGGGCAGTGTGTTCTTATTATGTGAAATAAGAAGCAGGAGGGAATAAAGCTTCGGTGGTTGCGCATTCTGCAGTCTAGGTTAAAAGGACAGTGTGAGAAGGTGTGCCTAGGACCTCAGGACAGTTAGATAAATAACACTTGAAAATGAAAGGGACTGATGTAGAGTGGAGCCATTCATTTGTAGTGTGTATCCATAATTTAAGAAACTCAAGATGGCATGGTTCTAATTTAAAATGATTCTAATTTAAAATGATTAGAATCTAAAGATTCTAATTTAAAATGCTTTACTGCAATCTTTACATCTCTTAATATTGTTCAGGTCTATAATTTGGCAGTTTGAGCTTCAGATTTCATCAAGACACCATAGTTCTATTGGAATCCAAGATTTATTAAAAGTATCTATGGAAGATTTTTATTTTAGCCTGTCGTCTTGTGACAAGGGCAAGACAGTATGGAGCTTCCTCCATCTTGTATTCTTGCTGAGGCCATTTCAGGTTTAACTAGGATCTGGTCTCCTTGGTGGAGAATCCTTTGGAAAATTATTCAACTCTGTTGTAGGAAGCTAATGTCAAGATGCCACAGCTAACTTATTTTCTACTAAACTGCCTGCTTATGCAAACCTCCTCATCCAGCTAATCATCTATTTTGTCTTCTGTTAAACTGCTTGCTTGCACAAAAACTCTCCCTGTCAGCAAGATGCCAGGACATGGTTTTTGCCTTTTATATCTCTTACCTTAAATACTTGGCACTAGACTTGGGTCCTGATTAACTACGTGTAGTACCAGCGGGCTGAAATAAAGACTTTCAATTGACTGTAAACTGTGTCTGAGTGATCACCTCTGGTGGGCTCCCCATAACAATATTTATCTAGCATCACACTAAACCCAAATAGGATTCTTTTCACTCTCCAGAAAGAGGATTACAACTTGATGTGAATTTTAGCTTTAATGATTATTGGTTGTTTTCTAATAAATCTTTATTTATCAAAATAGGCTGTGGGCCATATTTGTCTTATTACATGAATTACTATAGAATCTACTGCATGCCAATGCTCCTGTTAACAAAGTCTTTCCTTGTATGACTATAATTCCTTCTGTCCCTATTCAATGTCTTCCATGATGACAGAGAGTATGCGCACAGTATCCTCTGAGGCATAGCCTTCTCTTGAAGAACATACTTAGGTTATTAGTGTGCCTTTGCCTTGTTGTGATATCACTCTGAAAGAAGTGACTACTAAAAGGTTGTCATATCCCCAGGAACAAACCAGTAATGGAGACCTGGGGCAGACAGAAGACCACAAGGTCTTGAGATGGCAGGATAGTAGAATCTAACTAGACTGTCTCCTCCTTATATTAAAAAGTTATCAAAAGTCTAATGATCAAAAAAGTCTCATTCAAGCTCATCTCTCCAACAAAACTGAGAATTTTTGCTGAGGAGGGAAGACCTCCTCTGAATGTGAGCAGCACCATTCGTGGGCTGGGATCTCAGAGGGAATAAAAAGGAGAAAGTAAGCTGGGTGGCAGAGGCACATGCCTTTAATCCCAGCACTTGGGAGGCAGAGGCAGGCGGATCTCTGTGAGTTTGAGGCCAGCCTGATCTACAGCGTGAGTTCTAGGACAGGCAGGACTACAGAGAGACCCTGTCTGGAAAAACAACAGAGGACAAAGTGCATGAAGAATCGACATCTCTCCTTTTTCTCACTGTAAACACACCATGACTAGCTGCCTCATGCTTTTTCCTCCTGCCTTCTCTGTCTTGAAGGACTGACTGTATTCCTTAAACCCACAAGCCAAAATAAAATTTCTTTCCTTTTGGCATTTTATCTGGTGCAAGAAAAATAGCTAATAACACACAGTGTAAAACACCACACCACAGGACTGCTGTTCCGTCCCCACCACCTTCCTGGCTAGTCCCTGGTGATCTCTGTGAGAAGATACTTACTAGACCGCTCCCTAGGAGTCTTGGTGTTGAAGACTGAGAGGGGGTTATAGCGGTTAAGGTTGGGCTCCAGGAATGCCACTGGGGTGGCAGCCGCCAGGGAAGCCAGACATTCTCCAAGAGCGGGGCGTTGCCTGGAGACAAAGAAGTCCATTTAGAAGTGATTCCATCTGGATGCTAGTCAAACACACCGGCTAGGTCCCTTACTCAGGCTGTCTCACACTATCCTGTTTTAATGCACTGGACATCCTGGGGTACAGTAAAGTTGTACATACTTTCTCTCCCCCATCTTTTTCCAGGTATTAAGGGTAAGCTCACTGTTTTGAACCTAGTTTGTGGCTAAGAGGATATAATCATATACTGCAGGTGTTGTTATAGGATGATCATGAAGATAACAGCCTGCTGGAGAAGAAGGTCAATTGGTCCAGGAACCAAGGGTCAATGCCATACTGCTGAAAAATCTGTGGAGCAGGTTGTCAGCTGTAGGATTCCCTTCAGTTCCCAACCTGTACCCAACAAAGACCATGTGTTAGTTACCCCTCACTGTGACAAGAACCAACAATTGTAACTGCACCAAGTGGCTGGAATGTCAAAAGCATAGATTCTCTGAAATTAGATAAGGATTTGTAGAGGTGGTAGCATTTTTTTTTCATAGAAGAGTAAGTTACGTTGGCCATAATCTTTGTCTACTAGGCGGTGAAAGCCCTTTCTCACTGATATAGACCAAAGGTTGAACATGTATTTTATACAGGAGTCAGGCGCAACACAATCAAAAAGTTAGATCTTTACAAACTAATTGTAAGGATTAGCTTCAATCTGCAGCTCTGTTAGAGAGATGCTTTTGAGTTGAGCTTTAAAAAATGTAATCCTAACTGTTTCTGAATTTGATGACTGGATAAGAGCATTGGAGCCGACGTAGGATCTGCGGGGCAGCCCAAGGGAGGACAGAATGGCTCTGCTTGAGATGGAAAACTAATGCGCTGACCAGAGAGGAGGAAAAGGAAGAGGGTGACTGGGTCGGCTTAAAGTCTTAGTTTGTTGGAGAAACCCACTTAGGCCTCACTCAATTACCATACTGACTTAAAAAGTGATCTTTTAAACTATTCTAAAGAACAACTAAAAGATGCAATTTTTATCCTTTATCGTCTTAGGTGTGGCTTTTAAGAAACAGACCTCTTATTTTCTATGAAGGATGCAAGAAGACAACCTTCAAATCATCCCAGAAGGACAGGTCCTTAGTCAGACTATCACCTCCTAGCTGATGTACACCTTTGTCCTCCAGGGATAGGTCTGGCTGTCAGAATCCTTCTGTCCCTGTCCCCTGATCTGGTAGGTTTCACAGGCAGAGCAGTACCGTAGGGCCAAACCAAGACTCTGTGCCTGTGTACCAACACGGCCAGAGTCTCCTCTGGAGCTGTGCCCGCGGGAGGAGGGAGAAGTGTATAAATTGCTGACACCAAGGGCCACTTCTGAGGACCCTCTAGCCAGGCCTGTCTCCCTCAACTGTCCTTCTCATCACCCCATCTTTCTTATTTGCCTTTTTGGCCAAGTTCAAGGTGACAGACCAGCCTGAAGAGAAGAGTAACATTTTAACTTCAGATCTGAAATGGCCAGGATCCTCAGTGACCAGAGAACAGGGAGGTAAACCCGGGTGATGGTCCACAAAGGGTCTCAGTGTGACCCTGTCACAGTGTGTACCAGCAAAGTCGTCAATAAGAAGTTGTGTAATGTCTCTTCTGTATTGCTTTTAGAGAAGCGAATGAGAAGGAATGATGGGGAAAGGGATGTCATAGGGGGAAGCACCGGTGGAAGAGAATCTGGGAGACACTCAGTGATGTGGGAGGTGATGTATGCTGTGAAGATGTTTTATTGCCATTGGTTAATAAAGAAGCTGCTTTTGGTCAATGGAGTAACAGAGTAAAACCAGACTGAAAGAGATATAGAGAGAGTAGGCAGAGTCAGAGAGAAGCCATCCATGTAGCGACCATCGGAGACAGATGTCTCTGCCGGAGCCCCCTGCTGGTAGGCCATGACCTTGTGGTGATGCACAGACGAAAGGAGAAGGGGTAGTTTAAGAAATAAGAGCTAGCTAGAAATACGCTTAAGCTATTGTTTCGGGTCTAAGTGGCAGGGAATGAACGAGCAGCCTCCGCCAGCAACTCAGGTATGAAAGGATCAGGTGCCATCCCAAGTCTGAGGGTAAATTTCAGCTGGCACTGGGAAGTGGTGCCAAGCTGATGGCTTCTCCACTTGCTCTGTGTTTTTACTGAAGTTGCAAGTTCTGAGCTCATGACTGTGGGTGTTTGGAAAGTTAGGCAGCTATAAAGGCAAGCCTTGCGGTGAGAAAAGAGTTGAGAAGTCCCAGCTGTGCAGGGCTGCAGTGACAGGGACGTGGCCCTGTCCTTTCTGATATTAATTACCGAACAATCTGAGTCACACCAACTTCTCATCAGGGCTTTCTCTAGTCAGGGGCACATGCAGATGCTAATTAGCCGCTCAGCCGAGAGAGATAAACAATGGCTCTCCTGGCCCAGCTGCTGCTAACACAGAAAAACACAGAAGCCTGACAATTAATACTTCTGTCTGTGAAATGCCAGAGGGACCTGGGGCCTCCAGGTCCCTCCAGGTCACTCCATCACTCTGGAGTGATGGAGCTAGACATAGGCTTCTTCAGTCATTAGTGCCCCCAGGGGGCAATGTAGGTGTGGGCAAAGCTTCTAGGCAGGGCATGGGCTGTATGGTTAGCTCCATGGCAACCAAAAAAAAAAAAAAAAAGGACTTGGAGTTTATCATTGGAAACTGTTTTTCTTTAAACTTTACTGCCAAGTAGAATATTCTTCACAAGATGGTTAAGTCGAAGGTGACTGATTGGAGAGATTTCAATATGTATTTCAGTATATTACTTCCCAATTTCCCAACTATGAGGATTTCTTTGCCAGTATCTTAATTTTGTTTACAGGACACAGTAACAGCGAGTCTCTCAACTGCCTATTGTCAGGAATGCAAAGGCAAAGAAATTACAGTATCTTAACAATACCGTGGTGGTTTGAGTGAAATGGCCCCCATAGGCTCGTAGGGAGTGGCACTATTTGGAGGTGTGACCTTGTTGGGAAAGATGTGGTCTTGCTGGAGGAAGTGTGTTACTGGGGGTGGGCTTTTGAGTTTCAGAAGTCCGAGGCAGCTACTTCTCCAGCATGTCTACCTTTGTGCAGCCATGCTTCCTGCCATGATGACAATGGATTAAACCTCTGAACTATAAGTCAGACCCAACTACATGATTTCCTTTATAAGAGTTGCCATGGTCAGCCGGGTGGTGGTGGCGCACGCCTTTAATCCCAGCACTCGGGAGGCAGAGGCAGGCGGATCTCTGTGAGTTTGAGACCAGCCTGGTCTACAAGGGCTAGTTCCAGGACAGGCTCTAAAGCTACAGAGAAACCCTGTCTCGAAAAACCAAAAAAAAAAAAAAAGAGTTGCCATAGTCACAGTGTCTCTTGGCAGCGGTAGAAAGCCTAAGACAAATACCTTGTACACATACACTCTTCATGATTTTAAAGTTCCACCGTGTATACTCCCAATGATACTGTGGAAAGGAAGCAGCGTGTAGCAGAGTAGAAAATACAGCAGAGGCAGAGAAGATAGAGCAGAGATGTGGACATAGTCCCAAATGGTAATATTAGTAAACCTAGTGCTTTAGATGTGTGTGCTGTCCAATTAGAAATGATTGCTCAGTGGAAGCCAGAAGGGTGGATGGAACAAGTGTTTACAGTGTAAAGGGGGGAAAATACAGTTTCTATTCAAAATAAAACTGAGACTGAAGAGTAATGAAGTGCCAAACTTGATTTTCGGGAAAGTCTTCCCTGAAACCTTTAAATCCTTTTAAAAAAAAATCTTTATATTAGAGAACTCAAGAATTTTGCATGGTCAAATAAACAAAGCCCTTACCCTTTAAAATCTGGTATCCAAACACCTCACAATCAATGTAACTCTCTAGATTACTTTAACTTGACAGTATTCCAAAAGAAACTTCTTCACTCTGCCTTGCTGAGCCTTTCTTTTCACAGCAATCCCACAAGGCACAGGCCAGGTACAGCTGGGCTGGACACTTAGTGATTCCTCTGCAAGTGACAGATGCTCTCTTGTCAAGAAAAGCTTAGTTAGAGGCTGTCAGTCCAAAGGAAACCCCTGGGGGCTAGACAAAAGCCAGCTCTCCATAGGAACTGGGAAGCTGCTCCCACTCTACCAGAAGGAGCCTGACAGAAGACTCTCTGTGGCCTCCAGGCTCCCTCACTATCACAAGTACCCTTACACATTTCAAATCCATGCCATTATCCTGACTCCTTTTAGTTCCTCTCACCTCCTCCCCTACCCTAAACTTCTCCAGCTCCTGGGCTTCCCTCTGTTCCGCGTCTTTCTCCTTATAACCCTGCTATTTTGCCTGTGCTCTCTCTGTTGCCCACACTCTCTTTGTCTACCTCTCT
Source organism: Chionomys nivalis (assembly GCF_950005125.1). Taxonomy (NCBI): domain Eukaryota; kingdom Metazoa; phylum Chordata; class Mammalia; order Rodentia; family Cricetidae; genus Chionomys; species Chionomys nivalis. The sequence goes on along the minus strand of NC_080094.1, from coordinate 61,786,222 downwards.
TGCTCTCTCTCTCTCTCTTTTGTGTCTATCTCCCCATCTTTGTGTTTTTCTTCTGCTTCTCTCATGGCCAGGTCCACTCTGCTGATCAAGATCAGTCTACTACTTTATCTTCTCTGGACTCTTCTAGATGAAAAACCATCCCCTTATCCATACCATGGAGCAGTTATGACATCAGTTTACACAAAGGTAGTAGTGAAATGCTGGTTTTATTACATGTTCTCCATAAAACTCAACATTTAGGAAAGAAATTGAAGTCTGGATCTATGATGAAATTATAATATGTATTACAACCCCAAACCATAAAGTAACAACCAAATCAAGTGAAGGTGCAGAAATTAAGACATACTTGCTGTGGGACAATGGTCTGTATCCCACCACTTGTATTTTAAATAAATGCTGATTGGCCAGTAGCCAGGCAGGAAGTATAGGTGGGGCGACCAGGCAGGAAGTAGAGGCAAGGCAGGGAGAATTCTGGGAAGTGGGAAGTTGAAACTTCATAGTCATCATCCAGATGCAAAGGAAGCCAGACACAGAGAAAGCAAGATGTGATTGCCTTGCCAAAAAAGGTACCAAGCCACATGGCTAACACAGACAAGTAATATGGGCTAATATAAGTTATAAGAGTTAATAAGAAGCCTGAGATACTAGGCCAATCAGTTTATAATTAATGTAGGCCTCTGTGTGATTTCTTTGGGACTTAATGACTGTGGGAACCAGGCAGGACAGAAAACTCAGTCAACACATACTCTCCAGTGTGGCCTCAGAGATGACATAGTTAAGAGTGCTGACTGTTCTTTGAGAAGACCTGTGTTGGTTCTCAGCACATACATGGCAGCTGGTAATCATTTGTAGCTTCAGTTCTAGGGCACCTGACATCTTCTGACCTCCTGTGGTATCAGGCATGCATGTGGGACACAGACATACATTCAGACAACACTCATTTATATGAAACAAATAAATGAATTTTAAAAACCAACAATAAAAATAAAACTCCCAAACCCATACTTTCCAGAAATAGAAGAGCATGAGGAAGTCTTTGGAGAAACACAGGAGTTAGAAATTGCTTGAAATGGTGAGCACTCAGGGTATGTGAAGGTCATGAAGACCTGGTGGACAATGTGTGCATGGGAGCTTCCATCTTGCAGAATAAGAGATGGGCTGAGAATGGCATGTGCCTGCCATTCCTGTCATCTGTGCTCCCACCTGGAGAAACTGCAGGAGTTGCGGTGGCATGGAAGGATGAGAAGGAACTTGTCTTATAGCTGCAGGCCTAAGCTCTCCAGAGGATGAGCATACATTAAATCTCAGAAAAACTCCTGACTTCAGTGTACAGAGTTTCACCCACTTCTCACCGGGTTTAGTCATTTACTGGTTAGGGATAGACATCAGGGCCCCACGAAGGGTGTCAGCCCTGTACCAGGCTTTGCAGCTTTGAAACTGCCTCATGTTTCTTCCCAGTTCATTCTCCTTTAGTTTGACACTGACACACACACACACACACACACACACACACACGCACACACGCACACACACGCACACACGCACATGCACACATACATATCTCTTCTTGAGAGTTAGTAATATTCCTAGAAGCCAGAGCAAGAAAAAAGACCATAAACAAAAATTTATTTAGAAAAACCCCCAGAATATATATTCTCTATACACTCGCAGAAAACAAAGAAAATCGAAAAGAAAAACACAGAGGAAGTTTTAGAAAAAAAAAATCATACAAATGCAAAACAGAAAAGAATAAACAGCTACAAGTTTCTAGAAAGAAATCAAGGGTTGAAAGTTTAAAAAACAAGACAAACTTACACAGAATTCCTCTCCCAGAACAGAAGATAGAAAAAACTCACGCTGACTATGCTCAATTTAGATTTGGAATGTTCTCAGAAGGTTCATGAATTAGAGGCTCAGACCTTACCTACTGGGAGGCAGTAGAAGTTTTAAGAGGCAGGGCCACAATCATCATCAAAGTTCGTCCAGCAACTGATGAGAGTCGATGCAGAGACCCAGAGCCAAACATTATGTGGGGCTCGGGGAACCCCACAGAAGAGGGGGGAGAAGGATTGTAGGAGCCAGAGGAGTCAAGGACACCAGAAGAACACAGCTCACAGAATCAGCTTAGCAGGGCTCATAGAGACTGAAGCCACAAATCATGAAGCCTGTATGGGTCTGAGCTTGCTCTTTGGTTATGTAGCTTGATGTTCTTGTGGGACTCTCAACAGTAGGAGTGGGGGTTGTCTATGACTCCTTTGCCACTCTTGAGACCTGTTTCCCCCTACTGGGTTGCCTCATCCAGCCTTGATAAGAGCGTCTGTACCTAGTCTTATTGTAAATTGTTACACTGTGTTTAGTTGATATCCCAGAGGCCTGCTCTTTTCTGAAGGAAAACAGGAGGACTGGATCTGGGAAAGAGAGGGATTGAAAGAGTACTGGAGGAGAGGAGGGAGGGGAAACTGTGGTCAGGATGCATTGTATGAGAGAAGAACAACAACTACTACTACTAATAATAATGGGCCAGAGGGAGGATTTAAGTCATTGGGGCTGTACCCTTGAGTGGGATTGTGGCTCCTTGCCATGCTTAATTAATACTGCTTTACCAGTTGTCAAAATAATGGGACCAATCAACTGGAGACTAAAATCAACACAACTCTGAGGCAGTTAAGGTATTTATCTCTGGAATTATATTATGTAACAGAAAGCTAACACCAATCACAAAAAAGAAATAATTTCGCAAATAAAGTAAAATTTCCTGAAATGAAGAGTAATGTGGAAAGGGTTACATAGAATGGCTGGTCCTGGGATGCCCCACGGGGAAGTGAATGAGTTTTAACTCTAATGACTCCTATGGGTGACCAGTTTCCTCCTGTCTTCTGTAAAGTCATGTGTGAGTACATTTGTCCTCTACATGCATTTGAGAGAAAATGATGATGGCAAAGGCTGTATGCCCCAGAATGGATATTATAAAGTATACAGAGACTCCAGAATACTGCAGGGCTCTTACGGAAGTGACTATCCCATGACGACTCCAGACTGTCAAAAGATAAATCTAAATTCAAGAAAATTCAACTGGGAATTGGTTCAAAAGTGTGGATGATGTGCTAATGACCTAGGTTCAGATTAAAGTGAACAGGTCCAGGAATGTTAGCATTAGAAAAAAATATAAATACTACAATGAATTTTATAGCAAAAAAAGGAAATGGAACAGGAAGTAGGTCGGGATTTCAGTGTCTACAACTTGCTCATCTTTTAAAGTATAAACTTAATAGAAATAGCATGCCAAATGACTACATTTTTACAAATATGAATTATAGAATAAAGAAATCAAGTTTCATCCAATTGATAAAGCTGCAAAGCTCTCTCCTTATATTATGATATCACATGTCTGAAAATATATACACAGAGAAATTATTCAGACTGGTGCATACCAAACTGAGGCTAGTGGCTTTGGAAAGGGGACCTGGATGGGGTAAAGAACACGGCAGACTTTAACTTAACATATTTCTGTGTTTTGTTTAGTGAATTAGCATGCTGTTCACAATTAAAACTACGAAAATAGACAGACAAAACCCATTAGCTGCGCCAGCAGCACAATTCTAGGATTCTAAGTCCCTAGCTTTTCAGTTGTTGAGTCTCTTTAATCTAATCCTGGCTCGCTAGACCTGTGCAGATGTAGAATAAAAAATGCAAGCACTAACACTCCCAGTTCTGTAGTTGAGCAATAACTCTGCAATAAATGTGAATAAAGTACAAAAAGCCACGGAGGAGCAAGTCTCTCTGGTCTGACATTTCAGAACTGACCTTTGGTTTACTTTTTTTTTTTCAAAAGAAGAATGTAGAAACTGTACAAAAAATTATATAAGGTTATTTGGTGTGCATGCTCTCTCTCTCTCTCTCTCTCTCTCTCTCTCTCTCTCTCTGTCCTTCTTTCTCTCTAATTGAGATATCTCTCCTGTGTTAATTAGGAAAATCATTTTATTGATTCTATTGGTTAAAAATACATGTTTAAAAATTTTAATTTTAGGGCTGCAGAGATGGTGAAGTGCCTAAGAGCACTGGCTGTTCTTCCAGAGGACCTGGGTTTGAGTTCAACCACCACATGGTGGCTCACAGCATCTGTAATTTCAATTCCAGGGATTTAATAAGCCTGGAGGGGGTGGCACACATTTAATTCCAGCATTTGGGAGGCAGAGGCAGTTGAATCTCTTAAGTTGAGGCCAGCCTGGACTACAGAGTGAGTTCCAGGATAGCCAGGAGAACTACACAGAGAAACCCTGTCTGAAAACACACACACAAATATATCTCTATACTGACATATATATGTCCGTGAGTGTGTGTGTGTGTGTGTGTGTGTGTATGACAAAAGTCTTTTTCCATATTTTATGGAAAGCCAGGCAAATGTAAAGATATAATCACAGAACAAATTTAATCATTAGTTCTTCAACTAGCTTCTTGAACCCCAAAAATCATTTGGAAGCTGTGGCTATGATGAAATAGACTTGTTTTCAATTCATCTCTTAAGCCAGATTTCAATTCACTAGCTCAGTTCTTAAGTTCTTAAAGGGGACAAATTCTTATTTTGCTTTATTGACAACATTTTGTTTTGTTTTGTTTTTGGAGACAGGGTTTCTTTGTTAGCTTTGGAACCTGTCCTGGAATTCACTCTATAGACTAGGATGGCCTTGAACTCATAGAGATCCGCCTACCTTTGCCTCCTGAGTGCTAAAATTAAAGGCGTTCACCACCACTGCCCAGCAACTGACACCGTTTTGATATATGAGTTTCATTATGAAATGAGGGTCAGATTTTAGGGTGTTTGATACAAGCTTCATCCTAAGTAGATCCCAAAGAGTGTTTGGATTAAATTACTTAAAAACAGATTAAATTCTTCCAGCTTGTTTATTTGATAGGGGAAAAATGAATCAGTCCTCCAAGAATAAAGCTAAGTCCTGAAATTTTATGATTCTGATTTTACCCCTGCATTTAAACAGAACAACACAATACAAGGCATCTGACTCTGAAAAGTCAGGAGTCTCTAAAGCTTCCGCTGTCACAGGCAAATTATAGAGGCCAAATCAGAACCTAAAATCTCTCCAAACAAGCTTGATCAGATTCAAGATTATCAAATAGCTTTTCTGGTGCCGAGCTGTGCATTGTTTAAAACTGTAGCTAATCTGACAGCTGAGAATGGTAAAGGTCCATGGGTGTATCACACAGAGACTCATTAACACTAAAGCAGCTGCCTTAGCTTCCCGAGTGTCTCAGCAACTTGTGACCACAGGAACTCTGGGCGCTACTCAGAAACCGTGATAATGAAGCAGATGTGCCTTCAACATTATTATTATTATTATTATTATTGCTCCCAGCGCATGATTTTGCAGGATATTACAGTTTCTGTAGCCATATGTATTCAGTAGCTTTCTCCGCAGAAGCCGTCAATCTTATTAACCTCATTATGTTTCTTTACATTGCTACAAAATGTGTGTAACTCAGCTGTACAGCTACCACTTCTGATCAGCGAATATTTAGATTTTGTTGGACTGAAAAACAGATGTTAAGGCTTTTTTTTTTAAAATTAATATAAGGGGTGGGGAAAATACATTTTAATGTAATATTTTATTGATAGGAATTTTATATGTGCCTTCATCATTTATTGATAGGAAATTTATATGTGTTATTTCTTCCCTCTAAACCCATATGCCTCTCCTTTCCCTCTTTTAAATTTGTGGACTCTTTTTTTATATTAATTGCTGTTACGCACGTGTGTGTGTGTGTGTGTGTGTGTGTATGTGTGTGTTCTCAAACATAAGTAACAATTCTCACTTCTCAGTCTGCATAATGGTACTCAGATATATGTTTTTAGGGCTGACCATTTGGTACTCGATAATAGGTGTGCTCTTCCCAGGGGAAGACTATCTCTCCTTTCTTATCATTCCTTAGCTGCCTATAGTTCTTTGGATAGGGCTGAGGATCCCTGGGCCATCCTAAGTTCAAATCAGCATGTTTATTGCTATCCTTGTCCAACTCATGCATGCTTAGGCTGAAGGTAATGCCCCTCCTCCCTGTTATATTTTTCTGAGCCAAAATGTTTTGAGGGAAAAAACAAGCAAGCAAAAGCTAGTTACCTTTCAACGTAGATGTTTTTCCCAGTCCCGAGGGAATAGAGGCTGCACAGAATGTGGTAGCATGAAATCTGCACGTCACCCACTGGAACAAAGAAGAGATGTCATAGCCGCATGTCAACCCCAGCTCCGTCTCCAACACACGGAAAAGCCCATGAAGAAAAATATTAGGGTAAGCATCAGTCAAGAGCAGACGATCCCTCTCTCTTTTCCCCTCCTCCCTGCCTCGGTCAACTAGTGAAATCGTCGTCAAACCGGACACTGTTTGCTAGTTGCTGGGAAATACTGAGAGGAAATTGTGCTCCACCACAGTTGCCCAGGTCATTTGCAGAGTGCTGAGGAAGATCACAAAGCTTCTTGGAGAAAAGAATCACTTGGCCAATGGAGCCAATGGAGCCTCCTTAAGAGGTTGCTTCTCCAATCAAGGAAGACATTATATTCAAATTTTCCCAAGGGCAGTCTAGTCTTCCTTTGGACTGCAGCTTCCAGTCATGTTTGCCATTTCCTAAGAAGGTCCACACAACTGCTACACTTTATTCAGAAGTGAGGGATGGAGGAAGAGAAGGAGAGCGAGTGGGGGGGAGGGATGGAGAGTGAGTTCTCAGTTTTGCTTACTTAAAAATTTCTGCTGTATTTAAAAAAAAAAAAACACACTAAACTGTACCGTGATTTTCCCTTATTTTCTAAAGGAAGGAGGTTCTGGGGGAAATACGAAGAATTTCATCAGCAGTGATCATGCCCCCAAACACATCTAGACCTCATTACATGGCTAGGACTACTTCAACAGAACCAGAACTAATTTAATGCTGTATTTTCCGACCAAGGAACTGCCTTGTTTCCATGGGACAGACGCCTACCTAGTGAGACTAACTGGTGGGAGAGACAGCCTGGGCTATTGACAGCTGACTCAGTTAAACAGTTTGGCAGTGTTTAAGCAGGCCTCAAGCTTGGTGACAGAATATGAATGTGGTGGGCATGGGGGATGGGAGTGGACTCACTGCTAAATACAAAGCAAAATAAAACAAATTTAAAATAGGGAAAAAAGAGATCTTAGCCTCTTTCCTTTGCTGCTGGTGACAATGAGTAAATTAAGGATTCTTAACATGGAGCACGGCGTCTGGAAAGTCTGGTAGCGGAAGTCTATCTGACGCGTACTGCTCAGATAACCTTTTCAATTAAATGGGAGCACAACCGCTGGTAGTAGCTAGACGAGCAGGCTGGGAGACTGGTTCAGAGTGAAACAGAGAAAGAGAAGTATTCTGTACTCCAATTAAGGGATTCTTTTCTCCTTTCCAGAGTCTACCACTTGGCTTTCATTTTTTAAATTTAGGTAAAGTATGGCACACTTGTCTTTCTACTCTGCCCTCAAGGTCAACACAAGTGCATGGGTCTCACATCTGTGTTTTCGGGACATAGACATTGATGACAAACAGCGGTAGGACTCACAGAGTAGATCCACCCCAAACTGATGCTGAGCGATGTGCTCAAAGATGGATGTCAGGATGGGAAGCAGGGCCACTGTGGTGTAGTTAATATTCTGAGAAACACCTTTGATCTGCGTTCTGGAATGGGTAAACTTCCCCAGCTTCAGGTTTTCGGAGGTCTTCTCTAAGTCTTCTGCTGCATTTTCGAAGAATGAGCGCAACCCGGACTTCACCAGCTCTGAGCCCGACTTCATGACGGTCCTGCAAGTAAGCAGCAGTCAAAGGCGGGAGCACAACCGGAATATGGACGCAACCCCCTTACGTGGTGGTGTTGTGGAGGCAAACTGGGCAGACACTGGGTACTCTGGTCACCATTTGAGAATGTGTCAGCCGCACTGGAGACAAGAAACCTGTTCCCTGGAGTAGTGACTGACTAATGGGCCTGGCTTGGGATCATTGCTGAACTCTCCAGGACACAGAGAGAGCGAATGAAACTGGTATTAGTTCCTTGTGAGCTCATTGCTGCAGCTGCCTAGTGTTGTGTTAGCATCTAAGGAAAGGACAGGGGTGAGCCCTTTCCACGGCTCACTTGGGGTCAAGAAAGAACCTTTAGGAGTAGTATGTAGAAGCAAGGAGAACGGGGAAGAGAGGAGAGAAGCCGCCTAAAGCCGCACTCCTTTTAGTCTGCACAGCAATCCTAGAGTGGATGAGAGGAGAGAAACGGAAAGACAGCCCTTTATAAAGCCAACCTAATTAGGTCGCGGAGGCAGAGGACAGGGAAACGCGCCCCGAGAACGGAAGCTGAGAACGGCTGAGGTCTTCCCTCAGAACCGTATCTTGAGACTTAGAGTTGGAATACGACCGAGAAGCAGTGTGCAATCTGCCACATTTCAACATCCTCACAAGATGATGAGAACGTCGCTTCAAGGGAAGATGCTCTTTATCTTCAAAGTTTTTTAGGTAATTATCAGACATACCAGGACAGTGAAGGCCGTCAGTGAGGCTTCTTCCAATCTGTATATATTTCATTTGTCAACAGGAAAGCAGGCAGGCACCAGATTTCTATTTCAGTTGTTTTTGTTTACATCCTAGCTGAACCCACATTCTTTTCTGATATATAACCATATGAATTTCAGGTCACTTGTGTGAAAATGCACTAACTTAACACTTGCCTCTAAGTATTTTTTTGTTTTGTTTTGTTTTTTCGAGACAGGGTTTCTCTGTAGCTTTGGTGCCTGTCCTGGAACTAGCTCTTGTAGACCAGGCTGGCTGCCTCTAAGTTTTTAAAATGATAAAAGAACATTACTAATATATTACTATTTAAGCCTGGGACTCTCTCTCTCTTTTTAAAAGAGGCAAAGTGGCTCAAATAGAAAGAAAGCTTAAAAACACTAAACAAAAACCAAAGTAAGAGTAAAATGCTAATTTTACCAATCTATTGCTGCCCCATCTTCCCTGTGTAGCCCAGGACGGCTGGAATTGCAGCCCTGTGTTATCCCTTCTCCTCTCTTTCAGTATTTCAATGCCCTCAGGGTGTCTGAGTTTAAGCTCTTCCAATGTTAAACGGAAGGCCGATATGGATGGAGTTATTGTCACAAGAGTCGCGGATAGACAGGTGCAAGGCAAGCAAATGGCACCAGTGGGTGCTGGCCATGCACACATTCTAGTTAGACCAGACTACCCAAGCTGCTTGGGACAGAGGCTGACCTGGATCTTATAGGTCATTCCTACTTCATTGTGTTCTATTTTTCTATTTGCTTGTTCCACTATATTGTCATTAGAACAAGGTGAGAGGTTCAGTTTAGTCTAAGAATGCTTTGATACACCCCAAACTGTCTTACTCAAATATTTTTATCTTTCTGAACATACACCTAATTTCCACCTTCAGTTGTTTTAGAGATAGAAAGTAACTCAGTTGGAAAGATAGGTGGAGCATGGTGTCAAGGAATGCCACCACCCTTGGGCATGGCTCTAGTGTGCGGTGGCATATTATTTGTATTTTGGTAAATAAATCCTGCCTGAAGACCAGAGGCAAAGTTAAAGCCACTAAAGGTCAGGCAGTGGTGCCACACATCTTTAATCCCAGGATTTGGGAGAAGCAGACTCTGTGAGTTCAAGGCCAACCTGGGTTGTCCAAGAGCTGTGTGAAAACAAATCCAGGTGGTGGTGGTTCACACCCTTAATCAAAGTCCTAGGGAGTCACATGCCTTTAATCCCAGCACTAGAGGGAGGATAAAATGGGAGGAGAGAGAGGTTTAGTCTGCTTAATTTATGGTAACCTAGCCTTGGTAGAGGAAAGACTTCTCTAAGAGGCTTGGCTGCTCTGTTTTTCTGGTTTTCGAGTTGAATCCCAGTTTCTGTCTCTGGGTTTTTATTACTTGGGTTACACTGGTGGAGGAGAGGCTCAATGGAGGTGGGCAGGATCCTCAGTGAGTCTTCTCCAGGAAGGTCTTGCAGCACATGAGGCATTGCTGGTACACAAGCTCAAAGTCGGAGTCAGTGCCATATTAGGGATCTTCAAGAATGAGTTGTTTCTGTGATTATAGCTCCCAAGTAGCTCACTTTTAGCTTTGCAGTTTTTAACTTATTGCTTTTTTTATTCAAATCTCTCAGATTCGCTTTCATTCATACACAGTTTATAATTGAATGTGGCAAAGTCTTCTCTTGCAATCTACCGTGCAATGTAATTTATGGGATGCCATGTTTTCTCATGCAGTTCTGCCCTTGAAATTTAGTGTGTGGGGGGGTTTCCCACAGTGTACGTGGATGTAGCTGCAATATCTATCCTCCATTTAGTGTGTGTGGGGGTTCCCACAGTGTACGTGGATGTAGTGGGGGGGGGTTCCCACAGTGTATGTGGATGTAGTGGGGGGGGTTCCCACAGTGTATGTGGATGTAGTGGGGGGGGGTTCCCACAGTGTAGGTGGATGTAGTGGGGGGTTCCCACAGTGTAGGTGGATGTAGTGGGGGGGGTTCCCACAGTGTAGGTGGATGTAGTGGGGGGTTCCCACAGTGTAGGTGGATGTAGTGGGGGGGGTTCCCACAGTGTAGGTGGATGTAGTGGGGGGGGGTTCCCACAGTGTACGTGGATGTAGTGGGGGGGTTCCCACAGTGTAGGTGGATGTAGTGGGGGGTTCCCACAGTGTAGGTGGATGTAGTGGGGGGGTTTCCCACAGTGTAGGTGGATGTAGTGGGGGGGGTTCCCACAGTGTAGGTGGATGTAGTGGGGGGGGTTCCCACAGTGTATGTGGATGTAGTGGGGGGGTTCCCACAGTGTAGGTGGATGTAGTGGGGGGTTCCCACAGTGTAGGTGGATGTAGTGGGGGGGGTTCCCACAGTGTAGGTGGATGTAGTGGGGGGGGTTCCCACAGTGTATGTGGATGTAGTGGGGGGGGTTCCCACAGTGTAGGTGGATGTAGTGGGGGGTTCCCACAGTGTAGGTGGATGTAGTGGGGGGGTTTCCCACAGTGTAGGTGGATGTAGTGGGGGGTTCCCACAGTGTAGGTGGATGTAGTGGGGGGGTTTCCCACAGTGTACGTGGATGTAGCTGCAATATCTATCCTCCATTTATCCGAAACATTTTCATCAGTTACCGATTTTCTGAAAACTGCTTCTGCAATGGGTGACCAGCAAATGTTACCAAGACATATGAACAACACCAACTTGATCTTTCGGAACAGACCCCGATGGCTCTAATTTCTTATAAACACCTTTGCCACCGCCTTTTGCATGTGTGTCTTGTGTGGTGTGGTGGCCAGAGGCTGATGTTGGGTATCTTTCTTGATCACTTTCCATCTTGTGTATTGAAGCAGGATCTGTCATTTGAACCCAGAGCTCAGTAATTTAGTTACTTCATCTAGCCAGCTCGCTCTGGGTATCCCGTCTCTGCCTGAATGCTAATGAATCATACAACCACTAGACATGTGCGTTCTGGGGAATCTAAACTACTGTCCTCATTCTTGTAGGACAAGCACTTTTACCCACTGAGTCTCTCTAGCCTTTATTATTTTTCATGGGCTTCAGTTTGTCACAGATTGCCATCTTTGGTACACTTTCTTAAGAAGGTGGCTCTCTTTTGCATTGGATCTTGAAGGGCATGGCCTCTTCGTGATTCTGATAAGGACCTTCAGTATTTTTTGACACAAGGTCTTACTGTACAGTCTTTGCTTCCCGAGTACTGAGATTAAAGGCATGCACCACTATATCCAGCATAAGGACTTTTCTTTTCATTAATTAATTAATTAATTAATTAATTCTTTTTTTTTATTTTTGAGACAGGGTTTCTCTCTATAACAGTCCTAGTTGTCCTGGAACTAGCTCTGTAGACCATGCTGACTTCTAACTGACAGAGATTCTCCTGCCTCTGCCTCCTGAGTGTTGGGATTAAAGGTGAGAATCACCATTGCCTGGCAATAAGATCTTTTCTTAATGAACATGTTCAAAAGAACTCCTACTGGTTCTTTTTACTAAGCGTCTCTTTTAAAATATCATGTATGCTAATATTACCAAAATTAGGTATTATTTTTAAAAATAAAATTTCCTTTTTTGTTCATTTATCCTTTCTGCATCTTTTATTTTATTGAACAGGGTTTCACTGTAAATCCAAGGCTGTGTTTGAACTTGGGATCTTTGTGTCTCTGTCTTCAACATGCTAAGATTACAAGTATAGATTACCTCACCAGCTAGCTGACGTGTTTTGAAAGTTTTATTTATTTATTTATGCATATGTATGTGTGTAGGCCAGAGGACAATTTCTGGGAGTCAATTCTCTCTTTCTACCACATGGATCACAGTGAGTGAATTTGGAACATCAGAGCCTGGACTTCTTCCCTGGTTTCCTAGATGATCCTTCTGAAGTCAGATATCCCCACACTTTCCTGGCCATATTGAACTCAAAATGATATTGATCATCTCTCTTGATGATGAGGGTTTCATTACCTACCCGATATCTCTGCTGTGTGAGGGCAAGTGTGTGTATGTTTGTGTGTACAATTAGGCACAAGTTGAATGTTGTAACATTATATATCTTATCTCCTGACAAATGAACTCAGTAAGAGAAGGTAAGAACTGATCAATTGTTTCAGATTTCAGATAGTCCATGACAATAGGTCTATACTGTGGGAACGAGAAGCAGAGCGTTGACTTCTCTGCCTGCTGTGCCTATTTTGGGGGCCAGAGAGGGAGTCATAAGGAAGTACTACAGAGAAAACATCAGACTTACCTTGTGTCAAGTGTCTGAGCTAAGATGTGAAGGCAGCTCACCATCGTAGTTGAATCACTCCCTAGAACAGAAAACATCGCCAGTGATTCTCTAAACCCAGGCTGGCTTTTAAACACAGCCTTCTTAGTATGCATCAGGCATAGCCCGGTGTAATTAACCAGCAACACACAAGGTGCCAGGTCTGTGTTCAGGAATGAGGCATTTATCTCTAGTCTGACACAGCCTCTGCCTCATGATGGATGTCACAGGCAGAGCTGAAAACATTCATTGGTGTGGAAAATCTGAGCCGTTAAAGGGGGAGAGAGGTCATTAATCATGCTTCAGACCAATTTTCTGTGGAAAATGTAGGTGACACCTCAGTCCCAAGGCACAGGTTTTCCTAACGGACAACCACAAATGAAGGCAGAATGGAAGTTCAAGATAATTACAGGAAGACTTGCCGCCTTTGGCAACACATCCCATCACTTACCGAAGAGAGAGATCCTGTGTCTCACGAGAGCGGCCAGCTTGCAGAACAGGCTGAGGCAGAAAAGGTGCAATTCAGAAAGCCGTGGAGACTCAGGAAGTGATTTCCACCCCATTCTTCCCCACCCTCACGTGTGAAACAGTGCATAGGTTGGGGCTTTGGGAAGAAGCACTGTGTCCTCTAGAAGAGTCTTTGGAACTACACTTAGGGAAATGTTATGGGTTGCACTGTCTTGGTGGAGAATCATGAAAGGTTACTTGCTGGCAGCTCCATCCTACTCAAAAAGCACCCTTTGGTAATGGGAAGAGTGTTTATTAAGCAATGGCCCTGTGTAATCTTTCCATGGTGCTAGGTACCACGTGTTGAAATGTTCATTCATGTGTAACATGGAGAAAAAAAGACGAGGGTACTAAAAGGCAGCTTGATTTTCTATCATTGCCATAAATTGTAAACCATTTTTCAGCCTTTAAGTGGAGTGTGAAACTTTAGTTGGAAAGTGGAAAAAAAATGTTGGGATTAGAAAAAATAGTTAATGATTAGAGTCGGGAGTAGGAGTCTGTTAAATACAAAACACTTTAAAAAGTACATTTTTCAAAGCTATGGGATCTTCATGACAGGGGATAATAGGATACCCCAGGAGGACTCCCAGTGAGGACCCGGCATTGATCGTGTAGGAGAAGCCAGAGGCCTCGACCCAAACCAATGACCCATTGCAATGCACACTTACAAGTAAAGACTAAAGGGTACACGGTGTGACTCACTGGGCCATATTACAGTTTCCACGCTGAAATTCTTTTATTTGTTTTGTTTTTTTTGGGGGGGGTTACTTTTAAATTTTGTTTTGGGGAGGTTGCAAGGGCAGAGGGCAGTTATGAAGGGATGGGGAGATGAATGGGGTCAGCATACATGGGGTGAAATCCATAAAGAATCAGTAAACGTTAAAAAAAAAAGAAGTTCATTTTTTGCTGTCATCTTTGTTAGTCTGTAGTCTGTCCTAATTGGGTCATTGGGAACTAGGAAACAATTATCATCATTGTTAGTGTTATTGTTGCTGCTGCTGTTGTTACTGCTGCTGCTGTTGTTTGTATTTCTGACTCCTTGCCATGCTTCCCTTATATTTTGCACCATGGAGACCCTTGAAGTTTGAACCGTACTTCAGGTGTAGCTGGGAAGGCCTTGTGCAGTTAGGAAGAAGCCCTGTAGATGTCTCTGAGCATGTTGACAATTGACCCCACCCAGGGGTACTGTGACTACAGTCCACATAGGTGGATGATACTCTTGGGAGGAGAGCTTCCTGAACTCTAACGTTTGATACTGGCATGGCTCGACAAGAACTTTGCTTCCCCTTCAGGAAGCAGGGAAGAGAAAGAGGGCTGACAGGGAAGACAGAGATGAAACACTGGTACAGGCTCCCCAAGGGGACTCAGCTGATCACAGCCTCACATTCCTAACTTGTCATGGAGATCTCTGACCCACAGGACAGAAGTCTCCTTAGGACAATCCAAACAGAGAAGAAATGTGCCTCTGGTGCTGGTTGATAAACCCCATCAATTTAAAGGACAACAACCTCTCAGTTACTATGTCCTGGATTTTTTCTGGGCTAGTTTGAAAACCTACAATTAATGCCATTGTTGATTAGTAAAAATAAGTCAGAACCTCCCCGGTCTAGGAGTTTAAGAGAACTCATAGTGCGTTAGCAGAAACCTGGTACCTAATGTGACATTAAAACAGGGGCTCCTGCTTATTTGATGTGAACTCGTGGAGCTGGACAGGAAGAAAGAGTATTGAACAGTGCAGTCTATATTGCTGATGGCTTAGTTCTGCGCTTGGCCTGTGAATAACTAAGCTGTCTTGGCAAAGATCCTTCAATGCTCTCCACTCTGTATTAGTTTTTTCTCATCTGTAATCAAACAGTTCTTCTACAAAAGTTGGAGAACAACTGAGAAATTTGAAAACGCTTTAAACGGATGAACACATATTTTGTATGCATTGGAAGAAAATGTTCTTTATACCTAAAGCCTATGGTTGAGCTATTAGGCTTGGATACTAAGGTGGCTCTCCTCACTGTCAGAAGTCAAGGTACTTTGCAAAAACCAGCACCTGAAACTTCAAAGAGTTGTTGCTGTCTCTTAAGAGTCCATGATGTAAATAAAAGAATTATTGCATAGGGTTAGTTTCTGTCAACTTTACACAAATGAGACATGTCTGGAAAGAAGGAATCACAATGAACAAATTGATTCTATTACTGGCCGGTAGGCAACTCTGTAGGGCACTTTCTTGAATAATGATTGGCGTGGATGCATGATGTGTGTGTGCCATTGATGGGTGGGTGGTCCTGAGTGTATAAGAAAGCAGGCTGAGCAAGCCATGAGGAACAAGCCAAAAGCAGCATTCTTCTGTGGCCTTTGCTTTAGTTCCTGCTTCTAGGTTCCTGCCTTGAGTTTTTGTCCTGACTTCCCTGGATGAGGGACTGTTACCTGGAAGTGTAGAATAGAATAAATTATTTCTTTGCCAAGTTGGTTTTCGTCATGGTGTTTTTTATCACAGCAGTAAAAACCCCAGCTAAGACAATTAATTACTTTTAGTTCAAAATAATAAAGGGCTACAGTTCCCAGGTGGCTATCTTCTTTCTGAGAGTTTAAAAACTATAAAGCCTGGCATGGTGGCACAATCCTTTGATAGCCAGGACATCCAGGGCTATAGAGTGAGCCCCTGTCTCAAAAAGGAAAAAAGGATGAATATATAAAATGAAATTATTCAAAAAGAGAAACTCCATGCTGTGGAAGGCATCAGATTAATGACAAGATGGATCAAGGATCAAGGATTCAATAAGGGGGGATCTAGTGGGTATCAGAGGCTGAGGCAAGAGAATTGGTAGCTTTAGAGAGGGCTGGGCTGGGCTAAGAAGGTCCTGTCTTTTAGGCCAACCAGGGCTACGTATTGTGACCCTGTCCCCAAACAAATAAACAAAAACCAGAGGGAAAAAGAGTAAAAGAAAAGAAGGAATGAAAGAAGAAAAGAGTCTGCTAGGGTGAAACAAATAAACAAAAACCAAAGTGGGAGGGGTAGAGTAAGAGAAAAGAGGGAAAAGGAGCCGGGCGGGGGAACACGTGCTGCGCAAACACAACTGCTCCTGAAGGAGATTTGGAAGCTATTTGCAAGGCTGATCAGCTCCAGGTTGTATTCCAGCCACGACAAATGGTGCCTGGTTGAACAAATGTTACATTTCCATGAATTAATAGTCTAAGATCAACAGATGAAGAAAACAGACGCATCTGCCCTCTGTTGGATTAGCTGAATGTCTCACGTGGCCTCTCATTTCCCTAGCTTCTTATAGAACACATTAGTTCAACCTAAATGTATAAGATCTTGGGACCGGTACCTGCTTCCAAAGCATCCTGTTTTGGCAGCAAGGGATTGCTTCTTTCTTGAGTGACACTAAGTGGTCGCCGTACACATAAGAGGCATGCAGTGTCGTGAGTTTTCAGTCTTAACCATCTGTAACACTTTGGGTACTGGAGTGAAGCTAAGGGCACTTCAGATTCTTGCTTTGTGAAATGGAGACCATGCAGCACAGGTAGGACGTTCAGTTTAACACACTGTGAGGCTTCACAACCATATTTACTCAGATGGCTCATAACTCTTGCGTATGAAAATTAATCTCAGTGCCTGTCCATGCAGAGTGTTTAGTAAATGTTAGGCCAATCGTCAAACTGAATATATTCCCGAAGAGTGTGATAGTTGTTAGTAGCTGAGCTCTTATCCAGTACAGTGTGCATGTTCACTGTGGAGGGACTGCATGCAGACTTTCACTACCTTCTTTACTTCTTTGCTCTTTAGAAATCTAATGCAGCCTCACTCAGCTTTTTGCGTGGATGCAGAGACTCAAACTCAGGCACTCATGCATGAGCAGCAAGTGCCTTTACCCAGTGAGCCACCCCTTCATCTCTGAGACCGAGAAGTCCGAATAAACATTTCGACTGAATCACGTAGTTCTAGCTTTGCAATCTCAGACTAGCTGCACTGGGATTTGTAATATCTGAGTTCTAAAAATTCTAATCTTGCAAACTTGATAAGGAGGGACAGAAAGCAGTGTATACCTTAGTGCTCCCTGTTTGATTTTCCCAAGCTTCAGAAGGATCGTGGACTTCTACTCAGTGTTATTTCAGGGGAACTGTCCTGGCTATCTACATATTTCCCAAGTCCCTATGAGCACCCCAAACAATGTGATTCTATTGGTTCCTGAGATTACCAAGGTATGCACAAATATAAAAATTTTCAAATCAAGATGGTAATCAATTACTAATCATCAGATTATGCACCATTTCTACAAAGAATTTGTGATCCAGTTCCCAGGTGGCTGATGTCTTAAATAAACCACATTAGCACTGAGAATGGCAGTTTGAACGAGTATCCTATCAGGGCCCATGTACAAGAAGCTCTGTCTCTAGGCTTTTGCTATTGGGGTACTTGGAGGCTAGGGATGGTTGGAGGATAGAATTGAGTGGGAGGTTTTCAGGTCAATGGGACATGCCCTTAGGGAGATCTTAGGATCCTGTCCTTTTTGACTTCTGGCCATGACCTGAGAAGTTTGCCTAAGAGTGAGCTCCCCATGACTGCCATCTGGACCCCCTACCATGGAATCAAAGAAAGGTGTCTACTCACCCCGGACATGAAACTTCAGAACTATGAGCTAAATAAACTTTTAAGCTTTACTTAGAAATTACATTGTGGTACAGTAACTTGAAGCTGACTACCATAGCGGCCCTCTCCTGATTTCATGGACTCACCTGGCTACCATTTCTTTCTCTTTATGGGAAGCATACCCACTGCTGCTAAGTGGCTTCAGAGGAGATGACAAGAAGTAAAGGCGGTGGTTGGTGAAGTACTGGTCAACCAGGGGGAGGAGAACCTGGAAACCATCAAACATCACTTTTAAGGTCGCTGATCCAAGTCTATCTGCCAGTTCCTTTTACAGAAGTCATTCTCAGTGAGCAGAAGCCTCTCAACACTGCTGTGGAAAGTTCCAGGAAATTCTATTCTGGCTCTCACTTTGCATTATTATTATTATTATTATTATTATTATTATTATTATTATTATCATCATCATCATCATCTACTAACCAGAAGTGTTGAGATTATGTGACAGGAAAGGACATTGACTAAAGGCACAAATAAATTTGCATGCTGATGATCTGATTTGAAGAGGACACCTGGGGAACTCAGATTGCCTTCTTGGCCACAGCATTAAAAGGTACAACTGAGCCCTCACCTCAAATGTCTATCTCTGCTTCACAGGGCAGAGACACTGAAAGGCTTTGGGTCCTCTGAGCAGGCTTTTATGGGCAACATTGATCATTGGTACCCAAATGCATTCTCTATTTCTTTTCAGCAATAGATTTTAGTGAGACATATGCTGCTGAGCCAGGGAATACCTTACTCAGTTTCCCTTTTTGCTAGAGTAAGCTGAAAGGACCCACTTACATCACCACTAGGTTAGGACTTCAGAAAAGCAGCGGCTTGCTCTCTCCTCCCCTTTCCTTTTTGCATTCCTTTGCTACAGATATGATGAGGTTGGACTTATTTGGACCACAGTAACATGAAGCATGCTGTCACAGATGGTACAGAACAAGGGGGGAGGATCCTGAGTACTGAGGCCATGGTGTGGAACTGAGCAGCCTGCATACTTTCTTAGACCTCCTACCCACACTGGGTCTGTTCTGTACAGAAGAATTTAACTCTGTCCCACTGAAGCTTGTGGAGTGTTAGACCTCCTTGATGGACCCCTTTAAACCACACCCCCAGTCATAGACATCTTGAACAAAGGAGAAATACTTACTTTGGCAAAGAATTTGATCTCCTGGTCATGGGGAGACTTTTCGGTTTTCCCACTGCTGACAATGGCTTCTGCAAAGAGAGAGGTAAAATTTTTGGTCAGAGCAAACAAACAAATGAACAATCACGGTATTTTGAGAAGCAACAGCATCTTGTAAAGTATTTTGTGACTGTGCTGGCTGGGTATGTCTCCTATCAATTCTCTCACAGTTGTCTCGCCACACCCTTTTCTGAAAGAGCTTCAGTGATGTCCACAGTCAAACAGCACGGGGAAAGTTAATAGGATGAGGTGCAAACAAGCAAACAAACAGACAAACCCAAAGAGTCAGTCAAATCCAGCAGAGAAGTAAAGGATTTTTTTTTCCACCGTACTAAAAAAGTTAACTAAGTTTTTTTAGTATGGAAGAAATAAATCTCAGCCACTGTCTTCCACCCAAATTATATGCCTCTATGAATCATGAGCAATGGTGACACAAGAAACGAATTCATAATTATGTCATTCTTTCTAAAGGATTGCAATGCTCTTTCCTTGGCGGTTTGCAGCTCTACTTACCCAGGTGAGCAATAAACTCTTGAGCAGAGTCAACGTATTTCAGGATCTTCTTCAAAAACTTATAGGCAAATCTCTTTTCCATGGAGGAGGCATCCAGCTCCATGTCCTTCATTCCTCTAGATTGGACAGAGATGAACCCCAGGAGTAGCAGAGAAAAATATGAGACTTTGGTGTATTGCCCATCCTTCCCATATTGCTGAATTTAATTCTCCACGTTGGCAGTTATTCTGGCTTAGTGGAATGCTTCATCATTTGACTGACTTACTCCTGCGCTTGGACCTGACTATGTGAGCATGCAACACTTTTGTAAAGGTGATTCCTCAGCAGAGTTCTCAGAAAGATCTCTGTAATTGTTACTAAAACTATTGAGCTGGAGATAAGTCAGGGAAGACAACAAATAGTCCTCATAGGCTTGACCTGATGCTTGCTATAAATAGACATCAGCAAAATATAAATTATGTGGAATGTTAAAAGCAATGTTATGTTAAAAAAAGAAAAAGGAAAGCAGGCTAAAAAAGCCTGGGGATGTCGTTATAAAAGTTTTGGACGATGATGTAAAATACAGTAATCAGGGTTGGGATCATAGGGAAACGGGAATGGAAGTAACGGCTTTACGGAGGTGAAGTGTGAGTTATAAGGATATGTAGACCAAGATTCTCCCAAGAAACAGGTGGTGCAGAGCTTCTGAGGCAGGAGCATGCATCCTGGGTTGCAGGAGTGTGGCAGAGTGGTCAGGGTGGGTGGGATGGAAGCTAGCAGGTGTCCAAGGGGTAAAGGAACATGCAAAGCGCAGCCAATCATTTAGGGCGTTTGTAGGAACTTGTTAGAACTTTGCTCTTTCTCTGAGAGAAATGAGAACTGCTACTGGCAGTTCCAGAGAGGGGCGACAAGGCATCGTGGTCAACCACTCTGGCTGCTGTATTTAAAACTGGACATAGGTGGGGCCATGGGAAAAAGCAGACAGCCCCCGTGGGAAACCACTTCAGTAACGATGTTGAGACTGCATGAAGGTGGTGAAAAGTGGGTAGATTCTACACATGTTTTAAAGGCAGAACAGTTAAACTTTGATTGAGGTGACTTGGGAACGAAGAGGCTAGTCAAGGTTTTGGGCTCAAACAACTGAAAATAGACTTTTGCCAGCAGATAGGAAGGGTGAAGTTAGAGAAGGCTTTCTCCTGGTGACGGGGCCTCACGTTATCACAGGCCCACTTAGGGCTCCCATGGAACCCCATATATGTCAGATAACTACCCAGAATAGGACTGCTGAATTTAATTTATCCCTAATTATATGTCCTCGACTTCCTTTGGTTACAGTAAAGGGGAATTTTTCATTTCTGTGAGCAAGGGATTTTCTCAGCGAATCACACCCCACATTCATCTTAGTGTTAAAAAGAGGATTAGAGGAGGGGGGGAGCCTTTCTCAAATGCTTCCCCAGAGGCTGTCTCCTGCAGCATGACCTTTCCTATCTGACAATATGGCAAATACACTTGGTAATTTTCTTTCTGTGAGCTACAATAGAAATATTTGTATAGTTTTTATTTATTTAACACTAACTAGCAAAAAAAATCTCTAGGAAATTAAAAAGAGAAATAACTTGCTTGGTGAATACTTCTTTGAGGAGGAATGGGTGTATCAGAGCAGGCCCACCACTTTGCTTTCCTGCCTACAAGGAAGCTGGCAAGCACAATGCTTCATAGCTCGCCATACACATCTGGTTAGTGAGTAAGCACACCCCTTTAGGAGTGCGCAGTCCAAGCCAGCTTCATAGAGAATGTTCCCCAGCTTGTGATAAAATGACTTAGACATCGAGATGTGCTCCATCTCCCCAGAAGAACTGTGGCTTCAGAAGAATCAATTCCTGTGGTTCAAAGGCTGCTTCTGTTAGTTGTGCTTGCTGTTATTATGCAGTTTAACAAAATATAAAACAGTCATGTCAAAGTTTGGAAGAGTTGCTGGCTATTTTACAAAGATCCTCAGCTGAAAATTTATAAATACAGTTTTGAATTAAGGATTAGCAAGATATCTAAAAGAGAGAGGGAAGAGATCTAAAAAAATCATCTAGCATTTCAAACATTATTTTGCTTGTGCTTCAAGTTCTCATTTCTCTTTAAAAGAAGCTAAATTCTAAAGCTGCATGGGTATATTATGAATGTGATTTATAACTCCGATTTCTTGGACCAGTATAGAAAGATAAGGCTTTGACTTATAACATAACATTTATGAGTACATATGCAAGGAATCATTACACCCTTTCCAAGAGTGTCAAGCACTGTCATTACTGTCATGATTTTTGGAGATGGGTGATTTAATACCCAAGACTAAAGCCAAATTCAAATCCCCTCCCTTGCCCCATTAATACCACGTGGAAGATGAAGACTTACCTAGAAACTATAATGCCATTCACCTGGAGGAATTTGAACAGGTCCTGTGCCTTTTCTCGATCCCTGAACTTTTCCTTGGCAGTCAAGGTGTCATACGGTACCAAGAGAGGGTGACTGCCACCACCTGGAATAAGGTGAGAGAAAAGCACAAACTGTCTTCCTTTGTTCCCCTGGGAAAACATAGCTGCCACGGCCCCCGGCTCACTTTCCCCACAGGGCGCTGTGAGTGAGCTCACCTTTGCTCTCCAGCTCCAGCTTCTTCTTCTTGGCCCAGATATTGTGATAGTTCTCAGCCACCACCTCCACCATTCCCTGTTCCCCAACCCAAGAGACGCAAGTTAGAGAGAAGCCAAGCAAGGAAAACCACTTCCTATCTTCCAGGTTCCGGAACAGCACCACCAAACGCTACTTGCTTGCTGCTGGAGGTCTACCATCGTTAATTATTCTGCGTGACACCCCTCATTAGCTTTATATCATCCCATACACAGGAAACAATTTTGGATTTTGCCCTTCCCTTGCAACTTTTATTATCCTGGCAGTTGAGTGCATCCAGGAGAAGCACGCATTTCCAGCCAAAGCCGCACATTGCCAGCACCTCATTTGTCTTACTGTTACATTTCTCGTCAAAGATAGGGAGCTGAGCAGGAGAAGTCAGGTCAAAGTCAAGAATCTATGGAAACTTTTACCTAAGCAAACTAAAAGAAAAAAAAATCACTCCTTGCTGGAAACTGCTGTCATTGAGGTTTATCAAATAGAATGAATCTTTCTATAAGGCGTATACAGCTCTAACTTAGAGCAAAGGATGCTCTTTAGAAAAAAACTCCCTCTAAGAGCCAAGGGACTGGCCATTGGGCTTCTTCCGCAGGCTGGAACAGAGGCCGCAGGCACTGATGTATGCAGGAAAGGAGGAGTCGAGGGAAGCACCTCAAAACTTTTAGTTACATCTATTGGTTTTATAGCTCTGAGTTCAACAGTGATTGCTTTCCTGCATAATTGTGGGGAAAGTGAGCACAGCTACTGTGGCATGCAGGGTGTCCTCGCGGCTTGTGAGATTTATGAGGGCCATGCAAACATTTCCATTCAGGTGATATATCTAACCAAGAGAGTTTGACACGGGGACCTTGCCAAGTAGTCTTGCTTTCACCCATTACCGTCTATGGTACTCTTGGAAGAAGTCCCGTCTTAGATGACTGGCTAGTTCGCTGGTGTTTCCCCTACAGCCTCGGCACAACACAGCTCTCTTCAGGTTTAATATTTAGTGATAATATGTTCTAGGTATACTCTCTGCTCTTCTCCTTTTACTCTTCAGAGGGTAACATGCCCTGTCCTGGAAAGATCTAGAAGGCACTGATGTTCTGCATCTGGGTTGGCACTGACCTGGAGCTCCCTGGACAGCACAACATTTGAGAGATCCAGCGGGGCAGGGCTGTAGCTGTTACCCTAGGAGAGCAGAGGCAGAATTACTAGGTTATCAGCCTCCACAAACACGTGGCTGCCCCAAACCCTACTGTTCACCTTGGGTGGACCCATCACCACACCCCAGGTAGTGCTTTCCTAGATCTGTAATGGTTTCTATTGGCCACGTGTTGCCTACCAAGTGCTGCAGTCCTACCTGATTGACCTGATTTGACACGCATCGAAGTTTCTCATTCTCTCTTTGTTGGACCAAAGCTTCTCCTTCTCTGGTCCTCTCCACTGTCCAGCCCACAGCGAGCATGGTTTTCAGAGACTCTCTGGCAGGCCAGCGATAAATTTCCTTCTCCTAGAGGAAGTGTGCACAAAAGAACTGGGAAGAACACACCTTACCCGTTTCCACACAGCACAGAGAGGAGATAATTGGCCCCACTCCCTTCACAATGTCATTTACAGAATCTTATGTATAACACAGTCTTTCTGATGTTGAATATAAGAGCCCAAGCTTATAGTTTTTGTTTTTAATTTGGGGAAATGAACCACTATTATCAATGACATTGCTTTTGTTTATAAAGAAGAGAAGGACCAGGGAAAAGACTCATTGTGTCTTCTGTTTAAGATGGAGGGACATTGTCAAAATGCATTTGCACCAAACTTTTCCTTGATCCTGGGAAACAGAACTTCTTAGAATTCTTTTGGTGTCAGCCCAGGTCAACAGTCAAAGATATATATGTCATACCTTACATATGACACCACACTTAAGCTTACAAAGAACACCCACTGATTGTAAGCTCGGATTCAGAGTTGAGATGAACCATACTACTTAGTTTAAAAAGGAAGGAGGGAAGGAAGGAAGGAAGAACAAAAGAGCTGTTTCTGCTTCCATAGGGATCTTCCATTCTCACTATCCTCCATGTAGCAGAAATCTCTTCTGTTTAAATCTTTTTCTCAAGATTTCTCCATCCTGTCTCAACAGCATAATATTCTAACAAACTCCTTCTTAGTTGTTTGGTTGGAGGAGTAACACAAGTGCATTTTGGGCCATCTGCCAGCGCTAATTAGGGCTCCTTTCACATGTGGTTTCTCAGAGCCAAAGAGCAGAATGTGATGTTGGGGTTTGGGAAGTTCATGGAAGCTGCTGAGGACTGTGAGAGGGATGGGCTGTCTGATACAATCCCCGAGGAAGGACACAGCAGGCCACACGGTTACAAATCCTGCTTCTTACCTTCTCTGTTAATGTCTTGAAGGGCCGTATCAATGGGTGGGTCTTCACATTTTCATCCAGGGAAATCCCATATTTCCATCCACTGTGGCTCTGTAGAAACATTCTCAGTTCAAACCAAGAGCCTGCTAGATGACCCAGATCTCTACTTCTGTTTTCTCAAGTAGCATAATGGATCATGACAGAGATTAAAAAGTCCCTTTGCGGATGTCTAACTGCCCCTTTCCGGCTGTCAGGTCTATGCCTCCCCTATCCTGACCTTTGCCCCTGCAGTCCCTCTTGTTTGAGCTGCTGTCCTCTTCACTGTTTTGCTTGTAAGTTCTAGGGCCACTTAGAAGGCTGTTTCAAAAGGCCCTGAGAACACGAGCATCAGGACAGTGTGACAAACTCATCAAGATAAGAGGCAGAACCCAGAGGGGACCAGATCTACCACCAGCCACCGAGAGGGGTCTGCTTGGCAAGATCACAGCGGGTGCATGCTTTTCAGGGTCATGGAAGCTCAAGACAGAAAAGCACCACCAATGGGTACCTTCTTCTGGAGGAGTCTGGAACACTATGGATGTAGAGCTGAGTAGGAGCCCCCGACTTTCCTAGAATCCAATCCCAAATATTCCCAGCTACTCATTCTGTTCCCAATCTCTGCCTCCACCTAATTGTCAAAAATGCAGGCGTTCCAAGATTCCCTTCCCTAGAGGTGCATTCTTCCTGCATGCTCTAATCTAGGTCTGTGGTTTCAGCTACTACTGATGACTGATGTCAGATCAGCATTTCAAAGCAGAGCTGACTTCTAATTTCCAAACAGTATGAACTCAGCCTGATGTGTTACCAGGCTAAAGAGGACCCGGCAGTTATTTCTTTAAATGCCTCCTTCTCTTGGATTCCTTTACCCCAGGGGCTCGCCCCTTCTTGATCACCCACCCAGTTTCTAATCCTGTAACGGGGGGGTCCTTGTTGATTCTGCTTACCTCGCATCTCTCTGCCTCCTAGGCCCACTCCTCTGCCCGCCTCTCTCCGGTTTCCTTCATAGTATGAGCTCACCTTGGTGGCTGTAAAAGCTTCCTAAGCACTCCCCTTGCCTCCAATCTTGCCACGTATTTATGGATTTGTTTTCTACTACTGTTAGGAGATATTCACCAAAATGGTCCTGCTAGTGAACTCTATTCCCTTATGATTTCTGATTGTTACCTACTACCATGGGAAAAATGGAAACTCTCACATGGCTTCTAAATTTGTAAATCTATCCATGTTCATCTCTCACCTTTCCTTCCCCTGCCCTACTTCATGTTCTAGCTGTGTGGTTCCCCAAACCAATAAACTGTCTCTGGCCTCTCTTGGTCTTCGTGTGCTGACCCAGCAATAAACTCACCACTTCCTGGCAATGACTGCAATGAATGCCTATTCATCTGTAAATGTTACCACTCTAGATGGTATCTCTGGACACCAACTGTGGGATTTGGTACCTTTACATGTTCTAACCCTGTGCTCATGCCAAACACAGAACTGCAAAAACTATACCTGGGTAATTCTACTTCTCCCATAAAAAGAGTGGTACTTAAAAATGTTAAATTATGAATTTGCACATGTGAGTTCAGTGTCCTCAGAGGCCAGAAGAAGGTGATGGATTCCCTCAAAGTTGAAGTTATAGGCAGTTGTGAATTGCCTGAAGTGGGCATTAGAACTTAACGTAAGTACTCTGTAAGAGTAGTATGCACTCTTAACTATTGAGCCATCTCTCCAACCCCAGGAAGAGGTTCATGAGGTCAGAGAAATCAGGACCTCTGGACAATGGTGAGCAAGCATATCTATATCCTTGCTTTCATCAAGCCTCATGCTGGCATTGTGGAGAAATGATAATCAAATAACACGGTAGTAGATATATAACTGATGATTGGGTCAAATATACAAAAGTGCAACTGTTACAAATTATGCTAATGTTTTTTTAATATAAATGACTTTAGAAATACTACGAAGGAGGAGAGTAAGGCATTAAGATGATTTGCATATAGGAAATCTGGGTGAGTCTCAGCCTCAGAATGAATGCTTAGATTGACACCTGCAGGATGAGGTAGGGATGGCAGGTGACTACCTCGCTCAGTCATGGAAATGTTCTGTGCACATGTAGAGTGTGTGACAGAGGATCTGAAAGTGCAGGAAGAGACTGATGGGCAGAAAGAAAAGGGAGATCTCATCGAGAGGCAGGCACTAGTCCATGTGGGAATTTTGACCTTTATTTTTAAGAAGAATTAGAACTTATTAAAGAATTTTAAGATGGAATGGGGGCTGAACAGGAGGAGCACTAATATCATGTGACCAGGTATGTACACTGGAAACATTACTTGATGTAAAGAAAAGACTAGAGAAAAAGCACATGAGGAGGCCAGCCAGGTGATAACAGTGGCCTGGACCACAGGTGATGGCAGCTGGGACTGGTCATACCATGGAGAGAGAGAGAGAGTGCTGTACAAATTCATAAAGAGTTGAAGAGATAAAATACACAATTTAAAGATGGATTAGTTATGGCTATGGATTCATAGATACCTCCTCTCCCTAATGGTTTGGACAAATGGCCACGCTGGAAAGAAATGAGAAAATACATGTGTTCTATCTAGACTCTAGAGTCTAAGATAAGCAAGTACAATTGGCCACCTTTTCTTTTCTTGTATTAAGTTTTATTGGCACGCAGGCCCCCCCTTTTGTTGTCAGATGATGTGGGATTCCTCTCTATATGCTATGAATATGTTTTATTACCATTGGATAATAAAGAAGCTGCTTTGGCCTATGGCGAGGCAGAATACAGCTAGGTGGGGAAACTAAACTGAATGCAGAAAGAAAGAAGGCGGAGTCAGGCGATGCTATTTAGCCACTCAGGAAACAAGATGTGAGGTGACAAACCACGAGCTG
Source organism: Chionomys nivalis (assembly GCF_950005125.1). Lineage (NCBI taxonomy): Eukaryota > Metazoa > Chordata > Mammalia > Rodentia > Cricetidae > Chionomys > Chionomys nivalis. Next base: position 61,758,680 of record NC_080094.1, on the reverse strand, counting down.
CATGGTAAAATAATAGAAATGGGTTAATTTAAGATGTAAGAGCTAGCGAGAAATACGCCTGAGCTGTTGGTCAAACAGTGTTGCAATTAACATTGTGTTGTGTGATTATTCAGGTCTGGGTGGCTTAGAAATAAAAGTGCAGCCTCCAGTTAAGTCAATGTTTTGCCTGTGGCTACTTTTATGCTATAACAGTGGAAATGAGTCATTGCCGTGGGCAATGTCTGATCCACAAAGCTGCAAATGTTCATTCTCCATTTCATGATTGATTATTTGGTTATCATCATGGCCTTTATACAGAAGAGGCTTACCCATCCCAGTCTACAATGATGAAGTATAGCTTATTCTAAAGTTCAGCGGTTATCAGTAGTGTAAGTAGGAACCCTGAAGAAGATAAGAACCGAGCGCAGATCCACACCGAGCTGAGGTGGTGGCTTACGTTTTCCCTCATCTGCGACTTCACTATAGGGAGATGACATTCTATGACCCTGCTTTTGAAATACACCCACTGCCACAAGCTGTAAGCTGAGCAGTGTGGTCCCATCCCTTCACTGCCTGCCCACTCTAATCCTGCATGGTTTTGTCATAGCAATCAAACTTACTAAGCATCCTGACCTTACATGGGGAGGAATTGCAAACAATAGACGGACTAAGTGTCTAGAAGTCCTAGTGGTGCCTAGCGAAGGAGAGCACTCATGTGGCCTTTCTGGAATACAATTCCTCTCCCAAGCAAAAACAAGAGTGAGGCTTTCAATTTTAGTTGTTCTTCTCCAACGTTGAGTTCAAAGAAAAAAAATTAAATAACAAACTTCCCACCTCGATGAAACATTCATGTTAAACACGCAAGTGCATGCTTGGGCCAACACTCCAGGCAACACAGCTCTAAGGAAGCAATCGGCACTCCCAGAATGGCTTGCTTTCTTGAACACTACAAATGCAGCACCAGCAGCTGCCAACGTCTATGTCTTTGACCTCTACCAACCCAGGGAAATTGCTGCCCAGAAATAATGAAAGCTCTTGGCATGGAGTCTCTGTCACTTAGACAAATCAGGCAGATTTCCAGGATCCGACCCAATAATGTTCTTGGGCTTTTTTCCCCCTCCCTGACAATTGTCAGTCAACTGATAATCCCTACCTTGTCACAGGCCCATTTATCATGAGAATGCTCAGCATACTTGGTGACAATGTATTCCAATTTTTCAGGCAAGGAAAAACTGCAAATCGAGAAAAAAGTATTATAGCCTCCATAAGTATTTCAGCCTGATATTGTAAAAGGCGGATAGAAGAAACAATTTGCTGTCACTAGCAGGATTTGCTAACAGCTAACCTCATAGCTTAAGCTACATTAGACGCAGTCTATGTTGCTGAGCAGTGGTGGTGTTCCAGGCAACACCCAGGTCTGATCACAAGATTTCTCTGCAGAAACATCTGCACATAGATGGCCTTCTGCCAGCTGCTCTGAGCCCTCCTGGCTCCAAAGGTATCACTGTGGATTTCAAAGCCAGTTCTGGTCTCTGTCAATGAGACTCTTGACATCCTATAACTCCAGTCTGAGAACAACAGACTGTGAAGATAGACAGTAAGATTACAAGATACTGGTTATCTATTATTTTGAACTAGTGACTCGTTACAAACAGAAGTTTGGAAATACAGTAGATGCCTGTCATTTCTCTTTGCCTAGCAGCTCTCAGCCATTGTTCATCTTTCTGTGTCTCATATGGTCTTCTGGTGTTGCATATGACGTTAGGTGCACTGCCACCAAGGTCAGCGTATGCCTACATGGATCAAATTCATTCTCCCTGGAACTTGAACCTAGAGTTCGATGAGACAAGGGCAGCGAGAAGCTCAAGATGATTCATCCAATGGAGACAGCTGAAGACTGTCATTGTCCTTGGAGTGGCCTGGCTTGAGAGTTTGTTTGTTTATATATTATGTATACAATATTCTCTGCAGGCCAGAAGAGGGCACCAGACCTCATTACAGATGGTTGTGAGCCAACATGTGGTTGCTGGGAATTGAACTCAGGACCTTTGGAAGAGCAGGCAATGCTCTTAATCTCTGAGCCATCTCTCCAGCCCCAGCTTGAGAGTTTTCTATTAGCGTCTGGTAATGGCCCCACGTCTTGGTAATCAGGCCTCTTTGCTTTTAGGAATGGGCCAAGTCTTTAGTCCTCACATTACTCAATTTACTCATGTCTAAGGTGTGTCTGAAGCAACAAGAGCACTCCAAATACCACGGAGGCGCTCGCCATGGGCACACAGTCGGTAGAGGAGTGTTGATAATGTTTGTAACACCACCATTCACCACGTCATTTGCTCTGTCATCTTTTCACGTGCTTACATTTATATAAGGCAAACTTCTCTAACGCCAGCATGTATTTTCTTTTCTTGCCTGAGTTTCCATTTTTACCACATCCTTTATCTCTTTCTTGTAAGAGGCTCGATTCTGTTTCTCATCATCCCCTCACTCAAGGCTTTATTCAATGGAATGTGCACTTCATTATCTCAGCGATGGATTTTATAGCCTAGCAGAGCTGACAGTCCTAGGAAGGACTCAGGCTCCTATTTGAGAGGCACTGACACCAAACACAGCCCAGGGGTGAAGTCAGTTGCCCCTGCATATATACTCAGAACTGGGGAGGGATGCTTGAAAATTTAACACAGCAATATTTTGCCTTAAGGCTAAACACACTGGAATATGAAGTTGGATGAGAGCATCTGTTGGTCTGCTGAGCATCGGTAAAGGATTTTGGATACTCATGGGAAGAAATGATAAGACATTGCTATAGTGTGACTCCAAAGATCTAGTATTATTTAGTATGGCAAAGAGTAGATCCAACCTCTCGAAGGACCTCAAGTATTTGCCTGTCATCCTGAGGACTTGCTAAAGTTCTTCCATTACTATGAGGTTGTTTTTGATGTTGTTACATCTGTATAGGCCTAATTTACAAAAAGCAAAGACCTTGGTCAAAAACTCATTAATAAATTAATCATATCATTTATCAGGGTGGGCCTCTTCATGCTTCAGACAACATTTATTCTTGTAAATGAGTCTATTTCATATATTAAATCAACCCCTCCAAAAAGCCTGGAATATGAGCAATATATAAAATTAGAATATATGTATATATAGAATATATACATATATATATTCAGAACTAGATGGATTAAACTTATTCCTGGTGTGACTTGTAGTGTTAAAGGAGATGATAAACATGGTTAGCAGAAGGGAAAGGGAAAAGTTAAAGTTTCTATTATAGTCTGAAAGGTTATCAACTATTATATGAAATATAGGAACAAGTTAGAAGTGGCTCTGAACTTACTTCATGGTGTTAATAGGTTTCGGGTCAAAGTTCCCATCTGCATCCACTGAGACCTGTTTCTCCAATGTGGCTGTGATTCTTGTATCTAAATAGTCTGGTGGCAAGGCCCCAGCAATCGCACTGAGACAAGGCAGGGCCATTCGGAAAAGATCCAGATCATATTTCTGTGAGGAGAACAGAGAGTGCTCTAATAGACAAACCAGAACCATGGCCATCATATAGGACCATTGGCTCACCAACAGAAGTGCAGATACAAGTGATGTGTTTGTCCAGGTTGATCTTCAGTACTTTCTACATAAACTAAAGTGTCCTCGGAGGATGGAATGGTAGTCTGGAAAGCCCCCAAGTCACCGCTCACTTTCAATTGAAAAAGATTAAAGGTTTTGTTCAATGTCATTCCAAATACATGTCAAGGATGTCTAAAGATTAAGATGGTTTTCACTAGGCTAGAAAGGGCTATAAATTTCCCTGCTAAGAATAGTTATGGGAAAAGCCTCAACCAATGCCTAGAGAGGGGACTGTGAAGAACATCTAAACTCCACAGTGGCGGAGAGAGATTCACATTAATATTTTATTCGATGCTGTGGCAAACATCCCAGACCAAGGTAACTTAAGGAAGGAAGTTCTGCCTTGGAGTTTGAGGGGAAGAGATCAGCACGTTGGAGGATTAGGGGGAGGCAGCTGGTCGCCTTCACTGTCAGGAGTAGAGTATATAGAAAAATGGGACCAGGCTGTCACACTTCATGGAGAGAAAGAACAAGAGGTATAAGTACTCAAAACTGGAGGCAGAAAGTGCTTTTGGAATTTGCTCTGGTGGCTGCTCTCCTGTGTGTTAGCTCAGTGAGTCTGGCAAACTATTTGACTACTCTGAGCATTATGGTAGTTCCTATTCTGAAGCATGATTTTTTTGGGGTGTGTGTGTGTGAGAGGATGGGATGTAGGTAGCAGTTTAAAGGATTAATATAAAATGCTCCCAAGATCCTAAGTACAGTCCATAGAAAACAGTGAAGCCAAACTGATGCAAGTTCTGTCTGCCGGGTCACCAGGGTCACCTGTTTTCTTAGGAAACAGCCATTACCTTGTGGGAGAGGGAGTCAAAAATCCCCCAGAAGAGCTTCTCAGTGAGGTGCAGCTCCTCCTCCACGGCTAGCCCATAGCTCCCCCATCCCGAAGGCAAGCAGTAATACTTCCAGCACTGCTCATAGTGATTGGTCAGAAGCTGCAAGTTTCAGAACACGGGGGCACCGGTCCCATGGAGTCCAGCACATCCGTAGGCATCGGAGACATCCAGGGAGAGAAAACAGCACGGAGAAATCATGAGGAGGAAACTAGTGTTTGAAGGAGCTGGGATGTCAACCAAGAGGCCCTTCAGATGCCCCAGCTCTCACATCTGATGAACTCTAGCCTGACTAATCCTCCTGGCTCCTGATCTGCCCCAAGTAGTTACTGAAAAATGGAGAGGAGTCAGTTCTGCTTCAAAAGGCATGTGCGAATAATTTCATATGATTCTGGAATATCCTGGAGCATGCTGATATGGGGAGGGGGCGGTAGACAGAAAGCTGTGGGTCTGAAGATTAACGTTTATGACTGATTGTCTGTGCTTCCTGGTCCCCGTGGCCTTTGTACTGTTCAATGTGACAGCAGTTCCAAATATGGCCAGAAGAGGGCACCAGTAACACCCTTTCCCAGCAGGTAGCATTCACATCTGTGTGTGCACACCACTGACATGAGATGTCAACGTAAATGGACTGAGTGGTACCAGCAATGCCTCTTAGCAGAGAGCAGTGGTCTGTAGAAGAAGCAGAGCCAAGTTAAGGAGTGCAGACAACAGTATCCTTTGAGATTAAGACCCGGAATTGTTAAGGTTAGAAGGAAAACAGTCTTGGAAAGACTGAGACCCTCTGCGATTGTGTGAAACTTCATGCTGGTTTTGGTACTGAACCTTCTGAGAGTTCTGCTTACTCCAATAAAACATTCCCTCAAAGCCCTGCTTCAACTATTTCTCAGAGAGAGAGGGGGGGAGGGGGAGGGGGAGGGGGGGAGGGAGAGGGGGGAGGGGGAGAGGGAGAGGGAGAGAGAGAGAGAGGAGGGGAGGGGAGGGGAGAGGGAGAGAGAGAGAGAGAGAGGAGAGGAGAGAAGAGAGGAAGAGAGAGAGAGAGAGAGAGAGAGAGAGAGAGAGAGAGAGAGAGAGAGGAGAGGAGAGAGAGAAGAGGGGGGCGAAGAGGGAGAGAGAGAAAGAAGTTGTCGGCATGGCTCGTCTCTGCTGACACAGTTTGGATTTAGAAGTAAGGTAGAAACCCCAGCAGGAAGTTGAAAGACCACACCCTCTGGAGTGGCCACTAACTCTGGCACCATCCAGAGCTAGGCGGGCTGGGGCTATAATAGAGAAGTCATAGGAATGAGAAAATAAAGAGAAAGTTCTGTGTTCTTTTTACTAAAATTAGGGAAAAGAAATAAAGAGCATCTGTTGCAGAAGGGGGCACAAAACAAGGTAAGTGGAAAGGGACATTTTAGGTCCTCTGAAAGACCACAGGGAGGGCTGGAACAATGGCTCAGTGGTTAAGAGCACTGGTTTGATTCCTGGCATATACAGAGGCTCACATTCTTGTTTAACTCCAGTCCCAGGGATCCTGACACCCTCTCCTGGCCTCTGCCGATACGGCATGCAGGTGTTGCCCAGCCATACATGTAGGCAAAACACCAGCACACAGAAAATAATAAATAATATTTTTTTTAAAAAATAAAAGAAAAACCACAGGGCTTTCAAAGCTTTTTGAGGTTAAAAATATTTTAAAAACCTAGTTAGGATAAAAGAGGCCCAAATCCAAGTCTCCTTAGCAAACTCTGATTAAAAGTCAAGAATGGAAGGCAAGTCAAGAGAACCACAGCAGGTAACAGCTACAAGCTTGGGCTTTTGAAGTTGAAGATTCAAAACACAGATTGGATTTGTGCATTGCACTTTGTGGAGCTGTCAAAATCCAACATGTGTGTTGTTTCTCTGATTGTGTCGGCTCTGTGCAGCCCCCAGCACATCATCTCTGTGCAGCCCCAGCAATCATCTCTATAGACTCTGTGCAGCCCCAGCAATCATCTCTGTAGACTCTGTGCACATCATCTCTGTAGACTCTGTGCACATCATCTCTGTAGACTCTGTGCACATCATCTCTGTAGACTCTGTGCAGCCCCAGCAATCATCTCTGTAGATTCTGTGCAGCCCCAGCAATCATCTCTTGCACCGCTGACTGTATTTCTGTGGTGACGGTGATGCTTACCTTAAGAGGCATTTTGCAGTACTCGCTGAGCTGTGGCACGTCAAAAACCAGACGTCGTAGGAGTTGCTGTAACATGGAAGGTCTCAAGTGACTGTGATTCAGAGAAAGAAAACAGGAAGATGGGACAAAGTAAATACCAAATAGTGAAAAGAGGAAGTTCGCAAAAATGAAAGGGCAAGAAGAAAGAATGAAAGAAGCATACATTAGGGCCAGCAAGAGGGCTTAGTGGGCAAGGGCACTTGGTCGGTTGGTACACAAACCTGAATTTGATCCTCTCCCTCTCCCACTCCCAGAGTGGAAGGAGAGAACCAATTCAAGAAAGCTGTTCTCGGATCTCTACATGTGCCTTGTAGCACAAGGACACACACACACACACAATAATAAAATATAAAATTTAAAAAGAGGCATACATTAGGGTTAAGTATCAAAACGAAGAGCATCTTAACACAGATCCTGAGTAAATGATATTGGATGGTTAAAGCCTTCTCTTTAAAAATGGAATATGGCTAAAATATAAAAAAGGGACATGTGCTAATGAACTGGGATGTCAAGATATTAAATTCCAGCTACCAGGAGTCAGCTTGTCCTGGGGACAGTATGCGTTGAAAATGTATACAGTGACCATGTGCAAAACACGTAACAGAAAGAAGACGTAGCTGGCTTCATAGCCATCTCTAAGGACTTCTAAGAACTAAGGATCTTCTCTCTTCTAAGACAGGGTTTCACTATGATGCTGCAAAGGGAGAAGATAAACTGATCAGCAGCAGAGGCGGGCTCTGAGGCCACCTACTGGTACAGTCTGAAGGCAGCCCTAATGTCTCCCTTGTTACAATCTGATCAGGAATTTCACACAATTGGAACTATTTCGTAGGATGTTTATTTTCAGGACAACTGTGTAAATGGCAAACACAGTAACTAAAAATTAATTAAGGAAAGATTTATCAAATTACAGATTTCATGACTGTGGTATTTGGTGTAAGTAAATTCTGAGTTAGAGAAAGGAGAGATAGGGGAGGTTAACTTTTTAGCTTCAGATGCCAAACTAAAGTCCAGAGGGATTTAGTTTGGATTTTCTCCAGAGCATGAACACACCACACACACAAACACACAAACATACACACACATATACTCACATATACATACATACACACATAGGCACATACATAGACACATACATACAAACCACATACACACATATACTCACATATACATACACACAGACACATAGTACACACATAGACACACGCATCCACCCATATACACACATACATACGCACACGCACAGACACACACACACACACGAGTTTGCTATAAAATTTTAGTTCATGAGTCCCCAGATTCCTTTCATTGCTACCTAAGGAGCTTTGGAGGCAAGATCAGTGGGTAAAGGAGACATACCAGAGAATTTGTGAAAGAACCTTCAGCAAGGAGGATGCATGCTGGTTGAGAGAGACAAAACCTATCTAGTTCACACCCTTTCCAAGAACTAGCCTTGTGATTAAAAAGCCCTGGGCTGAGAAAGGCTAATCAAAACCCAGCCCCAAAGTAGCAGCCCTATCACTGAATCTACTAATTACGACTCAAAATTGACTCAGTGTTTCTTATTACTGTTCAGATAATTAGCAACTGTTGTCCAATAAATCTGTGACTCCACTGTTGTCTAACAGTCCCAGCTAGTTTTATTGCCAACTTGACACAATCTAAAGTCATCTAGGGAAGGGGGGCTCAACTGAGAAAATGCTTCCATACAATAGGGCTACAGGCAAACCTGTATGGAATTTTGGGGTGGGGCCACCCTTGGGCTGTGGTCCCAGGTTCTATAGGAGAGCAGGCTGAGGCAAGCCTAAGGAGCAAGCCAGTAAGCAGCACCCCTCCAGATTCTCTGTATCAGCTCCTGCCTCCAGGTTCCTGCCCTGTTTGAGTTCTTGTCCCATCTTTCTTCAATACTGAACAGTAGTAAGCCAAATATACCCTTTCCTCCCCAAGTTGCCTTTTGGTCATGGTGTTACAGCATAGCAACAGAACCCTAACTAAGACACTGAATTTTTATAAATAAATAATAAAATGCCTGGTTATGATCAGTCTGCTTGCTATATCTGGATCTCAGGTTGGCAGAAGAGGAGAGCATTGCCCCAAGAACTACAGAGACAGAATGGGGAGCTCATTTCAGGGTCAACGTGAACTTCAATTTTCCCCAAACTCTGGTTTCTTTGAAGCTATTTCTAGTTGCCAAAGAACCTGGCTTTTCTATTTAAAAAGAGCTAATGTCAAGACACCGGGCTCCTTTCTTGATGTGGCTCTACTCTGAGTTCAGATTCAGCCAAAGCCAGAGCAAGGACAGCTTAGCTCTTCACACAGGCACAGCATTGACACTGACAGAGAGGAGTTGTTTTTGAGTAAAGCTAACACTTAGTTCTGTTGCCTCCACTGAGAAGGGATGTGGAGACCTACATCAGTAAGAAATGAGGCCAGAATTCTTCCTTTTCAGGTGGTGAAAGAGAAAACCCGAATCTCCGTAACCCTTAGTGGATGAGTGTGTCTACAAAGCTTTGTCTATCCTGCAAGACCACCAGCCCCCTATTGAGCTTCATTTTCTACCAATGATAGCAGCCTTGGAATGAGTGAAGTACTCTGTGTATTGTCTTAGTAAGAGTTTCTATTGCTGCAATGAAAGACCACGAACAAAAAGCAAGTTGGGAGAAAGGGATTATTTGGATTGTACTTCTATACTACTGATCGTCATCAACGTCAGGATAGGAGCTCAAATAGGGAGAGAACCTGGAGGTAGGAGTTGATGCAGAAGCTGTGGAGAGGAACTACTTACTGGCTTGCTTCCCATGGCTTGCTCAGCCTGCTCTCCTAAAGAACCCAGGACCAGCACAATGGGCTAGGCCCTCTACTATCAATTACCAATTAAGAAAATGCCTTACGGTTGGATTTTATGGAGGCGCTTTCTTACCCGAGGTTCCTTCCTTTTAGATAACTCTAGCTTCTGTCAAGTTTAGACAAAACTAGCCAGCACAATTGACCCCTTGTCAACTTGACACACAAACACATCACTATTAAGCAACAACCCTTCCTTCCTTATTGGTCCCCAAGATCTCACATTAAAATCATAAATAATTTTAAAATACCAGTCTTTACAAATTCAAACACATTAAAATTTCGGTTTTTTAAAAAATATCCGATCTCCTCTCTAAAAATACCAAATCTCTTTTAAAAGTTCAGTGTCTTTCTTTCAACCGTGCGTTCCTGTAAAAAATTAAATTAAATTAAATACCTTCTTACTTCAAGAGGGAAGAACCAGGACACAGTCACAATCGAATCAAAACCAAGCCAAACTCCAACCGAGTAAACAACACAATGTTCAGCATCAGAATATGCTCATAGTTTCCTGGGGTCTTCCAAGAGCCTTGGGTGACTTCCACAGCTTTGCCCCTGCAGCATGCACTGCCTGTCTTCTAAGCTCAGGGAGGCTCTCTTCTTTGTTGTCCTCTCATGGTACTAGCACCTCCAAAATACTGGGGTGTTCCACTTCAGCTGGGCTGCACATTCACCAGTAGCCCCTCATAGGTTTCCTTCACAGTGCCAAGCTTCCATTTCTCTGTATGGCTCCTTCAACCCTGGGCCTTCAACTGCTACTGGGGCTGAACCTTCACCAATGGCCTCTCCTGGTGCCACGCCTCAGATACTCTCCATGACCCCTTCATGCCTTCAAAACGAGTACCACCTGGGTGAGTCTCACACTATCAAGTTCTGCTTCCAGCATGAGGTACAACCTTAATCACCCCTGGAACATAGCTTCTGCATCTTGGCTCTCAGGAAATACTTTGCAGAAGATTTCACTCCAGCAATGCTGGTCTCTTCTCAATCACTCCTAATTTCTTAGTTCCAGCTAACCAGCATCAATTGTCCCAGTAACGCAGAGGTTTCCCTTCAAAGGTATTGGTCACTTGTTAATCATGGTTGACTTTTTTTATGTCTCGTTTGTTCTTTTTAGTACTGAGTAATATTCCATTTCCTGGACTTACACATTTTGTTATCCACTGACCTATTTAAGATTGTTTAAAACTTTGGTAAAGGTGACTAATATGATATAAAATCAAGTTTTTTATAAAATGTATATATATATAAAATGACTAACATGATATATGATGTGAACTGTCAAATAATTTGAGTAAACACAAGGATCATGATTATTGAAATTACAGTAAGAGTTTTCCGACTTTGTGAGGCACTGCCGCGTTGTCTGACAAAGTAGATGCACTGTTTTGCATTCCCATTAACAGTCAATGAGAGTCCTGCCTGTCCCACATCTTCAGCGTCTGTGTCGTCATCAACGCAGAGTCTAAGGTAAGTCACAAAAGCACACAGACGAGATTTTAGCTAATGTTCGAATGAGGAACAATTCTGATGAATCTTCTAGCCATCATGACCCTCTAATGCACATGACTGGGACACAGGTCACCAAGAACAGTCGGGAACCATGTCCCTGTGGCTCCTAAAATGGGAGCCTGCTGACCATTTCACAAGTGAGTCTCAATCACAGCTGGGGATCATTCATAGAATCAATTTCTCAAGGAGCTTCAGTGCTAGAATCCTGGATTCTGTCCCACAGGAGTTTGAATCCTGGGGCTGGGATGTAGTCTGGGAACTGGGAAATCGGTCTAGGATCCCACAAAGTGACTCCAACACACAGGCTAACCGGGAAACTACTAGATTACAGCAGCAGGTTGGAATCCTAGACCGTGGTGTGAGACCAGCTGCTGAAAAGACCTCATCCTCTGTCCATGCAGACTGGATGCAGATGCTTAGTGTTCTTTGTCGGCTTTCATGCCTGCTTACGTGGGCGAAAGCTGTTTTCTTTATTCCCCACTGTGACCAGATTATTTTGCTCCAGTCATGGGAGACCTGGAGGTGACCTGTTCTGATTTACACATAGTTTGATTTCTGTGTAAAATTTCTTTCTTGTTCTCTCTTAGATGGTACAGAAATCTTTCTGGGGGGTTCTTCATAACTAGACAATTGGTTCATTATAGAAATATTTCAGGGACAAAAGACAAAATCGGTTTCCCTGGTTTTTCACCCCAGTGGGTAAATCCTGAGAGGCGTCCTCCTCTTCCCCATGATGAGAGATGATTTCAAAGAAAATTGTGTGACGATACAGGCCAAGGACATTAGGAGAGATGGCTGGGGGAGGTAGCTGATGACGGTCTGAGAGCTTCTCTCCTCAGACTTTATAACCAGTTTCACAATGCATTACTGTATTATACAGTTATGTACCGTATAGCTGTGTCACATATAAGTGCGTTTGGCATGGATACATATGCACAAGTCAAAAATAAAGGAGGGCACACTTACTTGCAAATGGCAAGCAAACATTCTTCTATGGTGTCCCTCTGCGCCTTGGTGAGGGACCGTCCTTTGGAAAGCCTGTATATTGTCTGCAGTGTAGAATCAATCAGAGAGGTGCAGTGCTCTGTCCCGGAAAAGAGAGGGGCGCATCTAGTAAGTAGTGGGAGCACAGCCGAACATATGTACCTGTTGAGTGCCAGCGCAGACTCGGTGGTGCTGAGGGACACCTGAGAAACGGAGTGAGGGCGTGTTAGTTAACCTCATGGCAAGCAGCCCGTTCATCTTGTGTTTGGGAAGTTTCCTCAGGGAAACTTAGACACAGCTGCACTCACATGCTATCTGGAGAGGGCACCTGTGCCCATAGATAAGCACCGAAGACACCAGGGAAGTTAAACACGCAGCATCCTTCAAAGGAAGGAGATGTTAAACTTGTTCCTCCTAGAATGCTGGGAATGGATGTGGTTTACAACCTGGTGATCCTTTGCTGTCTGATGAGCCAGTCTCTGCTCATATCTCCCGGAATTTATGTTTTACTCACCCCAGGCCTTTCCCCCTAAATTGCATGAGCACTGCTTTTAGTGCATAAAACTCATCCTTGAGAGAGATGTCATTTGTACTTTACAACAGTCTAAGTGACTTCTATGTTTTCTTAGGGCCAGGCCAAATCCTGGCCCCTGCTGGCATTGCACTTACCTCACTCAGCCTTCCTAGACCTTATCTTAGGTGTGGTTTTTAAGTCAACAAGAACCCATTTTAGGAAGAAAACCACACCTACTTTGTAAACATGGCTTCTATGTAAACATGGCTTATGCTTCATTCTACTCATGGGAGTGAGTTAAACACGCTATGCTTAAATACGGCAAAAATAAACAAACTTAGGTCAGACTCTCAAAGTCTTGGCCTGGCACCAGCTACCTAAACTGGACTGCCCTGGGTTTCATTCTCCCTTCATCTGGATCACTTCTCTGCCAGCTGGACAGCCTGCTGGGACCCCTACATACCTCTCTTTCCCATTTAAAAGAAAAAAAAAAAAGGATTATCTCCTATCCCCAGAAACAAAGCAAACATCTAGAAATGACTGATTCTAAATGGTCTCAGGGAAGAATTTTAAGCTTTCACTGAATTCAGTCAATGGGCATCAACTGCTATTTGAATGCCCAGGTTCCAGACGGTAGCATCCTTATTCTGGATGGAGCTCTCACTTGTTACCTCATGGGGGGGTGTCTCACAGATTGTCCTCCCAGGATTAACGTTAATAAATGGGTGTATACTGTCCTTAAAATCCACCAGCTTTACGAAGAGGAAGTGGATTTCTGACGCCCACTAGTTAATTTATACGTACTCTGGGCCGTTCACAACCTGGTAAATGATATGAGGATTGACCTCACTAACGGGAACCAGACGCTGCAGGAGAAGTACAAAAAGGAACAGGAATCTAGGGCCTTCTCCAAAGCTCTGGAATAATCCCCGTTCACTTTGTTCCTCTTTGTAAACTTAGATGGACAAGCTGAATTCAGGGACGATCCATTTAGTGACACTAAATATAGCCAAAGCGTGGCGTGACTAATGTCATTGTTGAAGACTGAAGGACTTCAGAAGAAGCCTCGAGACCCACAGAGATAAAATGTCATTATTTCCTGCAATTATCACAGCTATTATATCTGAATGAACATGTCCTACAACTTATGATTTGGGAAACTGTTTTCTTTGAAGCCTTCACATTTCTGGGTGTTCATATTAATTATCAGAAGTTCGTCTTCTGGAGACATTGGTAACTATGCTGGAGATAATAGCTCGTCTTTCACATTAATCTCTTTCAGGGACTGCGTGGTTCAAACGAGGAAGCGGGGCTTGCAGTCCTGCGGCTTGAAAGTTCTCAGATGAGGAACTGAACATAAAATCTCTCTCTCTATTTTTATTTATTTTTTTGGAGGGGCAGATGGTGCTTTGGCAAGCACGTGATCAAACATCAAATGCTAGAAGAGAATTTGCTGTTTGAACTACAAAAAGAATTAAAGGCTTTAATCAGGAAACTTGACATGTACAAATTTGAAAAGTTATTTTGAAAACCCAGGGATTTATAGAAAAGCTCCACACAAGAGTAGTGGTGGGTGGGTTAGAGAGAAGATATAGAAGGATCCGATGGCCCTGACTCCTTCACTGACAGACCATTCCTCATTTTCATGCCCAGTAAATGAATGGAGGTCCCGGCAGCAAACCCTTCACTCCAGAGCTCGTACTTACGCTTACTGGACACCAGGTGGCGCCCTTAAGAAACCTAACTGCAAACACGCCTATAAGAAAGTTTTTTGAAATTAAGCCGATCTAGCTTGTTGCATCCTCCTCGCCCTCCCCACAAGACACAGATATGAAAGCTGGAGTTTCTTATATTATGGTCAGACACTTCTTGACTTGATGCCTGTGGATGCTGGATTTCTTTATCCCAGCATTGATTTCCCACTGTGCCTTCATCCTTGGCTTCCTGTCATACCTCTGGCTACAGACCATCCTTCCTGCTGGTTCGTGTGTGGGATGAAATAGGCGAGAAAGGGAAGAGTATCTCTAGCCTGAAAGGCTTCCAGTCAGTCTTTTCCATAAACAATAGAATATTTCTTTTGTTTCCTGGGGGACCTTTAGTGATATCCATAACTGGTTATTAGCAGGAGTTGGATAATAGAAAAATTGCTCCTGGTATTTTACAGGTAGCCAGACATGCTATGAAAACATGCTATGACGGACATCATGGTCTGGTTCCCTCTCACCATTTCCTCAAGAAATAGTGCCCCAAGGTTTGAGAAACTTCAATGGGAGGGACTGAAACAGAAAATTAAGGCCAAATTTACCTACATGTAAGATTTTTTGGGTCAATAAATTAACGTTTTCCAGTTTTTGGTACCTCTTTTTCTCAGTATTAAGTGGGCCATTAAAATATGACCATCAAGTAGTCAGGAAATATGTGCTCCTAAGTCCAATGCTACTCACCTAACTATGAGGGGAATTCTCTTCTACACTCTTTATCTTAGCTACTTACTGTATCTAGGGATGCAGATGCTCGTAGGTCAGGTAAAAACCCAACTTCCAGCAAGTGGAGCAGGAAGGTTTGATCTTTAATGCCATATACACGGTCCAAGAACAGCACCATGGGTGCCTTGTGGTCAGGGCAGAAGTTGGCTGCCATGTCTGGCTCGCTGACTGATCCATCTGAAAGACAGAACACATCACTTCCTGTTCCCTATTTACACAGTTCGAAAACACAGCATAGAACTTGTCTCTCTATAGCTTGCTGTGATAGGCAACAGGAAGTTTAGGAATAAGAACCAGGTTGGAAGCAGCTTCAACTAGGACGGGAAGAAGCGACTGTCAAATTTCTATGAGCTGATTACTAAACACATTTTAATTAAAAGTTTAAATTCATAATGGAGATTATATTTTAAAGGTAACCTACAGGCACAGTTCACAGAGTTCTAATTTTGCTATAAAGTATACTCATGTGGGCTGTAACTTACAGACTCAAATACAACATGATGGTGTAGTTTATGGCTTCTCTCTCCAACTCCACGTTCTGTGACGCTATATTGGCAGCATGAAGCTACCTACAGTGGGAGTATTTATCCTACAAAATAGGAAATTTCTAGGAAATCGAGGCTTGCGCTATTGCTCTTTTGGTGGATGATGCAGGAATGTGAGGGAAAATGCTAAGAAAGTAGATGAAATTGAATGATATGTCAAGTTTGGAGTCATTGCACCACAGTGCAAAACGGCAAGTACTCCTTCAGTGTCTGCTCCAGGTGATACTTAGACCAAATTACCCCATCATTTTAGACTGACTGGAGTGCCAAAACCTGGCACAAGGCTAAAGAGAGGAATCTGCAGCGAAAAATCAGCCTGCTTGACTTGGAAAATAAGGGAGTTTTTAGGGGGAAAGATGAGCAGCCTTCTTTCTCTGGTCTTGCACCAAAAACTAGGAAAGATAACTCCCAAATGACCAAGAAAAGTCACAGCATTTGTGAGTGCTGAATGGGAGCAGACTTCCTAAGGCATGCCAAGGGGCACAGGGCTGACGTATTGTGTGGTCTGGTAAGAGGGACGGGGCACCATGGAGCCTCTCGTCCCTCAGCACAAGGAAGATTGGGAGTGGGTGTCTAAGACTGACTTGGTTTTTTATCCACAGCTGTGGTGCTTTGATGAATACTATATTCATGGGATTCAGCAAGTGTTTTGTGCTGAAAGAAAGCACCACGTCTTTGGGAAGCATGGAGTTTAACATCTATTTCCTTTTCCCGTTTTCTCTGACACACTATTACTCCATTGTGCTGTATGAAGTTATGAAAGTGACACATATTCTCGAAAACTTAATAAAATGCATATTCTACAACCATTTCAATATTTATTTGTCCATGAGCCCCTACTACATAAGTATATTAAGATATCCTTTGATGGTGTTTTGTGGAATGGGAGTTTGTGAAACACTGCAACAGCCAGACCCATGCTATCCTTTTAATGACATCACGTGCCTGATGAAATTAAGGTCATCAGATAGAGTAACTTGGAGAATTAAAATGTTTTGGGGATGATTGGTGCCAAATGCCACAAGTAGCATTGGGGGTAACTTATTCTCCTGGGCTGTGAGGTCTCTCAGATCCATAGGGCACACTGGCAATGGAGAAGTCAGGCCATGGTAAGAGCTGTCGCCTGCTCATTTTATCACACTTCAGAAGGCTAGAGTGGTCTCTGGTCCCAGAATGGTGAGGCCGGTCTGTACCTGAGTGCCAATGATTTGGCATCCCATCACAGGGAAGCAGATGCTAGAGGACTAGGTTAAGTCTACAGAAAACTCATCATCGGTAAAAGAACACGTCCCCCGGCAGCCTGCATTGTCATCTGGCAGGGAACTCTGGCAGAGTCCTGCTGTTGAGCAGGCAAGTACTAGAGGGCAGGCTCAGACTAAGGCTGCTCCTTACCTTTGTTTAGGGAGGGCAGTTTCAGGGGGATGCTGATGATTCCAACCAGGTCTTCTGTGGGGACCAAGGAGCGTAGGATGGACCGGATCCGGATGGCTTCCCCTTTCCCTGTTTGAATGAGCTGTCACATGGAAAGAGATTAGATAGATGAAGTCCCCACACCTGCCATACTGCACCGCCTAACCACAGCAGGAAAATGGGCCTGGCAGCAGGGGTCTGTTTCTGAGTTCTCCCCAATTGCTATTGATATGCGTGACTACAGAGAAAGAGACTTCTTCTTGATTTACTACAAGGGAGGCAGAGGGAATAAGCCACTGAAGGCAGCCACATTCTTTTGTGAGGCTGAAATCCTCAGAAGTTAAGGTATAAACCCTCAGCGGGGAGCCCTCCCAGCCATGTTGGAAGAGCTGACTCTGTGTTCGCAGTACCAGACCTCAGAAGTGTAGCAGATGAGAAAATGACATAGAAATTCCAGTTTCTTCTGAGCTTGAAGAATGTTGCGGGTGGGTAAGAAGAGTCTGGACACTGCCGAAGATAACTGGAGTGTTCCATTGGAGTCACCCCAAGGAGGCTAGGTTTGCTCGTACACAAACCAACTGGCCAAGCAGCATGCACACAAGTGTACATGTTCATCTTCCTGCAGAGGTCTCTGACCAGGTGGCAGTGGACCTTCTGCTGAGAGGTAACTCTCCAGGAGCACAGGGTCAGATCTGCCCCCAGGTGGGCGGATGCATTCTGAGACATAGGGCCCCAGAGAAAGCAAGCAAGATCCTGTTTCTATCCTGTCTGCCACCTCTCTTTCTGGTGGGCTGTCAGCAATGATGCAGCTTTACCTTCTGCAGAAGGGGTTCTGAGATGGGGTGTAGGGGTGTGCCTGTGTGCGTGAATGCACGCATGCATGCATACCTGAGTGTGTGTGCGTGTGTGTTTATGTGTGTGAATCTATTGGGGCATGGAGGTGGTAGGCAGAAGGGCAGGTATTTATTTCTTCCTTAGGCCGGCTCTGGTGAATCAGCTTTGGCAGGCTGTCTTTTGGAGAACATGGCAGCTATGGAACTTGCTTCCAGAAGTGTTACAAAGCAATCAAGGGAACCAGAGCACTAACAAAAGGGGGCTAACACTTCTCCAAGTTATAGACATCCTGCCGCTTCCCTGGCTTCCTTCTGTGTTCTTTCTTTGCTCAAAGGAGCTGAAAGGAAAAGACAGGCTGATGAGGTAGGGCTAGTATATCACAGAAGGAACTGGCGTGCTAGTGATTCTCATCTGCTTCCCAACACCAAGATTTAGATTTTCCTTCCACAAGAAGAACAACTATTTCCTCTCAATTTCAATGTGAGGCTTTACGTAAAATAACGTCAAATATCCCATCAGCAGGAGTGAAAAATGGAAGGGAATGAACACTTTTTAGACCAAAACTGGAGTTCTGAGAAGACATCACATCAGACAGAACCATCTTTATGTGTATGTGCCTGCAAAACTGTTTTCCTAGAGACCAAAGCCATGGTCATCAAGCCAGTATTTCCCACACAGTGTGTCTATGTGGCACTCATGAGGCTGTTTACAACGACATGGCTAAAATCTGGTTAGCCATGTTTTGACCAAGCTGAAGGACATGGAAGCCTCATTTTGCAAAATGTGTAGAGGCTATATTCAGATAGTACCAAAAAGAGCACACATGCACACATGCCTGCATGCACACACACTTTCTTCCTTAGAAGGTGGCTCATTAAGGCATTTGAAGTGGAAACTCCTTTGGTGTTAGTAAATGCCAGGCACAGATGAAGAAATACACTCAGGGTTCCCCCGGTGTTCTCCACTCAGGCTGCTGTTCCACAAAGCTGCTGTCAGGAAACTCAATCACTTACATGCATTTCAGGAGCACAGCGGCCCAGTAGATCTATAAGAGCTGAATAAAACGACATAATGGCATTGCCCATATGCACAATCTCTTCTTCCTCCTCCTCGTCCTCTGTGCTGCAGAGAAAGAGTCCACATGCGGAAGGTGTGTGAGAGGCCAGGCACTGCTTGCTAAAAACACCCCATTCGGGCTGAACAAACTTTCCCTCACCACTTCCCACTCCAAAGACTGATGACGTGGCTTTACTCAGTGTGCCCAAAGGTCCCCAATATTTTTTTCATGATAGCTTTAGGCTCCCATGAACGTGAGTTCAGGCACTATCCACCTTTCATTCTTTCTTCCTCCCTGAGTGTCCATTTGGACAAGAAGTCAGGAGGGCTATGTTCACATTCGGGCTATGAAGTTACCAAACTCTTCCATTCTGGGTCTTCGTTTTATATCATATTATACAAGAAAGTTGAGGCAAAGATATTGTGAGTTCTCCCTTATCGACTAAGCGATCTATCAGAACTGATGACAAAGGGGGAAAAAGCCAACTGTTTGGAGAGTCAACTCTGGTGGGTTACACACATTCTGCAGACTATGGGGTATAAACTAGGTATATAAAGGCAAAGGACCACTAGACACGATAGAGGGAAAGTGACAAGGGGATCAATAATCGTACCAACTAAACTCTGAACTCTTAAATCCTACAGCAATCTGCAAGGAATCTATACACTTAAAGCGCTCTCCTGAGCAATCCTGCAGCCATGCTGTAGGCAGGTGCAGAAGATGCCAGAAAGAAGGCTTTGCTGCCTCAGTGGTTTGCCAGCTGGGCTGAATGGTCTGAGGAAATGGAAGGAGCCGCTACTGATCCCCAGGCTCTCTGGGCAGGTCATAACAGTAATGGGCCTGACAAAGTGATCTGAGGCATTTTAACTACCATAAAACATCTGTGCTCTTTCTACCAGGCACGCTTCCTGAGCCAACCTTAGCAATTCATGGACTGACAGTATTTGGCCGCGTACCACTGGAGTAATTCACTTACACTTCTGTCTTGTAACCCTGGGAGGGGAGGTCAAGTGCAGGGTTCTCTGAGATCTTAATAGCCCCCTGCATGGCCGCCAGCAGACCGTTTCCTCCTTCACCCCTCAGAGCCGGCCCAAAGCACTCAGGACGTCGGATGAGCAGCTTGACCACAACACTGGCGTTTTCCTCTACACTTTCACCTGAGGGAGAGAGAGAGGCCTGGTGTCCTTTGCACTGGAAAGCACAACCTCAAAGTTATTTGTAGCCGGCGAGCTGGGAGAACAGCATTTCACTTGCTTTGTCACCTATTAATATTATGAGGAAATATCGATGAAAGAAAGGTGACCTCAATAAAAGGGCATATCTACTCATTACACAATTGACCATCATGGGATAGAATCTTGCTCTCTGGTTCAGGGTTTTTACCTCTGAAATGACTCCCTATATTGAGGCCCTCAGAAGGCACATATACCACTCAATCTGCTGTTACAAGTTCACTTACAAGTGACTTGGGGACAAAAGAGCCTCACATCTTGCTGAGTGCCTGCAGAGTTAACACTTGGCCTCCTTTCCTGAAAAGAGGTAAGAAGATAACTCAAGCTAGCGTGCCCCAGCTGATCTGGAGGAAATGATACCATAGCTCTTCACTTGATGACTTGCGTGGAGTCACACACATATCCCAGAACAATCTGGCTTGGTAGGGCAGACCTCATGATACCTGAAGTCATTGGTCAGGATGAAGAATCTGCTGGATCAACTTTTCTAATAATAGCCCTGAGGGAAGGGACGGGGCAAAGCGCTATGTTCTCTTGGCATTTTTCTTTGGAGGAGCCAAGGATGGACTGGATAATGCCAAAGGAAAAGGAATGTACAGGAAAGGAGAACTGTTTAGTCTCAGAACCAACATTTTCATCCCAAAGCAGTGTGACAGCTTGCTTAAACAATTTATAAAACACACCTTCTTTGTTGGGTGAAATCCTAATTTGTGTTTGAGAATGTGATCCCTGAGCTAGACTCTCAGGCATTTTTTAAAAATGTGTATTACATGAAACCTAAAGAACAATGCTTTTCTCCCAAACCATTAAGTTTTGAAGTATTAAGTTGTAAGTATTTCTTGAAATGGATGGTGAATTATATAAGACAGTGTGCACGTAGGCAGGCTATGGCATTATTAATTCCTCTGAAGACATATCTCACATTGCCATAATCTAAAACAATAGCCATCTATTTCACAGTTTTCACAGGTCTGGACCTCGGGAGTTGATTAAGCTACATGGTCTTGGCTTGGGATGTACTTGAAGTTTCAGTGTCTGGATCGGTTTGGGTACAGTTACCTGGAGATATGTCTGCAGCTGGGGGATCAGCTTCTAAGCTCACTATATGGCTGTTGGCATGATGCCTTGGTTACTTATTGGATAGTAGATCTGACCTCAGCTCCTTACCATGTTGACCTCGTTGGAAGGCTGCTTGGGTGTTCTCATGACATGGCCACTGATACCCACAGATCAAGAGAATAAGGCAGAAGCTGCAGTGTGCTTGTAGCAATCTGGTTATGCACGATCATTTTTCATATTTTATTCATCAGATGTGTTCCACTAAACCTAACTCATGCTTACATGAAGAAGATTTAGGCTCCATGTTCTAGAGGGAGGACGGCCACATAATTCATAGACATATTTAAAAGCTATCTGGACAGATTAAATTTTGTTTCATAAAAATGTTTTATTTGGAATAATTAAGGCTGGAAACATAGCTCAGTGTAGAACACTCGCCTGGCTTGGTCACAGCCCTGGCATTAATATTTAGTCACCTAAAAGTGCTACAATGAGGGCATAAGAATGAGGCACTTGTGGGATTTTAAGGATGTCAGAATTACGTTTATGTCACCCAGAGTTATTCACTAAGCTGAATTTAGAAGGGCAGCCAGTATTCTTAACCACTGAGCTATCTCTCGAGCGCTTCATTAAGCTGAATTTAAACAGCTTATTATTTTCACAAGTTGTCAAGGAGAGTTTAGAGAATTTGTGAAGACGTGTGCCATCTAGGAGCTAGGCACAGAAGCATATGTCCATAATCCTGGGGTTAGGAGGCCGAGTCAGGAGAATCACATGTTCAAGGCCAGCCTGGAATGCAAAGGGAATCCGTTTCTCAAAACAACCAACTTCTGTTCAAGTCTCACCCAAAAAGCATGACCCATGCACATACAGGCAGCACTAATTAGGCTTCCAGGTTTATAAAAAAAGATTACTTGTGATAAGCACGGAAAAGTGGCGGTGGGGTGTGGGTGGAGTTTGAGGGAGAGAGAGTGTGTGGAGGTGAGTTTGATCAAAACACATTGTGTGCATGTTTGAAATTGTCAAATGTTAAATACAAACATATATTTAAAAGAATAGCATGCCACTTCTACCTCATATTCTTGATATGTCCCAATACAGTTTACTCACAGGAGAGATAGTTCAGTAAAAATACCAGAAAGAGCAGCATGCTCAGAAACAAATACTCGTAGACATGGATGTAACATATGGCACTACTTTTAAATATTTTTGGCCTGTAATTCTTAGCAGGTAACATATGTGTGTGTGTATATAAATGTATATATATATATATATATATATACACATATACCTATACATACATACACACACACATATATAAATGTACAAAATATTAAGAATCAAAATTGGGGGAAAAAATCCCAGCCTTATTAATGAAGCCGACTTAAAGGCGACACTCTGATGCTTTCAGCTCACACTGGAGATGCTTGTGGGTCAGCACATTTTCTAATCAGCATGCTGAGTTCAGCTCAGCACATCCCACAGCAATTAGCACCACAGAGTTTATGGGACAGAGAAGCAGCAGAAGCAGAACTTGAGAAATAAGAGTTGTATATTGGGATTGCATCTAAAGTTCATTTGCCCAATTAATCCAAATCTCACATCTTCAGAATTTAGCTAATTAGGTTGACTCTGAGAACTGACCCAGGAAGCCATTCCCTGATCATTTTAAGTTGGACATATGCGGGGGATGCAGATGTACTCTATTAGAGGAAGAAACCAGAATCCCACCACTGTGGCTGATTAGACAGGGGACTGAGGAGAATTAATAAAGACTTCATGGAGTAGTGGGAACAGAAGAGTGTGAACACTTCCTGGTTGCCTGTAGTTCAGTGAGCCCAGCTGCCAACCAAGCGTACTCTGGTGAGGCCAAATGTTGAGCTTCCTGGCATTTTTCAAAGGCGAGAGAACATTTTGAGGTAAATTGCTTTTGCCCAAGGGCATACCACAATATTTTTTTCCTTGAGTTCCAAAATAAGAAATGAGCTTAGTAACAGTGTGGATGCCTGCAGTGCCTTCCTTCAAAGGCTCTCAGTTGGTAATGCTGCGACTTTCTTTCCAATATGTCGGAGCAGTGGGATGGAAATAGAAATGATTCACACCACTTCACACTGGTAAAGGTATCAGACTCCAGGGACAATTAATAGAAGCTCACTGATTGCATCTTCAATATATCACCTTCTCTCACGCCCTGTGTTCTAACTACCGTTCTGCTATATAGTTCGTTTGCCCGGCATGCTTTCTTTTGAACTCCATCCTCTTGTCATAAACCCTTGACTTAACTCCATGGAATTCTTCAAGAGTCACTTAAAGCACGAGAGCTCCAGAAATCCAGTCCTCTTGAACACTCTAAACCCTTCCTTGTGTCTGCTTTCTCATTAAACTGCACGTTTTGTAAGGACATAGTACTGTGTCTGAATTATGTAATCCTGTATGTTCAGGGTTTTGCCAATGTTTGACACATTGTGGAGGCCCCAAAATGTGAGCCTATCCCATCTCACCTTGTCTGAAGGTCAGAGAGTTTGGTTTATTTTGCTTGCTCAAAGTTGTTGACAACAGGTATGGCTACACACCTGACCTAGGATGTGGTTGCTTGGTGTTTTGGACATTAAGATGGCCCATAGACGTGAATCCACTATTTTCTTCCTTTTGAAACAAGAGGTTTGACCTAGGGAGTGACTGCCTGCAGAATACTTGGTCTATGGTGTTTTTGCTGCTCCAAGCATCAAATACTTTTCTCAAGAATTAATGGCTTGATGTCTCAAGTACTGGGCAAGTAACTGTTCTGGTTGTCCTTTGTATCATGTGAAGGTGGTCTTTTGCCTTCTGCCCCTCTTTTGTACTGAGGTATAGAATGTATGGAAAAATAAATGCAGGTGAAATCAGAACTCAGAATTCAGCATTCAGTACTCACAGAATTGCCCTCCTGTTACTATCCTATGTCTCTGTGTTTATTTCTTGCCTCTGTTCCTCCGACCTTACTTTTCTAATTCTCATGCCTCTATCCTAGAACGTATGAACCTGTCATGGCTAGGGTTATGGCAGCAGTCACCCCCAAAAGGTGACTCCTGACAACACATAATAAATAATCAAAATAGTTATTATTTATTTATTTATTTTCCAGTTCTGAGAATCGAACCCAGGGCTTGTAAATGTTGTTAGGCAAGTGTTCCTGAGCTACACCCTCACCTACAAAAGAGTTCTTGAATAAATAAATAAATAAGCTTCTTCCTGGTCTAAGAGGGAGGAGTTAGGGATCTGCCTGTAGACTACTATGATAGGACCAAAGCAAGCCAGAGAGTCTTAGCAAATTTTATCATTATTTAAAACTACTGCTGAGCCTATTACCTTCTAGCCATTGATCTAGGAACAATGGACAAGTCTTAAACCAGACAGTACAACCTGAATCCTAGAATGAGACAGAACTATCCTGCCAGACCCATAGACTGGCATGGACACTTCCCAATTGTCTTATAGATACACAATAAATAGATGTTTATTATCTCATGACAATAAATATAAATTTGCCTACAGTCAGATATAGGAGAGTAGATGTCTTAGTTAGGGCTCCTATTGCTGTGACAAAACACCATGGCCAAAAAGCAAGTTGAGGAGGAAAGTATTTATTTAGCTTTCACTTCCATATCACTGTTCATCATTGAAGAAAAGTCAGGAAAGGAACTTCAACAGGGCAGAAACCTGGAGCTAGGAGCTGATGGAGAGGTCATGGAGGGGGGCTGCTTACCGGCTTGCTTCTCATGGTTTGACCAGCCTGATCTCTTATAGAACCCAGGATCACCAGCCCAGGGATGGTACAACTCACAATGTGCTGGGTCCTTTCAGATAACTTTAGCTTATGTCAAGTTGATATAAAAACTATCTAGCAAGTAGAACCCTAGAATTTGGATCTAATTCTGATGAAGTAGCCTGGGTAGAAGAAGAAAACATCCTGGAAGAGGATGAAAGAGGAGAAAAAATCTCATGGACTTTAGAAACATTTTAGACATGGAATCAACAGAATTCAATGATAGGTGTAAATGAGGGAAAATGCAGCTGTCTGGTTTGTGCATCTGAAAAATGGGTGATTGAAGTTAAGGAGATGGGAAATTCTTGGGGAAAGAGTAGATTTGGGGTTATAATTATAGATGCAACCTTTAGATTTAGGGCACTTAAGTCTAAGTGCCTCTTAGTCTGTAGTGGATATGTAAAGTGGGAAAATATAAGTGTGACTTAGGGAAGAGAGCAAAGAAGAACATCAGGACATATGTGGATCTTACAGTTAAGGGACAAATGAGGTTCTGCAGAGTGGACTATCCTTCCATTAGCGCAGTGGAAACCTGAGGATTAGAATGTAATTATCCAAAAATGTTAATTATGTGTTTATAGTTTGGGTTCACATCTTTTTAAAAATGTGACATAAATGAAAAGAAAACCTAGAGTCAGAATTGATGAGCATATTAGTAGAATATTACATCTATTCAATATTAAAGTCAATTTGTGATGAGTGCCAGACATATAATATTTTGCATGAAGAATATTAGTGAAGCATGGCTTTTAGATATAATTTAAAATACAATTTTAAGTTAGATTAATAGTTTTATTTAATCTCAAGCTTCATTCACTATCTTTACGATGGAAATGACTGATAAAAGCTACACACAGGGCATTCTCAACATGTGGGTTAGTTGCCAAGATATTTAGCAAAACAGGTTCCTTGAAGGATAACTGCTGGACAATGAACTTAACGTGGAAGAAGTAGGGTCAAAAATCTTTTATCCTGGTTTTTAAATATGAAATGTTTTCTATGGGATCATGTGTGGAAGCCCAGGTACTCAGTTGGCAGAGCTATTTTGGTTCTAGAAACTTTAGAAGCTGAGGTCTAGGTAAAGAAAGTAGGTCTCTGAGGTCTGCCCCGGGGTTACCTTGTTCTTTCCTTCTTTATTTCTCTGTTTCTGTCCCTCAGGAGCTGTAGAAGCCACATAAAGATGGGAAATACACATCCTGTAGAGTGTTGTGCTGACTTTGAAGTTTTTGAATGCTGATGAGTGAAAGGTAGCTGCTCAGATGTGGGATTGTAAAAGGGACTGTTGAATTAAACCAGCCTAGATACTTTAGGGATGCCTTAATTTTGAAAATGGATTTCAGAAGGTGTATTTCATTGGGACAGAGGTTATACTCTTGTTTCCGTATGAAACGAAAGACTGTGGTGTGGGTTCTTTCAAGGTTAATAGAAATCACGTTTGATTGGGGGAAGCCTCCTAAAAATCTTGGCTACAGACATAAAGAAATAAACCAGAAAAAACTATAAAACAGGTAATACATATATTGATCCCTTTGTCTGGGACAGTTCTGAGACTGGATAACAAATGTTACAACTAGTTTTCCTAGGACTTGACCATTGTCTCAATTTTCTCAGGATCTGTTGGGGTTGCTGTTGCCCTCAGACAATAGGAAGCCAACTAGAGAACACAATGCTCATATTCCCAAGATGTGGGGCGGGTGGTTTTTGGTCATTCAGTGGATTATGGATGTTTGCCATCTTTTGGGGGGATATAGAAATATAGCATGAAAAGACAACTATTTAACTGTAAATATTTTACATTGGTATGGATTTTGGTATATTGATAAAATTTTAAGTTATTTTTGTTATATTGTATGTATGTTTCTACTCTTATTTATGGGATTTTTGTATAGTGATAAAGATTTTAGTTATTTTTGTTATAACACTATATATATTTCTCTATTCTTGTTTAAGGGATTTTTGTATACTGATACAAATTTAAAGTTTTTTTTATTATAACATACTGTATATATGCCTCTACTCTCATTTAAGGGATTTTGTATACTGATACAAATTTAAGGTTATTTTTGTTACAATATACTATATATATGTTTATAATCTTGTTTAAGGTAGTGTTCCTATACAGTTCATTTAAAAATGTAAGATAAAGTTCTAGTCCTTGAAAGCTATTATTATAAACCATTTAAGATAACTAAGAAACTCAGGTTAGTAGTTAGTCATCTATAAAAATTAAAGTTGTGGTTATGTTAGTTATGTTTTCAAGATCATACAGAGATATATTTTAGGTAAATAAATGGTCTTCAAAGACCTAAAGAATATAGTATTTAAAATGTTTTGTTAACATAGGGCTTTTCATGACTGTGAGATATGTCTTTTCCTGGCAGAGCCAATATACTTAATAAAAGGATGATGGGCATCAAAGAAATTCCATATGAATCTTGCTTTCAATGTGGTAAGGCTAGCCATTTGGGCAAGACATTGTCCTTGCCTCAACTTCTGACAGTATACTGTCCAAACTGAACATGCAGGACACAAAGGAAAGTGATTGCCAAACTTAGGCAAGACAGGGTGAGACAGTCTTTCAAAATTCCTACTATACATAAAAGTATGTCAGATATTCTAGGCCTGTTGACCAAAGATGGGTGACCCAATGTTGCAGAGGAACCTTGGGTGACTGTCTAGGCAGTCAAATGTCTGTATCATTTTTTATAGTTTTGCAAGTAGCTTTTGCTCCACTTCCTGTTTACTCAGGGAATACCCTTCTGGGGTCTTTGATGAAGGTGAAGGCCAGATAGTTATAGTTTTCTTAGTTATGATAGAAAGTAAATTAGGTACAAAACTTTTTGGACTTGCCAAGGTAGAATAAATAATGGAGTATTTTTTCTGAATTTGCCAAATAAAAATGGACTGGATATTGTAAATGAAATTCTTACTTGATAATTATTCTAATTGTACACAGTTTTACTATATTAAAGTTAAAACCTTTCATTTTTATTTAGACAAAAAGGGGAAATGTTGTGAAACAGAATATTTGTTTAACTATGTGAAGATATGTTACATTTGTTTGTATTGCAAAATAATTGTTTAACTATGTAACGATGTGTTGCATTTGTTTATGCTGCATTTATTTGGCTATTTAAAGATGTGTTGTGGCTTTATCTTGCCTGATTAAGGTACCTGACAGGTCTAATAAGAAGCTGAATGGCCAATAGCTAGGCAGAGGAGGAATAGGTGGGACTGGTGGGCAGAGAGAACAGGGGAACCAGCCAGCTGGACATGAAGTAGAAAAGCAGGTTGGACAGCACATAGTTAGGGTGTGTGAACCTCAAGGAAGCACATAGATTAATAGAAATGCATTAATTTTATTTATAAAAGCTAGCTAGAAACAACCCTAAGCTAAGGCCAAGCATTCATAGTTAATAAGTCTCTTTGTTATGATTTGGGGGCTGGCAGTCTAAGGAAGTCTGCTACATCTTTTCAATTACATTGTAAATTTCAGAACAAAAATCATCTATTATATATTTTTGTTATGACCTTCCCTAGTCATAAGAAAAGTTAGTAAAGCCTTCCTGACTCCATGAATGCACAGACAGAAATGAAAAAGTTGAGTCTCAAACACCTACTTCTTGTATGACCTTTAAAGCTGAGACACCATTTTATAGAATCTCCAGGGTCTAACATGACCTCTCTATATGACTCTTAAGACGGATACAATATAATTAAATTATCTCAAAAAATAAGAGATTGAACAAGATACAACTCTTTCTTTCTCCAAGATGTTATTCAATACCATCTTCTCTAGGCATCCCTACATTGATTTTTATCAAATTCCAACAAACACCATCTTTCTTGGCTTGGCAACTACGTGCCATTACATGGGTAGGGGTGGTGGGTTACAGAACCTTTAACAGTGATTCCAGACATCTTCCTAACAATTCTAATTGGATTTGCTCTGTTTTTTGTTTTGAGTAGAAAGACACACAACTTCCAGAATGCATCTCATTACTTCTTATAGCTCATCACATGGTCTTCACCTATCACCTGACAGATGTGTGTTATGGCTGTTAATGGTGTATCAACCTGGGACAGCAGCTTGCAAGTGCTGGGAAATAACTGTATTTCTCCAAGCATGTTTATAATGAAGAGGTGGATGAAACATACTAACAACAACAACAACAACAACAAAAGCACAGAATCTCTCCCCTCTTGAGGACTTGTATGAAATCTTTTCCTTCTTAGTAACTACATTAGGAGGTGATTGATCCCAGACAACCAGACACACCATGTGTCTGGCTACAGAGTTTTTCATTTGTAGGTACATAGAGGCTTTATTACTCTCAGAATTGAACACAACCCAAGACTTTAAAGCAAGGTTATCAAAATTCAGTAGAGAAAATTATCTCCTTTAAGAAATCCATGAGGCACCCGGCAGTAGGACCAGGATCTATCCCTGGTGCATGAGCTAGCTTATTGGAGCCCATTCCCTAATGTAGGGGGGAGGGGCTTGGTCTTACCCCAACTTAATGTGCCAGACTTTGTTGACATCCCATGGGAGCCCTTACCCATTGGGAGGAGTGGATGGGGTTTGGGCTGGTGGTGATAAATGGTGGGGGGAGCGGAATTGTGGGACAGAACTGTGGATGGAGTGTAAAATAAGATTAAATAAATTAGAGCCGGGCGATGGTGACACACGCCTTTAATCTCAGCACTCAGAAGGCAGATGCAGGCGGATCTCCGTGAGTTTGAGGCCAGCCTGGTCTACAGAGTGAGTTCCAGGACAGGCTCAGAAGCTACAGAGAAACCCTGTCTTGAAAACAACAGCAACAACAACAGAAGCAGCAGCAGCAACAACAACAACAAAATGAAAAAGATAAAAAATGAAATCTTATTTAGAAAGGTCATATAAAACATTAGGATATGCTGATAAACAAGTGGATGCATCTAGTAAATGTCATATTTGAGTGAGGTAACTCAGACTCAGAAAGACAAATATCATATGTACTCACACAGAAGTGGCTTTTAGACATAAAGCAAAGAAAACCAGCCTACAATTCACAATCCCAGAGAACCTAGACAACAATGAGGACCCTAAGAGAGACATACATGAATCTAATGGGAAGTAGAAAAAGACAAGATCTGAGTAAATTTGGAGTATGGGGACCATGGGAGGGGAGCAGAGAAAAATGTAATAGCTCAATAAAATCAATGAAAAGATATGCTATTAAAATAATGCTAGAGTTTTTTAATTGTATTATTTTGAAATCTAAAAGCTTTTTGCTTTGGCTTTAAAATGTTCTTAACAGCATAGTTAAACAATATAATTCTTCTTCTTCTTCCTCCCCTTTCTTTCTTCCTCGTTCCTTCATCCCAAGAGACTTACTGTGTCACTCAGAGTGGCCTCATACCTGGAAACCTCCTGCCTCAGCATCCTGAGTACCAGAATTATGCTACACTTTGTTATGCCATAATTGTTGACAAACTCAAAGGGGAAAATTCCATTTCTCTTGGATTATCAGGGAGTTGAACTATTTGCATTGATATTCTGTTTTCATGTCCTTCTACTGATGCAACCTTGGGGTACTCTGTTGAATAGATGCCCTGAAAGTAGCCACAGGTCCTTTTAAACCATCTTCAGATATTAAAGATTTACATAGTGTTTTGAAGTCTCAAAAATCACTAGTCTCCCAGTTTTAAAAGCTCCAGTCCTTGCAGGGATCATAATAAACAATGGTAACTAACACAGCTGTAGGCCTTACTGTGTTTTGTAACACCATGATACTCAGGTTTTCTCTGGATTATTTAATCTATACCTTAAAATAACTCTGAGATATGTGCTATTATTTTTGCTGCTTTATATAATAAAAAAGTCTGAGGTTGGAAGGTTTCATTAACTTATTTAAATTTACATAGCCAGTGAACGATAGAGCTGATTTTGAACTCCAGGTGTTCTGTTTTCCATCCTGAAGTCTCCCATACAAATAAGAGACACTCTGTCTTGTAAGGTATTCAAAACTATTACTTGAAAAAGACATTCCCCACATAGCTGTCTTTGTACACTGCCCTGAGACTATCTAAAACATGGCAGCTACAAGTGGTCTGCAGATACATGCCATTTCTATTTGTTGTCTGATTGATCTCTTATCCTAATAGTTAAATTATGGGCATCTCTGAGTATCACATACAGTAAAATCGGTATTATTTGACCTAACATAAATTTACTGTGATCTGTGCTAAGCCATTTTCATCTTCTTTTATCCTGATTTCTTTCTTCTCTACCTTCGAATCCCTCCGCTAAGAATTTCAGCTTAGTACTTTGGCTTTGAACACACTTGCATTCGTCATCATCATTACTATCATCACCACCACCGTAGCCAGCAATTCTTTCTCTGAAATCTCTATCTGCTATATAGTAAATCTCCAATGTATTTACTCCCATCCATCGCCATCTTTACCGTTATAACTCATTCCAACCCAAATACAGAACTTGTCAGTAGTACCTGTTACTCTGTCTCCTGTTAAGACAGTTTCCTGGTTCTCTATACAAAAGATTGATACTAACATTTGAGCTTGGCATTTATGCTCTCCCTGTTACAAACATCCAGCTACTTTTCAAACCTCATCTACTACTGTCATTCACTCAGCCACCCTTGGGATTGACAGATCACTGTTTGCTGAGAACAGTGTTCTTTAGCCTCTAGGCCATGTACATGCCACTCTCTGACAGGATAACCTCTCCTGCATCTGTTTTTAGGAACCTGACATTTTAGGTACATCTCTAACATGGCCTCCTTCACAGCATCTTCTCTGATCATCTCAAAGGGATGAATTTATCCTCTCAAAGCTTTTGAGTACTTCTTTCTTGCCTTATCCATTTATTTATTTTTAAAATAGTGATTTTCATGTACATACACTCTCATGTAAAACACAATAAATTCTCTTAAAGCAGAAACTGGTGTACTTTGCCCAAAACAAATACATTATTTGTTTTCTAGGATACCATAAATGCTAAAGCTCATAAATGTAGCCAATTTACTAGAACTTGTTGCATTATGAAAATGTACTAAAGAGATTATGCTAAAAAGATATAAATAGCACTAAGGTAAGAGGAACAGATCACACATTTTGGTCCAGACTTTAGTTCATTATAGTTGTACCTAATCAGCAAGTAAAGTGTGGGAATTCAGGTAATCTACATAGGATCATAGCCAGCAGATACTTTCAAATTGACAGTTACACTAAATGATTTATAAAATTCTTGATCTTGACTATGAAGGAGGCTAGGATGAAAAAAATTCAACCTACTTGCATCCAGTTCATCTATCATGCAATCTATGTACATAAAAATAATTTTAAAAAGATTTATTTTTTATATGTGTGTGTGTGTATGCAGAAACGTACATGTGGATGCCCCCTTGGGGGCTGCAAGAGGATGTCAAATCCACTGGAGCTAGAGTTAAAGGTGGTCAACAAGCTGCCTGATGTGGGTGATGGGAATTGAACCTATAGTCCCCTACACGAACAGTATGTACTCTTTATGGCTGAGGAGTCTCTCTAGTCCTTGACTTAGTTATTTATTTTTATGTGCATAAATGTTTGGTCTGCATGTATGACTCTGTACTGCATGCATGCCTGGTGTCCATAGAGGTCAGAAGGAAAAACTGGATATCCCAGGACTGGAGCTGCTATGTTGCTATGTGGGTTCTGAGAACCCAATCCTAGTTCTCTGAAAGAGCAGTCAGTGCCCTTAACCACAGAGCCATCTCTCCCGTCACAGACCTTGAATTCTTAACATTTGCCTTTTCCCATCCCCTTTCCTCTCTCTCTCTCTCTCTCTCTCTCTCTCTCTCTCTCTCTCTCTCTCTCCTTTTTTTCCTCCATCTTTCTTCTCTCCTGATATACTAGATCTGTGTTAATTCTGGAATGTGATTATTTGAACCGGAAGTGGAACAGATTATTCGAGGCTATACCAAAACTGGTCTTGAGAGAAGAAAACAGTTTGGAGAGATTCAGAAGAGGCTTTGGTGGAGAAGCGTGGGATCTAGTTGCTAGAGCAGAGAAATGTAAGTGTAGTGCAAATACAGGTGAATGGGTGCTGTAACAAAACCTCGGTTGACAACATACTTTTCAAGAAAGCAGTCCACTTGTCTTATACAATGTCTATTCATTATCTTGGTGTTATGAAAGCATTTTAGGAAAATGGGAATTCCTTACAAAGAGAAGATGGCTTGTACTGAGAGTAATAATATTTAAGGTTGTTATGGCAATTGCACATTGGGGATTGAGTTACCTTTAATAGCTATCCACTTAGTTTTGTACTTTTGATCCACTTATGCATCCATTCACCGTCTCACCCACTCACAGACTAGTCTAGAGTCCCGCAGGTGCATACTCATTAACTCTGTGAAACAGATGAGGTGATGGGAGAAGAGGCACAGAGAGGAGGCAAGTCTAAGTCCAAGCAGGGCAGTACTCGCTGGATGTGTCACCGCATTCTCTAGATGCTTGTCTGGCCCGCTTCTTCTCGGGAGCTCTCTTGCCAGCTGCCAATCATCTGTATAGTCTACTACATTGACTGACACAAAGCAATGACATGATGCCCTTTTTGTAGAAAGCCATAATTAATAATTATTCTATCCTGAGCATGGAGCACATGGGACTCACTGTTCACGAAGACGGCAAACCTCAGGAAGGACAGGTAACGTTCCCCTTCAATGGGGTTCCAGCCAACGTCCGGGTATCCTTTGGCCAGAAGCATGGGGCAGCTCTGAAGGCCACAACCTGCCAAGTAGGTTACCACCTGCCAAGAACAGCACAAAAGTGATGAGTATCTATGTATATTCAGTAGGATGACTACTGTGTTAAAAATTACAAATAAACAGAAAATAAAAAGAAAATAAGTTTCAATAAAGAAAACTGGGATCTGTTTGAGCAAGCCCTGGTGAAAAGAATGGAAATGAAACACCATGGCAAACAGGAGTACTGTTTTTAAAAAAATAATAAAATATAGGATTACCATATGATCCAGAAATTTCACTCCTGGCTCTATACACAAAAATTACAAATAAGATCTTGACAGATCTACAATCCAAATTCACAGCAGCACTGTTCCTAACTGCTAAAAATATAGAAGAAACCTAAGTACCTCTCAATGGACAACTGGGTAAGAAAAATATGGCATATGCAGATAATACATTGTAATCAGCCTTAGAGAGGAGGGGCTTCTCATAGGCTAGGCCCGCATATTGGACGATCCTTGAAGATACATTAAGTGAAATAAGTCAGTCATGCAAAGAAAATACTGTGTGATTTTAACTCAGGAACAACTAAAACAGTCAAAACCATATGGGCAGAAAGAAAACTGGCAGTTGCCCGGGGCTGCAGGGAGGAGGGAGTTGCTGTTAAATGGGCAGAGTTTGTTTGATGAAATGGAAGGAGCGACGAGATGAATGTGGTTCTGGGTGCGTAGCATTATAAAAGGCCTCAGTGACTCGGAACTGCACACTGGAAAATGGCGAGGGGAGTAAATTCTGTGCATTTTGTCACAGTGAAAATAGAAAACCCCATGCATTCAAGGCCAAGCTCATGTTAAAACTCCCCTTGAACGAGTCGTGAGAGCTGCATTTCTAGGAACTGGATGCTTCTGATTTCTAGAAACTAGAGAGAGCCTGGATATTTTTAAACCCCCTACCAAATAATTACATACTTTTTCTTATAATCTTATAATCAAGGGCCCAAGTGCAGCACAGCCCCCCTTCTTTGAGGGTATATAATTGAGTAGATTTGGAACCAGAACCTCCAGTTCACATTTGTTTGCAAGTAATCAAGAAGATTATGATCATGAGAATAAACTGTCAGTTCGTAGGTTTCCCCACTTCCAGAAAGAGGAATTTTACCAGTCTGTAAGTTGTGTGGTGGCACATGCCTAGAGTCTCAGCACTCTGGAGTGGGAGGCAGAAGGATCAGGAATTCAAGGCACACAGAGAACCTGAAGGTTGCCTTGTGCTACATGAGGTCTTGCTTCTTTAGTTTTTTTATTATTTATATAGTTTTAGGTCAGGATAGTTTATTTGTAAGCATATAAGCGTGTGGAAAGTTACAAAGATACAAGAGAGCGCTCTGTGGGGCCAAGGCTGGCAATGCTCCCTTGACCTTGGTAATCCATGGTCTTTTTGTGGTACTTGGGTAGCCAGGGGTCCTGACTCGAGCTCTGGATCAACAACACGGTTTAATGCTAAAGGCCAAGAGGCTAAGGTTGGGGTGGCCAAACAGAGGCAAGCTAAAAATTAAATTGGCAATGGTCTCTTTGCTTTTAGACTGCCAGACATGGCTCGTGAGATCTCAGGCTGTGAGTCACAGACTCCAGATTTTGCCCACGTTTTGCCAAAAACCAGGGACAGATACCAGCAAACCAGCTGCTGCTGAGGATTGAACTGCCACTCTGCTTTTGACTTTGGTATTTTGTGGATATGTGGGGAAGAGGAGAATTTTGCTCACACACAAGAACAGAGGTCTGTGTGTGTGTGTGTGGTGTGTGAGGTGTATGTGTGTGTAGTGTGATGTGTGTGTGGTATGATGTGTGTGTGTGGTATGTGTGGTGTGTGTGGTGTGATGTGTGTGGTGTGTGTATGTGTGGTATGTGTGGTGTGTGTGTGTGATGTGTGTGGTGTGATGTGTGTGGTGTGTGTGGTATGTGTGGTGTGTGTGTGATGTGTGTGGTGTGATGTGTGTGGTGTATGTGGTGTGTGTATAGGAGACAAGTGATGTTCCTTTATCACAAGCCTTTAGGACCTAGGGGAGTAAGTAACTTCTAACCCTTTTTCCTCTGGTAATCTCATCTACTCTTGCAGTTGGGAGAGCTGATGAAAGTTAACCCTAAGTCACATCTGATTTCTTTTAACGTCATTATAGCACCAGTTGTTGGATAAACTATTATTTGACAAGCTCAGTAAAAGATCCTTCTCCTACTGAAAAGGAGATTATTATGTAAAGTTAAAAAATGACAGGCTCAGACAGACAAATGCCACATGTTTTGTTGCATATGTGGGAGGTAGTTTTTAACTTATGTACATTTGTGTATGATGTGTGGTGTGGTATGTGTGTGTGTGTATGATGTGTGACATGTGTGTACATGTATGTGTGGTATGCGTGTGGTGTGTGGCATGTGACACGTGGCATGTTTGTATGTGCATGGTATATGTGGTATGTGTGTGTGTGATGTGTCTGTGTGTGTGATGTGTGGCATGTGCATATGTGCATGGTGTATGTGGTGTGTGTGATGCGTGTGGTGTGCCTGTGTGTGTGATATATCTGTGTGTGTGATGTGTCTGTGTGTGTGATATGGGTGTGTGGTGGTAGTGGTGCTGATGGTGGTGTGTGGGGGTGTGATGTGTGGTATGTATGTGCATGTATGTGTGTGGTGTGTGGCATGTGGTATGTGTGTATGTGCATGGTGTATGTAGTGTGTGTGTGATGTGTGTGGTATGTCTGTGTGTGTGCTGTGTGTGTGTGTGTGGTGGTAGTGGTGCTGGTGGTGGTGTGTGTGGGTGTGTAGAGAACACAGGTATAAAGAGGCCTTTGTGAGCGAAAGGAGAGAGCAGAGATAGAAGAAGAGGGAACAAGAGGAGAAGGTATTGGAATATATATGTAATGAATGCAGGATGGGTAGCTATTTGGGAGGGGGAAGGAAATCAGCAAGAGGGGGACAGAAAAGAACAAACCTAATCACATGTGTATGCATGCACACACATGCACAGATACACACACACACACACAATAAAACACATTTCTTTATATGGTAACAAAAATTAATTAAAATAAAGATCCTTTTCCTGACTTTGGCTTTTACCCTAGTGATATATTAGGGATTTAACTAGTCCCAACAGGAATGCTTACTGATTTGACAAAATGATTAAAATTCTACTTATATGCTGTCCTCTCTTAAAATATTATCAGTAAAAAATATCTCCTAGATGTTGCAAAATACCCTGAAGAACTAAATGAAATGAATGACTCAAATACACCTTCTGCTGAATCGTCCACCCCAGATTCATGCACTGAGACTCTAAGCTCCAGCGTATGAGAACGCTATGGAGGAAAGACCCGTGAAGAAGACACTAAGTAGAAAGGGGGCTTCTCGGGTAGCGTCCTTGTCAAAGGAGGAAACAGCTGTGCAAAGATACAACACAGATACTTCTGCCGAAGACAGGCCCTGTAGGACACAGCAAGAAGGTAGCCATCTGTAAACCAAGGAGAGAAGCCTGAGGGGAAATCAAAGCTGATAACAGTTGGTCTTGGCTTTCCAGACCGGAGAACTGAGAAGATTAACTTCTGATATTTCAGTCATCCCGTCTGTGGACATGTATTACAGAGGCCCCGGAAGATGAATGTGCCCTAACACCTCAAAGTAAACATACCCAGTTAGAAATAAGTGACCAGACACAGGCGTGTAGTCTGCCTGCTTCACCATGGGCCTCACTTATTATTTGTTAAACACATCTGACCCAATGTCCTAAAATAGAACTTCAGTAAATTATTACTGGGAAATCATCATCTCATCCTATCAGCCCGGACGGACATGGTTCTGCAACTTGGCTGACAATTCTCTGTCATGAGTGAGACAGCAGGGACTTCATGACTGGTATCATCGTCCGCCTGTCTGTGTGCTTTCAGACAGATTGGGCATTGCTGCCAAAATAGCTCAATCATAACATACTAGTTCCCCCTTCTCTGCCTTCTCAACCAAAGTTCTTCGAGTCTTCTTATTTTATGTGAAAGGAAAAAAGCAAAATGTATTTTTAAAGTAATTTTCCACCTCTGCCTCACAGATATATTTCCTAGGGTCTCTTCATCCTTCCTTGACTGTTCTTCCTGTTGTTTAGTTGTTAATTTTTTTCTGTGACTCCCTTAAGGGGCAGTGGTCCTCAGGGCCCTGACCCCACCTAGCAAGGATCTCACCCACCCAGAGGGCTTCGGTCTCCCTTCATGATCTCTGTCTGCAGCTCGGAAAACCCTCCTGAGCTCCTCAGCTGACATTTCCATCTGGGAACCTCAAGACACCTATGTGCTACTGCCTGACCTTAGAGGAGTGTCTAATCATTTGGCATCAGAAAGTGACATTGTTATTTGCAGAGTATATGCTCGAGGGCTATACAATTGTGTCACAAACATGCAAAACGAAGTTTCATCATATCGTAAAGTTTCTGAAGTGGTGTGTTAGATTGCTTTCACACCCCTCCTTGGCTGCATGTGACCTTTAGGGTGTAGGGTGGGCATGCCTGCAAGTGAACCAAAGTAATATTTGATTAATGGTTGCTATTTGTCTTCCCTAGGTCTTCTGGATCCAAACACTCCTCACACATGCCGTGTCAATATTAACTGAAGTCAGCACTTGTGCCTGGATTACCGAAGACCACTCTTAGCAATTCTTCTCACCCCAGCTCTGGTTTCTATTCCAGTCAGTTTCCTTATTGATTGCAACCTTCAAAACCACACCACATATTATGTTTCTCCCCCGCTGGGGGGCTTTGCAGTTTCTGTTACTCATGGTTCTCCAGTAAGGTACTGTAATATTATTGGAATAAGCATGGGGCATGGGCTCTTGAGTCACTTACCGTGTGGCACTGAGGACATGACCTAATCCCATTTCCTTGCCCATAACTTCTGAGCAATAATAGTAATAGTAATAATAATAATAATAATAATACAATGACTTTTTCTGAGGGTCACATGAGTTAGCTTGTGGGACGCACTCACAGTGCAACAGTGACCTTGTATGAACATGAACTTCTATTATTAATAAAGTCTAAATTCTGGCCACACCCATCACCTTTCTCACCAAGCTTGCACGCACTTGATGCTTCTGCCATGTTTAGCTTTCTGACTGTTTTAGACAGGGCGTTCCTGGCTGAGCCCCAAACACTCCATGTTTCCCTAACAGTGCAGTTGACAGCTTCTGCTCATCCCTCAGTAGCTGCTTTCTCTGAGCTCACGCTCTTAAACCCGCTCACAGAGGAGTGCGGGTGGCCTTTGACTTCTTCCACTCCTTGCTCACCCCTTTGCTCTTCTCCACACGTACAACTCAGATTGTTAATCTTACCAGTCGTCATCCACTCAAGCCAATAATTTCATGAGTGGCATGCTGGAAAATCTTCCAACTGAAAACTTACCAAAGTCCCACCATGGCCCACTATGATCACTTTCTTTCCTATAAACTCGGAACATTCCACTTACTAATTATTAATACAGCACCCTTAGGGAAGATGAGGACAGAAACTCGGTACCAAGGGTGGAGAACTTTCTAGAGTGGTGATTCTAAGTCACAGAGCACTGTAATTTTTCAACTGTAGATAGATTGTCACTATTAGGGACTGTATTCACGATCCCAGTAGGGGGCAGCAGTGTGCATGTGGCCAGCACATTGATTTTACAACCTCCTGTTAGAACTCTTTCATACATGGACTCAGGAATTAGATCACACAGAACTCTTCTTTAGGGACCACAGGGGTTCAAGTGATGCTCCACGCAGAACAGTGACATGGGGCCTTCACATCTGAAGAACACAAATGCCCACACTCTCATGTCCAAGAAGCTGATTATCTTTGGTCATAAGTGACCGTTGGGGCCTATGGTGGCATACCAGGCACTCATATTACACCACACTTTCACCAATATAAAATGGATCTGAATGGAAACCTAGATGCTGGTTTGTTTTTCCTCTGTGTGGCTGCAATAGAGTCACGAGAAAAATAAGATGTTGTCTCCCAAGAACCAGTTACCTTCTCAAGATCCGGTTCTTCCAAGCCCAGCGCTAACTCGTTGTTGTCCATCACCGAGGAGGCTGCCACGTCCAGTGGGGTGGACCCCCTCATTGATGGGGAAGCTGAGGATGGAGCAAAAGAAGCGGAGCATTAAGGCCAGCTAGGTCAGATTTAAGAGTACAGTGCATGTATGTGGACAGGAGAGGGCAGCAAATACATTGAAACCTGGCCGATGCTGCACAGAGGCATCGGGCTCAGCTTTAGAAAAGCCTTGTTTGCTGTCCTTCCTTCTCCTGCTCATTACTGTTGGGAATACTAACTAAAACAGAATCACCCTACAAAATGGGTTGTGACCACATAGTTTCAAGTACCTTCACAACACAAAACTTCTCGGCGTCTCCATTTCGTGATCACTCCAAAGGCTCAGGGGCTCCTTCATTGGGCCCAAAGGACTAGGAAAATTTTGGGGCTAACACTTGGGGTTTAAAAACAGCATCAAACAGCACAAGTCCATATAGTTAATTTAGGGTGCCAATGCTGTCTGTGATACTTATTTTTGATTTACAATTATGAAAAACTTCAAGCGACATTTTACAAAAACCCCAAAAGTAACAACAAAAAACAAAAATGCAAAAAACAAAAACAACAACAACAACAAAAAAGCTAATAGCCTGAGGTTGCATTTGATAAACAAAAGGAAAGTGCGATTTCACATTTCCAGTGTATGTGTTTGTGTAAACTTATTTGGTTTATGTCCAGCATGGGGAGCCAGGCAAAAAAGTGAGCTGCATTTCTCGCAGCGCTGCCAAACTGCTGTTTCTCCATTTCCATTCTCCCTAGCTGCTCTTGGCGAGGCTGCTTTGCAGCTAAGGGCAGAATTTGCTGGTTGACTGGTGGGCCAGGGATGAATCTGCAGCCAACTTGCCAGGAAAGGATTGGATCCATGACCTTGGTCTTAAGAGCTCTGCTCACTGATGAGCTGAGTGGGCTGTGAGAGATTTGTTCTCAGAGTAACCCTCCATTCCAGGCAGCATCTCATAAACTATAGGCCACTGGACCCGAGAGAGGAGACTGACTAGGCCCCACAGGCAGTTGGTAGAACATCTACAGAGAAAGTGGAGACCACAGACTTGCCTTCACACACTTGTTTGTGGGGCAGGGTGGTCTTGTTTCGCACTTACAAGCATCATCACATACACGCTGATTCTTTGCCCTTTCCTCCTAAGGATTCAGGAAGGGAGAGCAGACTGCCTGGGTCCAAAGATGGAAGTGATAACATGTGCCACACATACCTAGGCCCACACTGCTGTTCTCCAGCAGGTAGCTTAGATGCTCAAACATGGCCTTCTGATTTTGCCGGCTAATTCGACAGAAATAGCAAAGGAAGCGACAGCAGCTAGCAACCATTTTGGGGAAGGCAATCTGTGGGCAGAAGCAGGAAGTATTAGAGAGAAGAATCTATCATGAGGCCTTCGTGACCAGTTGGGGCTTTAAAGGAGGCTGAGGTTGAAGTCTCACAAGCTATGAATTGTTTGGAACATGAACTTTTTCCTTACACCTCTTCTCCCTAAGATATTTCTAGAAAGGACAGAATGCCTAAGAATGAGGCTTCCAAAAATCTTGGAAATTAGCCATAGTCCCCAAGACCTTTCCTTCTAAGGAAAACATCTATCAGTTATTACCTACCTCCTTACACGTCCCACAAAACTGCACAACCACATGGCCACTGCTTCTGGGTTGAGTGAGTAGAACACAGAAGGGTAATATCAGAATAGAGCTGGGGATCACAGAAACACAGTGCCCAGAAGTCCACCAAAACTCAGGTCCTCTGGGCCAAGGGTGGGCCCCACAGTTAAAGTCTGAAAGGCGCTGGGCGGTGGTGGTACACACCTTTAATCCGAGCACTCGGGAGGCAGAGGCAGGCCGATCTCTGGTTTGAGTTTGAGGCTAGCCTGGTTGACAGTGCGAGTTCCAGGACAGGCTCCAAAGTTGAATATGCCTTGTTTCTGTGAACATGTCCCCAAGTAATGTGGCCTCAGTCACTGCTCTTCTACTGGTGCCCAAGGCACTTGTCACCACACACATACGAGTTAGCATGGAGGTGCAATCATTCATCACTTGATTTGCCTGCCTTCCCTGATTAACAGAGGGATTAGTGTATCTGTGGCAAGCTATAGCTTATTCTGGATCTTACAATGCTCAATGAACAATGTCAGAATCCTAGAAAGATCTTAGCTTCCTCCCTTTAGAATCATGGGAGGAGCTCTAAGAAACAGTTCTGCAGTCTGCAGAGATTTAACTTTTCCAGGATGATGGATTGTGACCTGGAAGTATAAGTCGAGTGAACCCTTTTCTCCCCCAAGTTGCGCTTGGTCAGTGTTTTTATCACTGCAACAGAATAAAATGAGAACACCACTTATTCCTTGGATAGCGGCACTCTAGAAATTGTGGCATTTGAAACACACTCCATATTTTGTCTTCAGAAGTCACACAGTCTAGATGAGTCGATGGATAAAATGCTTCCTGCACTGGTGTGAGGACTCAAGTTCTGGTCCCCGTCACCCACATAAGCAAAGTGGGAATAAGCCCACCTATATTCCCACCATTCAGGGGGCAGAGACAGGGGATCCCCAGAACAAGCTGCTTAGGTAGACGATTTGAATTTGTGAGGTCTGTGTACAGGGAAAGACCCTGTCTCCACAAATAAAATGGGGAACAATCTAGGAAGACAGTTTATGTCGACTTCGGGCCTCCATGTGTATATGCATAACTGTGCATACACACCTACACACGTGCCTCCACATGCATGTGAGCATGCTCATGTATATGCATGTATACTACATATATACACACATGCAAAAACAATAAAGAGAAACCATTCATTCTAAGTAAGATCTCCTGAAAACTGGAAGAAATTCCCACTTGCACCCTATGCCACCAGCAATGGCCCCCTTCTTGGATCCTTTTGGCTCTGTAAAATTCTTTCCTCCCAGGGGAAAAACTGAGGCAACATATACTCAAGCAAGTACTCCTGCCCCGAGAGTCAAGTTCTTGATAATATGGCATTACCTGTGATTTCTCTGTACCCAACACATTCACCATCACCTCCATCACCGTCTCATGCATGCCAAGGACTCTCATTAGGTTGGGGTGCTGGTAAAACACCTTGTTGTTCATTATGTCCCTGACAGAAAAACAGGAGGGAGAAAGAATTCAGCACCTGTTGCTCTTCTGCTATGAAAATCCAGGGATGAGAACACACAAACACAATTTGGGTCGAGGAATATTAAAATGATAGGCTGAGAAAAATAATAAGGCACTAGGTCACAAAATGCATATGGATTCTTTTAGCTGACATCAAAAAGAAGCACAGAAGATTACTAAGAGTCTTTTCTTTTTAAAATGTTTATTTCTAATAATATTTAAACAATTCTCCCTTCAATTTTTTTGCTTATAATTAATTCTAAGACCATCTAAATTACCGGATTTTTCTTTCTCTGTGTACCCAGGAACTTCTTTTCTTTCCATGTGCTGTGCTTCTTTGTACTCGGTTTCTTAATGACAGAACTACATATTTTTCTTATAGGAATTTCGTATTTGATACCATAGGGTTTGTGGATACCATTCTGTCTTCAGAAAGCAATGGCATGAACACGCAACAACATCACACCTTCATATTACTTCACACCATGTCACACAAAGACGCTTAGGCAAACAGAAGTCTGGAGATGCAACAGTTGCCCGAAACTTGGCTGGAGGGGGAGGGCCTATTTCTGCATCTCATTTCCGTCGTATAAAAGTCTCTTCATTTCTATTACAATATTCATCTTTGCAAGTGAATTTGGGAAATGCATGCGTGCACATGCCCTTTCTTTCATGAGAATCATGCAAACCACTTTTCTGGTCCTTAGTGATGCTTCTGTAGTTTGCTAGCCCAAGGATGAGGAGGAATGTTGCTTTTGAGTTTAACCATGTGACGCTGTGGGCTGACCAGCAAGCCTCACTGGCACTTGTTTCCTCCTCTATGTTCTGCACTGAAAGGAAATTCCCCTGGCACCAAAGCTGCCAGGAACTGTCTTGTCTCCACAGTTCGAGAGGCAGATCCATGAGCTACTGTCATAATTTAAGGCATCTCACAGAACAAACAAAATCAATCTACATTTTAGAACTGGGAAAAAGGGGCCAGCTGGGAATATCCCAGACGCCTCAGAAGGTGCCCAGCCAGAGGCTCCAGTGATCAAATGGTTTCTCTCTCAGGTTAAGCATACTGCCCTCGCCTCCAGACTTGTTTTCATGACCCCATGTAGGCTATTTTCGTAAGAGTCTCTAAGAATCCTCTTCATTTCTTCTAGTAATGCTCCTTCACCCTGCACAGCAGGCAGTCTGGCATCTCCTGTCACAGAGGTAGCTCATGCAACAAGGATGTACCGCCACAAGGAGAGAGAAATCTCTAGAAAACTGCACTTGCTGTGAGTGACCCTACCCCAGCCCGTTGATCATGAGAAGCTCCTCTTCCTTGCCCATCCTGACACTGAGGAGGGACCGAATCTGGCCCAGGGCAGCCAGCAGGTTGATGGTGTCGCTCACGGAGGCCTGGCTGATGGTGTACGTCTTCCGCAAGGCCTGTAGTAACTCCCCGATGCTGTCATACTGTCTCCGGAGGAGGTTGAACATAATCCTCACCAACTCTGCATCCTGGATTTGGTTCTCCTGGGCCCAGCGGATCATTGTCTGGGAGACTAGTTCCTTCAGTGTTGCTGGAGGGAGAATAGGAGAAGCCACTAACCATGGGTGCCCACAGTAGACAAAGTTAGGCGGTACAGAAATTCTCCTCAACTCTCAGACATATCAATAACTGGTTCAGGTTAAAATCTTCTTATTTTAAGGTTGAGTCATGGCATGTATAAAACTAGAATATATCATCAAGACATAAACATGCCACCTATACCACAGTAAAATAGCACAATTATATTCTGAAAAATGCAGTTCTTATTTGATTGATGTTTGGATTCACACTGAAAATTGAATAACAAATAAGACTCTGTCTTTGCCTTCAGGGAGCTCATAGCCAGTTCTTTACATTTTTACTTTGTGATAAAATTTTATTGTTATTGCATAATATAATGCAACAAATGCTACAACGGAGGTACTTGCAAGTGCCACGAGACAGGCTGCATAGCGGC
Organism: Chionomys nivalis; assembly: GCF_950005125.1. Classification (NCBI taxonomy): domain Eukaryota; kingdom Metazoa; phylum Chordata; class Mammalia; order Rodentia; family Cricetidae; genus Chionomys; species Chionomys nivalis. The sequence goes on along the minus strand of NC_080094.1, from coordinate 61,713,832 downwards.
TGTTCTGGGTGAGCCAAGGTGTGAGGGTAAAGCACTGGTCCAGGATTCTTTAGAGCAAAGCAAATGAAACACTGGTACTTACCATCATAACTAATGTCTCTAAATATATTAGAGATATCCCACGGCAGGGACTGAGCAACAATTCAAGAATAACAAAAGATATTTTAGTTGATATGAACATAACATGTATTTGGAGAAGAACAGAAGTGGGCTGAGAGGAAATGACCACGTTTGAAGACTTGTAGCCTGGGCATCTGACCATCACATATGGAAATAGTTTCTTTGTAATGGATCTTTTGCAGGAGTTGACTGATGCTGCAGGGTGAACTACCTCCATAAGCTCGGAGAGAAAGAAACCACTATGGTGTTGAATTTGGGATTTACTGGGGTTCATAGCCAGGTCCACAAGTACAGAGAAAATCAGCTAAAATAAGACCAGCTGAGAGCCTTGTGGTGAATGGACCACATGGCCCCGATAACTGCTGACTAGCTTCGCTTTGGGAAGAAACTAAGAGGTACAGGCTGATCTAAGTTCAGGAGGTGAAAGGAGACAGGCTGGGACAGTTGGGGAGGCAATTTTCACCCCTTCATTGCCTACACAGTTTCAGAAGATTCCACAACAGTGGAGAGAAACACTGATTAAAAACCGTAATTGTGTCCAGATCTCACACCGGCACCACACTCCTGGCGGGTATGGGTTGTACCAGATCCTTCATTCAGGCCAGGTGGTAAAACCTGAGCTAAGAGGACAACTAAAGACGTTCAATCCACCCGTGAAAGGATTAGGAATGCACTCATATGGATGCCTTCTGTAGTCTGTCATTTCCAATGGTTAACTTTTCTACTCCACATTACTATACATAGCAGATGTCTGCTCCACATACACTCTTGGCTCTACCATAGGCTATAAAAATAGAACTTAGTCACCAAAGCTCTAAAAGATCTACATGTAAAGGATTAATTTAGCTTACTGCTGTGTCTATCAGCCCTGTGGGTGTTTCAGGTTCAGGCAGGAGACATAAAAGTTGAAATAATTAAAAAAAAAAGGATACACAGGCTAGAGAGAAGCACAGTTAAAAGATCTTGCTGACCCTACACCCAAGGCTCAGGGAATACCATGGAAGAGGTATTGGAAAGATCCTAAGAGCCAGAAGTTCAGGATGATGACTACCAGATAGGGTCTCCTAGGCATGACAAGGAAAATATAACTATGAAATATCTACAAGCATAATCACAACACCAGCTGACATGCCAACGACAAGGGAAATTCCACACGGTCCCATCCTTAGATGAAGAACTTTGGGTAGTCAGTATCTGCAGGGAGAGGGAAGATTAGTTTTCTCCAGAAATGAGTTCCTGCATAGGATATCCAACCTCAAGTGGTCACATACATGTATCAATAAGCAAGAAATGCATATGTCTCTCTCTCTCTCTCTCTCTCTCTCTCTCTCTCTCTCTCTCTCTGTGTGTGTGTGTGTGTGTGTGTGTGTGTGTAAAATAATAATTAAAGAAGAGACCATGAATTTGAAAGAGAGGGGCTAGGAAAAGTTTGAGGTGAGAGAGAAAGTGAGAGTGATGTAGATAAGTATTCATGTATGAAGCTCTCAAAAACTTAAAAAGTCTTCCTTAGTAGGGACTTAGCAGTAATACCTGTTAGCATCTGTACTGTCCAGGGGGAGGATAAGATATTATTAATGGGCTGCGTTGGGCTTTTCTCAACAAACTAATTCCCTGTTGAATCATTGGCAAAGTGATTCCACCAGCCCCGAACCTCCCCCCACCCCGCCATCCCCAAATGTCACAGACTATTACTAAGGCTGTTAGTTACTCTATAACCCAAAGGGAAGAGCCTGTTGCTGAAGATGCAAGTACTTATGTCGTCAAATGTGGAAAAATCAAGCTGGAATCTAAAGAGAATGTTCAATCCTACTGACTGGCATTTGTGGGAACGGAACATACTTATACACTACCAGAGGAGGAAAGTCATCATCAGTACCACTAAGATACAAACCCTGAGACCTACAAGACTGCAGGATATCCTGGTGCAATAGTGACATGATGATATGTGAATAGTCACTTTTTAGATGGACTTAAGGGCCACTGTATGAGATGTACTAAAGACATGGCTAAAGAGCCCAAGAACCTTAGATTAGACAGGTCATGGGCCTAGAGGAATACCTACCACTGTAATTCTGCTAAAGGAATGTTGCAACGAAATGGGTCCTAATGACATCGCTATACCCACAGATCAGTGACTTGCTCAGCCCTCATCAGAGAAGCCTCTTCCTGCAGTAGATGTAATGAAAGGGATCCACAACTGGGAGATGCACAGAGTGTGAGAGACTTTGGGGCACTCAGTCTTAAATGGACCATTTTCTTTTTAATTAACTGCCCCACTCAAGGCTCAGGGACCTACGTGGAAGAGAAGGCACAAATGCTGTAAGAGCCAGAGGTGACAGATGACTCAAAGAAAACAGCATCTTCCACACACCACAGGGACTATAACAGCACTCATGAGACCTGCACAGGTTCTAACCAGATAAAACCCCAGCACTGAGAAAGCGAAGTGGATGCAAAATCCCACCCATAGCCAAGGAGCTTTCTGCAATTAAAGGCTGGAAAAAGAAAGTCAGGTTTCTTCAAGGGAATGCCACTGGAAATACCACCCCCATTTCAGGATAGGCCCCATACTGAGAGTAGTCGGTCAAGAAAAAAACAGAATTCATGCCTTTTTTGTGCTTTTTTTTTTTGTGTGTGTGTGTTATTTTTTGTCTTACTGATTTTCTTTTGTTTCGTTCAGCTGTTTGTCTATTTTGGTTTTCTTTTCTTTTTTTTTGTTTTGCTTTTTGTTGTTTTCCTCTGTTTGAGAGGTAGGTAGGGAAGTGGGAAGGATCTGGAAGGAGTTAAGAGAGGGAAAAGAACATGACAAAAATATATTGTATAAAACATTTTTAAAAATTAAAATTGAAAAAGAAACGTTTCCCAGGTGCATCTATTCTTATTTCTTCTAGTTAAGATAGTAAGAACAAAGGAAATATGCAAAACTGCAGAAACTCTTGCACCTGATACAAGTTGCATAGTCCTATAAATAGTACTTCCTTTAAAGCGCACACTCTGGTATGAAGTTCTCACCGTAAATGGCCAGATCCTCCACAGAAATAACACAGAGCATCACAGTCCCTGCCACATAGGAGAAGCCATGATCAGGTGGAATCATCAGCTCAAGGCTACTTCGTTTGCAATAGGAAATTTGCAGTCATGAAACCAAATAAATGTTAGCATTTTCTTAACCTGGCTTTGTCTCTTTGAGTTGTTGGTCAGGGAGCCCAAGAGACTTCCCAAACTGTATAGGCTATATATAAGACAGAACACACATAACACATACACACACACACACACACCCCATACACATACACCCCCACCCCCACATATACACCCCCCACATACACACCCTACACACATACACCCCCCATTCCCCCCCCCCGAGAGAGAGAGAGAGAGAGAGAGAGAGAGAGAGAGAGAGAGAGAGGTCATTGTCCTTGGTTCCTCCCCAGAACTTGAAGGTAGACCCTAATAGTGAAGATACCACATACTTTGGACATGGGACCTGGAGCAATGCAGCTCATGCTGACTTGGAAGCCTCCTTCCTGAAGACCAGTTCTCCTATTACTAGAAGGTGCTGTGCAAACTGCCAAAGGAGACAAACAAGCAATCGTCCTACTTAGCTATAAAGCCCGTGATCCACAACAATGAACACAACAAGATATCCCACAGGGTGCATTATTGGCACTTATATTTTAGGGGTAACCAAGAGCCATGTAATTGGACTTCAGATCCACACAACAGAAAGGAATTCATTCTCGGCACTATAAGCAAAGCCAATTACTCATTGCTGGTAAGGTCATGGTCCCTAGAGGAAAACCTACTACTGCCGCTTTCCTAAACAGTATAATATCCAAATATATTCTGAATGTTTATCTTTATTCCTACAGATAAATGTTGCTCATTCCCTTCATCAGAGAAAATTATTCTTGTAGCAGATGGATACTATTGCAAAAGTCACAACTGGTTAAGATACAAAGAATTGTGTGGGTGCCAACCCTAAATGATACATCAATAATACAACCTCTATATCTAGGTCCTAGGAATATAACAGAAGAGGGAGCAGAAAGGTTGGGAGAGCCAGAGGACAATAACATCTTCTGTTTAGTAGTGCCTTTTCTATATGACAGGAACGCTGCATCCATGAACTCTCAACAGTATGGTTGCCTAAACAAGACCTGAATGATGATAATATCAGTCAACATGCCAACATGAACGGGGCAGGTTCATGGAGCTCCACCCTAGATGAAGCATATAGGTAATTACTGGTTATGGGGAGAGGGAGATTAAGTTTTTACTACGGACAAGTCCCCTGATAGAATCTTCAATCCCCAAGGATTCAGCCCTAGACACATGTACATATAAGAAACACTAAATGGACTCAGCAGGTTGTATTCAGAAATACACATGTATGCATAAATAATAATAACAATAATAATAATAATGTTAATAATAATAAGGAGAGCATGAAGTTGGGAGGGAGTATGGGGTACAGGGGAAGTTTGAGGGGGCAAGAGAGAGGTGTAAATATAAATATATTACTTATGTATAAAATTACCAAAAATAATAAAAAAAATCTATTTTCAAAAGAAATATGCTTTCTTTACTGTGTTAGGTCTTCTGTATATCTGAACATATGAAAATTAGAATAATCAGTGTATAAACCATACTGGGAACATACTTATAAACATTAACTATTAATACTATAAATAATGGTAATTGTGAAAGTTTACAGATTAGGGGCTCAGAATTGTTTAGGCAGTTGGGAAGGTCATAACACTTCAAATATATTATTTGCTGTTTTAATTATATATACATTGGTAGAGAAGAAACGATAGTAGAAAGTGCTAGATTATGGAAACAGAGACGGCAGGAAGACTTAACAATATTCCTTATCACCTGCCTGGGAAAACAGTCAATTTTACATGGGAATGTCTTGAATGAAGAACTAAGAATCTTATCAATAAAGCTTCCAAGATGACCATTTAACCATGGAGACACAATGGTGATAAGTACAAAGCTGTACATCACCAGTCAATGGCTTTCTTTCTTGAGGAAAAACATTTGCATGTGATTGAGTTACCAGTTAAACTAGCCTCTTGTCTACTGGAATACCATTTAAGTAAGAAGAAAAACAACCTGTGGCTAATTGGTCTTGGAAAACATAATTTCTTCAAAAAGAAATAATAAGTTTTTCACTTTTAAATGCTAGTATTTATTGCAAATAATGAAATTTGAATTTCAGATCTGCACTGTGAGCTTTGACAGCTTCTCAACACTTAAAGATCCCCTGATTAAATTACTGATATTAGCAAATGTGATTTGAAAATATTTTGTAATGAATGGTGTCAACAGCTGATAACTCTGTATTACTCAAGGAAATAATGATTTCCATAAAACAATGCATGTAACTACAAAAAAATATTAGCAGCCCCAACCAATGATCTATGATGGCCTTTATTTCAGCTGAGGTATGATATGTTTTGGTTTTATTTACCCCATCTAACTATTTCTAGATCTATGGCCCCATCCTTACCTACAAAACCTTGTGTTTTTTTTTTCTCTCTCTCTCTCTTTAAAACCCATGAAGTCCAATTTATGTTGCCCCTATATTCTTAGATGTATGGCTTTCCACTGGATTGTGGTCATCAATCAGGGGCTACCCTCTTAAAAAACTGGCTCTCCATTTTATGGTAGCTGTCAATTATGTAATAATGCATAAAATCAAGTTACTTGAATTTCCATATATATCAAGTAACTTTTGAGAATCTACTATTCAGTCACTAGGAAAGACTCTCCACAAGTACACCAATAAGCTACAGAATTATTAGCTCTCTCCCAATTATATTTATATTTGAGGCCATTTTCTCCACTTTATGTCATATGAGAACCCAGCTGCCTTTCAGATAATAAATTTGTAAAAAGCATATTATTTCTTTATCTATTTTCAAAGGAAAATTTAAATATTTTTATGGAAATATGTTCTTAAATATGTAGCTGTATATTATTATTTTAGATGAATTAGTAATATTACAAAATATTGCAGCTTTAATTTTTAAGTAAGTAAACACTGATAGATGTATACAGCCTAGGTTAGAGCTGTAAGACTCTATGCAATAGTTAGGAATCTACAGAATCCCCAAGACCAAATACTTTGACACCCATTGCTGGGTAGACAGGGTCTATTATGAAACAAAGGCTATCCCTAGAAAGTAAAGCTTTCTCTCCAGCTTGGGCAAAGCCCACTCCACCAGGCTGTGTGATTCTGATTAGTGAGTAGAGCCCTTCACCGGCCAGCTACGGTGAAGGATGTTCCGCTGCTGGCTTCTAGGTGGATTAGCAATGAGTGCATGAAAGTAGGACTCCTCGCACTGAGAAGCAGAGTGAGGATTAAAGGATGACTATTTTGAAAATCAAATCCTGGAAGTTAAGGGCCCTACTGTGCTGCCTGCTAACTCGAAGGGTCTTGAAAGTTTTCCCCTTCATTGGGCTAAGTTTGGGTGTAAGACTAGTCATCTTCAGAGAAGGGAGGGCTGTGCCTGTGTTATGCTATAGCTGGATGACTTTATTTGGCTGGTCCCTTAGTCCACATGGAGCACACAAGGAATGGGCAGGCTGCAGGTGGGATGGGGAGACTTAATTCTTCACACCCCAACATCAGGGTATCTTCATCAGTGCAGATGGTCTCAGCAGTCTTAGAGGCCAGGGCATGAGCCGAAGGAGTTTCACTGTAGTGAGCATTCAGGAGCCAGGGTATATGTTATGCAGATGTTTCTGACTGTCCTTAGCTAAAAACCAAGTTGCCTCCTGTGTGTCACTTCTAAATTAGCTTCATAATCAAATGTTATTTTATGGGGATTTGCTAGGTGTCGAAGATTGAGTTCAGTGCCTCTATGAAACAATTTCAAAAACACTATTGTTGCTCATAGGACCTTAGCTGAAGAAATTCAATAATACATGCAAGGAATTTGGGCATATTGCCAAATCAGTTTCTAAATATTTATGCTTACACACCCATAAACCTGGGCTGCTCTACCTTGGTCAGAGAAACTTTTTCCATGGCCGGTAGTGAATGCAGAGATTAGTAACTGTTAAAAGTGCTAAAAGGAGAGACTAAATGCTCAGCCCTAACTGGCATGTTTTTATTGACTACTCCGCCACCACACTGTGGTTTGGGAAATGTGGGAGATTTAGGGGTATCTGATTCCCCTGGTGCCTGTGAGCACGGGCACTTAGGTGCATACACCGACACAAAGATATACACATTTGCAAAATTAAAAATAAATCTCTAGAAAAAAGAAAAAAGACATGAAGTTAGTAGGGAGACATGGTGGGGGAGATGCAGGGGAGTAGGAAGAAGGAGATAGGGTGGATCTGCTTTTTATTTCATAGTGTATGTAAGTGGAATTGTCAGGCATTAAAAAACAATTTAATAAGTAAAATAAAATAAAAATGAAGTCTTCATCAGAACTGCTTAGACTTCAGATTTCCATTACTTCAAGAGGATGCTGCCAAATGCACCCAGTGATTCATCTCAAGGAACTTTTAGAAAACAATAATACTTATTCCAAGAACAGGATGAAGAAACAAGGGAAGATATGTAACTAAGCCTCTGTTTTGTGATGAGCAGAACAAAGCAAATTGTCAAACAAGACATTGAGCAAAGTGAATTGTGTACTGATTTCCCTGATGAGATTATTATTATTATTAATATTCTAATTCATTCAATTTTTGTAATTAGTATAATTGTAGATAGGCAATTTTCTCAAATCTATGACTTACATGCCACCTTTAAAATGACTATTCAAGCTAATGCAGAACGGCAATATGTTGAATGTACTGTATTGCTTAGAAAGACTGGGTTGCTAGGGGACATCTTAGAAGACGATGGCTTCTTTATCCCCAGCCTTTTGGACTAGTCATATACTCTGCACAAAACCAAGATTAGAGTGCCTTTCCATTAGAACTTGACTTGGTGTATCCCTTTGGGAGTGTCTGATTCAGCTGTTTACTGCCCCCACCAGTCATTTTATAACCTGCTTCTCTGATTTCAGAACTCTAAGCCATTCACATGCGACCCTTACAGGAAAACTCCCTCGTCATCTGCCATTGCCACAAGTAGTCAGATGACCAGCTTCCAATGCCAGTGACTACAAAAGAAGAGTCATTTGCTCTCACAGTGCATGTTTGATGCTAAGGCTGCAGGAGTTTGGAACTTTCAAATATTTCTCAGGATGTATCTTTTCCTTTCTCTCTAAATTTAGGTAACGAGTCAAATGCTCTTCACTTGATGAACTACATGTTTATTATCAAAGGGTAGATGTTGGCCACTGGCAAAGCAAATCCCACACCTGTGCTGCTAAAAGTCTGTGGGTATTCTTAAATCTGGGTCAACTTGGAAGGAAAAATATTCTAATCACATTGTGGAAAAGAAATAAACAAACCTGCACTGTACTTAGGTTAAACTCAGAAACTCAGAAAATGATTTATAATGTTCACAGTACAACGGAAAAAGAAAATTATGTGCATTTAAACGACACGCACCTATTTTAAAATTCCAGAGGATTGTAGGCCAGTGTGTGGCATGCTATAGACAATCTGGATGTGTGAACAGGTGTGGATAATTTCCAAGTATAAGATGCCTGTTTGTATTCCAAATTCTGCGGATTTGGTTGGGTGAGGAAGTGGGGAAGAAACTGGGAGGAGCTGGGAGGTAGGGAGGAAACCATAATCAAAATATAGTGTATGAAAAAAAAATCTATTTTCAATTAAAAAAGCAAAAATATAGGAGCTGGTAATTTACTATTGCAGCATTTGACAGCAGCCTCTGTAGGTCCCCAGCTTGAGGGGCTGTGGTAGTGATGGTGGTACTGATGGTATTTGGAACTCTGTTTTCTTCTTTCCTACTGTTCCTAGATTGAACAATGGATCCCTAAGTGTGAAAAGATGTCCATATCCAAATTTGCAGAAGTTTTGTTACCTTACACACTGAAAGGGACTCTGCAGATGTGACTAAGAGGAGGATTTCGAGCCAAAGAAATTATTATTGTGGATAGCTTGGGGGTTCATTTCATGACAAGAGTCTTTGAGAGAAGAGGCAAGAGAGTCAGAAAAGAATGGAAGAGGCAGGGGCCACAGAGGAGCCATTCACTACCCAAAGAATGCAGTGGTCTTTTAGATGTTTGCCAAAAGCATTGCCATGATAAATATGGAAAGGAAGTTCATATGGCCTATGCTTTTTTTTTCACTCAGTGCAAAAGCCAAGGTGTATGTGAACTTCTAGGTGTCAGAACATTAAACTCGGCACTATTTCTTCAAATCCTTCTTTGTTATTTTCATTTTACATACAAAGAAAACAGTCACACACAGACACTGAGAACTTATCTAACATTATGGTTGGCAAATGGTGGTGCCCCAGGCTGCTAGAATCTGTTCCTTATACTTTATCATCTCAAGTTGCTAACCTTCATAACACTCAGAAAATAGTTATTTTTATTAGTACCTTAAACTCATATTATGCCTACTGTCTAGACACTCTCTTAATAAGTCATGAAATAGATTCAGATGTAAAATCCTAAAACCCATAAAGCTTTAGTTCTTTTCCTGACACTTAGTCAGATTGCTTTCTCAGAGCCTCGATTTCTTTACCAATAAAAGAAAATCACCCTATAAAATTCCTCTTGAAGACTGCAGCATAGTAACAAGAGCACTGGGCAGGGCCAGCTGTGTGTCTTCGGACAAGTCATCCACCTTTCTCTGCCTTTGTCTACTTCTGAGAGTATATGTCTATGTGGCTTGCTGTGCTCTTGAAGAAGCGACACTAACTTATTCAAGCAGTAACTGAAAGCCTGTGGCTTCATTGGCCTAAATTTGGAAGCAGCAAGAATTTTACTACCACTTTTAGTGTCCAATATCAGTGTTATTTAGCTTGCTTTCCCTGCAAATAAAACCCGAGATTGAAGAAATAAAACAAAATCTCAGAATTCTAGCAGTTCCTGGTGGCAGGAAGTGGCCATTATCAGTGCACACCACTGACCACCTACATGGAGAACATGAGCCATGGGAACTCTCTGGACTTTGGGATGACTGTCCTGACTGCTGGTGGAGGGGAAACTGTCTGTCAGAGGTAGCATGGCATAGCCACACACTCTCCACTCAGCTTCTCAGGTTTCCTGGGGAAAGGACTGGAGTCCTCTGTGCTCTCGGCCCTGGGGCTTCTTCAAGCCAAACTTACAACATAGTCAAGGATTTACTGCTTAGCAATGGGGAAGGCCTGGGAAAGTGAAGCCCATGGGTTTCAAGGACTTAACTTTAGAAATATTCACCAGGCCAATTTATCTGTGCTTCCGCAATGTTTCTCTGACCCAGGATCTACAGTTGGAACCAGTTTACCTTATTTAACGAGAGCACGGGTGCTGTGGGGTTATCACTGAAAATGACATGTCAAGGTGGTCTGAAATGAAAGAAAAGCCTGCGAAGACACTGGGCATTGTTGTTGGGGTAACAAGCAAACTGCTATGCTTAATGTGTGTTACTGGGCCACAGGGAGAGCTGGGGTGCGTGCTTCTGGGACAGGCAGGCTTGTTTTTGTCTTTGCTGGCTTCCCTAGCCTAGCAGTAGGGTGAGAGTTTCAGCTTCTTCCTAGCCATCACGCTTCTCATTGCAATGACAATAGCCATGGTTTCTCTAGCATTTCCTGTGCGTTCAGCAATGTGCTAAGGACTACGCCTGAATTAGCATTCAGTCCTCCTCCTCATCACACAAGAACAGCAAAGACAGATGTGGCAGTGACCACATTTCCCCATCCTCGTGACCCTCACTAGCTTATTCCTCAACTTTACTTTTCGTTTAAGTATAGAACCATTTCATTTTAATGAATGGAAGTGGGTTCTTATAAATAGCTGGTCTGCTAAGGCATCCTGGGCAGTGGGAGCTAAGAATGGGAGAGGAGGTTTTGGACTGTTACAAGCGGTGGACCCCACGAAACTGTTTGAGTCACACTGGCCTGGCTGCTGACTGCTGTATCCATCTGCTAAATCTGTCTCTAAGTTTTCATCCTCTCTTTTCTTGTGAGTGTACGTGTGTTTGTGTACATGTATGAATTCATGTGTGGGGGTACATATGGTTGTGTACATGTGCATAAGAATGCCCGTTGAAGTCAGAAGCTAACTCTGGGTGTTCTCCACCTTGGTTTTTGAGACAAGGTCTCTTACTGGCCTGGAACTAGTCAACTAGGAGAGGATGGCCAGACAGTGTCAAAGCCCAGCCTGTCTCTGCCCCACCGAGAGTATAAGCACACATCACCACACCAACGTTCCCTCAAGGGCTCCAGGGATCAAATTTGAGTCTTTGGCCTCAACATGGTTTTCTACCTTGGTCAGAGCCTCATCCATACACGTCTGGGTAGAAACAAGCATGCTCACCCTACCCTGCTTTCCTCACCCCTTGGGTACTTCTTCCGTGTCAGAGGCAGCACCACAAGCCACCAGTGAAATTGCCTTCCAGCGTTCCAGCCGGATACTGCTCTCTAGCTCCCCGGGGTGTCATCCATCATAAGGAGATAATTAGCCTGTTGTTTTTGAAATCAGTCATCCGGCCTCATAATCACTTTCTCAAAATGTACAGGCGATTACATGACTGATGATGATGTGACAGAGAAAAGAGCACGGGAGGGACAGAGAGCGTTTGCTGATCTGACTGGGGGAAGGGAAATGTAGCCGTGTGAAAGAGATCGGTCCTACGAGGTTCAGGTATTTCAAGGCCTGGTCCTTACCTGGTGGAACTGTGTAGGGAAAGATGAGGTGTGGCCTTGTTGGAAAAGGTGAGTCACTAGGAGTGGGTTTTGAGGTTTCAAAAGTCCACACCCAAGCCAGTCTCGCTCTCTCTATGGATGAGCACGTAAACTTTCAGCTGCAGCTCCAGCGCCATGTCTGTCTGCCTCCATGTTCCCCCCCATGACAACAGTGAACTCACGCTCTAAACTGTCAGCAAGCCCCCAATTAAATGCTTTCTTTTAAAGTTGCCTTGGTCATGGTGTCTCATCACAGCAATAGAGCAGTGACTAACATGGAGAAGCACCTGAAATGACAGTGAGGCTGAGACAGAATGACAGAGGACCAGGCAACTTGAACCCATCATCTTTACTCAGGTCTAAATAGTTGATGTGAGTAAAATGGGAGGCAGGAGGTCACTGCATTTGGTTGCTTGTTGTGAGGAAAAAGTCAAGAGAGGTAACATGAAGCACCCAGAATAGTGACAGGTACAAAGGATTCACTCAGTATATGCTAGAGTTTCTATCTCTGAGATTTTATTTTCAAGCTCCCAAACACATAATCAGCCATTACTTATATGTGCCCGAGAGTTTTGTATCTGTGACTGTAAAGCACCTGATAGGGATCCAACACAGGGTTCCGATCCCGAGTCCTTCTCATATCTGGGTTTCTCTGGTTCTCTTTTGCCATCCCCAGTCTCTTTCAAGGACTACTGTGATCATTCAGGTTCCACTCCAAAGCGACTTATTTCCTGATCCAAGTTTAGCTCATCAGCATCTTTAATCCCATCTGTAACCAGCGTTTTCCTTTTCCCTTCAATGTATTCGTACATTCCATGTTTGTACATGGCCTGTTGATATCATTTGAGACATTGTACTGTCTGCCTCACTTCAAGTTGCTTCACCCAGTGCAGCATTTCTGTTTCCATGGCTCCAATGTCTCCCTGCAGCAGGGATGAGTGAAATCCTTGACCTTTTCTGAAACAAATTTCAATGGTGCCCCGAATAGTGCCTGAAATGTGGTAGGTAGGTAATCACCAACTATTCTAGGGGCCAAATCCAATCAATATTAAACACTGTGCCAGATACACTTTAAAACACTTTGCATTTGCTAAATAACTTAGCTCTTAGAGTGACCCAGTGAGGTAGGTATTTGATCTGTTCTTATTTTACAGACAAGAAAGCGGAGGCACAAAGTCGCCACATGTTCAACCTTACAGAAGTGAGGCAGAACTAGACTTTAAGACCAAGCTGCCTAACTCCAGAGCCCTGTACACCATAACCACTTCACTACTGCTGCACAAACTAAGGAGTTAGTTTTAGGAAACTTTCACAGTCACTGTTTACGGGGGACATGATGCTTCTATGTAATTATTACATATAGGAATATCAATATGAAGATCAATGCCACTGTGTGGTTTGGATAACTTGTCTCTCCTTCAGTTTAACTATAAAATAGGAATGAGACTGTACACTGTATATTGTTATTGAGAGAAGCAATAGACACAGGGTAAAGTGAGTGCCACATGGCTGCTGAACCCTCCATCTCTGCAATTCCAGGGCCAAGCTTTATACAGCAAACAGAACGCTGTACTGATGAACTCGGTTTTATTAGCAATCCTTTGAGGCACAGTGCTGAACCACTTTACACCCCCACCACATCCCATTCTGCCCCCTGTAGAATCCAGCCACCCTAACCTGCTACCCTGCCTGGACTCAGCCCAAACTTTCTTGTCTTTTGGTATTTTTTAGCAGTGTTTCCAACAAAATGCTTTTCTTTCCTATTTTATCTACCCGTTCACACTCTTGCAACACTTCCAAGCCCTCCTCTGGCCATGGAGTGTGTTTTTGTCTGTCGTTTAATATCACAACCCAACCTCATTACTAAAAAAGTTATCTATTCACACCCAATTCCACCTTTATATCCAAGGACCCACTTTTTCATGTTCGTGAGCCTTAACTGACTAATTTGTAGTTATAGGTAAAAATGACGTTTAGGTCAATGGAATGAATATAGTAAAAAAATTCCACATTAAGACTCAGTGAGAAAAGGTAAATAAAACCCCACATAAAAGGGAAATCCTGTGTGTCCTATTGGAGTTTACATGATATGTTGGGGCAGAAGGGAGGGGAACAAAGTTAGAAGAAAGACTACACAGAGGAGGAATGACTCTCTTCCTGCTGTTTATGTATGTATGTGTGTGTATGTGGTGTGTGTGCGCATGTGCATGTATGTATGTGTGTGTATATGGTGTGTGTGTGTACGTATGTGTGTGTATGTGGTGTGTGTGTGCGTTTGTGTGTATGTATGTGTGTGTGTGTGTGTGTGTGTGTCTGTCTTAAGGAACTGCTATTTGAGAGAATTTAGAAAATGAGTTTAATGATGTCACCTGAGTCATCATTAGATTTATTTTCTAAAATTTCTAAATTCTCAATCCACAGAGCCACTACCAGTGACATGGTGATCTTACTTGACATTCCTTTGCACCCAGAGGCCAGGACTTATTCTGACTGTAAATACAAGAACACTTTCTCTGCCAGTAGTATTCATAAACAAGCTGTAGTGTTCCTGGAGAGAGTTTTGGCCTAGAGCTGTTATACCATTCAGTGACAAGGTACAAGCTTCCCCAAGTAGCAGCTTTGGGACTTGATGGATTTGTCATCATCTCTAGGGACACCGCTGGTCTTTATCAGAAGAGTAGCAGAGGAAGCACGTGTGTCTCAGGGATGAGACTGTCAGCTCAGCTCTGCGAGAGGCAGAGTTTGTGCACACAGCACAGACCGAGCATAGAGTGCAGTTTGCCTCCTTTAGACAGACCCACTCCTACATCCAGTTCCTAACACTGCTCGCCACAGCTGAATCACAGTGGATCAATGCAAGGTCTCTAACATCAGCAGGGGTTTCTGTCTCCTTTCTTGCATTGCTTGAGAGCATAGGATCCTTGGGATATTTCTTCATAGAAGACGAGAAAAACATCTCCCATGGAGAAGGCATACATGCATTACGTTTCATTTGTAAAATATGATAGCTGATTTTCATTTTCGTAACTTTAGAACTCAAGAGAAACAGCTGTTTGATCTCCTCTGGAGAAAGAGCTCAGTTGCCACGGCTATACATTTATATTTAAGGAAATCCTGTTTTAACTGGAGTTTGCAATCCAGCCTTAGCGTGCAAGGGCTCTCTTACGGATGTGCCAGACAGGGACATAAAAATGTGACCTAGCATGGTGGGCTGCTGCTATATCATTTCATTATCATATAGCTCTTTGATAATACTGTAGCAGTTTTCACTGATGCCTTGGCTTGCAGTTAATTTAAGCAAATCTCTCTAACACAGAACTACTTAGCAGCATTCAAATGAGCTTCAGTATGGTTTTGTTCTCTCTTTACCGAGCCCATTTGATCCATACCAACAGCTCATAGAAGTGAATCTCGGGGAGGGGTTGCCACCACCTTCCCGGACCATTTCCAGTTCAAATCTTTGGCATCATTGACTTTTCAGTGTCAAAATTTTGAATGGCATTAGGTCCTGGCTTTCATCATAAATGACCACTCACAAGAGTTATTAGTCTCAGATGTAGGAGACCGCATGGCACTGTGGGAAGAGTAGACACCTGGAGTGAAGTCACAGCTTCACTTAGTTTACTTGTCTCAGATTCGTGTCAATCCGTCACCAGGAAAATATTCTGGATCCAAGCTGGAAGATAGAATCATTAAACTACTATCTCTTGATTATTTTGAGT
The DNA here is from genome assembly GCF_950005125.1 of Chionomys nivalis. Lineage (NCBI taxonomy): Eukaryota > Metazoa > Chordata > Mammalia > Rodentia > Cricetidae > Chionomys > Chionomys nivalis. The sequence continues at coordinate 61,698,217 of NC_080094.1, read as the reverse complement.
CCTATTTCCCTCAATTGAATAACGAAAAAAATGAAGAGAGTTAACATCTGTTAGGAACATTAGTAACTGGCATATGTGGATATATTTTGTAAATTGTCAATTTACTATAATCCCCTAATTTTTTATTATTTTGTCAAGATAAATCATGTAAGTAGTGACATGGACAAGCTGCCAATAATTTATAGGATTTTAACCATTTTGACAGTTGACTGTACATTTAGAAACATTGGCTCCATATGACCCAAATAAAAATAATTCTCTGGTGGCATATTAAACAACTTCCTAAAATTTATCTTAAAATATCATTCCAGGAACACTTTTGGGGCATTCTCCAGGGAGCCCACATAATAACAACAAGTGTTGCTTGAACTGATTGTCAATTTCCTTTATTTCTGGGGCCTTAGAAGACTGAGGACACAAAACTCGGATGTCTCATAAATCCACATGTGAGAGGAGGAGAGCATGGTGAACCCGTGCAGCCCCATGTGACAAGCCTGACAGGTGTGTGTGTGCTCTATGTAAGCAGACAGAAGATGCTCTGCTTTCTTTAGCGTTGAGGAGCAGTCGTACAGGAAGTAATCCATGGTTTTTGAACCCATCCCCAGTGTGAGACTCCACAGAGTCAGATGATGAATGGTTTCATCTGACTGACCTGATTCACTTTATATGACATGATCACTTTGTGGGAACCGTATTTCTAACATTCTGCCAAAAAAGCATCCACTTCCAGAATCAATTCTCAACAGGTGATATATGAGATACGTAGGCCAATGCAACCTATTTGCAGTTCTTCTTTGGTGGTAACCACAAAGAGAGTTTCTATTTACTTATTTCTAGTATATTTTTTGGCTCTACAATCCAGTTGGCTCATCCTCAAAGCCAAAACCTTTCTCTGGTGGTAGGATAGGACTCGGCAGGATTGGCAGAGTCATGTTACCATGTATCCTCTCGGAGGCTTCAAAGATCTCACTGATAAATGGGAATAATCTATTCCCCTCAGAGGTATTCTGACAAAGATGAAAGGTTAATAGAGAGGGTGATAAGATGTGTGAACCCTCAAAAGTGGTATTCCCAGATGCACCTATCATATCGTGACAGTCTATTTCTTTAGTAGGTGATCTAAAAGTGTCTTCCAAGATAGATACGAACAGGGAAGAAGATGAAAAGCAATGACATTGAACCTGGGACATTTCTTCTTCTTCAGACAAATGATAAACTTGCCAACTCTGTAGCAAGAAGCAGATTGATTACATAGAATATTCAGACAATTTGTCTCTTGAAATGTTAACTCGTTTAGAGACAGTCAAGCAAGTCAGTGCTCTTCTTTCAACATGGGTCAAATGGTTGAGGTCACCTACTGTGCAAAGAAGAGAGAAGTGAACTGGGACAATACTAGCCATTCTTAAAGAACAGGTCAAAGACCGCAGGCTGTCGTGATCTCAACACCACACTAGAGAAAAAAAGAGACCTTTACTTTCTTTTATACGTCCTGTTTCGCTATTGTTTAATTTCTTTGGTTGGAGTAGTTTTCCTTGCTTAGGTAACTGCAAACAGAAGTGACAGAAATCAGTGACACTTAAAGGTTGAAAGAAAGATCAGAATCTGTGTGAGGATTTCTAAGTAGACAGACAAGAAAAGATACTAAATAGTTGATCTCTCAGGTGTCAGAAAATTCCAAAAGGGAATTCTTTGAATCACAGGAAAGGCAGAGAAGAAAAAACCCTAACACTGTCTATCAACAAGGGCAGTAACACAAGGCCCAATGTTTGCTTTAGCATTAAACAGCCACCACACGTCTTAGTGTATGTGTCAGAGAACCAGTTACCTCGATTAAATCTCAGAAGAGCATGCGGTTGTGAGCAGCATGATTGAAAGTCAGTGGTACTTACTAGGATAACGTTCTTCTTCCTCTGTTGGTTGCTCCTTCTCTGGCTTGGGTGGACCCTTGATTTTATACACCAAAGCACGCAGTTTTCCTGTCCAGGAAGTGTCCTCCTCCTCCTCTTCTTCTTCCTCCAAGGGAACCCCTAGCAAGTCACAGAACAGAGTGCAGACCCAAACAGTACCTTAAGAGTTAGGAAGAACACAATAAAGCAAATCCCCAACCTTCTGAAACATTTTCAAGAGATTATAGGCAGCCTCCCAAGAATATTTATCTGCGTTATGTTTTTCAAATAGTTGCTAAAATATATGATTTTCTGTGTCTGGGAACATCAAATAAATTTAATTCCAAGGCTTTACTTTTTCTAACCTATATTAAAAAGGACTCTAGAGTCTCTAGAAATACTTTAACATTTATTATTTCAAATGAGAAGCTCAGCTTTTGTCTACATATTACTCAATTTATCTATATAAAAGAATCATAAATGCCACCACCCACTTAAAAATCAGCAGATATGTATCAAAGTAGGGGACCATGGCTTAGAATCCTTCAGAGAAAACACTGATGCCCACTTTTAAAAATATCATGATAGCTAAAAGGAAAAGGGATCAAAGTCTTGGCTTGGCTGGAAGAACATGATGTCATTACCACTGTAAGAGAACTGGGTGAGGTGGTGGATCAGTCACAACCCCCCCCCCCCAGCCCCCAGAGACCTTCTCACTTCCTCTATTTACCCTCACAAAGATTCTTCTAGGCAAACGGGTTTTCAGTCTCCCGTTCTGCCAGGGACACTTCCTGTACCTTTTCTGACACCTGTCTTTTGAATGATTGGTACCACAAGGTCAGACATAAGAGTAACTTCTCAACCCCTCCTTGGCATTCTAATAAAGGAAGCTGGGGCTCTTGCTCAACTCTTAGCCGCTCACCACAGTGCACCAGAAGGTCCTCATGGAAGTCGTACAGCTCCTCGCGGATCTCCTCCGGGCAGGGGCAGTTCTCTCCCAGGTGAAAGTTGAGGAGCATGTTGATCTGTAAGGGCAAAAGAGCCATGGATGGCTAGCTGGTCTCCATGTCGGCCAGGGGAGCTCAGCTCATGCCTCAGACACCAGTCTTTGAATTTATTTAAATGTTTTTGCAGGGTGGGGGAAGTAAAAGTGACCAACATACAAAAATAGCTCTCTCTGTTTCTTTTTTTCTTAAACAAAAGAAATTTGGATAGTATTTAGAGTAGAAAATTCCTGCCACCTGAAGTTGAGTCCTGTTAACAATATTAGGAAATTTATTTCAGTCTTTATATATCCTCACAAATTCAAATCACATTCTCTATATAAATTTTCTTACGATCCAATTTTTGACGGACTTTGCCTTGGACATTTCTGGAACATGAGTTTAAAATGGTAAAATTATTTATTTCACTTTATGGATGGATACAAATTTATATAAAATTAAGTTTCTGTTATATCTTTGTTTCTATTTTTATTAATTTTTATTATTTTTTGTGAATATTATTTTTTGTGAGTATGCACACACATATGAGCCATGACATACATGTGGAGGTCAGAAGACAAACTTAGGGGTTGCTCCTTGCCTTCTACCTTATCTAAGACCGGGTCTTTATGCTTTCGTTTTCACTTCATACATCGGGCTAGCTGGCCTGTGAACTTCCAGTAATTCTCCTGTCTCCACTTCTCTTCTCTCCATATGAGCACGGGGATTACAGATGCTCACACCATCCGTCAGTCTTTATGAGAGTCTAAGGATTCAAAATCACGTCTTTATACTTGAGTGGCCAGTGCTTTTACACACCAGACCATCTCCCGACTCATTTTTGTTTTTCATGTAAACAAAGTTGCTTTGAATATTTTATATACTTTTTATTAACATTTTAGATTATTTTTAAAGAATAAACTAGAACAAAATGAACGGAGCAACAGGTGTGTACCATTTTAACGGCTTGTGATATGAATTGTAAATCGCTTCCCAGAAATCTCACAACAATTTGCATTATTCCAAATTTATGTAAGTTTGTGTTACTTTGGCATCTCTATTACAGTAATGAGAACTTAACACATTTTCAAATATTTTCCAGCTTAATGGGTGAAGAATAACATATTCCTGTTGCTTTGATTTGCATTTAATTGGTGAGGTTGAAATTCATTTTCCACGCATTAAGAGTAATTTTATTGCATATTTTGTAAAGATTTTCTTCTCATGTTCTTCCTCCATTTTTCTACCAGGTAATTACCCATTTGAAAATGAGTTGGTGGAGTGCTCTGCACATTTTTCTAATGAACTTAAACATTTTCTAATGCATACTTAACAGATTTCTGGAGTTCTAGTTGCCTATAATATATAGTCGCTAGATTTCTGGAGTTTGAGTTAGCTTTTGATTTTATGTGTAGGGTCCTCATTTAGGTCCTGATGTTGAGATGTAGATTTATCTTCTGTGCTCACTCTGCCATTCTTTTTACTCCTATTGTTCTGTTCTTGATGCTTTTCTATTTGCCATGCAGTTTTCTTGCAGTTTAGTGAGACACAATTAATTTACAAATTAATATTTTAAAGAACAAGACATACAAACTTACTAAGAGACATGATCACAGTGAACGTCACTTATCAAAACCAAAAAAAAAAAAAATCTGTGATACAGTAATAAATGTACTTCATCACTAGCTGACATGAAGAGAGCTTGTGGCTACTCTCTCAGAGCCCCTGCATTCTGAAGCAGTGTTGAATGTAACCTCTCCGGACTGTCATGAAACATGTGTGATCCCCAGGAGTGAGAAAGTGGGGCGGTTGTTCTGGTGGGTGCATTAACCATGAAAAGTCATGCTGGCAGAGGTCAGTGAAGGCTTTGTTTCCCAGCTAGGCTCCCGGACTCCGGAATGCTCCCTGCAGGCCCGCAGCTATAGGTCGGTGACGAGGTAGAGGAATTGCAGAAGCAGTTAGAGGTCCCCAGCTCCAGCTGTGACTCATGCTATTCCAACCACCAGGCATAGAGCTTTTCCTTATCTGTTGAGGACTTCGAGTTGGAAGACATTCTAATGTCTTACTAAATTTTAACATGATTTCAGAAGTCTCTCATTCAGAACTTCTCTTTCAAATCTTTTTCTTCTTTTCTTTCTTTTGTTTTGTTTTCTCTATGTAGCTTTTTGGAGGCTGTTGTGGAACTTGCTTTGTAGACCAGGCTGGCCTTGACCTCACAGAGATCCACCTGTTCCTGCTTCCCTGCTGGGATTAAAGGTGTGTGCCACTACCGCTTGTATCAAATCTTCTTGTAAGTAGGTAGAGAAATTATTTGTAACTAAATAATACCCATGAAATAGGTTGGAAAAGGGAAATCATGCTAATTACAACAAGATAGGGTACACTGTTTTTAAAATAAATATAAGGTTGTATAGTATGGTTTCAGAGTACAAAATGAAGATCTTTATTGAAAGACTCCTCCTGTCAACAAAACTTAGGAAGGGCCCCCCACCTGCTGAAAGAGTACACAATCAAGTGGTGGAAAGACAGACCAGGCAGGATTTGCTGCTAGTTGGGTCTAAGACAGCCAAACAAGCAACCCCTTCATGCAACAAATTGGTGCCCAAATGTGGCCAACTAAATCTACCTAAAACCTGAGAGGGCTTGAAAAGAAATTCTGGACAGGAAGACATACAGAGCTTAGCACAGCTTCTAGCTGTTTGCTGGCGGTGTGCCACAGCTCCTTTAAGAGAAGTTTTCCTGACTCAGCAGCAAATAAATTTGGTTTACTTATTACTGCCTTCCAATTATTCACAGAAGTTTGAGAAATCATCATTTGCTCAGTGTTATGGGACACATTCATATCCACCACCAGTCTCAAAAGTCTATAGCATCTGAAATACACTTGAGGGATTCTTAGGTGGCAGTTGGAGAAACAGCATGCTCAGACATTTGGTTCAGCACAATGACCTCTCTCAGTCAGCCCCAAGGACTTTCATTTTGCAACTAGAGAGATGATTAGCTTTGCCTTCTCTTTATGCATTATCACCCATGAGTCTTTCAAAAGCTCAGATAGGTGGTTCAATGGCAAGACAATATAAATAACTATGTTCCATAAAATAGATTGGGAAAGTAACTGAATGAAGTGGTAGTTGTACCATTAAGATAAAATAGTGGTAATTATAGTGACAACAATGAATAGTGTGCTTATTAAAAATTTATAAGACTCAAAGATGTAGTTTCAAAGACAGAGCTGGTTTCTTCACTGCAGGATCTACTTTCGTTTTGAACACTAAGGGAACAGTGGGCAACCAGTCTGGGTAGCACTATTAGACTGTGAGATACTATTCTAAAGTCACCTTCTGTCTCAGCAGTGACAACAGTGAGTTCTATATAACACATCGCAGAGGAAGATTCGTAATAAACTCTGTTCTCCAGACTTTGCAGGGCTAAAAAGGCTCAATGTAAATTTAAGTCAAAGGCGCTTGGATGTGTCAGGTGAGGAAGGCTGCACCTCAGCTCTCACAAACCACGGCACACCAGCTACTTTCTTGTCTCCAATAGAGAGGTAGGGATTTCTGGAAGGGTTAGTAACACTCTTCTGAGGAGTAGATGTGGCAGAACTATCTGTTGAACCTCAACATTCTTCCTCTGGTTTTCCACCAATTAGTAGAGGCACACGTGGGGAAGGAGAGGGTGGAAGAAGGAAGCTCTGCCTTATGTTCAGTTTAGAAATGTTCCCCTCACCCCAGCCAAGATAATTGGCAAGTTCTCCCCAGTCGTTATTTACTTAGGGCTCAGCCTATCTCTTGGTGCTGTGGCGATTCTTCTATGAATTCACAGCTCTTCAGTTTGCCAAAGATAACCCAAAGAGTTCATGTACCCTTTTCCACAGGAAGTGGGATGGAGTTCAGGATGGGACTCACCTGCTCCTGGGGTGGTGAGCGGAACTCCCGTGTCTTCCGGGCAGTTAGGGCTGCAGACATGTTCAGGGCCTGCATGAGCTCATTGTAGCGGAATTTCTGATTTGCCTGAAGCTTGGACACATAAATGTCACCAAATGCCACAATAGACTCTACTCGATGCTGCAGTTCACAGTCACAGAGGTAGCTGAGGAGTTCACACATCTGTAACAAAAAGTGTGTGTGTGTTACATCCTTATAGAATGCACTTAACGCAAACAGACAACATTGCCAGTGCCCTACTTCACAGCCAATAACACTGAGACTTAGGTAAGTGCAGTGATTCATCTAGTGTCATAGAGCAACCATGCAGCTACTGAATCCAACTCTACCTAAATCCAAAGATAAACTGTTCAGCCACTGAGGCCAGAGAATGAGAGAAATGCACTCACTGAAAATAGCATCTTCTAGAAGATGCATCCCTCAGGAGTCATGTTTGAAAACCAGAATCTAAATACTCATGTGAGCATTGTTTTCCTTCTCCTACCTTCCAGCAACAGAAGATGGGACAGCTGAAAAGCGTGTTCTCCATCTCATTTTCCAGGGTAGGTGCTGACTGCGCTGCTCAAGGATGGTTAGTTCTTTTGCTATTATAATAATCTTATCATTCTGTAAATTCAAGTTGTTCTAAAAAATGTTAAGTGTGAGAAAACTGTAAAGAGTTGGGGGAACTCCTTCAAGTCTGAAAGTGTTTTGCTTTCTAGTGATGGTGCTGACTCAGTGACAGGGATGCACTTGGACGCATCCACAGTTAGGGCATTTCATCATGGCAAAAACATCACACACTAAGTGTTGTGAGTGACTATCCTCTGAGTCCAGGTACCACCACCTCGGGGAGCTCAGTTGTGTCCCCTGACAAAAGGATTTTCCAAGCTGGGCTTGCTAAATATTCATGTCCCTTCATAGAGGGACAGAGAGGGTCAAAGGACCCTCACCTTACTCTCCAGCCATTTCCTACCACATTATACACGCTGCCTTAATTGCACATAGCCTCAGGATGGCTAGAGTCCATAGGCCGAAAAAGATGAAGAAGAAGGAGTGGAGGGCTAGTGTCCATAGGCCGGAAAAGATGAAGAAGAAGGAGCTCTGTCTACACAGCTACAAGGAGGACCTCATTCTTCCCGGTTAGAGACTTTCCAGGTGTGGCCTGGTGGGGGAGGAGCACCCAGACCCCTCTAAGACCCCTTCACCTATGCTCTGCCAGGAAGCCCAATATTGACACTGGTTCTCCAGTGTGAACTTTGATGAGATCATCCCTTGGTTTGCCATCGTAGGAGAAAAGATAGAGATGTTGCTTATATCTTTCCCAGGGAAAGAATTTTAGCAACCAATGGTTAGTCTCTCACTAGATGGTATCACCATGGGATCCCTCTCACCTGTGTGATCCATTGTCAGCTGAAGTGTCATTATGCATTGCATGACTGAATCTCTGATATTCACTTTAAACATCCCTCAACTGGCAATCGTAGATGCTCTATCTCAGCGGTCAAATGTGAAACAGAAGAACTCCAAGTACTAGTCAGAGGATTTACACCAAAGAAAAGCTCTTCACTCTTTTTCACAGTTGTGCACTTAAATGATTTAATAAAATGCTAATGTGTGCATGCGGGTGTGTCTGTGTGTGTATGCCCATGTCATTATATATAAGCTACATTTCTCCTCTATACTCAATATCCTGATTAACTGACTACGCACAAATCCCATTATATTAGAAGAGAGAACTTTTTATCATAGGTCACCTCACTATGGCACATTCTATGATATGATGGAACATACTTTACATATTTCATGAAAATATGTTTGGCATTATCTTTCTGTATTATTTCCATTTTACAGATAATAACTCTAAGGCCTTGGTTGGCTGCTGACTCGGAGAGTTTACATATCCAGTAAGCAGCAGAGGAGGAGGAATAAAACCCTAGGAATGGCTGACCGAAGCTCACTGTTCATCTTCTTTCCTCTTTGTCTCGGTGCCCAGAAGACAAAGGTTATCATCCTTAGCATATAGCTCGTGCTAGCTTACACGAGGAAGCATTGCTTCAGATGGAACTGAAGGCCCTTAGGTGGTACCAGGAACATGCTCCATAGTCTGTGTAACAGTTATATGAATACTGAGTCAACAGGGCCCCATCATATTAGTGTAAGAACATAGCTTAGTGAGAGTGGGCATGAGTGTGTGGTCCTGTATGTCAGCTCCTTGGAGGTTACTTTGGTTACAACCAGAGTCTTAGCCCTCTCCTAAACAGGTACCTCTAAAATAATCACCTTGGTCTCAAAGGCTCAGAAATGTGGGCAAACCCAACCCTGGTGAAGAGACTTCTACGTGAGGTCTAAATGTTTCAAAGTATCTTCCTGACAAATGTTGGCATTTTCATGTTGGCTTGGGAAAGCTTAGAGAGTGGATTCCATGGAAAGAGGCATCACCCCAGGGACTCTCTGCATCCTTTCCCTTCAGCAGCAGACTCAGGCTTGTGCCTGGAGTCCCCATACCCAGGCTTTCCTCTCTCCCTCCAGGGCACTTTACCAGAGCACGTCAGTTGTTCCCAGTTACCTGCAGCTTGACAGACTCGGGCAATCGGGTCTGCAGCAAGCCTTTGACCGGAGCCTCCTTGCTGGCCTTTTCTCCAGCCTCCACTGCCTTTTCCTCGACTTGGGTCACTTCTTTTTCTGCTCCCTCTTCTGTCTCCCCGCTGTGCTCCCCAAACACAGAGGGATCAATCAAGAGGAGAATCTGACGAACATCGTCATCATCAAAAACGCCCATGACTAGCAGGGTTCCAATGAGCTTCAGCACAGGCACAAACTGAAACTCCACTGAACCGCCAACAGGGTCTCGGATGTGGGCCCCGCTACAGTGCACGGCCTCCGTCAGCATGCTCAGAGCCTTGGTTTTGAGGATCTCCAGGGGAATCTCAGGGCTCTGCTTCTGATGCTCCTCATTAGTCACCACAAAGCAAGGAGTAGAGAACCTGAAGCCTGGCTTAAGGCACGTCCTCAGGCCCACCCCAGGCAGCCCATGCCTCTTGGACTCATCTGGGTATAGGCGGATATTCCTGGTGGTGTTGGTGATGGGGATGATGTACTCATTCTTCATCATCAGCTTCCTCTCCTTAGCGTTGGCCAGGTGGATGCTAATGAGCAGGTCATAGAAACCAGCTCGGAGGAGGCCAGGCAAGTACTTGTTGTCAATGGCATGGAAGAGCTGAGAGAGGTCCACGTGGCTGCACAGGGCATAGGCAACCCGGCTGTTTCCCAGGGCACACACAGCGCTGTAGAGCCTCAGTGTGTGGTAATGGAACTGCATCAGGTCCTCCTGCTCACAGAGCTCAAGGATGTCCACACACCTGAGGGAGACAAAGCAACCGGCCATTCCACGGTGAGACACAAGTGTCAGAATTCAGTGGAGCCGCCCCACAAAACCCCAGGACCTCAACCAGAGCAGCGAAGGCAGAGGGACAGAAATCTCTGCCGTGCTTCCTCCTCTCTGTCCCATATAACCTCACTCTTACTCTGGCAGCACTGTGGGTGGCCTTCTCTTTTGCTGTGTGACTGAAGTGGCTGCAGCTTGGAGTATGTGAGCCGCTTACCAAACTACACATGCAGAAAGTGAAAGTGCTGGGATTGAATCCGGTCACAATCCTTTTAACAAAGGGACACAAGGACCCCAAGTCCTAGTTCTCTAAGTCAAACTAGACATGTGAAATTAAATATATGTCTATTCTTGTGAAATTAAATATATGTCTATTTCAGTATCTCTTGTATCTTAATTAAAAGCATGGAAATATTTCCTGATTCCTGGTCTTCAGAAGGTACCATGACTGGGGCAACATGGTGTATTCTCTGCTGTTTTTGACTGAATGATGAGATGGGAAGGAGAAAGGATAGAACTAATGTATTGTGGGGAATGAACAGTTATCTTGGGATAGCTTAGGAAACACTGAAGATGTTCATATTGCCCTTTGGAACTTCCTGGCTTCCCAGGATTGTCCCTTTCTCTGTGGCTCCCTCTAGTACCTGTTCTCCTCCGGGATGTGGAGTGCCATCATTTGCAGGGGTTCTAGGCACTGCACCACCCAGCCATGGCGCTCGCTCACCCGCTCTGTCTCCACTTTGAGGAAGCTGCTAGGCATGCGGCTCCACAGCACGGGCTGGATGGTTTGGACATCCAGCCGAGGTGGACACTGTGGGATAGGGTTCTTCTCTTCACTCTTAAATATGGCTGCTGACAAGGGCATTGCATTCTGGGACAAGGTAGAAAGACATCAGAGAAGAAAAGGGGCTCATTATAGGGAGAGTCTCAGTTGCTGGATCATGTACCTGGTGCACAATCGTCAATTTAACCAGTATAAGTTAAGAGGGACTATCTATCCTGAGGCTCGCCAAAGGCTTTGCTGTCATCAGTTAGGATGGCACACTATGGCTTAAGTGAGAAGTAATCAGTCCTTTCCATAGCCAAAATGGGTGGGAGAGAAGGAAAACGAGAAGGTATATTCCATCCTTGGAACTTCCCTGCAAATTATAGAGGCCTGAGAGAGGCATGGGGGTGAATGACAAGCAAGAGCTCTTCCCTGCCTTCTAATGCCTGAGATGTCACCATGATGGCCACTGCTGCCTTCCCTTGGCATGGGTATTAATCGAAGGGACAGATAAATACCTTCAGTTTTCCAAGTTCAAACTGAAACAAAGAAGTGCTTGTAGGCTGGAGGAAGACTGCTGGGAATACTTTGGTGTTAGGCTCCACCTGGAAACCAAAACAAATCAAGAGTTTTGCCCAGGGCTGTGGGAATCAGTTTGCTAAGCCACGGTAGGTAGTCGGCCACCCCAGTCAAGTTCAGCTGAGAGGAGACAACTGGCTGGCTGGTCACTCCCCACTGCTCAGACACTCTCAGAGACCCAGTATGTCTTACATACATCTCAGAGATGCAGTATGACTGTACTGCTCCAGCTCTTAAATCTCTTCTGCTCTGGGATAAAATATCTTACACCCTTCCCCTTACTTCCTGAAGTACTTGCATCCAGCAGCTTTCCCTGCAGTTCAGGAGCAGAGTCATAATGCCAGAAGCTTCTATTACTCACTAGCCAGGAAAAGCACGGATGGCTACTCAACAGCTGTATGTCTGGGTGGTGATTCGGGATCGTTGCTGAAGGCAAATGACAGGTTCATAAGCTCCAGGATACCCTGCAGTCAAGACCCTTAACCTCAGTCTTATTGAGATTTTGGCACTGCTACCTTGGTAGGAGAGCTAACCTGGGTACTATTGTTAGTGACATCCCTGTCCTGTACCTATTATGTATCCGTGAGCACATCCTAATCCTAACAATTAACAAGGCCTTCTGACATTGCCAAATGTCCTGGACTGGGGGCAGACACACATCACAGTTGAGAATTGATGCTGTAAGGGCAAAGACTTTGAGGATCTTTATTGGAATACGAATCTTGCCTTCTCCCTGGAATGCCCTGGATGTTTCTGTAGCCCCTTTCACTCTATATACATAGACTAAAAGGTTTGAGTTCTCTGGTTGGCTTCCAACTGCACCTTGTATGATTATATGAGGCATTTGCATATCACATCAAGGGCCCCACTTATTATTTGTTTATTTTGATGTACACAAACTTAGATGCTATTCCTCTACAACCATTAAGTAAATGCAGTCACTAGGGGATTGTTCCAGCTCTCTCTGCTTATAAATTCAAAGATGAGTAGTTATATTGGCGAACTGGCTATACCCTGAGAATGCATTACCCCTACAGCCTTCATTTTATATCTAGCAAACAGAAAGGTACCAAACATGTGGAGGCTGCCAGTCCTTGGGATAAGAGCCTCATCTAAATGGACTGGCTTTGGAAAGCAAGCTGTCTTATAGGTGGTGGTTCCCAGCCTTTCAAGGATGGCTTATTGCAAACTTCATAGACTGCTCAACCAAAGTCCATGCCTGACTTAGGGAGTACTCCGAAAGCCTTGATATAGAATGTTTTCTTGTGCTGAGCATACTCTCGCCATAATGAACAGTGTGGATTTTGTTTAGGACTAATTTGGGCTCCAAAGGGTATACAGGAGGAGAAAACGATACTAGTGATGTGTTAAACATTATCCTAGAAGGTTCCGGAGGACCCTCGATTTATTTCTGAGATTATGCTAATGGAAAATTGCGTTACGCATGTGCAAGGAAAGCTGTTAGCCATTTGAACTGAAGCTGAAGAAAGCCATGGACTTTCTGTTTGTTTATTTGTTTTCCTTTGCAGAGGCAGAAGAGAAAGTTGGAGAGATCTGAATCATAAGAACATGATGCTTTGAAGGCGGAGGGGTTATGTGAAAGGATTGAAGGCACACTCTGCTAGCAGCCTGACTCCAGCAAGGACATAGGACCTCAGAACAATAAACCTACAACATGAAAAGTTGGGTCCTGTTAATAACTCAGAAAAACTCAGAAAGGGGTTCTTTCCAAACCCCCAGAGAAGAGCCTGGCTCAGCCAGCAGGTGCCTTGGGTTTTGCCTTGTGAGAGTTTTGAGTACCCGCAAGCCTGCTGATCTACGATGTAATGAACGTAGGTCGTTTTCAGCTGCTAATTTTATGGCAATTTGTTAGGCAGCAAAGTGGGTACAAGTGATTTCCCAGCCAAGTCAGCTAGGCTGACAACACAAAATATCAGTGAGCACTCATGAGGTACCAGCTGCTGCTCCGTGGACAGTGAGCACGGAACTGGGCCCTGCCCTGGGAGGACTCCCCAGCTGGAGAGGGTGCTCCCGTGCAATAAGCAGAACCTGGACTCGAGCTGTCGTGGACTTCATTTCTGTGGCTAAGGTTCTTTTTTAAATCACTGACTGATCTATTTGTCCTTGTGCTGATACATGTTCCATTTCTAATCATGTGTGAAGGTCAGGCCGTAGAAACTGGCCCGAATTTCCAGCTAGCCTCCCTCCTAAATCTGAATCTCACAACCGGCTCTGCCTTTGTACTGGTGTGGGACAGTTACTCATGACTGATGCCCGAGTGTCTATTTTAGTTCTCACTTTCTACGGATTTTATTAAGTGGGAGAGAGAAAGGTTTTCAGATTGCATAGCACCATTTAATGGGAGGCCTGGAAACACTGTTTAAGAGAATCTTGTCTCTCATTATTTTGGTCCATTCTGAATTGAGGGCCAGTGTATAAATATTGCTGTCCAATTCCTCTTGAGATAATTGAAAAATGAACATGACTACAGCTGTGGAATAATAATGTTCCAGATGCTAGGGGACCAGACACATAGCTGGGCATGCTTCTGTCTAAGATTAGAAGGGGATAGCGGAATGGGAGCCTGCCTTAGCAGAAGAACCCTGCCATTATCCCACCCAGCAAAGTTCATGAGGACTAAGACACTGAGCAGCAGTAGAAGACTTTAAATGTACGAAATAAGGAAGACGCTCTGGGGGGTTTTGTTCCCACCCTGCTCAAAGAGGATAATGATCCAGCCTGATGCTACCTAGGAATCACTGTGCAGGATGTGATGAAACAGCTGCAGCATCCTTCTCTTGGTTGTAGCGTCTTGTTAGTTAGCCTCATCAACTCTTCTGAGGCAAGCAAGTCACTTCTATTGCAGATGCCACCTTGTCTTGCTTTTAATTTGCTAGTGTTTGCAGATCTCCAAAGTCCAACTGGTCACGAAAGTTATTAGATGTTCCAGAACTCTCTGCAGCTCAAGAGGGACCCTTCAGTCCAGCCCATTTCAGAAGGTAATGGGAAAACACTAATGGATTCTGAAGGACAGCAGTAATGTATATAAAGGCTTCTCAAGAGATTTGGGCTGAGGGAAGCATTTGGCCTGATGAAGGCAGGAAGTACTAGAAGGGTACTTTGCTCTCTTCCTTGGAGCCTGATTTTACAAATGCTGCTTTCTGGAAATGGCTGGGCCCTCCAGCTGTCAGGCAAGCTTGCCAAGTGTTGACTGTACTCCTCATGGGAGGAGGTTCTGAGTGTGCCATTCATCGGAGGAACCACTGAAGAGATAGGTAAACAGCCTCCCTGTCAGCGAGCTGCTCCCGACATGTAGACAAAGTTTGGTCTACCCGTCATTTTTGGTTAGCGAATCTTTCAGGACTGGAATGACTGTTCTGTCTGCTATAGACCTTGGTCCATCTCTTCAGGCACAGGCAAGAGAGCTGGCTGCTTATGGGTCTTTCAATTCAAAACCTGTCAGACCTGGGGCTGATCAAAGAATCATTTTTAAAAATCTATTATGTAATAACAGGATACTGCATGTCTTCTGTTGTTATCTAAATTGCTGACACTAGAAGACCATGTTTAGCTTCCTTCATTACTGCACATCACTCTCATGCTGAGACCTTCCCTAGTTCCCTGTTTCCTATGTATATCTCCCTCCCTGTCCAAATGGAGCCCTTGTTACCACTCCTCAAGCCAACTATTATTCCATCTGCTGATCCATTGTGCCTCTCTAGGTAACTGCCCTTTTCATTCCCACAAAACCAAGATTTTTCCCTAATGAGGCTCTGCTGCTTGTTCTTCCTGGGAGAAAGGTCTTCTCTTAACTTCTTGAGCAAACTTTACCTACACATACATGGGACTCACTGTCCTGTGCTTAAGGAGTGTTGAGATTGCTAGTATAGAATGTCCTACGGTGGGCTCTATGGGTCCCTAAGCTCACAAAGTACTACCAAGAAAGATCGACCAACAGTTTCCTTGTTTTAGTAACATGAGAAATGCTCGGTTAAACAGTTTTTTTTTTCCTTGAAGTATTTTCCAGATTTTAGTAGACTAAATATAAATAAAATTCAAGAAAAAAGAGAATACATGATGTTTTGCAATGTTCACATGGCTATAAAAAGGAAGACTTCTGATTTGGTGGCTAATGGCAGGTGTGTAACTGAAGGCTTTCCTAGGGAGCTCTATTGAAGTTTACAGTTTATGAAATAGAAAAACACGTGACTTGAAAAAATACATTTTAAGGGACCACCTTAGGTATCCATTGGGAGTATAACCTCTCTGTAAAGGGAATACATCAGTTTCTATAGGATTTTATTTTGAGTAAATAGTGTTTTAAAGTGACTGTTTCTGTTCACCTTTTAAATCTCCCATTATATCTAGCACAAACAGAGTAAAGGCAGCAGAGAAATATTTTTGGAGTAAATGAATGATCTTTCAGTGTTCAATAAAGAGAAGCTGCTGTTTCCTCTTGAAGGATGACTAGTATATAAAAATCACCCGATAAATACATATACTTTTCTCTGAATAAAATACAATCACTCTGTTCTTGTTTATTTCCTAATCTAATGACCAGTATTCCACATGGGCTGACCAGCTGGTTGGGGGAGGATGATAAAGGAGGAAGAAAATGAAGACCATTACTAGCCCAGGCCCAAAGCCCAAAGCTCAAAGCCCAAAACGACAGCTCAGGCCCAAAGCCCAAAGCTCAAAGCCCAAAACAACAGCTCAGCCCCAGAAGCCACACCTACCTGATAGCAGGTACCGAGTTCCTTCCCATTAGCCGAGAAGGACAACATGCCCATTGCCAGATCTACAAGGCAGCCAATCTCTAGGTCTACATTGCTTCGACTTGATCTTTGGGAACTAGCAACAATGTCCCCACCCCAGACCATGTAGCAGTTGCTGCGTTTCACACTGAAAACCAGAGAAAAGGGAGGAGTTACAGAATATAGTCTGCGAACCCTCTCTATAAATTTTTATCATTACCCCTACACAACTGTTTTCTTGAATGAAACCATTCATCGTCAACTAAATTTACTCAGGCACGAACCACTGTGGGGGGTGATGTGGGAATATGGAGGATCATTATTTCCCAACTAATTAGCAATCTGATCTTTTGATACCAAGGAGGGTAATGCTCCCATTTTAGGGACAGAAAATCAAACCACAGAGGGGAGACTAACGTTAGGCGAATCTATAGAGGAATTTGATATGAGAAGCAGAAGCAGTAACCTGGGTTCACTATCCCTCTCTGATATCCAGGACCACAGCCCACAAAGTGCTAGAAAACTTGGTCCATATTTCTTTGAAGGCAACTGGGGTCCAGATAGACCCCTTGTCTCCAGTGGCCTCCTAGCTCCTTGACTACTACACTGCACTTTCTTACTCTAGTCCTCAAGTTACACCACTAAATAGCCGAAATAGCTAAATAACCACGTAGGTTTTTCTCCTGCCAGCTGTGCACCAGTTTTCAGAGCGCAGAACTCTATGTGACCATTACCCTTAAAAGCAAACCGTGGTGACCAAAAACTTTTAAAGGCTCCCAAACTAAGCTCCTTATCATTTTCACTTTTGTGGTGACAGGGATAAAACCCAGGATCCTATGCAGAGTAAGGAGGTTCTACACCCTCAGCTCTCATTTCTTAATTGCAGAATTGCATACCCAGAGAGAGATTTGCTAAAGATAGGCTATGTGAGATGTGATCCTCAGAGCCTCTCACAATGGCTGGTGGCAAGACCCGGTCAGTTCTGCCTCCCCGTCAGCTCACCTGGGGTGCATCAGCTGAAGGACCTGTGCTTCTGAAGTGATGTGATGTGGCCTTTCATAGGTTAAAGGACAATTGGTTCTCTACTTGGTGTTAGGGAAACCCCTTTGAGCACATTGAGACCAATCTGATGTGGCTTGGCATGGGTTCCCATTGTGGCTCTCAGCAGTGGGAAGGAACCCAGACCATGTATTCAGCCCTGTGCGATGGACAGATCCTTGAATCCTATGTCCTGAAGGCTGTTTACCTCTCTGAACCATTCTTTGGAAAATCCAGGCTGGATTAAGAAATTCTGTTTTCTTCTATTTCTAGAAGTATGCCACTTTCTCCTGTGAGTGGAAATCCCCTTTCATTTTCTCTTATTTGGGGGCAACAATGGGGCGGCTTTCTCAGAATGAGTGCAGAGACCTCTACAAACTGTGTCTTCCAGTTATAGCCATGGATAGATGATTTCTATAAAGCTCGAATTCAAGCCATGTTATCACTGCTTTTTAAACTACAGAATTCAATTACTGATGTATTGAGCTGTGTATTGTGAAGTGGCAGGCTTTGTGTATATCTTAAAGATACCAAATTTAAAATGCCCCGAAACATGTAAAACTCAATTCTGTGTTTATTGCTTATTATGTCAGACAAAGAACGAAGAATTATTGATCACCACAATGTACCAGACCTTGCCTTAACTGCTGACAATAATACTTGATATTTATCAAGTACTTGAGGCAAGGCCCTGTCTTAAACATTCTTTTACTAGTTAACTCATTTACTTCTTACAGAACTCTGGGATTTGAATGACTATTCTCACTTTATATATAAGAAAATCAGAGTTCAAACTTGCATGGATAGGAAGAGACTAAGTATCTGAGCTTGAGTTCAGAGCCTGTGCTTTTCACCATCCACCCACAGGGTCTGTCATAAGGGTGTCAAGACTCACCTGAGCTTGACTATAGACAGAAAGCACTGACTGAAAAGGAACCCTGACTTGGTAGGGTGTGAAGACCTACCCAAGAATAACTTACCACATCTTGAAACATGGCTGCACAAGGAAAAGGTGTTCCAAACCCAGAGAATAAAAAATAGACAGATGAGAAGACATTGTTTTTAAGGTCATGTTTGGACACATCCAGGCATTGACTTTCCCTGAGAGCAGTGTTAGTGGACAGTGGAGGACCTGGGTGGGCCTACAGCATAGTTTCCCCAGAGAGTCCTAATTCCTACTCCTTAGTTGTTAGTCATGGGTTTTCCATTTCCCCTTTGCAGTCTTTATGTTTCAGGTGCATCAGCTCTTGGGATGAGGGCTTCTGATTTGTCAGTTGATGCATGTTACTGTTTATCTGCTCAATTCCCATCAAACTAGCTTCTCTCAGGTGTACATGCGCTTTCTGATGTTGTAGAAACAGAGGCCTGCCTCAAAATCATAGAGCGAACAAGAGAGGGCTCTCTGGTCCCCAACGGTCTACCTTTATCTCCCATCACTGGGTTGTGATTTATATATGTGATGAAATGAACCTGTTTCTCCAAACACTTCCTTTCCCCAGTTTCCTTAATGATTTAAAAACAGTTAAGTACTTGTTCACCTTTTAAGACAGGCTAGATGCTTTCTCTACCTGGGGTGAGGGATGAGGTGTAGGTGGCTACTCCAGGGAGGAAGGAGCCTCCTGGGAGCCCCCCTTCCTTACCTTTCATGGACCCGGCCTCTTTCATCTCCCAGGGTGACAGTCACGGTACAGTTTTTATTCAGGTCAAACTTTTCACTGTACAAATGGTAGTCCGGAGTCACCCATCCAACCCAGACACACGATGGATCCTGCCCAGCAAAAATGCGGATAGCATAGTAGCATTGCTGTGGAGGGGAAAACAGGATGTGTGAGTGGTGTCTGTGTCTGGGAGGAGAGCTAACAGACAAAACCATTCAGTAGCTCACTTGGCTCATTTTTATGAAGAAGTACACACTAAATGTTTCTTTTCCTTTTCCTGAGTTGGATCTCACTTTGTAGGACAAGCTGGCCTTGAACTTGTACCCATCCTTTCTTAGCCTGTGTCAGCATACCTGGCTAAGGCAACACACTGTTGAGAAAGTATACAACGCTACACTCTAGACTCAGAACGAGGCTTTTGTTTATGCGAAGTCTTGAGAAAAGAGCTGAAAAAGAAAATGGCTGTATCCCAGCCACCAACCCTCTCGGTGTGGCCTTCATGCCAATATAGGCAATGGCGAGAACAAAGTTCCCACAGAGGATCGTACAATCTGTGAGGTTATCACCTAGTTGTACTAATAGCTATGCACCAAGGAAGACGACTACGTCATTCCTTTCTTTATGACAATGAGCAGGTTTACTTATTGTACTGTGCTAACTTTAATTTTTCTTGACTGAGACCAGAAAACAAAAAGAAAGAAAAAGAAAAAAAAGGAAGCATAGTTAGAGAAAGCTAGGCTTGAATCTTCGGCACAAGCTGATTATTATTATTTTTTTAATTCTTTTTTAATTAAAATTTCTACCTGCTCCCTGTTTCCCATTTCCCTCCCCTCCTCCCAAATATTGCCCCCTCCCCCCACTCCCCTCCCCCTATCCCCACTCCTCTTCTCCTCCCCCCACACCATTCCCCCTCCCTCTCGATACTGAAGAGCAGTCCAAATTCCCTGCCCTGCGGGAAGACGAAGGTCTTCTATCTACATCCAGGAAGGTGAGCATCTAAACAAGCTAAGCTCCTACAAAGCCAGTTCATGTATTAGGATCGAAACCTAGTGCCATTGAGAAACTAGACTTTAAAATACTAATTAACCCAATAAAAAAAATGGGGCACTGAACTGAACAGAGAATTCTCAACAGAAGAAATTCAAATGGCCAAAAGACACTTAAGGTCATGCTCAACCTCCTTAGCGATAAGGGAAATGCAATTTAAAACAACTTTGAGATACCATCTTACACCTGTCAGAATGGCTAAAATCAAAAACACCAATGATAGCCTTTGCTGGAGAGGTTGTGGAGAAAGGGGCACACTCATCCATTGCTGGTGGGAATGCAAACTAGTGCAACCACTTTGGAAATCAGTGTGGCGATTTCTCAGGAAATTTGGGATCGACCTACCCCAAGATCCAGTAATACCACTCTTGGGAATATACCCAAGAGATGCCCTATCATATGACAAAAGTATCTGTTCAACTATGTTCATAGCAGCATTGTTTGTAATAGCCAGAACCTGGAAACAACCTAGATGCCCTTCAATGGAGGAATGGATGAAGAAAGTGTGGAATATATACATATTAGAGTATTACTCAGCGGTAAAAAACGACTTTTCGAATTTTGCGTGCAAATGGATGGAAATAGAAAACACTATCCTGAGTGAGGTATCCCAGACACAAGCTGATTATTATTCTGTGAACTTGGGTAAGTCTTTTGTCTTCTCTGTGCACAATATCACATATCTCAAAGGGGTTGTGATTAAGATAAATAAATGGAAATTAAATGGGACTGTACATGATTGCTGGACCGTAGAGCTCAGCCATAGCAGGGTTATGATTTGCTGCAGCAAGCATCTTGGTTTTGGTGGTGTTTACTTTATGAACTCGAGGGGAACTTTCCAGAAGGTGCTGCATGTATTTTTCCCATGGACACCAGCTGCTGAGGGAGAATGGAGGAAGAAGGAAACTAGGAGGCATTTTTCCTGACTATCGTTGCTGCAGAAAGGAACCTGAAGTAGCTTCTCTCCTCCAGGATGCCTTCCTGCCCCTTCTTTGATTGCTTTCAAGATTGCTCCTGGCACTGAACAGAGACACTAGGGAACCGACTCATAGAAGTTGACACAAAAGAGCAAACAAAAGGATTTAATTGGGACTCTTCCAACTCATGTTTCTTTCAATCAGAAAGGCAATGATGGGTCCCTGGGGGCAAATGGGCAAGAAGGACACATGATGCCCAATTAGGAGCTTGGAGTTGAACTCTGCTTTCTTTCCCTTATTCAACAAACACCATAGAAATGTTCTGGAAGGATCCAAATGTATATTAGGAGACAGAGTAATTGACAATTAAAGAAGATCCCTAGACAAATCTTTGCTGTGTGGGGCATATTACCAGGAAGAGCAAATCAAATAATTAAAGCCATAATTGAGCACATTTACTTACTGTTGTTGTTTGAGAGAGTATTTCTTGCATCTGTTTCCTAGGGGGAGGTAATCCACATTTTAGTCATCCGGTTGAATAGAGAACCCCACAGTTCTGACAGGCAATTGATCTACCTTTAACGATCAAGGCAGGCTTAGGAAACAGGCTGTTTTATATACACAAATGACTGCAACTGGTCTTGGGAGTTGCTCATTTGTAAGCTGTGGCCACAGGCACTACTATGGATTCCAGCATTCCCCTGCTGCAGGTTACTAAGTTAATGTGGAAGAGGATGGGGTGCTGTAATAACATAGGTAGAGAATGGGTTGCCATGCTCCCTCAATCGGCTGTGCTTATTCAAAACCTTGGAGGAGAGCGAACTGCTACAAGAGATTTGGACAAGACAGCTTAGACACCAGGCACACACCAATGACTAAAAATAGACATCAAAGGACAGAAAGACAGCAGAGAATTTATGCCTTATCAGGAAGGAAGAAATCACATTACTCGAGAGGCACACCGAGGCAAGGTTGGGAAATGCCCATAGCTATGCAAAGGTGGCAATTGGCCTTCTGAAATTTCTCATTGCAAACATAAGCAGTCTTTCTGCTCCCAAACCATGAGAATTATGAATGCAAAGAGGCCCAAGCTTAGAGATTCAAAGGAGAGCAGAAATATCCTCTCCAGATGTTTAGCTGCATGGGCTATTCTGTTTAGCTGCATGGGCTTCTTAATTTTGCAAGGCACTTTCATATACACATAGCCTTGCAGGAACTCATTGACATGCACACACATAGAGCCATTTCTTTGTGTGTGCATGTGTACAGGTACAAATGTGTGGACGCATGCAGGGGCACATGGATGCATGGATGCACATGCATGTGCATGAGGATGAAGGCTAGAGATCAACCTCAGGAGCTATTCCTCAGCCTCCATCTACTTTGTTTTTGAGAGGTTACCTGGCCAGTGAGCACATGAGATCTTCCTGTTTCTGCCCCTCTAGCACTCGGAGTACAGGTATATGCCACCATATCTTTCTTAAAAGCAAGTAAGCAAGCAAGCAAGCAAATAAACAAGGCCATGGAGACCCAGCACAGGTCTTCAGGCTGCCAGCAAATACTTTACAGACAGACCTATCTCCCGAGCCCTCTACATCTTCATTTCCTTACCTAGCTGAAAGCAGAGAGGCCACCATAAACTCACTTCTTATGTTGTGGTTTAAGCACAAAGCAAGCAGAAAGTCAACCTAAGAGCAGGTAGAGTTGGTACCTCTGGGAATTACAAGACTGTCCCACCCCCTCACCTCTTCTGGAAGGCTTCACTGTCTAGACAAGGGCTGTGGCTGAAAGAGGAGTGACATTCGACGGGCATGCTCAGGCGGCAGTAGATCATGTTGGCATTGCTGTTCTGTGTGCCGAATGTCTTGTGGGTCACCTTGAGGCACGGAGGGCTGTCCATGGTGCCATCAATTCTCACAACCTGGGAACATCAGCATGAGTCCTTTACTTGTCATATAGGAGGGTGTGACCTTGACCCTATCCCTCTGTCTCTCACTGACCTAACATAGAATAAAATATTCTGCAAACTATGCTATTCATGATGTGGGCTTTGTCTGTTGAGACACTTGGGCTCTGCTCTTGGCTGGAGAAATTAGTAATGTAAAACACACCCAAAGGTTCACTGTAAGACCAAGGATGGAGAACAAATACTGGATGATATAGTATGATGGCCCCATAATGCTGACCTTTTAAATTAGACGGTATATGATTGACTAAAGATTTCCATTGTCATGGGACATCATGAGAGCATCTTACAGAAAGGGACCAGGAAGTCCCAAACTCAGGAAGAGCCACAGAAGCTCCTCAGTGGGTACTTTCACCTCTCAGGTTTCTAACTGTGCTTGAGCCCTAGCCTTAGCATTGATGTGTCTTGAGCTTTCTCTAAATCCTGAGACAATTCATGGCTTTGGAGCACAGGTTCTATAGAGTGGTAACCAGCAATATTAATTACATTCTTCATATATGTATGTGTGTGTGTATTCATGTGGGTACACATGTGTGTGTGTAAGCACAAGAGCATGTATGCACCTGTGTGTGGAGGTCAATAATTAGTCTCGAGAGACAGATTCTCTCCTTCTCCCGGAGCTCAGTAACTAGGCTGGGCTGGCTGGCCAGAAAGCTCCAGGGATCTTCCCGTCTCTGCCTCCCCAGCACTAAAATTACAAGTGCCTTCTACCACACCTCCTCTTTTTCCCAAGTTTAAGATCTATCAGTTTGCCAGAGGTTGTGAGACCTCCAGGGTTTAGAACAACACTTCTAAAATAATGGTTATCCCACAACAGGAGAAATAAATCTACCCCAGAACATGGGGGTCAACAGGGGAGGAGCATTAAGAGCTGCTGCTTGCCAGGTTCAGACCTTCTAGAGGTGAGGTGGGGGGCTTAGAGTCAGGTTGGAGCAAACCACTGGCTTGAACCCAAGTTACACTGCAACGGAGCTGGTCCATTTGGAAACATTCTTCTTTCTGTGTCCATCAGAGGAACATTATGGTGGGTCTCATCAAAACAGATCTAAAACCCAAACTTGGCTTCTTATAATCTGTAGTTCTTAAAGGTGGAAGTACCATAATAAAGTCTCACTGCAGCTTAAAATGCTAGTAACAGCACCAAGGTAAACAAGGCTGCAAAGATAAGTTATGAGCATGGAGGGACACACATGTTTATTGCACAAATGTCAAGTAGAAATGTTAAATAATGTTGGGAGGAAAATAATGTTGAAAGTGTCCAGACACTGAAGTACCATGATAATGCCGTTGAAGGAATATTGGCAAATAATCTGGTGTCTCAATCTGGGAAGCAGTCTGCAAAATCATGTACAATGCTGTTGTTTCTTTTGAGATATTGTAAGTTAAGGACCTGCAGCTCTAGCTATGAAGACCCCAGGCAGTGGTCGGTAGGCAGCTAGTGTAGGGACTTAGGTAACCATTTTCTTTGATGGGAGACTTTTTTTTTTTTTTTTTTTTTTTTTGGTTTTTCGAGACAGGGTTTCTCTGTGGTTTTGGAGCCTGTCCTGGAACTAGCTCTTGTAGACCAGGCTGGTCTCGAACTCACAGAGATTCACCTGCCTCTGCCTCCCGAGTGCTGGGATTAAAGGCGTGCGCCACCACCGCCCGGCTGATGGGAGACTTTGTGAGAACTTAGTGCCTTGGTCTACTTGCCCTGCTGGGACCACCCATGGTATAATGTTACCTCTATGTGGGGATGATCCTTCGGTACATTCACGAATGTTGGGAGGCGCTTGCTGAACCACACTGCCACGTCTCGGTTCATATTTACCGCGAAAGGTTCAAAGCCCTCCTGGAGGCCACACATGGTATAAAATTTGAAGGTACTGGCATCTGTCCCAAGATTCATGCGGCCAATCTGTGACAGCCCCAGAGAGCAAATGGGCACAAACCCTGTAGAATAGAGATTGTGGCTTCAGTGCGGAGGTACCATTGAGGGGAGCCGTGGAGAAGCTGCAGTTGTACTTCCCGCTTGGATTGGGAGTTCCATGAGTCAAAATGGAAAACAACCTTTGTTTGTCTTTTTAGCACTCAAAATCAATAACAGGAAGCTGCCTGGACACAATACTGACCATAGTATATGGGAGAGAAAAGTGAATTTTGTTCAAACTGATTTGTGGAAAAAAAAGTCATGTAGCTAA
Source organism: Chionomys nivalis (assembly GCF_950005125.1). Classification (NCBI taxonomy): domain Eukaryota; kingdom Metazoa; phylum Chordata; class Mammalia; order Rodentia; family Cricetidae; genus Chionomys; species Chionomys nivalis. The sequence goes on along the minus strand of NC_080094.1, from coordinate 61,673,132 downwards.
GAATATTCTCAAGATGGAAGAGTAAAACAAATACGAAACAAGTGAAATCTATTATTTATGCATTACTTAAAACTGATCTTAGGGCCTAGAGAGATGGTTGAACAGTTCAGAGCACTGGATGCTCTTCCAGAGGACCCAGGTTTGATTGCCAGCACCTATGTGGCAGTTTACAACCATCCCAGTGCTAGGTCATCCAAAGCTCTCTTCCAGCCTCTTCCTGCACAGGATATGCGAGTGGTTCACAAAATTCATGCAGGCAAAATCTCCATATAAGTAAAATAAGTAGAAACAAATGTGTAACAACAACAAAGATATGGTGTCTGGCAGGGTACACCTGTAATCCCAGTCATTGGGAGCTGAGGTGGGAGGATCCAATGATCTTGACCAGTCTATCTACACAGGGAGTTTGAGGCTAGGCCAGATTATACAGTAAGATTCTGCCTTAGAAGATAAAAACACAATTGAAAATAAAATAGACATAAAGCAAAACAATAAAAAAACAAACAAAAACCAAGAAAATGATCAATCGTGTGAGAGAACAAATAAGTCAATTTCTTTTAATAATAATTTTAGATCTTTGGTACACACACTGCAATTAGTTAAAAAATGACAGTATTAATTCTACTCTTATGGGACTAAAAAACACCAATAATAGCATATGCTGGAGAGGATGTGGAGTAAGGGGCACACTCATCCATTGCTGGTGGGAATGCAAACTTGTGCAACCACTTTGGAAATCAGTGTGGCGATTTCTCAGGAAACTGGGAGTCAACTACCTCAGGACCCAGCAATTCCACTCTTGGGAATACACCCAAGAGAGGCCCAATCATAGCACAAAAGCATTTGTTCAACTATGTTCATAGCAGCACTATTTGTAATAGCCAGAACCTGGAAACAACCTAGGTGCCCCTCAATAGAAGAATGGATAAAGAATGTGTGGCACATATACACTTTAGAGTTCTACTCAGCAGTAAAAAATAATGACATCTTGAATTTTGTATGCAAATGGATGGAAATAGAAAACACTATCCTGAGTGAGATAACCCAGACCCAAAAAGATGAATATGGTATGTACTCACTCATTAGTGGATTCTAGCCATAAACAAAGGATATTGAGCCTATAATTCATGATTCTAGAGAAGCTAAATAAGAAGGTGAACCCAAAGAATAACATATAGTTATCCTCCTGGATACTGGAAGTGGACAAGATTGCTGGACAGGGGTTGGAAGCACGGGGGTGGGGGTGGGTGGGAATAAGGGGAGATGGGGAGAGAGAAGGGGAGGATAGGAGAGCTTGAGGGAATGGGATGGTTGGGATGGAGGACGGGTGGATGAGGGAGCAGGGAAGTAGATATCTTAATTAAGGGAGCCATTTTAAGGTTGGCAAGAGACTTGACTCTGGAGGGGTTCCCACGTGTCCAAAGAGATGTCCCCAGCTTGTTCCTTGGGCAGCAGAGGAGAGGGTGCCTGAACTGGCCTTATCCTATAGCCACACTGATGAATATCTTGCATATCACCACAGAACTTTCATCTGACGATGGATGGAGATAGAGACAGAGACCTACATTGGAGCACTGAACTGAGCTCCCAAGGTCCATATGAAGAGCAGAAGGAGGGAGAACATGAGCAAGAAAGTCAGGATCGCGAGGGGTGCGTTCACCCACTGAGACTGATCTAATGGGAGATCACCAAGGCCAGTTGGACTGGAACTGATGGATCATGTGATCAAACCAGACTCTCTGAATGTGGCTGACGGTGGAGGCTGACAGAAAAGTCAAGGACAATGGCGCTGGGTTTTGATTCTACTGCGTGGACGGGCTTTGTGGGAGCCTAGTCTGTTTGGATGCTCACCTTCCTGGACCTGGGGGGAGCAGGGAGGCCCTTGGACTTCCCACAGGGCAGGGAACTCTAACTGCTCCTTGGACTGGAGACGGAGGGAGAGAGGGAGTGGAACGAGGGGAGGGAAGTGGGAGGAGGGGAGGAGGTAGAAATTTTCAATAAAAAATAAATTAAAAAAATAAAAAAGAAACTTACACATGTATATAATTTATAGTTTAAATACATAATACGAATATATACAATTTTATAGCATTTAAACTTATCAGTATTATGTATAATATAGATTATAAAAATGTTCATCATAAAAAAAGAAATAAAATTTGTTGCTAAAAAGTCAAAACAACAACAACAACAACAACAAAACCCAAAAATGCCATCCTTCCTTCCTGCCACCACTTTCATCTCTCTGAGCTCATGTCTATGACCCGATCATATTTAGAAATTCTGAACAGACCAAAGCAGAAGTTAAAGTTGTCTGGATTTCTTGTTTGTGGGTTATTTATAAATCATAATTGTAGACCAACAAATCAGGAAAGCAGGGAAAGCACTAATTATCTTGGATCGGGGAGGATGTGGGAGGCAGGCGGCTGGAAGGCAGCTGAAGCTGCAGAGAGGGCCAGGAAGGGAAGGAACATCTCTGAGGCCGATGCCTCATACAAGCACTGGGGTTCCCATAAAGAAAACGGGTGCTACTCCTAGGAGAAATGGTTTTACTATTAATATTTTTTTAGTGTATGAAATCATATGTTTTGAAAATATATTTTCATCTTTTTGTTTCTGGGAAACAAAAGAGCAATTTTGAGAGCATTGTGTCAAACAATAAGAACTTTTTACATTGTTCATATGTACCAAGGCCACACTGCAGTGTTTGTAGCGTAAGTTCTTATACATTGTCACCTAAGCCATGGTGTTCTTATTCTATATAGACACTTTAGCCAGATAAGCTATGGGGCCATATGCCATGATGTTCTTATGTAAATCAAGTCACATAAGTGAAAACTGAGTTATCTGTATACTAGTTGGGTGGTATTAGGAACATGAACTTATTTAGGATACATATGTGTATTACCATTGTTAAAACTAGAGCATATTAATGTCCTTCTGGCAGAATGACAGAGTCCTCTGATGGCCACCAGACACTGGGGCTGAACCTCTGGCCCTGTCACTCCAGAGAGGCAGTAGACTAGCCAATCAGAAGCTGCCCTAGCAATCAATGTTAGGCTTGCTTCTTATAAATAAGTTACTGGAAATGTGACTAAAAAGTAGACCGAAGATTACCAGATCTTCCCAGTTCTGCAGTGGCACAGGGGGCTCTGATATATGTTGTAATGAGACTTCAGGGATGAGGAGGAAGTACCCCAGTCTCGGGAGCTCATTTACAGGAAGGCAAGGAAAGGAATTTAAAAGAGTGAATGTTTTTTGATGTAAATCATCTTCTTCCCAAGACAGTGTTTCAGTCCATCTGATAAAGAGCATAATTCAAGCCAAAAATGGTGCTTTTATATAAACTTAGAGCACAGATATTAAGCACTCCAAGTTTGATGCAAGCAGAGACCAGGAAATGTCCAGAAACTTTCTTCTCCTTTCTTCTTTAGTAGAATGGGATAGACACTAAGCAGGTGTAAAATTCTGAGTGGGAAGCAGCAGAAAGGTAACCTCGTTTGGAGCCAGACCCACCAACAACCTATGGTAGGAGAAGTTATTATTTGCATTGAGCCTCCCCGCCCCCCGCCCTGCCTGCCACAGGAACTTGGGTTCTTCATCATTGTAAAGAGACGGCACTCAACTAGGAGGGAACTGAAGAACTGAGGCACCAACAGACTTGACCAAGGTCATGAAAGGACTACGTACAAAATGATCTCATACCCTCTGAGTCATACTCCAGCTGCCAGTCAGTTGACGGAAGGAAATAGATGGTACAGGGATGAATGCCCTGGATTGAAATGGAGGTACGTCCCAGGGTAGAGGACATTATGTTATAGAGTGGAGTAACTGTCCCTGTGGGCTGGAGTCTTCTGGGGAAAGTTGAACCCAGTTGGAGAAATACAAAGACAACTGAAGCCACAGATGCTAGAGCAATGAGCTGCAGATGCCCAGCAACACAATAGAAGAGATGGGAGCTCTAAGGCTTGAATCAGGCAAAGGACACCAAGGAAGTCACAGAGGAAAGATGAATTTACGCGAGGCACTTTGTTTTGGAGAAGCAAATTTGATTTACTCAACTCTCTCCATCCATCCAATGGGCTTTAGCTGGCCATCTCACCAACTTGGGGCTTTTCAACTCAATGCATGAGTATTTCATGTAACTTTATAGTTCTGCATGATAGATAAAGGAGAGGGGCATCAATCATGCAATAAACGACAACAGCAATAATTGTCAATCACCTTCTGAATGCTGGGCTTACTGCTCTACAGATTTATCTCTTTATGTCCATTTTATGGATGAGGAAACCAGGACTAAGGGAATTAAGTAATTTGCTCAAGTTTTCTAGGCAAACTGCAACATCAGTATGTGGACAATGTGGTCTCCAGAGCAAACATCAAAGGTGGAAGCCGGGGTAGCTGTTTTCCAATTCTATTCTAAACTAATTTGCTTTGTGGCTAGATATTCCTTCCCTCTGCAAATGATGCTGAATCATATAGCTCGCTGTTTTGCCTCTAGATTAGGCTATTGAAGACACACAGTCAGTAGGCACTCCAGGCCCCTTTGAGGAACATGTCTGCCTGTACACAGGGACCCACATGACTCTCTGGAGTTTATATGGAAAACAGGTCCCACTTGACAAGGCCATGTGACATTACCATTAGCACAGGTTTTATTGTCACAAACTAGGACTGTCACTACACACATAGACCAAATAACCTGCAGTCCAAATGAGACTAGAGATATAGGAAGAAAGGTAAATAAAAGGAGCAAAAATGCCATCTCCCTCTGCTACTTCCTTACACTCAACAGATGCAAATATGCAGACAATTTTGAAGAGGTTCAAAATTACATGCAAATGGAATTAAATCAAACCACATATACAGAACGGACATCTCGGAAAAGGAAAGAGAAGAAAGCATGAGCTTAAAATTTTCAGAAGATCCCAGGTTCTGGTAAACTTGGTTTCATATACATAGTATCTGATACAGGTGCCGTGATTAAGAGGAGCATTTTTTTTTTAAAATATCAGGTGGTTAGAAAGAAACAATTATCTGGAAAATACAAATGATTATAGATTGCCATTTGTTTCAATCTTCAGCCAGATAAGAGGAGTATCACTAACAGTGTGGCAGAAAAAGATCTTGCAGAGAGGTGGTTATATGACCTTGGGTCATTCTTGGGGGATATTTCTCTGAATGTCAACCATGGCACGTGCTTTTGTTCTTTTTATTTACTGCTAAGCCTCAAGATGGAATTCAGAGACAAACTGGGAAGGCTGGAGCATGGTAGCATGCTCAGGAAACAAGAGGTGACATTCAGTTTCTGAGCACAGCCCCTATCTAGAGAGAGAATAATATTAACAGGACCTTTTGGCACAAGGGCACAGATAGCAAGGGCACTTCCATCAAATAAACTTTATTTTATACCTCGTAGCTGTTAGCAGAGTCCTTGGATCTTTTTAGACTTAGACAGACCAATGGGCAGGAACATCACGGAAGGCTTCCCCTTTAAACTGCAAAGCTGCAGCAAGAGGCAGGATGTTCCTCAGAGGACTGCACACCCCAAAGCCTATTCCAGATGTCTCATCCCAAGGTCTGGCAGGATCTTCAGGATTTTCCCTCTTTCATTTAAGTGAAGGAAATGTGAAGACTAACTGTTAAGTTCTCTCTAAGTTCTTTGGAAGCTTCTGAGCTTCCAGATAGCCGAGGCTGTGACAATATTAAGAGCTATGATGGTCCAGGCCAGGGACCAGGAAACAATGAAACAGATAAGAGCTTGCCATTTGCGATGCAGGAGAGGATGGAGACAATGATGAATGCGTCACTCTCCTGAGACAAAGGACAAGCTACATCCTGTGATGATTGTTCTTATTCTTTCTCCAGAAGACCAAACAATTCCAACTGAGGATCTTGGACCTAGGATGACACACTGGTGACCTGAGGAGTACCAGTACAAGGGCATTGTGTCTTAAGGTGATTACAAAGCATTATATGTTTTGTTTCAACAGATGGTTCTCTTGAAAGTCCAGGCAAGATTTGCTGCCTCGTTCCACATTTTGCACTGAACAAGGAGATGAGGTATGATCGTCACTGGCCTCTGGCTGCTGCTGCTGTTATTAAAGCATGACACATCAGCTTCCTTTCAACCATCCCTACACCAACTCCTGCACTATCGCAGAGCTGAAAGGGCCTTCCAATTATCTTGTCTCTGTATTATTAAAGCAGATACAATACTACAGTATAATGCACAAACATATTACAGTACAAGTCTATTATCAGAGAGCTTGCTAATAATAGAATTTGTTATTCTGAAGGTCAGATCGTGTCCCCGCAGAATAAAGGCAGCTCATTCATCACAGCACAGATACTCTTTGAAAGACGAGCTACTCTCAAACAGTTCTCTCTTTCACAGCACCTCTGCTCAAATACTGTAGTGTGCACATTCTACAAGGTGAAGTACAGAGGCGGGTGTTCGGCTCCGATTAGGCACGGATTTCTTGCATGAGAAGGATGAGTCTTGACACAGAAGGCCGTGATCTACACCTCATCTGCCTTGCCAGCTCTATCATTTACCCATCCCATATATAAAACCCTGCCTTTTTACGGTTCCAACCCTTCCTGAAGTTCCCTGCTGCTCCAACACTAGCCACCTTGCATCTTGATGGGGTTACATTTCTCCTTTGACTTATTTCATCCTGGATTCTTTATTCAGCATTCAATTCAGATGCCACGCGAGTGAGGTTTTTTCACTCTGCATTAGTCACTTGCCGTTTATAACTCATGTTCTGCGTTATTAGTCACCTTCCCTATTTCCATCTTACTTAGTCCACAATTAGAAGGGAGCTCTTCTGCACTGCCACCACTGGCCTTTGCACCTGTGTTAGACTACCATTTCTCAGAATGTAAGACACACACACACACACACACACACACACACGCACAAACCACCACCAGAGTCTCTGGGCAGGATGCTGGCTATGAGTCTGCTGTGGGGCTGAGACTCTTGCATTTTTAATAAGGTGGGTGTACCTTAAACATCAAGGCTTTATACTTAATGCAAAGCTATACAAACTTCACACAGCTCTCAACACTGCAAGTCAGATGAGATTCTCATGTTTCTTATACATGAACCCAAGGCAGGTAGATACATAATTCCCTTCTAGGTCACACAGTAGTAAAGCCAGGAAAAAAAAAGTGCTGGTCTACGGACTTTTCCTATTTTTCTTTTGGGAAACACCTGGATCGCCTCGTTATCTTCCTGAACTCAGCGATACAACACTGCACATGGTGGGACCCTGGGATGGATCCCCTACACTGCATTGATATCATCTGCTGTGTTCCCTCTCATTTGTATCCAAGGCTGCACAGTTGCCATTTATTCTGATGCCAATACCACATCTTCCCACTTAGGTCTCTAATCAGGACCTTCTTCAAAATGGATTTTAAATCTGTTAAAAGGCATTGAATTATGACCTCCACCTGGATTTAGTGATTTCTTTTTGCTAGGAAAGCAGACTCAGCTGCAACCTTTCTATTTCCCCAAATATTAGGCCCTCTTGAATGGTTCAGTTGGACATACACATGGAAGACAACAGGTGCCTGTAAAAAGTACATCTTCCAGGCCCCAAAGCTATAGAGAAACCCTGTCTCTAAAAAAATCAAAATAAGGTAGGTCTTCATAAAGTTAAAACACGCTGTAAGAAATGAACTTTTCTATCACATGAACATGGCTTTTTATGTTTTTATTCTCTTGCTCATGCAGTTATATATCCCTAGTGTTTTGGAGACCGACTCTATTTCCATAACCTCTCAGAAATTCTGTGCCACAAGGAGTCCTAGTCATTTACGGGGGGTGAGGGGGGACGCGATGCGAAGGGGCGAAGATGTCACAAGGAGGCAGGTGTGTGATGAGGGCTCTTGTCTCCAGCCTCAGAGCAGCAGCCTTCCGATCGGAACTGATGAAGCTGCATGCAGCACAGCACACAGCACAGGGGTGCGCACATCGCTGTGCTATGTCACTGTCAGAATTTCACGTCCGGGAGAATAGTGGGATTTCTTCCATCTTGTCCCCTTACTTTTGGTAGACAAAGAATGTAAAGCCCAGAGCGGTCAAGCAGTCTCCCTAGGAGTTGTACAGTTTAAAAGAAGCAAGTCTGCCAGTTTGTAGTCCAGCACTCTTTCTTCATATGCCAACAATCTGTGTACATCTTGTTCATGCAGACAGGAAAATAATAAGCTATAACTGCTCCTTTGTGACACTGGAAGCATTGCACTTATTGTCCTCCATCTATGGCCAATCATAATAAGCGCAACTCTGCTTTGGTTTCACAGTGTGTTTGAATTTCAAAATAAATTATATTTCATTCAAGGGAACAGCTAAATCTAGCTTTTGTATTCCAATGGTTCTCATCAAAGCATCAAGTTCAATTACACAAACATGCAGAATGACAATTCAAATCAGAATAAAAGGATAATTCTTTAATCCACTGACTTTTTTTTCTCTCCTGCCAAGGACATTCCACCATATACAATTAACATTTCCATTGTACTAAAAGCAAGCTTGGGGAATCTTAAAATGTCAAGGCACAGGGCATGGAATTAGCCTGACTACAAAATTTATATTTACAAGCACATGCTGACTATCACCATTATCTGTCTGATTCTTAGGAAATTTCAGCATAAGGGATGGCCGTCTCTCTCAGAATTTTGAATATGCAAAGGATAGTGTACTTTCACTAGAATGCTGGGGAGCTCCAGCAACTCCGCCTGGGTTTTCCTTCAACCCCACAGGGTAAGGGAGGGTGGGGTGGTGGATTTACCGTTCTCGATCTCATAGTCAGCGAAGGCAAGTTCAGAGCCTTTGTTGGTGATCAGTAGCTCCCCATTCAGTGTGAAGATCATGGAAGCATCATCCAGGTTAATCATGCACCCAACCACATCTCCTGGCTGCCAGGTTCGTCCAAAATACCCGCTACCTTGATGCCATCGCTGACCCTGCAAAACAAGACCACAGTCTGAGAGAAGAAGAAGAGAAAAGAAGCCCAAGAATTCCAGAATCTGGAGAAATGGCCAGGGCAGCAGGATCTCTTAATTTCTAGTGGCAGATGCTCTCTATAAGGAGATCAGGAGCAGGGGTCTATCTTACAGCCGAATGAAAATGAGAAACACAAGCATCATGAAACAAGGTGACTTGATTGTACTGGGTCATAGTCAGCCTTGACATTAAACACATTTCTTTCTAGAACACATGAAAGTGTCACAATATATCGGCTTTATAGAGTTAAGTGGGTTACCTCTGGAGCATAGCCAGCCATCTTGAGGGGAAGGGTAGAAGTGGGAATGATTACTAAAAGGATGTGGGATATTGTCTTCCCCTTTTCCGGAATCAAAAACAAAGAAGCAATCACCATGAAATATTTATTTAATGTCTATTATCCATTGGTGGTAGCTATTTTCTCTGAAGCCTAAGACCCAGACTCCCAGTAATTCTAGCCTCCAAGGAAAACTCTGGAAAAGTAAATTTGTAGTGAGGGAGAGCGGCTACTGAGTGGACTCACCCTGCTGCCTTCAAACACAAAGGCTTGGTCATCAGCCCCCAGTTCAATGTCAGGACGACAGCCTGGCCTGGCCCAGCCGACACGCATATCTCCTCCGGTTACCACTTCGAATTCAAAGTACCATTTTCCAGACTTTACTGCATATGACCGCTCCACCCGGAAAAATCGAATCTTGTCTATGCTGACCTTCTCAACAGTGGGGTCAGCTACTGTGAGAAGCAGAAGATAAGGAGGAGGGAAAGAGAGGTCACAGACTTTTAATAATTACGCATTCCTCAAAGAACTTGAAACCAACGATGAAGATGGTCATAGATCTTCTACTGTGCCATAAGGCATTTTGTTTACACCATGACACTCATCATTATTAGCACATTACAACAACAACACGGACCACCATTTACTGAATATTGACCTCATGCTGATTTCTTCACAATAACCTTATAAGGTCAGAATAGAAAAACTGAGGGTCAGAGAGGTTCGATCACTTCTTCGGCATCATAGTAAGCAGGATAAAAACTCTGAATCCAGGACCCATTCCATCTCATGAACCACTGTGGCCTTTGGTACTTCCAGAGTTAGCTGGTGATTTTGATAGTAATAGAATTTAACTACAAACAGTCATTTCCTGACCTCTAAATAATCTGGCATTCAAGTTTTGGAGGATGAGAGAAAATAAATGTGATTTGTTCTGTAACCAGGTATCCTGAAAAGCTTAGCTACCTTAGAGAAAATGTATTTGCCCCAGGGCTGGGTCACAGAAATGCACATTGCAAAGATATCTGTCATGAGGCATGCACAGGTTCAATCCAGATGGGGTCCCAGCACTAAGAGGGGGAATTGGACAGGAGCTCCCATCCCTAACCAAGAGGCTGCCTCCAATTGGCAATCACTAGCAAAGGAAAACTTAGGTCTTTTCCAGTGGAGTCTCACTGGGTATATAAAACGCTGAAGGGAAGGCTGCATACCCAGCAGTAGGTGGCAGACACAAAACAAACTCAATGGTGTTTCCAAGATATTTTTTGCTTCATGTTACTTTGTTTGGGCATTAAAAAAAATCTTACTGGTCTTTTGCTTGTATAATATGGTTTCCAATTTTGTGTTTTATGGATTTTTTTTTGGATGTGTGTGTCGCTTGTATTTTTTTTTACTGTTTTATTTTTTAATTCTGTTTTTATTTTTATCTGTTTTTCTTTTTCCCTAAAGGGAGAGAAAAAAGAAGGTGAAGTTGTGGAGTTGGATGTCGGGAGCTGGGAAGGATCTGGGAGGAGATAAGGGATCAGAATACATTGTATGCATTTTCGCTTAATAAAATCTATCAATGGGATAATGCTTCACAGAAATCAAGTCCCATCCCTAAACTATACCACTAGGCAACACAAGCTAGAAAACAGAAAAGGACATAAAGTCGGAAGGAGGGAGGGTGGGAGCAGATGTGGAGTTAGGAGGAGGAGCAATGGTGAGATAAGAAAACACATTGTGTGCATCTATGAAGTTCTTGGAGAATAAAATATCACATTTTAAGAACTGCACCATTTACAATAGTGTAAATTAGCCCTATTGAAAGATAACATTTCCCTAGAAGGGAACTTACTTAGTAAACTACTGCAAGAATGAGTGATTACAGCTTGTTACCTAGTTCTTGGTCTGATGGCTCGATGTTATATCCATAACCAACAAACGTCCGTATAGCTTCCCGCAGGCTGTCCCTATTTGATTTTTTGGTGCGCTCATCCAGTAATACATATGGCACCAGACGGGGATTTCTTTTGTTCTTCAAATCCTATGTGAAGCCAAAGGGAAGGTGCCAAGAAAACACATTTCAATTTCAGAAGCAGCCCATCCTACTCACACACTCCTGGCCTCGGCTGGCTCACACTAGTCCATTCGACTTCCTCATGGGGCTTGAGATTTAGCAGTGTGCGTAGTTGCCACTTATCTTCAGGATTAAATGAGTATAAAAGGAGAAATCTTACTAGTGTTCGAAGCTAGCATAGCATTAAAAACAACCCTTTAATAATGCCAGCCGGCAAATAAAATGAAGTGTCATGAAACTGGCTAGTACCCTCCGATCCCAAGGTAAGGACGATGGGAAAGGTGTAGCTATTCCCTTACGGAAACTCACGCCCCATTTAACTGTCAACCCACTCCCCCATCAACCAGCATCTTAAGTCATCAGGGAGACACTGGAAGAGAGGCAGAGGCAAAGTGGATCCATGCTATCACAAAAGGTCCATTGTGTAGTGGAGTGGTTCCCAGTTGCCTTGGTGAGACTACGAGAGTAAAGAAAGGACAATTGCAGGAAAAGCCGATCAAACTAAGTTGCAGGGTACCTTGTCCAAAATCCTCATCCCCAGGCCTCCAGGTTTTAATAGCTGAATTCCTCTTGCCTTCCAGATTTCCCGGAAGTAAGTTTGGAAGATTTCCTAGTTTGAAACTAAAACTTAAATATCCCCCACAGCCTCGTGCGTTTGAACATCTGGTCTCCAGCTTGTGGTGTTGCTTTGGGAGCCTTGTTAAGAGATGAGGCTGGGATGGTCTAAGAGAGACACTGGTAGGCAAGTATTTAAAGGTCATGGCCCCATCTTCTTTTGCAACCTGATCCAGAAGATACCAAACAACACGTGCTATAAGATCCTGCTGCCCCAACCAAGCTACTGTGGCCATGTACTTCGACCATGATAGACTGTAAACCAAGCCCATGAGCCAACTCCTGTACTCCTCTCTCTCTAAGTTGTTTCTGTTGGGTATTTTGTCATAGTGATAAAAAATCAACATAGAGGCCGAGGTATGAGCTAACTCATGTGAACTTTCTGAATAATAACCCTTAGTGATTAGTAAGATGGGGGAAACAGTTTAGGAAACGGGCTGGGCCAAATGGCTTGCAATGAATCCTGATGCTAAACTTTGCTGGATTCCTTGTTATGAAGCCACACACACCTAACCTTGCAGTTAGGTTACTTCATAATCAAGTCAGGAGTTCCAGTTTTGCCCAAGGATCCTTAGCTCAATGGCCCAAAGTGTGTGTGTGTGTGTGGAGGGGGCTTCTGAGGAGATTGGTTCACTTGTTTTCTGGGCTATTTCCCCTTTGAATTTATCTCAATGGTAGCCATTTGGGGGGCCATCTCAGAACTACTGCTTACCCATGATGTTGATTCATTCTCATATCTTATCCCAGAAATACTACTGGCCCAGGGTATTGATTTGTTCCTAACCCTGGCCTCGGAGGGTATCATGAAATCTTGACTCTATGGTAAAAACGGCAAGACAGAGGGTGGGATAAAATACATCTCCCTGTGTGTGCACTTTATCGGAGAATCTCTAACTACTTTATCCACTTCTGCAACATTGAAATGATGCATGTAGTCAATGTCAATGTGACAGTTACAAATTTCACTGGTCCACGGTTCCATAAATAATAAACAAAGCACAGTGTGAGGGATAGATGGCAAGAGCAGCACCCATATTCCAATCTCACATGCTTCACGGCAGAATGACATTTTGATGGATGACCACATCTACTTCTCTAGCATGCTTGACCCAGCACTCCTCACCTGTTGAATGCCATAGGTCCATCCTTGTTTTATTCTGTCCTTTGCCCAAACATTGTGTGCATTCTCTGCAAGCTTATCCACTAAAATTTCTTGAGGTGGTAACAGCTTAACATCAGATAAATCCAAAGGCGCTGGCTTATACCCATTGGACATCATATAGCTACAAGTAAATGCAAAAGTATAAACATTTTGAATGACTACACAAGATTCTCTTTTTCTAGCTTTTTACAAATTTATCCTCTGAAAATTACATATATGTATAACATATCTCTATCAATACCCTATTACCTCTCCCAATTGCCCCCATGCTTCCTCCAACATAACTCACTTCAAGTTTAATGCCTTTAAAAAAATAATGCACTGAGTCCAGTTAGAAATTCCCATATCTGCAAAGCTGTGGGGTTATCCAGTGGAGCATGGGTAACCTGCCAGTAGGCCCCTTGAAAGAAAATTGACTCTCCATCCCTAGCAGGTAGCCATCAGCTGCCAAGGGTTCCTGGGTGGGAGTTAGTGTCTCTGGAACTCCTCCCACCTCTTGTTGACATTGTTTTACTGTTGATCTTGTATAGTTCTGTTGATAGATCACCATATCTGTCTTCTGCAGATAACCACAGCTGCTCTGAGTTCATGTGTGCAACAACCATGTAATGTCCAGAGAACAGAATTTCACAGCATGTCTTCCCACCCTTTAGCTCTTCCTGTACCCTTTTCTGGAATGTTCCCCAAACCTTTGGTATGGGGTTGATACAGCCAGCCCATCTATCAGTGAACACTCATAGTTCTTACTCTCAGTACTGTAAACAGCAATGAAGCTCTGTAGTAACCAGTTTTATTTTATTCTATTAAGATCAAATGTACATACAATACACACACATACTCACTGAGCAAATGAGGGCACAGACAAAATCTCCCCTCTTTGGTTGGTAGATAAAGCAAATTCTATTTTATGTTCACAGATGAAGTTGCTATTGTACCACCTTATAACTAATATATTCTCATAGACTTCAAAGTATAACACAAGAAAATAGAGTCAATACAAATTCATATTTATATCTAAGAAAACTATTTATGGGTCCTGCAAATGATAGACACATTCAGCCTGTTGCAACATTATCAAAAACCCTTCCACTCTACTTCAGAAGACAAAATGTTAAAACCAGATTGGCAAGGGTAAAACCTGAGCTAAAGGCTTTCTTATAAAACAGCACAAAATGGCTACTCATTCTTACAAAGCTCAACTTTTGTTCTTGAAGTTAAGATAAAAAGCCAGGAGAGCTGAAACTCTGTGAGCTTGAAGTGACTTTTGCAGTTGGCTCTCCAGTTCAGGAGTCATGGCTTCAAATACCTATAATTTGAGACATAGTAAGCAAATGTGGAAGATCTTACTACAACTCAGGTAGGCGTATCACATAAGGAGGAAGGTTGGGTACACTACGAATAGGGTAACTATCCCCAGAGCAGCTAATTACATCCATGTGGGAATATCAGTCCATGGATGCTGAAGGGCTTTAGAACTATGAACTGCCCAGGCTAGAGCAAGAACTGGAATATGATAGTCTGAATGAAGCCCATTCTGTATAGAACATGCTGGATAGCATGAGATACAGAATCTGTTATAGTCCTAGGAAATGGCCCTGTCTCTACCATCTCAGGACAACTCCTTCTGGCAGACTCAACACACATCAATATATCCCGGTTCTAGCAACCTCAGCTGGGAGTGTGTCTCTCCATCTCTTAGATGTGATTTCCTTGACGCCAGGTGCTATGTGGAAGAGTGACTCATCAGCGTGGGAGTTGAAGAAGGATGGGGATGGCGAGCATTTGATTAAGGCTGGCACTGTTTTGGGTTCTTTCACAACACTTGTGTTTTACTGTGTGTGTGCCCAGGGCTGGCACTGAGGAGCAAGAGAATGAAACGGTGAATGAGCCAGCAGATGTGCCAGCGAGCAGGTACCTGAATGTGTGACTTCGTCTGAGTGTAGAGGTGGGAAGATAGTAGGACACGCGGACACAGAGAGGCGAATGGAATCTTGGTACAGATTCCTACTTCCATGAAGGACTTAGATGTTCGCCCAGTGCCAGAGGCGTGGAGTGAATATCTGCAGTGACTAGGAACCATTTCCAAGCTCTTGCCAACTGCCCTCCCTATTGACTAAAGAGAGTGCGTTAATTTGAGGTCGATAGACCTCCTAGCTCAAAACTAAGCATAGTATTATTGGGTATGGGCAGAAGGAACAAAGATAGAGGGGATCTTGAAATTTTTCCTTACAGTAGGCTTCTTCTGAGGGTCTCAGTGCTGTCTAAGTAACTGGGGGACTATTTAAGATGCTAATATTCTAAGATGCTACCAGGTATATGATCTGCCCCCTGCCTCTGGTCTCTCATCTTTTACACTCAGTTTTAACCATTAGAAAATTCACCTACTTTTTGGGCAGTTTGACTCTCTTGAGATCCTCTTCAGCAGCCGGGTTAACATGAGCAATGTGGCACCCCAGGGCCAGCAGGGTTCTGTGATGTAACACAAGGAAGTGATTGACATTAACTGCAGGAGCTCTAACCCACATCTGAGCTGGTTAAGTGGACAGAAGCAATTTGTTTAGACCAGAAGTTGGCCAACATTTTCTGCAACGGGATAGACAGCAAGGCTTTGTGTATATACAACTACCCAACTCTGCCAATACGGAATAAAAGTAGCCACCAATATTATGCAAACAAACGAGCCCAGCTTTATTGCAATGAAAATATATTTACAGAAACAGGTGGCTGGTTTGTTTATCCCACAGGCCATAATGTGCCAACTTCTGATTTAGATGATAGCAGGCATAAGAACATGAAAGAGAAGCTTGTTAATTGCCCCACATGGAGACATTTTCTAGTTTATAAATTCACTTTGAATTATATCAAGCACTTGATTTCATGGAATAGACAGGATTCTAACATCAACTCTTCAGGCCAGCAAATATTTGCTAAGCAAGGTCAGTATAGCACCTTGAGCTATACTTGATGTACCATGATGCTTAAAACTCTTTGGAGTTAAAGACGGTGGATGAATGAGTCTATGAGACAAAGCAGTTTACATCTTTGATATGTCAACAAGCCTATGTTAGACTGTTCTGCACTGACAAAGAACAGGGAAATACAATGAAATAATCAATAGGTAACAAACACAAAGTGGATTAAAAATTGGAGGTACCAATGTGGATGAGGATATCTGGGTCTTTTTTAGGACTGTGAATGGGATTCATGGCACAGTTAAAAAATTAATAAGAATTTGGGATTTTAGTAATCAACTCATAATTTTCTTTCATTTTTAAAAATACCTTTTGCTGGTGGGACTGCAAACTTGTGCAACCACTTTGGAAATCAGTGTGGCGGTTTCTCAGAAAAATTGGGATCAACCTACCCCTGGACCCAGCAATAGCACTCTTGGGAATATACCCAAGAGATGCCCTAGCATATGACAAAAGCATTTGTCCAACTATGTTCATAGCAGCATTATTTGTAATAGCCAGAACCTGGAAGCAACCTAGATGCCCTTCAATAGAAGAATGGATGAAGAAAGTGTGGAATATATATACATTAGAGTACTACTCTGCGGTAAAAAACAATGACTTCTCGAATTTTGCATGCAAATGGATGGAAATAGAAAATACGATCCTGAGTGAGGTAACCCAGACCCAAAAAGAAGATCATGGGATGTACTCACTCATAATTGGTTTCTAGCCATGGATAGGGGCCACTGAGTCTATAATTTGTGATCCTAAAGAAGCTAAACAAGAGGGTAAACCCAAGGAAAAACATATAGATATCCTCCCAGCTATGGGAAATAGACAAGATTGATGGGCAAAAAATGGGAATCTTGGGGGGTGGGGTGGGATGGGGATGAGGGGAGATGGGGAGAGAAAAGTGTGAAGGAGAGGATGAGGGGAACTGGGGGAATCGGGTGATTGGGGGTAAAGGAAGGTTGGATGGGGGAGCAGGGAAACTCATACCTTAGTTAAGGGAGCCACCTAAGGGTTGGCAAGAGACTTGAACCTGGAATGGCTACCAGAAGCCCAGGGCAATGTCCCCAGTTAGCTCATTGGGGCACCTGAGGATAGGGAACCTGAAATGAACCTATCCTATAATCATACTGATGAATATCTTGCATATCGCCATAGAACCTTCATCTAGCGATGGATGGAGATAGAGACAGAGACCCACACTGGAGCACCGGACTGAGCTCCCAAGGTTATAATGAGGAGCAGAAGGAGAGAGAACATGAACAAGGAAGTCAGGACCATGAGGGGTGCACCCAACCACTGAGACAGGGGGGGCCGATCTATTGGGAGCTCACCAAGGCCAGCTGGACTGCTACTGAAAAAAACATGGGATAAAACCGGACTCTCTTAATGTGGTGGACAATGAGAGCTGACGAGAGGCCAAGGAGAATGGCACAGGAACTTTCATCTGGCGATGGATCGAGAGAGAGACAGAGACCCAATTTGGATCAACCGTCTGAGCTCTTAAGGTCCAAATGAGGAGCAGAAGGAGGGAGAACATGAGCAAGGAAATCAGGACCACGAGGCGTGCACCCACCCACTGTGACAGTGGAACTGATCTATTGGGAGCTCTCCAAGGCCAGCTGGACTGGGACTGAATAAGCATGGGTTGAAACTGGACTCTCTGAACAAGGCGGTCAATGAAGGCTGATGAGAAGCCAAGGACAAGGGCACTAGGTTTCGATCCTAATACATGAACTGGCTTTGTGGGAGCGTAGCCTGTTTGGATGCTCACCTTCCTGGACCTAGATAGAAGTGGGAGGACCTTGGTCTTCATGTAAAGCAGGGAATTTGGACTGCTCTTCAGTATCGAGAGGGAGGGGGAGTGGACTAGGGGGAGGAGAAGTGGAGTGGGGATAGGGGGAGGGGAACAGGGGGAGGGGGCAATATGTGGGAGGAGGGGGAGGGAAATGGGAAACGGGGAGCAGTTGGAAATTTTAAGTAAAAAAGAATAAAAAAAAACTTGATTTAATATCAATGACAAATGACATTTGGTCCTTTGATTCTATTTCTCTCCTTCTTCCTCCTGCCCCTCCCTGGCTGCATCCTACATCCCCACACTTCCTATTTCTAGAAAGCAGCAAATGGCAAAATAGTCTCTGGAGACATATATATACTAAATAGTATTGTGGGTCAGCTCCTCACCATGCTAGGCTCTGTGACATGAAGAATCACCACTGCCTGGGATTTATCAGTGTGTCGTGTTTGCAGACAAGGGGGACACACCTTTGCAGTTTAGCGACAATGCATCAAATTTCCCCCCTCACTGTCTAGTCCACATTCAATTAAACACTCACTTCAAGGTTTCCGTTGACATTTGCAGGTTGTAGTTCTTCTCGGTTTCAGGGAGCTTTGAAAACTCTACAAGGCAGGGGTGTTGTCTTTTGTTGTCATCCCGTATCTAGGTGACAACATGAGAAGGAAGGGAATTTAAGTTTTGACAGCTGGTTCTGCTGTGAGGAAAGAAATGAACATCGTTCGAGGGCCCAAGCCATGCATACCAGTCAGACAAAGACAGCGACTTGCTGATAAGTGAATGCATGTGCCTATCTCAGAAATGGCTGTACATGGTTCCCAAGTTGTCAATGGCTTGAAATCTGTGGATTTATTTCTACACAGGTGTCTCTGTTTAGAACATGCTTGTAAGTTGTAGCCATGATTTTGTTAAAATTTCATGTCACCATAATGTTACTGGAGGACAGCACGCTTCTGAACACAGCTACAGCTATGGACCACACACATAATCACAAAAGGTCTATGGATATGGACCACATGTGTAATCTCAAAAATTTTAATAGCCATGTTAGAAAAACAAAATAACTAGATCAAATTAACTTTAACAATGTATTTTATTTAGCTCTATACATGTAGTATATTTTTTATAAGAATAAGAATAAAATAGTGTAAAACTAGTCTTAAAAATCCAGTGCAAAGCCGGACACAGCGCCACACGCCTTTAATCTCAGTACTCAGTAGGTAGAGAGGCAGGTGGATCTCGGAGTACAAGGCCAGTCAGGTCTATAGAAGTCTCAGGACAGCTAGAGCTGCTATCTCAAACAAATGAAAATCCCGTGTGAGTTTTAGAACCACCACACAGCACATCACAATCCTGACTAGAGACCTTTCATCTGTTCGGCAGCCTTATGTGACTGCTGCACTGAACAGCAGGGACGCAAGCATCCACTCGCTCCTTCATTAACTGTCATTTCATAAATGCTTGAATGTACTAATCGAGATTTTTATGAGCTTACTAATGAGGTCAGATAGCTCCACCCCGTGAAGTCAACAGTCTAATGAAGTAGGAAAGGGTGATAAAATATTTGCAAGAATGAATGCAGCTGAAAAGTCCAATTGTGTTGCGTTCTCTGAAGGAGAGACTTCAAGAGCATACTGCGGAGAGGAGATCATTCATGAGGACACTTTTGCGGCAGCTATGGACACACACACGGTTAGAGTGCAGGGACCTTTTCGGTAACTAACAGGAGTATGTATGACTAGAAAGTGTCCGGGTCACAGGAAGCTGTAAAACTCACCTATTTTCCTGCTTCCAGAAGTGACCTCAGACAAATCACAGAGCAAAGTCAATTTACATTCTCCCTGAAAAATGCCTTCTAGTGCAAAGAGATTCCCTAACCCACTCTGGTCTCCATTAATCTTAGCCACCCGTCTGAAAGCCACGTTAAACAAACTTCAGATCCAAAATGATGAATCAGACCGCTCCCGCCACCCACACAGAGCAGACCGCTTTTTCTGAAGGGAAGAGGGAGAATTGTGAGGTAGGTGTGTGTGTGTGTGTGTGTGTGTGTGTGTGTGTGTGTGTGAAACCAGAGTTAGGAGGTGAGCTGGGAGGTGGGCTCCCAGCTGCGCCTGTGAAGAGCTGGTCTCTTCAGTGCTGACTGACTGGAGAACAGGCTGCTACTAATTGCAAAGTTTAGGCAAGTTGTAGGAAGAGGAGCGTTTTGCTTCACCGATTCCCATCCTCAGTGACATGTTCAAGGAACCCTTCCTCAGAGTACCACACACTCCACTGGGTCTGGCCACGGAAGCACATACTTTGCCAAAAGTCCAGCCAAGTTCGATTTTATTCATTCCCCAAAGCTCGTGGATATTCTCAGCCAGCCTGTCTCGGATCTTCTCTAGGTGAAGTGGCAAAACAACCTACAGAGAAAGGAGCAAGAGAAAAGCCAGAATTACAGGCATGAACTGGATTAAAGTCTCAGGTGCACCCAGCTGAATTCATTGCAAACGAGGCGGAGGGGCTGCTCTGCTCTTGGCCTGAGCTCGGTTCCTCCAAACTTCTCAAATTAATCCACTGCTTTAGTTCTATGCCTCCACATGTCCAACCTGAACCCTATCAGAACTCTCCAGTACCCAAACCTGAATTTGATCTCATCCCCATCCCACAGTGGAAGGAGAGAATCAACTCAAGAAAGCCATTCTCTGATCTCTACGTGTGTCCTGTAGCCCAGGAGCACACACACACACACACACACACACACACACACACACACATACACTCCACACCATTCAAGCACTTATCATTTAATACCCTCGCTCCCTTTCTTGGTAAGCTGGTCACATCTCGGGAGTGTCTCTGCTTTCCTGGATTTTGTTCCCATTTCCCTACTGAGACCACAAACAGGGCCCACTTTCTATTTCTGATTTCCTTTAAATTGTCATTCCACGTCTGTAGCTTGACAGTGCGTAAGGAAGGAGGGACCCAAATTAAAAGCAGACTCTCACTACTTTGGTTCCTGGAAGATGCTAGCCCTGGACCTACACTTGTTTGACAGAGGTTAGCAGGCACTAGGACCCAGCTGCCCAGCTCAGGACAGCCCGTGTGCTTAGCTCTCTAACCCCAGCTCTGGTATAATAAGTAGGGTTTCTATTACTAAAAATCCACCATCAGAAAGAATTTCAGTTGTTGAGGTGGATAGATGGAGCTCACAGAGAAAATATGTTATAGAAAAATATATATACTCAATACATTTCCCAAGGATTAGCAAAAGTTTAAAAACATTTCAAAAACCATCGTAATGAAATTATGAAAAGGTCATTTAGGTAAGTGGCACGGTGTTTTTGATGAAGAACACAATAGGAGAGGTTACCAGCAGACAAGTCTCAACTGCATATGGCTTTTGTTGGCTAACTAAATGCTGTCTGTACCAACTAAATGTCTGCTCATTGATCATAGCCCTACGATGGATTTTCAGGATTCAGAGAAAGGGAGAAATACACTTGCTGGAGAAAATAGCCTCCACAAATAAGTGTGCATCATAATCTTAGTGGTTTCAACTGGTAACTTGGGGCAAAACAGCATGGGCTTGACAATTGCTGCTTGGGAGTGTCAGGTTGACTCTAGGGCAATGCGTCCTATCTCCTAGCACTCAGTGAGGGGCTGGGGATGTAACCAGGAAAGAATCTGGTTGTGATAAGCATTAAATGATGGAGTCAATAATTCTTTTTTTTTTTTTAATGTTAAATTTTACATTTTTATTAAGTTTATAATCTGTTTTTATACAGACTTAATTTCCATGTGGTTCATATTTTCTCAGAAGAAATCATGACAAAGTAATTCAGCATGGGCAGAGTAGGTTAGCATGTTCGTAGCCTAACTGAAGAGTGATTTCAGGGAAAGATATGAACTAGATTGGTTCTGCCAGGTCAGTTCTCAATGAAGCTAATGGGTAATGCTGAAAATGTCACATGACTCCAACAGAGGCCTAAAACTGTGTTGATAAAGAAATCTACTGATGTCTCAGTCCTCAGAGATGCTATAGCTGCTTGTGTATCCTAAGTTGGTTATCTCTCTTACAGATTATCATAAAATTTTTTTTTTTTTTAATTCTTAACCTACAAAGTATTTCTTAATGTGCCCCAGGGAGGACTCTTACTATCTTAAATTTAAGTTCTCTTTTGATGGTGATTTCACAGAATGATAGATTCTAAAAAATTACAAAGTATTCATGGTAATGAATCACATCTCTTCAAAGAGTTCACAGTAATAAAATACATCTCTTAAAAGAGAATTTTCTTATTGGCTAGAAGCATTGCCTTTTTTACAGTCCTGAAAAATTCAGTTTTGGGTCTAGACATCAAAGCTCCAGGACTTGCATATACACCTCTTTTATTTCCAAATCTTTAATTCTGCATCATCATCTATTTTTTGGGTGCTGTGATTAAAACACACTGACAAAAAGCAACTTAAGGGGAGAAAGGGGAGAGTGAGTTTATTTTGGCTTTCAATTACAGACCATCATGGTGGGCAAGGGTGTAATCCATCACTGCAGGAAGAAGCTGGAGGGGGTGCCTGGCCATGTGGCAGCCACAGTCAGGAAGGAGAGAGAGAGAGAGAGAGAGAGAGAGAGAGAGAGAGAAATGCTTATGCTCAGTTGGTTTACCCCTTTATGCAGCCCAGGGAATGGTACTACCATCTTTAGAATGGTTTTTCCCACCTCAACCTATTCAAGATAATCCCCCATGACTAACAGAAAATAGTCCCCCATCGGAGTGCCTGGAAGCATGTCTTCTGGCTGGATGTTGGTACTGCCAAGGCAATAATCAACACTCATCACTGCACCCATGTTTAGAGAACTCTTCTTATTGTTGAATTTTCCTCTCATTTGTTTGAATTCTGTTTTACCCAGCCTCTTCCAGGAAGTCTGGTCTTATTAATTTTGCGTCCCTGACAGGTTAGCAGGGGCAGCCAGCCCAGAGGGTTGCTGGCTTCTGTCACCTGCACTGACACAAACAACTCTGTGTTCAGAAAAGGCATTTTTCTTTCGGTCCCTACAGTTTCCTATCTATGAAGGAGTACAGAATATCAGAATATGTTACTGTGGAATAAGTGTAATTTTAAAGATGAAGATATCTGGGAAACAGTTGCTGCTGAACAGAATGCATTCTGTTCCCATATTCTTCTAAATAAAAAACTCTCCTGAAGAATTCAACCATTTCTTTCTAGGGAAGACTGACCATTGGCACCAGAGACATGTCAGCACCATATCCAGATAGACACGGTCAAAAAAACAAAAACAAACAAACAAAAAAAACAACCATGTCTCCCATCTTCTAAGGACCTGTTTATTGTTTCCCAGAGTTATTTTTCTTTTCCCCTTATTCCCTTTCTCCATAGTCTATAATCTCTAAAGTCTACCTTCCTCTCTGAGCTGATCTTTCTCAACGCTTCACTAATTAAAACACACTTTTTTCTCTTGCTAAGCCATTAGCCCAAGTTTAATTTGTACATCCCCAGTTAGAGAACTCAGGAGGGTAAAGAGAAAGTTTTTCTTTTCTTTTCCTTCCTTCCTTCCTTCCTTCCTTCCTTCCTTCCTTCCTTCCTTCCTTCCTTCCTTCCTTCCTTCCTTCCTGGTTGTTTGCATAGCGGTTTTCTTTTTTTTCAAAAGAAGAAAACAAACTATCCTTTTTCATTTTACATACCAATCTTAATTCCCACTCCTTTCCCTCCTCCCATTCTCTCCACCTACCCGTCCACCTCCCATCCACTCCTCAGAGAGGGTAAGGCACATTGCTTTGGGAGAAGGTCCAAGGCCCTCCCTATTATATCTAGATTGAGCAAGGTATCCACCCAAAGAGAATAGGTTCCCAAAAAGCCAGTACAAGCAGTAGGGATAAATCCTGGTGCCACTGCCAGTGGCCCCGCAGTCTGCCCCAGCCATGCAACTGTCACCTACATTCAGAGGGATTAGTTTGGTTCTATGTTGTTTCCTTCCCTGTTTGGCTGACGTTGGTGAGCTCCCATTAGTTCAGATAAACTGTTTCAGTGGGTGTCCCCATTATGGTCTTGACCTCTTTGCTCATATTCTCACTCCTCTCACACTTCAGCTGAACTTTGGAAGCTCAGTCCAGTGCTCCGGTACTGGTCTCTGTCTCTATTTTCATCAGTTGCTGGATGAAGGTTCTATGGTGATATTTAAGATATTTATCAGTCTGACTACAGGGCAAGGCCAGTTCAGGCACCCTCTCCTCTATTGCTTAGGGTCTTAGCTGGGGTCATCCTATGGATTCCTGGGAATTTTTCTAGTGTCAGGTTTCTTGCTAGCCCCATAATGGCTCCCTCAATCAAAATATCTCTTTCTTTGCTCTCATCTCTGTCCTTTCTCCATTTCGATTATCCCATTCCCTCAAGTTCTCCTCCCCCTCTCTTTCTCCTGTAGTCTTTCCCTTCCATCCGCCCCCCCCATCCCTCCACCCCCATGCTCCCAATTTTGTCAGGCAACCCTTTCCAGGTGAATCTATGTATATTTTTCTTAGAGTTCACCTTGTTACTTAGCTTCTCTGGGATCATGAACTATAGGCTCAATATCCTTTTCTTTATAGCTAGTATCCACTTATGAATGAGTACATACCATGTTCATCTTTCTGAGTCTGGGATTTCCTGAAACTCACAAGCTCCTCAGTTTGCTAGCAAAGCCCTTCTCTGCATCTCAGACGTTGAGTTATGCTTTGGAAGGAGCAGAGAAATGTAGTTTTCCATCTTAGGGTGAATTAACATTACTGAGTACAAGAGGGGAGAAACAGACTCATCATTCGTGCATGAGTAAGTTGGGTATGACGACATATGGCTGCAATTCCAGAACATGGGAACCTGAGGCTGGAAACTGCTAAGTGTTAAGCCAGCCTTGGATGCATAGAGAGTATAAGATCATCCAAGACGCCTGAATGTAATAGGGTCATGTGACGGTTATGGAAATGCGTACTAGAAACATCTTATACGTGAAAGGACCAAGTATTCATATATATTGGTAGTTCCAAGTGCTTTAGGGGCAAGGCCTTTTTTATTAACTTCTATAGCAGTTGTTTTCAACCTATGGGTCTCGACCTGTTTGGGGGGTTGAATAACCCTTTCACAGGTGTTGCATATCATATATCCTTCTTATCAAATATTTACATTACAATTCATAACAGTAGCAAATTACAGTTATAAAGCAGCAATGAAGATAATTTTATGGTGGCCGGGGATCACCACTACATGAGGAACTGTATCAAAGGGTCACAGCATTAGGAAGGTTGAGAACCACTGCTCTACAGCATCTAGAATAGTGATTTATAAAGCTCTTGTAGAGTTGAGGAGATGGGTCTGTTGGTAAGGCCAAAACAAGGTCTGGAAATCGATCCCCAAATCTATTAAAAATGCCAGGGTTCTATATTTATTTAATCCCAGCACCGATGGGGATCCACAGGGCTCCTTGGTCAGCAAATCTAGCCTAATGGATGAGCTTCAGGTCAATGAGAGATTCTGACTCAAAGAAGGGAGATGACTTTTCTAAGTATGACGGTCTTCTGTCCTCCATGCACGCGTACGTACACACAGACACACATACACACACATGTGCATGCACACACACATTTTTCACACCAAAGTACTCCTGTACATTCAAAAACATGCACACATTAACAGAGATGGCTCTGGTGGATGAAGTCTCTGAAAGCGTCTGCAGGCTCTATTCTACCACAGGAATGTGGGAAGTACCCGTTCTCCAACCACTCCTGTGGGTCCACGCCACTTCCTCTCTATTTTCAACTTGTTAACTCCATGTTCTTCTCACAACTGTCCATCCGTGTGAGACCTGACATTGGTACATGTCCCGACTCTATGTTTCTACTCCAAGTCCTTATTCATCCCATTGCTGTTAAGTCACCTCCTCCTATGCTGTTATCCCACTGCCCAGTGCCCCTTTCCGTTTGAGCTTTGTAAAGGTCCAGATGGAATCCCATCTGTTCTCACAGACTCTTATAAACATCCCACCCTAAAGGACATGCATACGGTTCATTCTGAATGTATTACATTTGACCTTTAAAAAATAACTTATTTGTTTCTTATATATTCAACTTGGATATGAATTCTCAAAGATTATTGGCTATTTATCTGCACTCTTCAGTACAGTGCCTTATGTGGGGGGCACACCCTCAGTGTGTTCACTGAGATTGCCTGTCATTTGCAATTTGGACTTACCTGACTGGTGTCTATGGGACAAGGGATGAAAGAGGCTTGGGAGAGGAACTGAGTGGTACCCAACAGATCCCTAACACCATCTGCATCACGTTTATATTCTTTGACAGGCTCCAATCTCATCTTCTCCTTTGGCAGTAGGGCTTCATAGCAAGGGGCATAGCCAGAGGGAGGCAGGAACTTAAATTCTCCATGCCGACCACCCATCAGGAAGCGTACTCTGTCATTTCAAGATAGCAGAAAAGAGAGGTCAAAAACCATCCTATTTCAAATAACTGAATATTAAAGGTTGTATCCACATTCAAAACCATACTGTTGGGAACTCATTGAATCTGGATTAAGGATGGCATATATCCTCATGTATGTAGACAATGACAGAGAGAACTGAGTGCTCAGGCACCTTTCTAAGGTGAACTTCAATGACATGCTCTTAAAAGGTTTATTATTCATAAGTCACTTGGTGCTTATTCTTACTGCAGTAGGTAATTACAGTAGACGTTACTTCAATATTGAGAAGATAGCAAGATTCTTCTCTATAAATATCATATTGAAACTTCACCATGGAAACGGGTATCCATTATCATATTGAAGTAAATTACTCATATGCTAGTTAAGGAAAATAAAATTATATAGATAAGATAGTAAATGCTGAATGTTCAAGAGAAATCTGCAACAGTAGAGTTTTCAAGACAGCAGAGGCTGCAGTTCCCGGAGTCATATGAGGACAATTGTAGGTGGTAGCTGCAGGAGGGTAAAGGGACAAGCAGTTGTTACCTGGGATGTCAATGCCTTCCTAAGGGGCACCATCTCTCTGTTGGCATTCAGACTTGATGCCATGGTCCACTCAATTTCTAAAGCACAACCTTGATCCACACACTTCAACCCCCGCCCTTTCTCTCTCTCTCTCTCTCTCTCTCTCTCTCTCTCTCTCTCTCTCACACACACACACACACACACACACATGATCTAACAGAAATTCCTGACATTACAATTCTAAATCCAAATTGGGCCTCTAACTGCTGGTACCACCTTGGTCAAACCCATTCTCATTCCCCAAAGAAGGAGAAAGAACTCTTTGGGGCTCACAATAATAGTACACAGACTGTAGTTACTAACACACAAAAAGTATCTCAATAGTTTTATCAAGCAGTCTGGATGAATTCCAGTTTCATGTAGAAACCGAATTACATGTAAAGGTTAGGTTACGGTAAGTGCCAAAGTTTTCTGCAATGAAGAAAAGGTAAATACCATTAGGCAGTGACACTTCACATTATCCTAGTCCAGTGGGAAATGTAGTTTTCACAAATCAACTTCAATTACATAAAATAAAGGAAATAGGTACAGTTTCTAACTAAAGCATGGTAAGATATATAGTTCTTGGAGGCTCAATGCTAATCTCACCCAGGAAAAATCAGTATAAACTCAGTGTTGGCATTCGATACTCACTACTTCCCTCTTTGCAAATAAGACCAATGGCTGAGCCTCCACCACTCATACCTGACTTTGCACTGGGGATTCAGGTCTAAGCAGCATTTCCAGTGCTCCTAGGATAACAAAAGCAGGATTTCGAGAAGCTAAATACGTTAATTAACAGTGAGGAGGCATGCTACGGGATAAAGCAGGGCTATGTAACATAGCTCGGAGAAGGAGGTGGCTTCGAGAGATGGCATCAAGAAAGGATTCTGTGGAGAAGCCAAAGCGCTGAAGATGTGGAGGAAAAGGGTCTCAGAAGAGAGACACATTCAAAGGCCCCAAATTGGAAAAGAATCTAAGTAGTGCTATGGACGAGGACACTACCAACCTGAGGAATGGGAGAAGAAGTACGGGGGACGGGGCTGCATGCAGCAGTGTGTATGCCCCAGTGAGGTGTTTGGCTTTATTCTAGATAGGAAACTGATCATGGGGTTTAAAGTGGGAAAATACAGTATTCTTCCAGCACTCCTTTGTAGATAGGTCTGGAGACCAATTAGCAAGCGCTTGAAATCGTCACAGGGAAAGGAGGGTAGTTTGGACCAAGGTGATCTAAATGGCCAGGTGCCAGTTTTGTTTTGGCATTAGGACTGGTAGGAACTGCTGGTGTGTCAGGTGGATGTGTGGAGGGGGTTGATGCAAGTGGAAGAAGGTTATGATTAAGCAAAGCTTTCACAACAGGACATTTTGAACTAGGCATCACTTCCTTTAATTGGAGCATTCTGGGAGGGGAGCCATGTAAGAAAAATTCCATAACTGCAATTGTGGAAATATCCTAATTAGGAATCTGGAAAATAAAATTCCCTCCGAGTAAGAAATGTCAATTTTTTCCCTTTCCAATAAGAACACATTATTGAAATGGCCTTTTATAAAATGCTGTTTAAAATTAATTATAGAAATCATGCAGAGCCTCCCACTTCTCTATTTTAAAGCACTAAGCAACAATGGTATAGAATTAGAACCACAATTGCCCCTAGGAGTGTGCCTACCCAAAGTGTTATGCAATAGGGAATGATTTATGTGTATCAAGAATATGAGCAATGACGTGAAAATGAAATTGAGTCATTAGGCTGTGGTGTTTCTAATTTGGTGAACCTTCTGGAAGTAATGACTAAACCACAAATTTATTTGATGAGAATTTCCCAGTTCAGTTGAATCTAACAGATTGTGCCATTGGCATGCTGGATGTATAGGATAGAAGGGGATTTGTCTGAGTGAAGAAATAGTAAGGCAAGTTACCAGCTCCTCCCTTCCCACAGAGGATACCTTCTATAAGTTCATTAGACTGAGAGCTTATGAAGCAAGAGTGTTGGTTCCTTGCTACTTGTATGGATTACAGGAACACATAAATGGTCTGTCATGTGGCTTTCTAGCAAGATAGCTAGACTTAATTATTCATAAACACTCTTGCCAGTTAAGTTTAGTTCTGAAATTTTTCTTGTGTTTTAAAATACACTGGGTAGATAACAAATCAAGACTGGTCAGCTTCTGTGTAGTATTTTAAGAGAACAATGCTTTCTGGTTTTATGCCTCATTATTAAAACGAGAAAGATAATTTGGTTATAAACTGTATCTCCTGTAATGGGCAAAAGAATTGTAAAATGTGAAAGTAACACGGGCAGAAAGGAGTGCTTATTGCTGACGGGGGCACTCCTCTTCAGACATCGTATGCTGTGCTTCACTGGGCAGAAGACAAGGCTGTGTACTGCTTTTGAAGTCTGGCTGGATGAGAGCCCCTGCTTCCCAGCAGGTGGGGCTGGATAGGCACTGGCGCAAGGCTACCCTCCAGCTGTCTGCTCTCCTCTCACTGCCCAGGAACAACCTGACAGAGCCTGTGGGAAAGGATCCAACAAACAGCCTCCAATGCTGGAGGATGGGACTATATCTGTCCCCGTGGATACAGACTGAGCTCAAAGAAATGACATGTGATAACATGTTAAGTTTGACTAGAACAATCAGAAGGATAGAGAATGTCCCAAACCTACTTCAACTATGGAATACAGATTGAGCCTATAACTTTGTACTTGCTAGGCAACTATTCTTTTTTTTTTTTTTAATTTTTTTATTTATTTATTATTTATACAGTGTTCTGTCTGCATGCCAGAAGAGGGAACCAGATCAAATTACAGATGGTTGTGAGCCACCATATGGTTGCTGGGAATTGAACTCAGGACCTCTGGAAGAGCAGCCAGTGCTCTTAACCTCTGAGCCATCTCTCCAGCCCCTAGGCAACTATTCTTGAATTGAGTTATACCCCCAGATCAAAGTACCGTGTTGATGAGGGTTATCTAAGTTTTGCAAGAAGTTCAAAGGCAGACTTATGAATGCATCATTTAGAATCCCAGTATCTTTATACTCTAGAGAGAAATGTTCAGTCAACTCTGCAGATTACAGCAAAAACAATCATGAAGATAGTGCTATCAGCCGCAGATCACATTGATCTACATGTAGAGGAGGGAAAAGACCCTCTTAGAGAGAACTGCAGAGGACTGAGGAGTTTGTCCATCCATCCAAACTGATGGGAACTTCTCAGAAGCAGGTCAGCATCCCCTGGAGTTTGTTGGGGTAAAGAGTAGTCAGCAAGAAATGGCCATATAGTAGATATTTGGTCTTTTGATCAGAATGGTGCCAGAGTCTAGCCCCTGGAAGGACAAATACAGGTTTCACAGAAGAGCATCCATCATTCTTCACTCGAGGACATCTGCCCAGAAAGGTGAATGGCAGAGCAGAGGTCAGAAGCCCACGGCTGGGGAAGGTGGACTAGGAGTGGGATGAAATCAAGGAAGACACGGGGTATGGCTATGCCAAAGATCATGGAAGAAGGGTTTAGCATTCAGTTCACTAAAAAAAAAAATCTACAAATGGACCTCACTGGTGAGAGAGGTAACAGTTATAATGAATGCTACCCAATGGTACAGGGCTACATGACCACTGAACCAATTTTATAGCTCATGACAATCCCTAAATAGACGTCTCTGAGACCTAGAGAGTTCTGAAACAGAAGCTGGCTTACTGGGTAGGGGCAGCTCCCTGAGAGACCAGCCTGGACTCTTACTGGCTTACTGGGTAGGAACAGCTCCTTGAGAGGCTATCTTGGACTCTCGCTGGCTTACTGGGTAGGGGTAGCTCCTTGAGAGGCTAGCCTGGACTCTCGCTGGCTTACTGGGTAGGAACAGCTCCCTAAGAGGCTAGCCTGGACTCTCGCTAGCTTACTGGACATGGGCAGCTCCTGAGAGAGCAGCCTGGACTTTCACTGCAGGGCTAATCTGGTTGAGCTTTTGACTCTTCACTGCTACAACTCTATTTTTATAATCAAAAGGTCAAAGGTTTTAAATCATGGACCTCAGTATTTTTATTTCTGACAGAAACAATAAAAAGCTTATAGTACCTACCCAAGAACTCATTCAGGGTCAGAAGTCCAGAGCTTGGATTTCCAGGTGTAGAAATTGAAATTACATGTACCTGTCTGTTTTTCTCAATAAATTCCTTATTGGACACTTAATCTTGACCTTAATAAAAAAAACTCTGCCTCATTCAACAAGGGAGAACATAAAATTGAAAAGTAAATTTCTTTTTCTTTAGGTGTTTTTCTCCTGCCCTCCGGTTTCCATCAAATTTCTCAGCTTCTACCAACCGTTAAGTTGAGAATTCAAGAATAGTGTTCATTAGAATGAGTTGTTCTTTATCCCCAGATTTCTCCCTACAGATTTTAAAATTGTTTTCATAGGAATTTAGACTGCTTTGACATGCTAAGTCACTCCAGTAAGAATAGCTAAGAAAATAAAATAAACAACAACAAGAGTTTCTGGTGAGAATGTGGGGAAAGGTGAACCCTTATTCACTGCTGGTGAGACTGTAAACCACAATGGAGCAAGTGTGGTGATTTCTCAAAGCACCTAAAATAGAACCATATGACCCAGCTATTCCACTCTTGGGTATATATATGACTGGAAACCAACTAATTCGGAAATGCTTGAATTCTGCACTTATTTTCACACTATTTACAAATAGCCAGGAAATTTTTGGTTGAGAAAAACATTATATATATATATTTTTTTTCCATTATGCAGCCATAAAGAAAAGAATGAAATTATGACTTTCCAAGAAAGTAGATACAAGTAGAAATCATTATATTAAGTGAAATAAGCCAGACTCAAGAAAAATATTGAATACTTTCTCTTACATACGGAGCATAGATTTAAAATTATGTATGTGCATATATATATGTCTATATTTACCTATTATCTATCTATCTATCTATCTATCTATCTATCTATCTATCTATCTACAACCTTGTCAATCTAATCTCTTTCACTAAAGCACTTGTGTCATTTTCTGAGGTTCTTCCGAGAATTCTGGTATTGTGAAAATTTCTTTTTCTTCCTAAGGAGTTTACAAAGATATAGATTTCTTTGTCTCAGAGATAAGCAAATGTTTCAGTCACAGCCTCCTGGAAATAAAAATACTGGAAAGTGTCAGGGGGAGTTTTATTTGCTTGTCAAATTTTGGGACGAAGGGAAATGACACCGAAAAAGCCCTGGTAGCATTTACAATTTCATCTTGGAGACTTTTGCCTGTTAATTTGCACAGCAATGTGGATTCCTCCTGTCAGGTTTGAAAGACTGATCCGTGAATAAAAACACTGTAAAAATGAAGACAGAGCTTTGCCATGCTAAAAAACGGTGCCTAGTTTTCTCTTCATCACGCTACTCTGTTATCATCCACAGCTGCCTAGCAAGCATGGAGGCACTCTAATCTTCCTAGATGTCTCAATCTTGCAGTTATTATTTAATCCCTCTGAAAGAGCTGGGGTAGCGGTCCAAAGGAAAAACGTACACAGGTTAAGAGGGAATTGTTAGCCAGCTTTTGATGACCTGAGTCTAATTCATATATCAGGATTCATAATTGCATCTTTAGTCTGTAATGCCAAGAATGGAGAACAATGTGAATTATGGACAGTCTTCACATTCATATTTCTTACTGGATTGCGTGTGATGAAGTCCAGGACAATCCAGCCAACACTCATCTTGTTCTCTGCAGCAGTAAATTTATCTCAGCAATAGTTTCCACAGCATTGACCACAGCAAGCTGGAAATAGCTAAGCTGTCGGTTACCTGAATCTTAGCCAAGTCTGGTGGGTACCAGTGGAAACAAACAGCAGCTACAGACACCAACTGTTTTGTATTTTTTTATTAATTAGAAAAGGCTAATGTAACAGTTACATAAGATGATTAAATATGTCTAATGGGAATGTCTAGCTGCAAAACGTATTTTACTAGAGTAAATAACTCAACTTTTTTTAGAACAAAAAGACCACCCCAAGTTCGCTACCTACTCTGGCCTTTTGTATAACGCCGTCTTGTTGATTCATGCTCTGGTGCTGTTTATAGGGGAGGGACAAGGGTGATGTCATCTTTTTATAAAAGCTTCTTGGCATCAAAATAGTTGGAAATTTTGGATGGGCTCCAAGGTACACATGCTCATCTTCCATTCTGTATGAGCAGGGTTGTCACGACCACATTACGGCACTAGTAACACTACCCACAAACAGGCCACAGCGAGAAGGGAACGAGAGCAGTATATTCATAACAGTAAGGAAAGGAAGCACTATTGATTTGTGAATCTTGTCAGTAATTACTCGTGCGGCCTTTGACTTCACGAGGGGTAAATCTAATTGAAAAAGATTTTCGCTCTTTGTGCACTTTGCTCTTCCACGATTGCTGGCAGGGACATCCTAATCAGGTGTAATTAATGGCATTATTTGCAATGATACAAATAATAATTAAAAAATTCAAGAGTATGACCTCATTAAAGATCACTGAGTGGAAGTTAATGGGATTATAGAAGAGAAATCTAATTTAAAAACTATACACAAATTAAAAATGAATATGGGAAACAATTCTGAAGGCTCCTGTGTTGGGAAATAGGACTCTCTTCCTGTCGGGCACACTACCTTACTTCTCTCTTGGAGAACTGCCATAGACGCAAGCACATGTTTTATAATATGGTGTGAAATGGTAATTTAAATATTAAAAAGTATATGTTACGTGTGCTAATTTTCGGTATGATATTTTAATTAGCCTAGAGTTAATATCCTGGCCTCTCTTTGCATAACTGGACTAACTCAGTACACGGAGTGGCATGTTTTAGCACCAAACTTTACTTCACAAGGTGATGTAAAAGTGTTAGTTTATTGAAGCCACCCACTCAATAACTGAAAAGAGCCAGTTGACTGCTCACCAGTACAAGACCAGCACTAACCTGGAGCAAAGACACCATCTGATGATGCATTTCAGAAACACGCATGTGGGAATAGGGCTTCTACCTCTCTGTGATCATACCCTCTCAAGAGACCCAGAGACAGAAATTGCCCAGTGCTGACTGTGTTCTTAGGGACAGGGTCAGGTGACTTCGAGACACTGCTCCTCAGCATGCCATCTGTTCAGATGCTATGAGTAAAAGTCCCCAGATCTAAGCTGTTGACTCTTGAAGCCAGCACATCTAAATTCTGCCAGTTTGTTAAATTCTCTCACCGAACAGAGCAGTGTTCATCCTGTAACTTTACTTCTTTGTTAACTGTGTGCTACGTGATCTGCTGAAAGAGATGAGATGCTAGAAATGTCTCTATGCATGGCATTCAGTGACCTATGTCTTTACCTGTTCTGAAGTTCCTGGTTAAGAGAGGATTCCAAAGCAAGGTTCACCCAAACCAAATAAAAATCACAGACATGGAAACCCTATCTCATTACTTTGAAGGAGTCCGAATGGGTGAAATAATGACTAAGAATTACCAAACTAGAAGATGGCTCAGTGAGTGAAGTGTGAAGTGAGCCAGCCAGATGACCCGAGTTTAGATCTCAGCATCTGCTAAAGGCTGCTGCAGAAGCACAAGCATCTTTAATCCCAGCACTTCCCAACTGGGAGATAGAACAGGAAGACGGGGGAATCAGTAAAGACTTGCAGGCTAGCTAAGCAATCCGCAGAAAAAACAAAAGAGAACCTGTCTCAACAAGGTGAAAGGTGAGGACTGATATAACACCTGAGGTTGTCCTCTGGCCTCTGTACACTGTGGCATGCATGCGCTCACATTCAGATTCACTTGCACATGAACACACAGGTCATACAGACAAACACACATACAAATAATTATTATGCAGTTTGCAAAGGTAGATGTAATGCAAAATACTTAGAAAAAATTAAGTGTAGCAGATTGAGGAGACGGTCTCTTGAAAATGTGAATTTACACAAGGGATGTCTATCTATATTACAACCCCTCATATTCCAAATGCTCAAGGATCACGGTGGGAGGGGCTCTGGGAAGATTAGAAGAGTCAAAGGTGATGGGGTGACTTCAGTGAGACCGTGCTGCTTGCGTAGGACGGTGCAATCGCATCACAGTGGCTGTGACTCAATACCTGAGCAAGATGGGGGAGTGGGGGCAAGTGCCATTTCCAGCTGAAGAGGATTGGCAACTGATGACTGCTGGGAAAGAGAGTGCATGTTTTCTTCAAGAACATGGCTCCTGGAAGGCAACTCATGCTCTAGTAATGGCTCTACACTCATGTACATATAAGCAGCACTAACCTGGAGCAAAGATGCCATCTGATGATGCATTTCAGAAACATGCATTTGGGCTCAGTAATTGAAAAACAACACATACAACTAGGAAGGATAGTGGAGGAGGAACATGGCAGGAGTTGGAGGGGAGGGAATAGGCTTTTATTTCATCAAAACACATCATATACATAGATGAAATATTCAAACAATAAAAATTTTTAACAAAAACATGTTTATTAAAAGTGTTAAATATTAATAAATACATAATTTTAAAAATAAAGATCTAAATGTTTTCACAAGTGAGATCTTAGGAAGTAAGTTGTCTTTCTCTCTGCAAATAATCTAAAGCCAGTGAGTGGTACTGGTCAAAAAAGAACAGATTGGGGAAATTGTTGAGGATGGACTGAGGCCAAAAGCCACTCAGACAAATATGGTTCTAGGTGCGGACAATTCAGGGTCACCTGTTTCTCCAGAGCAGGTTCTGGGCCAGCGTGACAACCCTGGTGTGGCTGTGCTGCACTGGTGTCCCTGCTCCCAGGGAATGGAGCTGGGAAGATGTGCACTGTGACTTACCCTCAGTCCCTCCAGACTGTTAGAGGGACTTTGCTCTAATCCGTTCTTATCTCCTTTTGAAAATAAATGAACTTGTCTGGCTTTGTTCAGCACTTCAGGAAGTGCTAAAGCCTACGCCAGTGGTTATGTTCTGAAAGTCCTACCCTGGAGCTGTGCAGTGTCTGTTTTTCACTCCTCTCTAGGCTCTCGTTGTCACCCTTGCTCCCACTGCACTGTTCCACGCCATTCATGGATACAAGCGTGATTGTAACTGTAACTCCTACGTCCTGTTCAGTCAGTTCTGAGCTCTTTAAAACACAGACAGAGCTCGAGGACAGAATGGCTGAGACGGTTTTGGGAAAGAGGTTTCTTATGGGGTCTTGACTTACAGACATTTACATGTGTAACAAGAGAGTTAAAGCAGCATTCATCTGATAAGAAGAGTGAGATAGAAGAGGGAATGCAACAGTAAGCAGTAAGATATAGGAAAATGCATGCATATAAATGTCCAAGTTAATGCTAACTCTATACAAAACATAATATTATCTCCGAGTGGTACTATTTTGGATTCTTACGATTTTGACTTACATTAAATTAAAAGGGGGAGATAGGACAAAAATTAATCATAAAAGGTAAATTATAAATTGGAAAAATATTAAAGGCATAGAAAACAGATTATTAGTCTTAAATATAACTTGATTAACAATAAAACCATCCAAAATTATTATCAGAAAGGCTAAGAACATAAAACCAGCAAAAATACTGGGTGGAGAGAGAAACAATAAAATTAGTGTGGATTCAATCAGTTGGGCATTCTCACATGCTGCTTTATTTTTTGGATGTGCTTAGGTTTTCACATGTGTGTGCTGTCCACATACTTATGTGCATACAAGTAAGTGGAGGTCAGAGGGCAACCTTAGGTGCTTTTCCTTAGGCATCATTGCCTCTTTTTGAGACAGGGTCTCTCATTGGCCTTGGATTTGCTCAGTACACTGGGCTGGCTGGTCCAGTGATCCTCAGGGATCTGGTCATCTTCCCCTCTCAGCACCAATCTTACAATTCATGCATTCTCTTAGCTTAGTTTTCTATGTGTTCTTGGAATTGAAGGGAAGTATTTTTGTGCATAACTTAACAATCTTCCCAGCTCCCCAAATAATGTCACTTTAAATGATATCACAGGCTCAGATATTTTATCTGGAATCTCGAAAGATGTCATTTGGGCTTTGGAATTCATAAACATTCAAAAAAGAAAGAGATTGTGTGTAGCATGCACACATGTCAAACAGAACCGCCAGTCAGAGGAGAAGAAGTACCCAATATTCAGACATACTAATGTCTCTTCCATTAAACATACCAACAGCCATAGGAATTATGCTGCCAAAGATTGAAAACCAGGTGAATTTCTATCGATGACAGCTTTGCTACAACTTGAGTTCAGGTTAGATTTGATGCCAAATCTATCCTGAAAAAATTTGTGGTTTTCAAAGAAACATAGACTTTGCAATTATTGACAAGAAGTTCCTAACAGTTTGTGCAATTTTTTTTCTAAAAATCAAATTGGCCACATCATTATAAATTTTGGATCTTAAAATATAATACAATTTTCCTTTTTCTGAGAGGGAGAAAATAGCAATGCAGAACAAGAGTTATATGCAGGTGCGTCTGCAGTAATGCTATCTGTAATAATAGAAGTAGAATTCGCATGAAAACATAACAGTAAAGTAAAGGCTATATTATGAGGAAGTGAAATAAAGAGAGATTATGTGACCATAAAAATAATTTTGAGGGTACCTAATGAGTCAGGAAAAGGCTCATTACTTATTTCTGAGTGAAAAATTATACTTCGCATTCGCAGTGACTGCAATTAAGTATACACACATTTGTAGCAAAAAGATGAATATAACAAAATATTCACAGTGATCATAGCTAAGAATTAGAATTGAAGGTGAGCTGAATGGTGGAGGTGGACACCCTTAATCCCAGCACTCAGGAGGCAGAGGCAGATGGATCTCTGAGTTTGAGGCCAGCCTGGTCCATTGTGAGTTCCAGGACAGATAGGGCTACACAGAAAAACCCTGTCTAGAAAAAACAAAAAAGTGACTTTTACTGCAATATTTGTACTTATTTCTTTCAAGGTTTTTGTAAAGAGCATGCATTGTTCATATATATACATATATATATAAATATGTATATATATTTATAACTATTTATTTTGTCCCAAGAATTTCTCATACATTTTATCTGAGTATATAAAACAGCTCCTGTAGGAGGAATCTATGTAGTAAGTAGGTGAAGGGATGAGTTTGGTTGCCTCTTGCCCATAAGCCATCACTTTCTTGGAAGATATTTGGCTTTTGAGAAGAAACCCTAAACAAAATTATTGGTTCCTCCACTCACAAGGGTGATGGTAAAGTCTTAAAGCGGGGTCATAGCTATTTTCCAGGAAATTACAGCCATCACTTACTTGACACCAGCTGAAAAGCTCATCACAGGGAAGAAGAGTCCATCTGTGTTGAAATTCTCAAACATCCCCTGCACAGGTTGCCCGTTGATTCGGAAAGAAATGCTGGGTACTCCAAGGTCAAGGCAGCAGCTCACCACATCATCTGACCTCAGCAGATGCTGGTTGATTGAGGCCACAGCTCTGGGTATCCGGCCTGGTGAGTAGAGAACAGAAATAAAACTGTAGGCCCCTGGAGGCATGCATCTGGTAGACAGACATAGAGGATTCTACTGGAGATGGGGAAAACCAACAAGCATGCAGTATACGAAGGGTTCAGGATATACTACCATAGTGGGAAATGCAAGTCCTTACTGCATGAGATAAGAAAGAGGAAACTATCTCCTAAGCTGATGAGTGGATAGACATCATGCTTGACACGAACCAAGCTCTGAAGCTACTAAGAATAAGAACGATGAGGAGTGAGTCTTCCGGGCATATGCTCAGACTACCCTGGGGCTGGAAGGAACGGACAGATGACCTTTACTAAGTGGAAGTCATGGATGTAGGTGTATAGATGTTTAGTCACAGGCAAGAGAAGGTCTTGCTCCCTTCTGCTTTCTCAGAAAGATAGGACACTGTTTGAAAAGCCAGAAGAGAGGACTGAATCCCCTCTAGCCAGGAAACCACACAATAAGGTCTGACTGCTTGAAATAGCTTTATTCAGATGAGGAGGTAAACACATTGTCATTTATATCTGCATTAGTGCTTATGAAATGTTTTTCTTCTTCACAAAATGATTGAAGACTTCGGACCTAAAACAGTGAGAAAATAACTTGTTTTCCTGTGTTATTATCATCCTGATCCCCATCCTTCTCTCGGGTTTCTGTTTCTACAGGGAACAGAAGAGCAGGCAGGGAGAAGTTTGAAATTAATATAGGGTTTCAGGAATAAGAGAAAGACATCTTGTTTCTTAATTGTATAATTACTGTGTGTTCATTATAAACATTAACCATTATGTAGAAAAGTAAGAAAAAGAAAAATGTAACTCCACAATGCAGAGAATGAGTGGCTTTGGAATGCTTGGCCCACAACACGACATCATATTAAGATCCTGAAAGACTCAAGAACATCACAAAGAGGGTCCTAAAAAAGATAGGAGGTGCTGGGCGGTGGTGGCACACGCCTTTAATCCCAGCACTCAGGAGACAGAGGCAGGTGGATCTCTTTGAGTTAGAGGCCAACATGGTCTACAAAAGCTAGTTCCAGGACAGGCTCCAAAGCTATAGAGAAACCCTGTCTCAAAAAACCAAAAAAAAAAAAAAAAAAAAAGAGAGAGAGAGATAGGAGGCATAGGTTGCAGAGGAGGGCTGTGGAACGGAGTCCTCTCGACAGAACAAGGCTGATCATTCATGAGCCTATGGCAGCTGTGGATGTCTATGCATGAGTTAGGTGGGATTGAACCTCTCACCATTTCCTTGTGTGTAGGGGGTAGTGATGAAGCCCCACTTCTCACTGAGGGATAATGGACAAATGGACAGTTAAGGGGTACTGGAAGTGGGGATATAATTTTCTTTAGAAGTATAAACAATGACAGGTTGCCAGTGTTCCAGTAAATAATCCCCAATGCATGCTCTTGTGAACAACTCTAATTAAACTCAGTGGCAAAAAAACAAAAAACAAACAAACAAAAAAAAGCATTCAAGTAGGAGGGCACTTATTGGGAAGAAGGAAGTTTCCAGCAAAAGAGAGAGGAGTATCAGAGGGATATGTGAGAGGGTGGTGGAGGCATGAAAATGACCAAAATTCTATTAAAAAAATCAATGAAATTGTCAGAGAATCTAAAAAAACCCTTCCATTAAAACACACTAATTCTCATGTGCACACACACATTATACACACAGAGTGTAGCAAAACAAAGATGGACAAATCTTTTTGGACTTTTTTCTGATAAATCATATTATATTTATGGCATAACACACATATGTATATATAAAGCTAGATTTTAATGACTTCAGAACACATCATAAAAATAAATCTACTCTTGATGGATATGTGATGTGGGATTCCCCTCTGTATGCTGTGAATACCATTGGTTAACAAAGAAACTGTCTTGAGCCCGTGATAGGATAGAATAAAGCTAGGCGGGGAAAACTAAACTGAATGATGGAAGACAGGAGGCAGAGTCAGGGAGAAGCCATGTAGCCCTGCCAGAGATAGATGACGGAACTTTTTCTGGTAAGCCACAGTTTTGTAGTGATACACAGATTAATAGAAATGGGTTAAATTAATATGTAAGAGTTAGCCAGTAAGAAACTAGAGCTAATGGGTCAAGCAGTGATTTAATTAATATAGTTTCTGTGTGGTTATTTTGGGGCTGAGCTGCAGGCCGGCCGGGAATCAAAGTAAGTGGCTTTCTTAGTGCAGATATGTGTTATTTTTTTTAAAAAAAAACTTGTAATACATATTTGATGATGTTTCTAATCTCAATTTAGAACCATTCAAGGTTTTCCATGGTTACTGCTATTTTAGTAATAGATTAAAAACTAAATGGTTGATTTAAAAAAAAAAACAGCAAATTCATCATACTTTTAATTTAAAATAAATACACCCTCTAACTGATTTAGGTGAATGAAAAAGCCATATCGAAGACCCTTCCCCATCACAAATAATAAGGAAGTTCTCTTTGTGGCAGACTCCATCTCTAGGACTGAAAATCAAAAGTAGAAGACACATTTTGTGTCCTTAAGAAGTTCACAGTCTCTGGGCAGGGAGTGGCTATTTGAATAAAAATTACAACAAAAGGATAAATATTGGAATGAATGCCCTGAAGAGGAAGACGCCAACTCTGCCTGTCTGTCGGCAAACATGGGAGACACAGGGACCTGGAGAGTGAGCAGGATCCTCCATAAATGGGAAAGAAAGAGCCCAAGCTGAGGAAGGAACTGGGGAACATGGGAGTAATGAAGCCAGCGAGACAGAGAGCTTGGGAACGTACACTGCACAGGCCACAGTGCAGAATGCCACCAGTGGGGATCTCCAATTCATGGGGGGAGACTTTGGACTCTGTTTTTATAACTTCAACAATTTACTGACTCCTGATAACTGTTGTGGGACATATAGTCAAAATTATTTAAATGTGGAATAAAACTGAGCACAGTGTGAAGTGCAGGTAGTGTTGATATCTTTCCAATCTTTCCAGTTGATAAAAGACTGATCCCCTTAGTTCACTGTGGAGTCCAGTTCAGGTCCTATGA
The DNA here is from genome assembly GCF_950005125.1 of Chionomys nivalis. Classification (NCBI taxonomy): domain Eukaryota; kingdom Metazoa; phylum Chordata; class Mammalia; order Rodentia; family Cricetidae; genus Chionomys; species Chionomys nivalis. The sequence continues at coordinate 61,631,749 of NC_080094.1, read as the reverse complement.
TTTCCTCTCTTTTTTGGACAAGTCTGCTTTGAAAGGAAATAATGATACTAAACTCAGAAACTCATCGGTGACCACTGGGAGCCACAGACCCACCTGCACATAGAGGACTGATCACCAGAGCCATGGCCCCTCCTGAACCTGGAGGAGCGACCACCTGAGCCTCTGCCATTCCTGCTCATGGAGGAAGGATCAACAGAGCCACAGCCACCAACTGCACCAGTTGCAGGAAGAGGAACCCCTGAGGGACAAGCTCCACCTGTACCAACTGGAGGAAGAGACGATGGGTAGGCAGCAGTGCAAGAATTCATCCAGCAACATGAAGAGCAATAAGGCACTACCAGAAACTAGTGCTTCTACAACAGTAACACCTGAACATCCCAACACAGATGAAGCAGAAGAAAATGACCTTAAAATAACTTTATGAAGATGATTGAAGCCCTTCAAGAGGAAATGAAAAGTTCTTTTAAAGACGTGGAGGAAAAAATGAACAAAAAAAAAAATGGAAGAAATCAACAAATCCCTTAAAGAAAACAAAGAAAAAGAAATCAAGCAGGTGAAGAAAACAATTCAATACTTGAAAATTAAAATAGAGGCAATAAGGAAAACACAAACTGAGGGAATTCTGGAAATGGAAAATTTGGGCAAACAATCAGGAATCACAAATACAAGCATAAACAACAGAATATAAGAGATGGAAGAGAGAATCTCAGACACTGAAGATATGTTATAAGAAATAGATTCGTCAGCAAAGAAAATATTAAATCCAAGAAAGCTTAACAGAATATATTAACAGGAAGTATAGGGCACCATGAAAAGACCAAACCTAATAATAATCAGGATAGAAGAAGGTAAAGAATTCAACCCAAAGGCACAAAAAATATTTTCAACAAAATCATAGAAGAAAACTCTCCAAACCTAAAGAAGGATATGCCTATGAAAACAAGAAGCTTACAGAACACCAAACAGACTGGATCAAAAAAAAGTTCCCTCACTACAAAAAATTTTAACATTAAACATTCAGAATAAAGAAAGAATATTAAAGGCTGCAAAGGAAAAAGGCCAAGTAACATATAAAGGCAGACCTATCATAATTACTCCCGACTTCTCAATAGAAACAGTGAAAGCCAGAAGATCCTGGTCAAGTGTTATGCAGATACTAAGAGACCACAGATGCCAACCCAGACTACTATAACCAGAAAAACTTTCAATCATCATAGACGGAGAAAACAAGATACTCCATGAGAAAACTAGATTTAAACAATACCTATTCACAAATATAGCTCTACACAAAGTACTAAAAGAAAAACTCCAATCTAAGAAGTCAGCTATAGCCACAAAAAGCACAGGCAATAGATGATCTCAGAGCAGCAAATCCCAAAGATGGGAAACACACACAATGCCGCCACCACCAACAAAAATAACAGGAGCTAGCAATTATTGGTCACTAATATCCTTTAATATAAATGGACTTAATTAACCTATAAAAAGACACAGGTTAATTGATTGGAAAAGAAAACAGAATCCATCTTTCAGCTGCATACAAGAAACACACCTCCACCTCAAAGAGAGATATCAACTCAGAGGAAAGGGTTTGGGAAAAAAATTTTCAATCAAGGACCTAAGAAACAAGCTGGTGTAGCTATCTATCCTAATATCAAACAAAACAGACCTCAAACTAAAATCAATCAAAAGAGACAAAAAAGAGAGAACATTTCACATTCATCACAGGAAAAATTCACCAAAAGAAAATCTCAATTCTGAATATCTATGCCCCAAATACAAATACTCACATTTGTAAAAGAAACGCTACTAAAGCTTAAATCACATATTAAGCCATACACAACAATAGTGGGAGACTTCAACACCTCACTCTCACCACTGGACAGGTCTGCCAGTTGGAAAATTAACAGATAAATAAGGGAACTAACAGATGTTATGACTCAAATGCACTTAACAGACACCTATAGGACATTCCACACAAACACAAAACAATATACCTTCTTCTCAGGACCTCATGGAACTGTCTAAAAAGTTGACCACATAACAGGTAATAAACAAGCCTCAACAGATATAAAACAATTGTGATAACCCCATTATCTTATTGGATCACCATGGCTTAAAGATAGAATTCAACCATAACACTAATTTCAGAAAGTCCACGAATACATGGAAATTGAACAATGCTCAATTAACTCACCACTGGGTGAAGGAAGAAATAAAGAAAGAAATTATAGATTTCCTAAAATTCAATAAAAATTACTGCAAAACATACCCAGTCTTATGGGACACAATGGAAGCGAATTGGAAAGCTTATAACACTAAATGTCTACATAAAGAAGCTGGAAAATCCTACACTAGTGAATTAGCAGAACACTTGAAATATCTAGAATAACAATAAGCAGACTCACCCGAAGGAGTAGACAGTGGGAAATAATCAAATTGAGGGCCAAAGCCAATAAAATAGAAGCAAAGAAAAACAATACAAAGAATCAACGAGACAAAGAGTTGGTTCTTCCAGAAAATAAAAAAGATTGACAAACTTTTATCCAAACTAATCAAAATTCAGAGAGAGAGAGAATATCCAAAATAGCAAAATCAGAAATAAAAAGGGGGACATAACAACAGATGCTAAAGAAATCCAGAGAATCATCAGGTTATACTTCAAAAATCTGTACTCTGCAAAATTGAAAAGTTTAAAGGAAATGGACAATTTTTTGGATAAGTACCACATACCAAAATTAAATCAAGACTAGATAAACAAATTAAATAGACCTATCACCCATAAGGAAATAGAAACAGTACCAAAAAAACCTCTCAACCAAAAAATGTCCAGGACCAGATGGTTTCAGTGCAGAATTATACGAGAATTTCAAAGAAAAGCTAATACCAATACTCATCAAACTGTTCCACACAAGAAGCAGAAGGAATACTGCCAAACTTTTTTTTTTTTTAACAAGGCTGCAGTTACCCTGATACCCAAACCACACAAAAATGTAACTAAGAAAGAGAATTACAGACCAGTCTCCCTCATGGACAGTGATGCAAAAATATTCAATAAAATATTGGCAAACCAAATCGAAGAATACATCAGAAATATCACCCACCATGATCAAGTAGGCTTCATCCCTGAGATGTACAGATGGTTCAACATATGAAAATTAATCAGTGTAATTTACCATATAAAGAAACCCAAAGAAAAAAAAACATATTTATCTCATTAGATTCTGAAAAAGCCTTTGACAAAATCCACCACTCCTTCATGATAAAGGTCTTGGAGAGATCAGGGATACAAGCAACCTATCTAAACATAATAAAGGCAATATATAGCAAGCCAATAGCCAACATCAAATTAAATGGAGAGAAACAAAGTGATTTTACTAAAATCAGGAACAAGACAAAGATGTCCACTCTCTCCATATCTATTAAATATAGTCCTAGCTAGGGTAATAAGAAAAGGAGATCAAGGGGGATAAAAATTAGAAAGGAAGAAGTCAAACTTTTACTATTTGCTGAAGATATGATAGTATACATAAGTGAACACAGAAATTCTACCAGGGAACTCCTACAGTTGATAAATACTTTCAATAAGGTGGCAGGATACAAGAGTAACTCAAAAAAATCAGTATCCCTCATATATACAGATGATAAATGGACTGACAAAGAAATCAGAGAAACATCACCCTTCACAATAGCCACAAGCAACAAAAAATAGCTTGGGGGTAACTCTAAACAAACAAGCGAAAGACCTATATGATAAGACCTTTAAGTCTTTGAAGAATGAAAATGCAGAAGAAAGATATCAGAAAAATGGAAAGACCTCCCATGCTCTTAGATAGGTAGGATTAAAAAAATAGTAAAATGGCAATATCATCAAAAGCAATGTACAGATTCAATGCAATATCCATCAAAATCCCAGCACAACTTTTCACAGACTTCGAAAGAACAATACTAAATTTCACATGGAGAAACAAAATGCCCAGGTTAGCCAAAACAATCCTGTACAATAAAGGAACATCTGGAAGCATCACCACCCCTGACTTCAAGCTCTATTTTAGAGCTTCAGTAATGAAAGCAGTTACTATTGGCAAAAACAAAAACAAAAACAAAAACAAAATCGGTGGACCAATGGAACTGAATCAAAGATCATGATTTTAACCCACACACCTATGAACATCTGATTTTTGACAAAGAAGCTAAAATATAAAATGGGAAAAAAAGAAAGCGTTTTCAACAAATGGTATTGGTATAACTGGATATCGACATATAGAAGAATGCAAATAGATCCATATCTATTGCCATGCACAAAACTCAAATCCAAATGATCAAAGATGTCAATATAAATCCATCCATACTGAACCTCATAGAAAAGAAAGTGGGAAGTACTCTTGAACACACTGACACAGGAGATCACTTTCTAAATATAACACCAGCAGCACAGACACTGAGAGTGACAATTAACAGATGAGACCTCTTACAGTTAAGAAGCGTCTATAAAGCAAAGGACATGGTTAACAAGGAAAAACAGCTCCCTACAGAATGGGAAAAGATCTTCACCAACCCCAAATCTGACAGAGGGTCAATCTCCAAAATACACAAAGAACTCAAGAAACTACACATCAAGCTATGAAATAATCCAATTTAAAAATGGGGAACAAATAGAAACAGAAAATTCTCAACAAAAGAATCTCAAATGGCTGAAAGGGGCTTAAGGAGATGCTCAACATCTTTACTCATCAAAGAAATGCAAATCAAAGCAACTCTGAGATTCCATCTTAAAAAGATCAGAGTGGCTAAGACCAAAAATACTGATGACAGCTTATACTGGAGACTAGATGGAGTAAGGGAAACACTCCTCCATTGTTGGTGGGAGTGCAGACTTGTACAGCTGTTGTGGAAATCAGTATAGTGATTTCTCTGAAATTTCAGAATCTATCTCAATACACTGCAATACCACTTTTTGGCATATACCCAAAGAGGCACAATCACACCACAAGAACATTTTGCTGCAACTACCGTCATTGCAGCATTACTTTGTAGTAGTCAGAACCTGGAAACAATCCATATACCCCTCAACCAAATAATGGATAAAAAAAGTGGAACATTTACACAATGGAGTACTATTCAGTGGTTAAAAGAAACAATGGCATCTTTAAATTTGCAGGTGAATGGACAGAATTAGAAAAATTATTATGAGTGAGGTAACCTAGATCCAGAAAGACAAATATAGTATGTACTCACTCTTAAGAGGATACCAGGTATAAAACAAAGGATAACCAGCCTAAGTCCACAACCCCAGAGAAGCTAGAACCCCCTTTCAGAAACAGATGGAAGCAGATGCAGAGTTTCACAACTAACCAGTGGGCCGAGCTCCAGGTGAAGAGATGAAGAAGTGATACTATGAACAAAGGGTCAAGACCACGATGTAGAAACCCACAGAATCAGCTGACCCAAACCAGAGGGAGATCACTAACTCCAGACTGACAACTGGGAAACCTGCACGGGACTGAACTAGGTCCCCTGAGTACAGGTGACAATGGTGTGGCTTGGGTAGTATATGGGGTCACTGGCTCTAACTCTAATGCATTGCTGTGGAATTATGTTTTTATATACTAAAGATTTGTCACTCGTATTGGCTTAATAAAACATTGCTTGGCCAGTAGCCAGGCAGGAAATATAAGTGGGGCAACCAGACTAAGAGAATTCTGGGAAGAGGAAAGGAAGAGATGCAGTCACTATCCAGACACAGAGGAAGCAAAATAAGAATGCCTCACTGAGAAAATGTATTAAGTCACATGGCTAAACACAAACAAGAATTATGGGCTAATTTAAGTTGTAAGAGCTAGTTAATAATAAGCCTGAGCTAATAGGCCAAACAGTTTATAATTAATATAAGCCTCTGTATGTTTCTTTGGGACTGAACGGCTGCAGGACTGGGTGGGACAGAAACTTTCATTTACAAAAATGCATGACCTGACTTTGTGGAGGTCATTCTCTATGAGGAGATAACCTTGTTCAGCCTAGGCATGATGGGGGCTTGGTCCTGCCTCAACAAGGTGATGAGACAAGATTAGTTGACTTCCCAGGGGAAGTCTGCCCTCTGAGGAGTAGATGGAGGTTGAGTGAAGGGAAGGGGAGAGCTGGAGGAGAGGAGGGAGAGAAACTGGAATTGGTATGTAAAAAACAAATTAAAAAAATGAAAGAAACTCAGAAAAACCTTCTCTGTCTCACTCTTCCTTTCTGATTTTCCATTAAAATGGGTGTTAACAGTAAAATGTTTCCTTTTACATTATTTAGCATCCAGAAAATATCCTTGATGAACAATTTCCAACACATCTGTGACTTGGGAACTAGCGAACAATGAAATGTGACTTTGGACATAACTTTAAAGGCACCCAGAACATTGATAGATAAACATGAAGTTCACGGGAATCATCATCTTCCTAAACCTCTTATAAACCACAGTGAAACTTGCAGTGTTGAGCTGTGGTTTTACTGTCTACTCTTCCCCTCTCCTTCAAGTCCTCTGTGAGTTCTATGTGGCACTGAGAGATAAGGAACCACACCTCTTAGTGGTTGATACACCCAGTGTCACTCCACTGAAGAAAACTCCCTTCCCTAGCAACTATCAATTTCAAACTATAGTCCAGCTATGTTTTGTTCCCTGGGTTCAAGAGGGTCTTCTCCTTCCACATTCTTGATAGCTGAGTTGACAGGCATGTGCCACGCACTCCAACTTTTACATCTTATTTTAATTAGAGAAACAGTCTCTACAAAGTAAGCAATTTGGCAACAATTGTATGCATGGCAGAGTTATTATTCTTTCCTTGACCCTTTTCACTGATAAAATGTTAGCATTGCAATTCTTTCCAGCTGCTACATCGATTTTTCCTTAATAAATATGTTACAGATCAGTTCCAGTCAGTGGCTTAATTTATGCACACAGATAAGGATAAAGTTAATCAACCTGGAAATTTCAATCTTGAGAAAAAGAAAAAAATTTGTCATGACTAGTTTCCAGTATCTCTCCCTCATCACCTTCCATCTTTCCCTATAAGCTGAGTGTTATTTCCGTGCCATTTATTCACCAGATAATTCCCTTTCCTCAGCTGCCCCAAATTCCCTGCAGTCCTGGTGGGAGTCATTAACAGACTCCTTATTTCTTCAGCTGAAGCACAAGGTGATATATTTACCTGGAATGCCTGAAAGATAGATGTGTCCTGTGTGGGGCTAGAGCAGTCAGGATACAGCCTGGACTTTAGGAAGCATTGCGTTTCAGGGAGGGAGAGGGAGAAGTATAAATGTCACGGACACTGTCTTCTCTAAATTTCACCTGATGGTAGAGACTAAGGGATTGAGACCCTTGGACACAACTCTGTAACTGAGACCCTTGCTACACCTCTGTAGTATTATATCATGAAGCGGGTGTAACGCTCGAACTTACAATAAGCCTTTGCAAAGCTGAGTTGTTCTCACTTCTCCAACAAAACAGAGCCCCCGCTAGAGATGATTAGTGTGGCCTGGATCACTTAGCTTGCTTGCCCGCATAGGACATAGAATAGGATCAATGAAGAGCTGAACAGGAACAGCTATGGAATAATGCAATTATGATGTTTAGGTCCTGAAACGCACAAAAGTGTGGCTCTTTTTTATGTACAGTGGTTAGTTTCTTTGCCTCTGAATCCACTAACGTTTTCATTCCCAAGTGTCTACAAATAGCTACAAGAGTTTCCTAAGTGCCTAAGCGTACTGCTGCAGCATGGAAAAAGATGAAGTAAAGCTTTTCCTTTGAGAATGACTCATTTGCCTTTGAAACCAGAGTCCGATATGCTCCATCCACTCTGTGATTCATGTTCTTGCAGTCTCTATGCAGAGTCTTCTGCAGGTATGTAAGGTCTGGTTTCCTTTGAGCACGAAGACTTGGGGTGATAAGATGATGGCCATTTAGTGGTCAGTGTAGAAATGGCTCCCAAGTGCAGCTCTTTCCGTCGCTTTCAGACTTCATCCTGCCATTCCAGGAGTTGCTGATATATGTGAGCATCCTTCCGTTCCTACTCATAGTCATTCTCACTTCCCAGAAATAGTGGGTAGTATGTGGACACAACCCAAGCTAAAGGCTCCTATGGTGCACCCTCAAACTCAGTGATCCCACAGTGGATCTTGGAGAATGAGGAAGGGAAGAGACATCTTCTGTGGGGAACTAGGGAAGGCGAAAGAGAGAAAGACAAATTTCCTTCTGCTTAGTTCCCCCTCCTGGCGTTTTTCATCATGTTTGCCAGTTACACATTGTCGCTTGGAGCACGTAGAACCCGAGTAGACTTTTGTATTCTCCTTATCCCTCTCAATGGTCCAGGATACATAAAATGTACATATGAGTACATGTAAAATAGCCCTAAAACTTTCAAACTGCATGTAAAACAGCAGAAAATAATGAGAAATTTCATCTTAAAAAATTAAAAAAAAAATAACTACTTCAAGAAACATGCCGTCAGAATCTCAGGTGACAGTGATTATTGATATCAAGCAATTATGGTATTGTCTATATGGTAGTTCTCAACCTGTGGGTCGTGACCCCTTTGGGGAGGGGTCAAAGATTCTTTTACAGTGATTGTCTAGGACCACTGAAAACACAGATACTTACATTATGATTCATAAGAGTAGCAAAATTACAGTTATGAAGTAGCAATGAAAATAATTTTATGGTTGGCGTCACACAACATGAGGAACTGTCTTAAAGGGTCACAGCAGTAGGCAAGCTGAGAACCACTGGTTGAGGGGAAGGAGGAGAAGGTGCTGGGTATACAGCTCTCAGTTACACAAGAAACTTCAATACGTAGTTTCATCTTGTAGAGAAATGTTTCTTTCATACTGAAATTAAGGAAGACTGCATCATGGCTTCTCTATAAGAAAGCATGCTCACTGTGCTTCTGTGAGACATTTTTATCAGGCACACGTTATCACCAACTGCAGGTTCTTAAGGAAATATAGACAATGCATGATTTGGACAACAAGCAGAAGAGGTGTGGTACTTGTTTAGGGTGAAAACCTTAGATTTTTTTCACCCAGACACAAACAAATCCATCCTTCATACTCATGAGCCATGCATAGATATGGGAAAATCATAGGTATTTATCTCTTTAAAAAAAAGTCTTGAATTCCTTTTGAGATCAATGTTGACCTACAGCTATTAAAAGTCTTAACATGAAACAAGAAGTAGTGTTGAAATCATGGCCTTGATGATGTAATCAGATCAGGAGACTTCCCCGGGTGCCTTAGTGCATCAGTCTCTGTATCTGTAACGTGAGTTCAGTATTTGTACCTTAAAGGTCATTCTGACATTAAAGCATGTAGCTCACCGCCCAGTAAATAAAGCTGAGTATTGCCTATGTGGCTATTCATAAAACCCAAACAACCCTATTTGCAATAAAGACGGACAGATATAGCACTAAGTGTATTAGATACCTTTCTTATTGCTGTGATCAAATAGCTACAAGAAAGGAAGGAAGGACTTATGTTTGTTCATAGCCATCTTAGCAGGGGAGAAATGATGGTGGGCAGATCAGTGCAAATAGGAATGAATGGCAGGTACTTGTCAATACATTAGTGGACCAGAAACTGGAGAGAGGACAGGAATTTGGGCTTGACTATAAACCTCAAGGTTTGACTCTAGTGACCTACTTCCTCCAGCTAGGTGCCACCTCCTCACAGTATCACAACTTTCCAAAACAGTGTCAGTAGCTGGTGATCAGGTATTCAAACACATGAACCTGTGAGGAGCAGTTAACATTGAAATCATAACTGTGGGCTTAGGTTAGGTGGTCTGTATTGTGTGAGAAACTCTCAGAGTAAAGCTATAAATGAAGCTTATTTAAACCTGTTGCTCTTCCTACCAATCTCATGGGATTTAAGCATTTCTATCATTTCAAATCAAAGTGAACACTGTGAGACTCAATTATTTGCAGCAGTAGAATAGAGGGTGGAAGCCTTCACAAGGTACTCACCTGACCAAAGATGAAGTCCGTCAAAGCCGTAGGAGTACAGGTCATCGCCGACACCATTGCCTCCCCATCCTTCTCCACCTCCAGGGTAGGGGGCATAGCCAGAGGAGGAGGCCCAGCCCACTCGCAGATGCGTGGGCTCTGCGGTTAGGAAAGGGTCCACCTGGTCGATAATCAACTCAAAGTACCACTTCTTGTACTGTGGCGAGCCTTCAGCCACTCCCAGGAAGATGTTTGGTCGGATACTGAAATGAAACATGGGACAGGCTGCTTCTGCAGAGAGCAAACAACTAAAAGAACAAATTGAACCAGACACAGGAGGAGGCACTGGCCCAATTAAACTTGGGCCAGAGCATTTTAATCATTTTATTTTGTTATTGTACAGCCTTTAGCAACTGGCCAAGCGGGTACTATGGGGACAGCAGTAACTTCTTCTAAGATATAAATGTGGCTTTTAAAATATTCAGTTCAAGGCAACATGGGCAACAGTGCTGTAAATGTTGTAAGGGTTGTGTGAGCACCAACCTTTGTATTGTCTATAAGGAGACTTCCATCTTGCAGTACACGGGCTTTATAAGTACAAACAATTTCAAACCAACAGTTTTTGTTCCCTAAGCATAATTAAGACTTACAAGCAGTAAGAAGTCACTATTAGCTAACCTCGTTGAGGTGGAAAAAAGTATGAGTCAGACAACTTAAGAGTGTGGGACAGACAACTTAGCCTTCCCAATGTCTGGATTATACTTGAAGAGAGACTCTTCCTGGACTTGGGTACGCTCAAGACAGACACATTTACTCGGGGTGGTTAAAGATGCCTAGTAGGAAGGAAGATCTGAGTGGTGGCCAGGTCTCTGTGTTGCTTTGTACTTTGGAAGGAAGTTTTTCCCTCACTACTGAGGGTCAGGATGTGGACCTAGTAGAAAATGGAAGAGGAACATAAAGCCTGCCTGGTTCAGTGAGCTCACATGAGTTGCATGTGGCCACATGTAGAAACCAGGTGGGTTGGCGGTTTGGTTGGGTCTTTCTTGACCCTCACAGACATCGGTCAGGTAAATGCTCATGTGTTCTTGAATGTAAGTAATAAGTATAGTAATAAGATGGGACATATATTATAGTAAAATAGTTTAGAAAAATGGTATATAAGAACATGAATGTATCATAAAGGAATAATAAAGGTTCATTCATTTTTTTAAATAAAACTTCAATCATTAGAATGTACTTACTTTCCATTCTCAGATACTTTAAGGGTCATTTTATAAAAATCCATTAAAGGAGCTGGAGGACAAGGTCCTAGTCATACAAAGTGTACCTCTGCATGGTCTGATCGTATTTGCTTGAGATACCACAGCATCCTGTTTCCTACCTAGAGACACACTTGGCATCTAGAATGGCAATGGTGACCCTACCTGGTGACATCATTAATGAGCCGTGTCTGCAGGAGCAGGTTCCTCCGGGGTAGTAGGTTGTCACAGATCAGATTCTGGTTGGCTCTTACTGCGACCCCATTGCAGAGACAGAGGGAACACAGGACATCGAGAACCTGCCAGAGGACACTGCTGTTGGTTGTTTTTCTCTTTTGGGGGGGCCTGCCATTCAGTTCCCAAATAAATCACACACGGAGACTTATTCCTACTTATAAACACCGGTCTTAGCTTGGCTTGTTTTTTTTGCCAGCTTTAAGAAACTTTAAATTATCCCCTCTACCTTTTGCCTCTGGGCTTTTACCTTTCTCTAGTTCTGTATACCTTTCATTATTTCTTACTCCATGGCTTGCTGTGTAGCTGGGTGCCTGGCACTGACGCCCTCCTCCCTTGTTCTACCTTATTCCTGCTCCTCTTCCAGATTTCTCCTTCTGTTTATACTCTGCCTGCCAGCCCTGCCTATCCTTTCTCCTGCCTTGCTACTAGTTGTTCAGCTCTATTAAACCATCAGGTATTTTAGACAGGCAAAGAATTACAGCTTCACAGAGTTAAACCAACTCAGCACAGACAAAAGTAAACACACCTTAAAATAATATTCCACACATAACACACCCACCCTACATCTCAGCTTCAAGAGGAGGGGTACATTACACAGAACTCGATCACCATCACACACAAAAGTAGCAGGAGGCCTGTAGGGTAGGGGTGAGCAAAGGGTCTATGGAGAACTAGCCTAGATCTGTGAGAGTCTTACTCAGCAGGCGTGACTGATGCTCCAGAGACAGCTGCTGCTGGGAAAATGAGGTCTGGCATCCTTCCAGACCCATGGCCTTGGTCTTACGCTCCATCTCTCCAGACTGTGCACCCCACCTGTGGTCAAATTCTATTACAGTGAGAACCAAAACTAAGGAGACAAGCTGTCCAGCCAGGGTCAGGACTAGGATGTGGTAAGATTCTCAAGGCACCAAATCCAGTCACTACTCATTTGCCCAGTCATTAAATCAAATGCTGTCCACAAGCCTTGCAGCCCGGCTTCACCCTCTTACCCAGCCCACATACACTGAGGATTAGTGAGGTGCTCAGACAGCTGGGAATGACAGACATTCAGAGCCCATTTGTTTAGGATCTGGAATGCAGCCGGCTTGCAACCCTCGGGCAGCAGTGCAGATTCCGGTTCTTGGGTATCTTGCTGTGATATCATCAGTGTGCCTTAAGATGCTCATAAATTCCTAAAAGCCAGTGTTCAGAGTGTTCACCAACTCTCTTCCTCCCGCCTGAAAGGACAGCAAATCTGCAAGAGCCTAGGTGATTCATAAATCTGAGAGACTTGTCGCCAAGCCACGGTGGCTGTTTCCAGTTGCCTGGTAAGTGGGAATGGTCCTCTGCCTCTGCTCCTCCTCCGGGCTCTCATCTCATTTTCTCTATCTCATTGTGCCCCCTCCCCTTGTATTCAGATTTTGTGTTTGTGCCACAACAGAGCAAACATTGCTGTGGCAAGCACTATTCCTCTCTCCTGCATAGGGAGGATGGCCAACAGCAGTCAATAAGTAACAGCCACACTGACAGGGAGGTGGGCAGACACACTTCAGTCATTTAAAGTGGCCACCGAAGACTCAGCACTTGGTGAGGTTGGATACCTTAAGGTTGTTGATGGCATTTGTGTCCATAATTCTCCCAAACCAATTTTCCACCTGACTCCCTGAATGTCAACTTTGTTCCAGACAAATACGGAACACATTTATGGGACAAACAGAAAAAGAAGCCCCGAGGCAGCTTTACAGGGCACTCTTGCCATTACCGTTCCATGACAGATATCGGCTGTGGAAACTCGAAATCCAGAGGGTGATTTCTCATTCGGAGCAAAGAGCCATGAATGGCCGGAAAATGGAATACTTTCCATCTGGCCTATCATACACTTTCATCTGTTTTGCTTTGGAGGGATGGCGGCGGGAACCTTGCTGTCACAGCCAGAGCCAAAGCTGAGCTTAATTCATATATAATAGCCAGAGCAAAGGAAATAGAGACAAGAAGCACACAGCCCGACAGAGCAACGCTCACCTATAAACAGCTGACACCATAAAGATGACATTTCTTCATGTATAATGGGGGAATGGGGACACACTTCTTTCTGAAAGTATTTAAAGGGGCTCTTTTCAATGAGAAGCAGGTGTAGATGGACTGCACCACACGAGTTCACAGACATCTTGCCTAGAGACCATCTGTGCTTGCTAATTTCTCTGCAGCCCCTGGGAAGCTCGCCTGGTGAAGCAGGTTCTGCCGAGTGCTCCCCAAACTCTACATCCCTCTCTTCCTGAGCCAACTAGGAGGTCTACCTTGCAGGTGTGTGGGGTCCCGTAACTGAGTTCTGCTCAAGAGCAATTGGATGGAGGTGACAACATCTCCCCAACTCTCCTAAGTGTTCTCTACTCTTTCTTCTGCGTTCAGATCCAGTGCAGGGTTTATAGTGCCGGGGACTCCATTCTCAGATTCCTAGGCTGGCATCTCTGAGAGGACTGGGAGCTTGCTAGAGACACAGGTGCATGGATTGTTCCACCAAACCACAGTGCCTCCTACCTATTCTAAATTAAAGCCTTCGTGTTATAAGAAGTTCCAGCGATATCTAATTGTGTAAGCCCATGGCAGCTAGAGATGACCTGAGGGAGCATGTGTCTCTGAACAGACACATAGGGGAGCTCTGCAACTGAAGGGGTCTGGACAGTGATGAGAGCAAAAGCCCTGTATGCTAAGCGGCTGGATGCAGGCTTGATTTAGGAGTTAGGCTTCTGGAATCAATGGCTCACACTGGACTATCATGACTTTCGTCACTGATACTGCATGTCTTCCAACAGACATCCTTTGCTCTTTGTCTCCTTCAGTCCATGTGGGAAACATACACTTATATGGGGATCCTACTTTAAAGAAAAGAAAACCCTATTGGATATGAACAAAAACATTATTTGGATGTTTTATTGTCGTCAGTCTTTATGTATAAAAGCAGACTTATTTTAAAATGTAAAATATACCTAATTTGTGATCTTTACATCAAGTTATACATTTAAAAAAGGGTGTTCCCAGCCCCCTGGGCTCAGACCTATTCTCCCTGTGACTGAGAACTGAGTGGCTGGCAGGCAATCACTGCTGCTGTGGCTGCCATGAAACAGCTGATTTTAGGAGCTCTGGAGTAATGGTGTGGGAGTTAATGATTTGTTTGCTTACACTGTATCCTCCACCAACTCGGGCTAAACTTTTGATGCTGATTCATTCTTTCCACAGACCAATTAAATTACTATTTTACCATACATTTTTCTCACAAGTGACTCAAAATTATTGTGAAGCAAAAACGATTATAAAAATATTTATCTGTGACCAGTTTGAGTAGATTTGTGGCATGTCAGGGAAGCAAGCAGATGAGCAGATTATCATTATTAATTATTATTATTAAATAATAATAATTATTTTATTAATAAAAGCAAACTCTGTGGGAAAATATAGGACAAATGCTATATTTTTAATCAATTTTTCCTTTTGCCAAGCAAATCAATGCTAGTAACAATGTTTCTTTTTACTGATTATCCTGTTGTTCTGTAAGACAAGTCATGTTCACATACATGTGCAGCCTTCCATCAGTTCAAGGTGAGACAGGAGTAGACTTGGGTCCTATTCACTCACTATTGTTTATTCAATGTTTGACAAGCAGGTATGGATGCTTGCATCATTAAGTACACGAGCTTGACCCTCTACTGACCACAGTGACAGTCTCGATCATGATGTAACTAAGAATGGGAAGAGAAATACTCTGTAAAATAATCACAGTGAAATGCAAATTAGAACAGTTGTTACAACACAAAAATGTTCTCTAAGAGTAGAAGTGAGGAGATCAGTTACAACTGGGATTTTGAAGTTTCATGAGAAGAGTGGAATTGAAATTAAGTTTTGAAGAGTGGACAAAAGTTGCTTTTTAATTGACAAGAGAAGAATGTAGATAGGTCCTGGAGAAGCTGAAAGGGAGAACCGTGGATTGACCCACAAGAATAAAGTCACTGGAAGGTCAAAGGAGAGAGCGGATTAGAAAACAGAATGGAGTGGATCCCACTTTTGGTAAAGATTACATTCTTTCCTATAACTTGTGATAGCAAATGAAGTAAAGCTTCAGATGAGAAGCAATGCTTTCTATATAGTGAACAAGCTAACAACTTAAACAGGATAAAGAGGAAGTGGCTGCACTTACATACAGTCTTGATTCTAAGCAAATGTCGGGAGATGCTATGGGATAACAATGGATTCTCAACCTCCACTGTATACACAAACTCTATAAAGCCCACTTTCATGAACGATGGAAGCCCTTAAGCTTTAGTGTTAGCATATAATGGCCTTTAATTGTGGAGGTTCCACTTTGAAGAGTTTTTTATTTACATAATTCTAAAAATAAAATTAATATATTCTCAAGATATTTGAGCCATAAAGACAATATTCATCACGTTCAGATTGAGACACTGGTAAGAACTGTAAATGTTTGCTTCTAGCATGTCATCGATTAGCTGAGAGGTTACTGGAATATTGGTTAATAGCAAGAGTCCATGTTCGGCCTCTGACAAGTGGAAATAATAATAATAATAACAACAACAACAACAACAACACCATGGGGGCATGGTGAAGAGTAAGGTGGATGTTTGTGAACACAGAAAGTGGTACATGGCATTCCAAGTACTTGGCAAAAGAAACAGTGTTTGGAGCACTGAGTGACCTATAAGAACACAGAGGGACTGGAACTGTGGCCCTAACTACACCACAAGGAGCAACCATCTGAGCTTTGGATTCATGGCACCTGGAAGATTGATCACCAGAGAAACAGACAGCCTCAACTACACCAACCAGAGGTAAGGATGGGTAGACAAGGTAAGGACACACACAACACCACAAAGAGCAACACGGCACCAATAAAAACTAGTGGCCCCAAAAGCAAGACTTGAACAACCAAATATAGATTAAGCAGAAAAAATTGACCTGAAAAATAACTTTAGGAGAATGTTTGGGGCCCTTAAAGAGAAAATAAAAAATTAGAAGGAAAACTCCAACCCAAGGCAGTTGGCTATATCAACAAAAACACAGGCAATAGATGATCTCACAGCAGCAAATCTCAAAGAGAAAAACACACAAAATAACATCACCAACAACGGAAACTAAAATAGCAGGAGATAACAATCACTGATCATTAATTTCCCTTAATATAAATAGACTCAACTCACCTATAAAAAGGCACAGGCTAACAGATTAGATACAAAAACAGAATCCATCCTTCTGTTGTATACAAGAAACACACCTCAACCTCAAAGACAGGCATTGCCTCAGAGTAAAGGGTGGGAGAAAAAATTTTCAATCAAATGGACCTAAGAAACAAGGTAGTACAGCTATCCTATTATCTAACAAAGTATACTTCAGACTAAAATCAATCAAAAGAGACAAAGAAGGACATTTCATATTAGTCACAGGAAAAATCCACCAAGAGGAAATATCAATACTGAATGTCTATGCCCCAAATAAAAGGGCACCTTCATATGTAAAAGAAACACTACTAAGCCTTAAAGCACATATTAAATGTCATACACTAATATTTGGAGACTTCAGTACCCCATTCTCACCACTGGACAGGTCTGTCAGACAGAAAATTAACAGAAAAATAAGGGAACTAACAGATGTTATGACTCAAATGGGCTTACTAGACATCTATAGAATATTTCATCCAAACATAAAAGAATATACCTTCTTCTCAGCACCTCATAGAACTTTCTGAAAAATTGGCCACATACAAGGCAACAAAACAAACTACAACAGACATAAAAAATTGGAATAACCCCACGTATCTTATTGGATCATCATGGCTTAAAACTAGAATTCAACAGCAATACTAATTCCAGAAAGCCCACAAACACATGGAAATTAAACAGTGCTCACCTGAATCATCAATGGGACAAGGAAGAAGTAAAGGAAGAAATTAAAGACTTCCTAAAATTCAATGAAAATGACCACACAACATACCCAAATTTATGGGACACAATGAAAGCAGTGTTAAGAAGAAAGTTCATAGCACTAAATGCCTACATAAAGATGTTGGAAAAATCTCACACTAGTGAATTAACAGAGCATTTGAAACTCTAGAACAAAAAGAAGCAAACTCACCCAAAAGAACTAAATGGCAGGAAAAAAATCAAATTGAGAGCTGAAATAAACAAAATAGAAACAAAGAAAACAATATAAAGAATCAATGAGACAAAGAGTTGGTTCTTCGAGAAAAATCAACAAAATAGACAAACCTTATCCAAAATAACCAAAAGGCAGAGAGAATATTTAAATTAACAAAATCAAAAATGAAAAGGGGGACATAACAACAGACACGGAAGAAATTCAGAGAATCATCAGGTCATATTTCAAAACCTGTATTTCACAAAATTGGAAAACTTAAAGGAAATGGCCAACTTTCTGGATAAATATCACTTATCAAAATTAAATAAATACCAGATAAGCAAATTAAACAGACCTATAACTGCTGAAAAAAAAAGAAACAGTCATCAAAAGTCTCCCAACCAAAATAAATAAATAAATAAATAAATAAAAAACCCAAAAACCCAGGACCAGACGGTTTCAGCTCAGAATTCTGCAAGATTTTCAAAAAACTAATACCAATACTCCTCAAACTGTTCCACACAATAGAAACAGAAGGAACATTGCCAAATTCTTTTTTATGAGACTACAATCACCATGATACCCCAAACACATAAAGACATTACTAAAAAAGAAAATTACAGACAATCTCACTCATGAACATTGATGCAAAAATACACAATAAAATACTGGCAAATTGAATTCAAGAACACATCAGAAAAATCATCCACCATGATCAAGTTGGTTTCATCCCAGACATATAGGGATGGTTCAACATATGAAAATCTGTCAATGAATCCACCATATAAGCAAACTGAGAATGAAAACCACAATTATCTCATTAGATGCTGAAAAATCCTTCAACAAAATACAACATCCCTTTATGATAAATGTCTTGGAGAAGGCAGGGATACAAGGAACATACCTAAACATAATAAAGGCAATATACAGCAAGCCAACATCCAACATCAAACTAAATGGAGAGAAACTCACAGAAACCCTACTGAAATCAGAAACAAGACAAGGTTGTCCACTTCTTCCGTAACTATTCAAGTTCTTGAAGTCCTAGCAAGAGCAATTAGACAACAAAAGGAGATCAAGGGGATACAAATCAGAAAAGAAGAAGTCAAACTCTCACTATTTGCTGATAGTATGATAGTTTACATAAGCAAACTCAAAAATCATAAACACTTTCAGTAATGTAGCAGAATACAATCTCAATCGTGACACAAGGACATGTGCTAACTATGTTCATAGCAGCATTGTTTGTCATAGCCAGAACCTGGAAACAACCTAAATGCTCCTTGACTGAAGAATGGATAAGGAATATGTGGTACATTTACACAATGGAGTACTACACAGCAGAAAAAAATAATGACATCTTGAAATTTGCAGGCAAATGGATGAAGCTAGAAAACATCATTTGAGTGAGGTAACCCAGACCCAGAAAGACAATTATTATATGTACTCACTCCTAAGTGGTTTGTAAGCATAAAGCAAAGAAAACCAGCCTACAATTCACAATCCTAGAGAACCTAAACAACATTGAAGACCCTAAGAGAGACATATATGGATTTAATCTACATGGGAAGTAAAAAAAGACAAGATCTCCTGAATAATTTGGAAGCATGGGGACCATGGGAAGGGGAAGTGAGAGGCAAGGAGGGGAGCAGAGAAAAATGTAGAGCTCAATAAAAATCAATAAAAAATCAGTAGCTCTCCTTTACACAAATGATAAATGGGCCGAGAAAGAAATCAGAGAAACATCACCCTTCACAATAGCCACAAATAGCATAAAATAGTTCAGAGTAACTCTAACCAAACAAATGGAAGACCTGTATGACAAGAACTTTAAATTTTTGAAGAAAGAAACTGAAGACACCAGAAAATGAAAAGATCTTTTCATGCTCTTAAGTAGGTAGAAGTAACATAGTAAAAATGGCAATCTTACCAAAAGTTATCTAAAGATTCAATACAATGCCCATCATAAATTTCAGCAAAATTCTTCCAGACCTCGAAAGAACAGTTCTAAACTACATATAGAAAAGAAAGAAAAAAAAACCCTAGGATAGCCAAAACCATCCTGCACAATAAACTTCTGGAGGCATCACAATCCCTGACTTAAAACTCTACTATAGAGCCCCAGTACTGAAAACAGCCTGGTATTGGAATAAAAACAGACAGAAGGACCAATGGAACTGAACTAAAGGCCCAGACATTAATCCACACACCTACAAACACCTGATTTTTAACAAAGAACCAAAAAATATAAAGTAGAAAAAAAGAAAGCATATTCAACAAGTGGTGCTTAATTGGAAATCAATAGGTAGAAGAATGAAAATAGATCCATATCTATCACCATGCACTAAACTCAAACCGAAATGGACTAAAAACCTCAACATAATGCCAGCCACAATGAACCTCATAGAAGAGAAAGTGGAAAATACATTTGAATGCATTTGCACAGGAGATCACTTCCTAAATATAACCCCAGTAGCACAGACACTGAGAGAAACAATAAATGGGACCTCCTGAAACTGAAAAACCTCTGTAAAGCCAAGGACATGGTCAACAAGACGAAATGACAGCCTACAAAATGGGAAAAGATCTTCACTAACCCTACATCAGACAGAGGACTGATCTCCAAAATATACAAAGAACTCAAGAAATTGGTCATCCAAAGAACAAATAATCCAATTTTTAAAAATGGACTACAGACTTAAACAGAGAACTCTCAATTGAGGAATCTAAAATAGCTGAAAGACACTTAAGGAAATGTTCAACATCCATAGTCATCAGAGAAATGAAAATCAAAACAATTCTGAGATTCCATCTTATACCTGTAAGAATGGCCAGGATCAAAAACACTGATGACAACTTATGCTGAAGAGGATGTGGGATAAAGGGAACACTCCTGCATTGCTGGTGGGAGTGCAAGCTGGTTCAGCCCCTTTGGATGTCAGTGTGACGATTTCTCAGAAAATTAGGAATCAACTTTCCTCAGAATCCAGCAATACCACTTTTGGGTGTATATCAAAAAAATGCTCAATTGTGCCCCAAGGACATGTGCTCAACTGTGTTCATAGCAGCATTGTTTGTCATAGCCAGAACTTGGAAACAACTAAATGCCCCTCGACCAAAGAGTGAATAAGGAAAATGTGGAGTATACCACACAGCAGAAAAAATGACATCTTGAAATTTGCAGGCAAATGGATTGATCTAGAAAACATCATATTGAGTAAAGTAACCCAGACACAGAAAGACAATTATCATATGTACTCACTCATAAGTAGCTTTTAGACATAAAGCAAAGAAAAGCATACAAATCACAATCCCAGAGAACCTAGACAACAATGAGAACCCTAAGAGAAACATACATGTATCTAATCTACATGGGAAGTAGAAAAAGACAATATCTCCTGAGTAAACTGGGAGCATGGGGACCATGGGAGAGGGTTGAAGAGGAGGTGGGATGAAGGAAAGGGAACCACGAAAAGTGTATAGCTCAATAAAAAAAATAAAAAAGGGAAAAATGGAAAAAAAGAAACAGTGTTTGTCACTGTTGTCATCACTTTATCATCAACAGATGCCTGCTGCTTACGTTCCCTGAGCCTCCAGAATTCTCCACATTGTGTCACCGTCTTCATGGAAACTCAGTGAACACGAGAGTTTGAACATGCTGAGGCTGTAGAAAGCACAGAACTTCAGATAGAGGAAGACATCATTGGCATTTCCTAAGCAAAAGTGAAGTGTAAGAGTACTCTGGCCTACACACAGCAAATTGTTCTGCCCCTAAGATACGAGTGATACTTTGAGCCTAGGACACTCAGGGCACAAAAATCTATCACATAAAAAGATAGGGAACCCTGATCAGACTTTGTTTTGAAACAGGGTTTTGCTCAAACGCACAGTCCTCCCACACCTTTAGTTCCCCAGGCCTCAATTTCCTCAGTTGTGGAGTGGGCAGAACAATAGTCAAGTGGTCATCAAATGCCATCCAGGCAATGGTTTTTGGATGCAGGAAGGTGTAAGGAGGATGGCTATTTTCTGAAGTGCTTTATGTGGGATGAGTGTAATAGGGCCCCAGTATAATGAACCCAGGGAAACCCTCCTTTTCATGGCTTCTTTGTCTTTGATTGTGGCCCAAGCCATACATTTCTTCTCCGCTCATCAGTCATTTTTACTACATTTTGAAGACAGGGAGGAACATGTTGGAATGCATCGAAGCTGGACTGAGGCTCAAGCCTCATGCTCACTTTTGATTTACCACATCCGAGAAAGCAATTACAAACCCCACATAGTTTTCTTCTTTGCCAAGCAATTTCACAGATGTTAAGGACCATAGCTTTTCTGCTTCCTCAGGCTATTGCATATGATGTAGTCAGTGCTTCAGGGGCTCCTTTTCCTGGATTGAAACACATCCCAACATATACTTCCCTTCCCACAAAAAACGATGATAGGAAAGAACTGGGGACTAAACTTCACCCCGTCGAATTCCTGGCCCCTCAGCTCTACCCCACATGTCCAATCAAATCACGCACTGCTAAACTTACAGATCCTAGAATGAGAGCCAATCTTGTTCAACTGACCCCACAGTGAGATGTGTGTTCAAAGGGCTAATGATGATGAGTTGGGCTTGGGAAGCTGGGGACACCCTGATCATTTAAGATTCAGTGAGGCTGGCTATCTTGGAGTGTGTCTGTAGATTTTCAGAATCCCAGTCTCCCAAAGCTTTTGTCAAAATCATCAAGAGACTGCACGTCACGGTTCCAACAACACAGAATGGATATTAGAGCAAGGGAAAGAGAAGGCAGGCAAATCAGCCACCACGAGTGACTTCCTTCTGTACCTACCTTGTGATTCCGCCCGTGCTTGTCCAGGAGGGAGATGATGGACTTGATGTGACCCTCTGCTATCAGGTTTAAGGCTTCTGGGCTTTCAATCAAGATGCAGTGCAAGACCTCCAAGATACCTGCATGAACGCCATGACAACCATTTTGGCCATTCAGCAAGCTGCAGAACTGGCCAAATTTAGAAATCCGAGGTAAAAGGAGCTTCCTAAGGGGCTAGAGTGCCACAGTTTGTTGACTTTACTAAACCTTCCCAGCCAGAAGAGAGATGTAGACATATGCGGCAGATTCCAGGGGTCCCAAAGGCGTATAGCCTGTAGTTTAGATGTGATTTTAATTCAACACTAACTTAATCCTCCCTTTCCTACTAACATGATCTTTGTCAAATACATGAAAGCAGTTGTAAAGTGGGATCCTTAAACTGATCAAACCAGACAATACTTCATTTAAATACACATACGCACATCTATCTATCTACACATACATATAAGCAGTTGCCCAATTTACTTATGGATTACAAAGATCATTCAAGCAATTTAGAACTATTCTGACTTTATCCTCAGAATAGTACTTTTCTAAGAACAGAAATTAGGGATTATTTTTGATGTCCTAATGTAGTTAATAAAGTTTTTGATGTAGGATTCCCCTCTGTATGCTGTGAATATGTTTTATTATCATTGGTTAATGAATAAAGCTATTTTGGCCAATGACTCAGGCATATTTCTAGATAGCTCTTCCATCTTGAATTAACCGATGTGTATTAATCTATGTATTGGCACAGGGCTGTGATAAGGATCTGGTATCTGTCTCCTTCGGCGGTTATGTGATGTCTCCTTGACTCCACCTACTTTTTCTCTATATCTCTGTTCAGATTTTCCACATGGCTTTGCTCTGCTAAGCCATTGGCCCAAACAGCTTTATTCATTAACCAATGGTAATAAAACATATTCACAGCATACAGAGGGGAATCCCACATGACCTATGAGCTTGAGAAACACACTGTCTTCATTGGCACAGTGGATGGGTTTCTTTGCACAGTTTGAGGTCCTAAGGTAAACAAATATTCCTGAAGCATGGCACACACAAGGTTAACATCCTGACAAGAATTCAAGGAAGTAGCTGGCCAAAAGCGTCATTGGCTTTATTTTTAAACATCCCTTCATTTGGTTTTATTCAATCAAGGTGTTCTTATCGTGTCCTGAAATATAATTTCACTAACAAAAGAAGGCACCAGAGAGAAGAGAAGCCTGAAACGATGTGAGCAGGACAGTGGTCCTTGGGGGACCATCCCTTGGCTGGTTTCCTCAAACACCTGCCAGCTCTAGACTAGAAAAGCACCAAACACTGCAGCTTCCCATAGGATGCACTCATCTCCGAAGCAGACTGCTCAGCCTTGTGAGTGGTTACTTCCAATGATGACCATGGTGCTCGCTTCTCTGAGAGTCATCAGGAAGGGCCATAGATGTGATACAAAAGGCCATTGGGCGTAGGTGGGTGAGGATTGTTTACTCTGAAGTTAAAGGTCATCCTTTAATTCTGCTAAACTGAAATGCTGGGGAATTCATTCTAAGTACCCAGAGAATAAGGGAGCAGGAGGAGGCCAGCATCACTGGGTGGGAGTGTGCGAAGGCCAAAAGCAGAGAATGAATCCTCAGCCACAGAGGAAGGATTGAAGAAGTCCGAGGTAGAGTCTGTTAAATAAAGGCATAGTCTTGTCAGGAAGCATTTGAAAGTTGCTTATTTTCTTGTTGTTGTTGAATTGAGGATTATTGGCCACCAAATGGAAATGAGTCAACTCTGTTTTCATTTCTACAAGAGGGGAATAAAATTATTCTTCCACAGTTTAAACTTTGTTGTTGTTGTTTTTAATTCTTACCTGAGGAAGATTCTAGTCTGTCCAGTTTACTAATTAACCAATCAAGGTTATTGGAGAATTGAGCACAGTTGTTTCTGTTTCCACGGATGAGAGCAGCTGAAACGGAGGGAAAAGTTGATCATGTAGGTTAAAGGGCACAGTGATGGTGCGAACTTGAAAGCTGTTGAATGATTCACAAGCTTAGCTCCGAGAGTCCTGAATTGCCATCTCACTTTGTCTGGCCCTTTGATACCTCCCCATTCCTACACTTAGGGCAATTACAATTCTCTCACTCCCTCTCTCATATGCACTTCTGCTGTGTACACCGGCTACATACCTTGGCTTACATACTTGGCTACTACAGCTGACAACTTCTATCTAGCTCTAATTTGGAAAGTACAACAAGCTACTGGTTCACGATTAACCAGGTTAGAAAAGAATCTTCAACAAATGGCCTCCAAGGAATTCTAAGTTTCACGTCAACAACCCATATGATTTAGCCTTGCGCATCTTCCCCGGGAGGAGGCGCTGCGTGTGTACTCACCTAGCAACTTGTACAACAGGTTTAGAATTTCTTTCCAGGCCATGCCACTCTCTTCCCTTGCGATCCCTGCAAAGTGTGCTACGCTATTGTAGATATTTAAGCGATCAATGCAATTCAATACCAGGGCCAACATTCCCTGAGGAGAGTTGAGGAAGAGATGAGCATTCTTGACAAAAAAGGCACGGTGAACCCCTAAGTTCACCCCCCCACCCCCATATCCTTCACCTCCTAAAACAGACAGTACTTGAATGGCCAGATTTTCATGGTGCCAGCAGAGTTTTTTCTTCTTAAAAACAAAATACACTCTTTTTTTTTTTTTAAAAAATGCCTTGTAGACCTAAATAACATCCATTTGTGGGGTGAGTCAGCAGTCTCTCGTGACGGGTTTGTTCCCATGTGCTGTGTTTAACTCAGTCCAAGGGCACAGCAAGGAAGACAGAGTGTGAATGAGAAACGCACAAACTTCCCTTCTGTCTGATGAGTCGCAATTCTGACTCAGTCAGGAACTGCTCTGGGTAAAGCTCCCACTTCCTTCCCAAACCTCGAATTTAAGAAATCTCATTCATGTTATGGTTTCTGATTTTGTGTTTTTATGGAATTTTGGTGTGTGTGAGTCTGTTTGTCTCTGCATCCATGTTTCTTGTAAGTTTTTTTTTTTTTTTAAAGCAGGGTGTATCTTTTTTCTCTTTATTTTGTCCTATTCTTTTTTTTATGTTTTTTTTTTTTTTTAGTGATTTTTTTGTTCTCTAATTAGAGTGAGAAAGAAAGGGTGTGGATTTAGGTGGGGGTGTGTGGGAAGCATCTGGGAGGAGTTTGGCGAGGGTTAACTATGATCAGAATATCTTGTATGAAAAAAATCTATCTTTAATAAAAAGAGAGATTCATTCATGCAAATGATGCAAATCAGACCACCACATTCACTTTTCTTACCCCTAGGTGGGGTTTAGAGAAAACAAACCTAAAGAGCATTTTCAACCCCCTTTCCAGCATTCTTACAGGATGATGGCACCCCACGAGAACATATGAATCTAGTTATTACTAATATAGAGAAAGGAGATGGTGAATGTCCTCTCAATAGTCTATGGTACACGCAGAAGGTCTCCAAGTCCTACTCTGCTAATATCTACAGACTGGACAGCGATTGTTGTAATCCCACATCAATAACTTGGGATGAATCTGCAGGCACAGAGTGCTGGGGAAGTTCACTGCAGCCTAACAGTACCAGATCATCATGCCCAAGTTCAGAGGAGGTCTTGACTTATCTAAGGTCACCTGCAGGCAGGAATGGGGCCAGAATAGGTTGAGTCTCTAGACACCACACTGCCATTTAATGTCTCCTTCAGTTCCTACCCCAGTGACTCAGATATTCACTGTCTAAAAGGCCATCATCCATATCCTTTAAACCTATTTCCCAGATACTTCTGTTGTGGTGGAATATAAGCACTTGCATTTTTTTCAAATTGGTTTCCTAGGTAATTCTGACATATCCCAAAATTTGCGGATCACAACCAACACATGCTATAACAAGCTTATTTATTGTTAGTGGATTCTGGATACAGCTACTCAATGAAGCATCAAATCCTAAACAGCCTGAATGGGTCAACCATCACTAATCTATCACTGGTGGTTGTCAGGGAATATCAACCCCCTAGTAAATTCTTTTCTTTCCAGCTTCTGGGAGTTTCTTTTTCTCTAGTCTGCTCATTAATATCTTTATTCCTACAAACAGAGATATATCAATAGGGATAGTTTAGCTCTGAATATAAATAGAATCAATTGATTAATTGATCAATCAATCAATCAATCAATCATTAGTCTCTCTTTCTTGACTTACCTCCTCCTTGAAAAGATTCTGTCTGTTTTTGAGAGAGCGGAGCTTATTCTGTTTGTCTTCATGCTGCATCTCCTCCTCTGGTGGCTGGAAGTAGGCAATCAAGTCGTGTAGGGTCTGCAGGACCTCTTCTATTGGCAAGGTGACAGGGGCAGCTGTGCGATTGTTTCCACTACAACAAACATGAGATGCCCCTGCTCAGGCACCAGGCAGCAGCAGGCCAGTGACTAAGGCTACTGGGTCCTTACTCCTTCTAGCTCCATACTGGGGATAGTGAACTACTTGCTGGGATAGTCATTGCACTTATTGGTACCCCAGGATGAAGTGTACCCAGCAACACAGCAGTGGGAAACAATATTTGTATCCATTTAAAGCAATATCATAAACAAGGAAACATGATTCTTTTTGGCAGATTTATCTTCAAGCAGCTTACTATTTATCCTGTTGCATTGCTATGCCCAGCACTCAGCACCAAACTGGTCTTCACTGAGTCTCTAATGATGATTTCTGTGTAATATAAAGAGGGAATGTCGACTGTGGTTATTAGGGTGTCAGTTTCTATCTTTGGCAGATGGTTCCCTTCCATTCACCCTTGTCTGTCTGTCACACTTTAAAGAAACACTTGAAAAAAAATAACAAAGATATTAACCTACAATGCTGTTCTTTCAATCTGTGATACCTTTGTAGAATAGATGAACCACAAGACTGGAAGAGGTGGGGGTCTCTCCATCTACACTGTTCTGTATTCTCTCTCTTCCCATGTACTTCCTATCTCCAAGTATTTGCATGTGTGCACACACCTGCTTTCTGTCTTCTAAGTGTTAATGTTGCCTTTGCTCTCTGTGTCCATTTCCCCCCTCTGGATCCTTCTCCCCCGGAATCCCTCCCTCTGCACACAGCTTCCTTGCCAGGCTTAGCTTCAGTGTCTCTACTCCTCTTGACTTCTGCTCCTTCTTAATGTTAAACTTAAAGGGCTGCTGTCAATATCTTTGCTCATCTGTCCTCCTACACAGTTCTCAGCAACTGTACAGAGGGTGAAGAAAAAACACAGTGGAATTTTAACTCTTTCTCCACAGTTCCCTCTCGCTCGGTTCCTTTGCTATGATCTGGATTTGCCTTCTTAGAAGGCTGCTGCATACTGTTGCTGTCTCGGATGAGATGGAAGACAAGAGTCTGTTTCCAAATTACTTTTCCTCTTTCATTTCCTAGCTGTTGCAAAGTTGTCACTTCTGAGGCATGGATTTGTCAACATTGTTCTTTCTTCTAAAAGATCCTGCGGTGACTGGGAGAAATAAGAACTCCACTGAGCGTGAAGAATCCAGAAGAGCTGGAGAAGGGAACTCAGTAAACCCATTGCATAAAGAAACTTGATGAAATTAAATAAATTCAGGATTCTGAAAACTGGCTGGGTATGTGTGGTGTGTGTGTGTGTGTGTGTGTGTATGTGTGTGTGTGTGTAATTGGGAAGTGATGTTTTGTTTGTTTGTTTGTTTGCTGATAAACAAACCTTGGCAAGAACAGTGGGAGTCTATTGTCTTTTAGGTTAGGCTTCCAAAAGGGCAGGGCAGACTAAGGGTAAGAACTGACCAAAGTCCACGCCATCCTTTTACATCTGGGTGAATGTGGGGCCCCAAGAAGATATAAGGTAAATTCCATGATTGAACTGTAAACTGCCTGAATTTCAAATGTATTTTACAGTCAAACATAGAACCATCAAAGTACATTAGACAAGAAATGCTAAAGGAAACCTCAGGAAGTTAATGACTCCAAACTGCAGGCATAGCCCACCCGAAGAAATAGGGAAAAGGTGAGAAGGCATAATGAAACAAATATTTAAATATGATGCTCTGTTTTGGTCTTCTAAATGATTCAACAAGTCATTCTGTAAAACAACCATCATAAAACTGTACTTCTATGCTTCTAACAGATGGAAACGTCACCATGGCAATGTTACCACAAGGAGGAGGGAGAGACAGAGCAACACTGAAATGCAGTTGCTTTACTTAAGTTAGCATGAATCTGAAATAGGTTATTCAAGTTAAATACACATTTATATTACTAAGGAAAAAATCTACTAAAAATGAAAAAAACTCACCAAACTAAATAGTATTCTAGAAATATGTATTCAACCCTAAAGAGGGTAATAAAAGATAGAACAAAAGAGAGAAACAAAAGCAGTAAATGACAATTATGAATAAACATCTACTTAATTAAACATTAAACATATCAATAAAAAGAACTTTTAGACTTGATTTGAAAAAAAAAATGCGATCTCCAGGAGACAAAGCTGAGGGTCAAAGTCACCCATGAGGTGACAGCATGAGGTTGAGGATGTTTAACTAGTACTGTACTTCGCATGCGTGATACTGAGGGACAAAGTCGAGTGGAAAGACATTTATAGAGAAGACATGATAATTTATTATTTCCAAAGAGTCAGCTTCTCAAGGCAGTGTGCATATTATAAAAATAAGCACAGGACAACAATGATCAGAACATATGAAAAAAATCACACAGCCTCGAGTTTGAAGACAAAATTCTGTAACAGTTTGAAATGTCAATACCTTATTCTCAGTCACTTAAAGTAATAAGTCTTACTAACAGAGCATCAGAACGCAGGGCAAAGAAAAAGTATTTGACAAAAATCTAAAATTCATTGAGACACAAACAAAACAAAACAAAACAAAAAAACCCATAGTGAATTCTAGAAACAGATGGCTTGGTAAAGGACATTTGCAAAGACCCTAAAAAAAGCACGGAGCTTAATAGAAAAAAAAAACCTTTGACATTTTCCTTCTAAGATTAAAAATAAGAATATCTGTCACAGTGTCACCATTACACACTGTACTGGATGTTCCAACCAATACAAGCACAGGTGGGGAAAAAAAAATAAAGGGCATTCCTGTCGCAAAGGAAAAAAAAATCTCTCTTCATTCATAGATGACCTGATCTTTTACTAAGAAAACTCTTAAAACTCTATATAAAAAACAAAGCTGTTAGAATTTTAAAAATAAACAATTTCAATGACATTTCTGGATACATAATTAATATTTTAATAATGATGTCTATAAAATAATCTGAACTAAACTTTAAAATACAAATTTCACCTACAATAGAATTGAAAAGACACAAACAGATAGGAATGAGTTGCACAACCGAACTCTAAGACTGTACATACACTGGCAACCTCAATTTCTTCCCGAAGGCAACTGGAGAGCATAGGAATGGAAAGGCCATCCATATTTGTGCGATTACTAAACATCCTTACAGTAAACAAGGCTTCCAAAGCTAGTCTACAGATAAAATGCAGTTCCTAGAAATGTCCCAGCAGGGTTCTGAAAGATTTATTTTTTACAGAAATTTACAAAATCACACTAAACTTTACACAAGAAAGCAGAATGAATCACAAAATTGAAGGACCTATGCTACATGATTTCAACAAGTGTGAATTAACCCAGACTGTGTTTTAAAATACTGATGGGCATGTGGTTCAAAGAGACCAATAATAAACTCTTACATTTGTGGACTTTTCTCTGCGTGTGTGTGTGGGGGGGGTGGTATACACGTGACTGCATGTGAGAGTGACTGGCAGGCAGAGGCCAACCTTTGGTATTACACTCAGGAACTGTCCGCCTCTCAGTTAAGATAGGGTCTCTCACTGAGGCTTGCTTATTAGGCGAGTCTGCCTGGTCACCAAGCCTGGGGGATCTGACCACCTCTACCTCCCCAGTGCTGGTACTACACACCCCCTGTGGCTAGGCTCAGGTGACTTTTGACAAAGCTGCCAAGGCAAATTATAAGGAGCAATCCATTATCTTTTACCGCTTACTGTGTAGCCAAAGCTGGCCTTAAACTCATGGTCTTCCTGGTTCCGCCTCTGGAATGTTGGGATTACAGCGTGCACCACTAGGACTACGTTTTTCCTCTTTTTTTTTTCTTTCTTGTGCAGTGCGTGTGTATGTTCACGTGTGTGTGTGTGTGTGCATTTGTGTGTGAGTGCGTATGAGTCCACTTGAGTAGAAATGTGTGAGGTCAAGAAGCTGACATTGGGATTTTTTTTTTCTCAATCACTCTCCACCCCATTTTCTGAGACAGAGTCTTTCTCAGAATTTTAGGCTAGACTGGCCAGTTAGTGAGACGTCTCTGCACCCTATACCACAGTTCTAGGGTTACAGATGTTCACTGCTACTCCCAGATTTCACGTGGCCACTGGAGATGTGAACGTAGGTCCTTATGCTTGTACAGCAAGCACCTTACTCATTGAGCCATCTTCCAGCCACTAAGAAGAAAATGAGAAGGGCTGAAAATATGGCTCAGTGGTTAAGAACACTGACTGCTCTTCCAGAGTACCCAGGTTTGATTCTCAGCACCCAGACAGCAGATCACAACTATCTGTAACTCCAGTTCCAGAAGATTCAGTATCCCCTTTTGGCATCCACAGGTTCCAGACATATACCTGGTGCACAGATATATGTGCAGGCAAAACACTTAGGCACAGAAAATAGATTAAAATTTAAAAAAAATTAAAAAGAAAATGAGAAGGAAAACCACAGATTAGGATATAAAAGTTGCGAATCATAAATTTGGTAAATGACTTGTACTAGCAGCTTCACTGAACTTAGAAATCTCAATTAGAAGACAAATGACTCAAGGTTTAAGAGGCAAACACATTTGATTACACTGCACCAAAGAAGAGGTATGAATGTCCACAAAACACATGAACATATGTTTTCATATCAGTATTCATTTGGGAAATGTGAATCCACACCATTCCACATTCCACTTCATCTACATAATGGCTACAATTAAAACATCAGATAACAACAAATATAGGCAAGGATACAGGGAAAATGGAGCTTCATTCATTTATGAGGGGACTATAAATGATATATGCCCCCTTGGGAAACAGTTCTTTTCAGTTTCTTAAAAGTTGAACATGTCCCACGTGGCTATGTATGCCTGAAATTTCAGTATTGTGGAGGCTGAATTAGGAGGATCAGGAAATCAAGGCCATTCTGGGCAGTACATAAAGTAAAGATGCTGCCTCGAGGTAAATAAACAGGTCTGGGATTATAGCTCAGATGGTAGAGCCCTTGCCTGGCATGTGCAAGGCCCCGAGTTCAAGTTCAATGCCAGCATAGCAACCAAGAGAGAAAGAGAGAGAGAGTGAGACACAGAGAGACAGAGAGAGACAGAGAGACAGAGAGACAGAGAGACAGAGACAGAGAGACAGAGAGAACAACAACAAAACAGTAGATGCACTTAAATTTTAGTTGATGGATGAATGGTTCAACAAAATTTGGTAGATGTATTCAATACAATGCTTATCTTTGAAAAGGAATAAAATTCTGAAAAATGCTTAAAAAATTAAAATCATTTTGCTATGTGAAAGAAAGTATGCACAGAAGGACTAATATGCAATGTCATAAGTACTTAGAAAAGTAAACCACATCGACATGGAAAGGAGAATGGGGATGACCATTGAATTGGCGCAAGGATTACAGTGTGCTATGATGGCTAGTGGGGATGGCTACATAACAGAAGAAATTCACTCAAAGCCACCGAGACGAACACCTAGAAGTGGCTAAAGGTGGGGACGGGGGCAATGACTCTGAGTAAGGACTTGCTCTTCAAGAAAAAGGACTTGAATTTGGATTTCCAGGACCTATGCAAAACTAGTCATCATTATGAGTGCTGGCACACACTGGGTGGGGGAAGCAGAGACAAGTCAGTCTAGCCAATCAGTAAGTTCCATGTTCAGTGAGGAAGTCTACCTCCAAAAGTAAGGAGTGGGGCAACAGAAGAAGACACTTGACATTGGCTTCTGGACTTCACACGAGAATAAACAGTAGTGTCTATGACACACCATACCCCTCCACACACAGTTCTACATGTCTAAAATCTTCTACATTAATATCTCTGGAAGCATTATTTATAAAACTATTAAAAGGAAATAATTCATGGTTCTACTGATGAATATAAAATGTATGTCCATTTCTCTATAGGTAAGTC
This sequence comes from Chionomys nivalis, assembly GCF_950005125.1. NCBI lineage: Eukaryota > Metazoa > Chordata > Mammalia > Rodentia > Cricetidae > Chionomys > Chionomys nivalis. Next base: position 61,599,085 of record NC_080094.1, on the reverse strand, counting down.
TATGCACACACCCATACACTAAATACATACATACATATGTAAGAATGCAGATACTGTTCACCAATTTAAAAGAACCATATGAATGAACTTCAAAAATACAATGCTGAGTGAAAAGGGAAGATTCAAAAAGATAATGTATTTTATTTAATCAATTTAATGTTTTAAGCTGAGATGAAACAGGGCTGTGAGTAGCAACTGCACCAAACTTCAGTGGGCATAAGAGGCTGTAGGGAAAACAAAGAGAGACTGTAGGGAAATGGAAATACTCTAAAATTTAACTGTGGTGATTACTGCATAGCTCTGTACATATATTAAATCTCATTGAATTATTTATTTATGAGAATGAATTTTATGATATATACACTGCCTCAATAAGCTGTTTAAAAATAATTTTCCAATTGTCAGGCTTGTAACCCTCATTAACTAAGTAATAACAGTTGTATTGAAATATGAATTCACATCTCACATAAGCATACATTTAAAGGATAGAATTCAGTGGCTTAATGATGTTTAGCATTTTCATAGTTGTGCAAATAGTAAACCGTTTCAGAACTCTGTCATTAGCTCTCTTCCCCACCCCCAATCAGTCATCTTCTAGCTCCCATTAACCATTCATCTCCTTCCTAGGTCTACAGATGTGCCCATTCAGTTCGTGTAAAGAGACCACACAGTGGGTGGCTTTTCTTACTTAACATGCTTTTGATCATACCCAGGTAAACAAAAGGCAAAAGCAATGTACTATGCACTGGTAGTTCCTTATTCTATTTTATAGATATGGCACATTTTATTTATCTGTTTGTAAACTGGTAAACATTTGGGTTATTTCTGCATTGAAGCTACCATAAATAACAATCCTATGAGTATTTACAGACATTTTTCGTTCACATGTTTTCATTTTTCTTGTGCATACACCTAGGAGTTGAATTGATGGGTCCTCTAGCAACTTTTATATCTACGCTACAAAGGCACTTCTAGACTGTCAATCCACAGTGGCTACTACAGTTTACATCACCATCAGCAGTGAAGAAGATTCCAGTTTCATCCTACATTTCTTATTTAACATGTCTTATCTTAGTGGGTATCGACAGGCATTTTCTTGTGATCTGTGTTGTCATTTTCCTGATAGTTAATGATTCTAGCTGAACATCTTTTAATGTGTCCTTGGTCTTTTGCATATCTTTTAAAGACATTTCTATTTAGGTCCTCTGACAATTTTAATCAGTTGTTTAACTTTCTCTATCACTGAAAGTTCCTGTTCTTTTTCCTAGATACAAAGGCCTTATCAGACATACGATTTATGAACATTTTCTTCTTTTATGTGAATTGTCTCTGTTTACTTTACTGTATCCTTTGCCCTGAAATCATTCACAAATTTCAACCAAGTCCAATTTACTTATTTTTCCTTTATTGCTTTTGCCTTGGTATCATATTTAAAGAAACCGTGTTCTAACCCGATGTTGTGAAAGTTTTATGCCTATGTCTTTAAAATGTTTTATAGTTTTAGTTCTCATATTAAGATATTTGATTTATTCAGAGTTAAGTTTTGCATGTGAGGTTATAGCTGTCGACATCAAAAAAAGTTTAACAGCAAACATGGGGAGACCTGGAGGATAGATGAGAAAGCCATCTACGGCAAGGGTGATGGATTGGATGCTAGTCAGGACCACATGAATAATGTGTTTGCATGCAATTTTCTCTCTGATTAAATTCTAACCAATGGAGTGGATGCAAAATGAATTTATATAAAGAGATCTAGATCTTATCACTTATAAAAATGAAATACCATTTACTCCCCTACTCTTCCCTTTTGCAGGGTATACTTTAGGTACATTGACATTAATACGCTATTTTTGACCATGTAGATGAAGAAATTCGCTGAAATGATTCTCATCTGTGACTGAATCTTAGAATCATAAGAGAGTTTTCAATGAAGTACTGACATTTGGCTTTTGTTGTATCATTGAGACAGCAGCTCATTATACAGCCTAGACTAGCCTGGAATTCAAAATCCTCCCACCATAGCCATTAGTATAAGGATTACAGAATGGGCCCTGTTAACTTTGGATCTCACCTCCAGACTTTCAAGGAAGCTGGAGTGAGACGCAGCCTAGAAATCATTGTATTAAATGCTGCCTCAATGAATCTAACACTTAGCCAAGGTTAAGAGGTCTAGTCCAGGAAATCTCTTGAACTTTGAACACACAGGCAGGCATCACCTAGGCCAGTGGTTCTCAACCTTCCTAATGCTGTGACCCTTTAATACAGTTCCTCATGTTGTGGCAACCTCCAACCATAAAATTATTTAATTATTACTTCATAACTCCTTTTTTGCTACTGTTATGAACTGTAACATACTTTTGTGATATGCTGCACATCTGGTATGTGATGCCCAAAGGGGTCGTGATCCAGAGGTTGAGAATCACTGGTAAGCAAACATAACTTGATAGCTCTAAGTCCTTGGATGCCCTGTTCAGTTGATCTGAGATCAGAGTTAACAATGTATAACAGGTTTCCTGGTATCAAAAGGATTTGGAAGAGAAAGGAAGTGGGACAAAGTACCTGACAAACTGGCTGAATAAGGCTGTTGTGTTCCTGATGATGCGAGCAGCCTGGGACTCCTCCTGCTGGCACCTCTGCAGTGTTAATCCATCATCCATGTGGCCTTCCTGATGGAGTATGACCTACCCACGGAGCACGGGAACAAGTCCAGGTTACACATCACTCCACAGCTGGGCCACCCACATTTTCGGTGGTGTTTTCTTATTATTCCTTTCCCTCGCCAAGCTCCCCTGAGTCCATTTTGAAAACGGGACATTAACAAAGTTATTTTGCCCACATGCCCTATTACTGACATGTGAATTATTCCCACAACCTGGTGATTTGATGAGAATGAAATTTTATGTGCCACCATGGTATGAGCTACAATAAATTTCCTGTGCCTGGATGGTCAATTTGAAGGGAGAAAACATACTTTTGTAAGGGATTTTTTTTTCTCTCTTTAAAATGAACACAGAGGCTCACCCTTGGAGAAGGGAAAGCTGCTTGGTTTATACCATTCTCCTTCATATGTAAATTGGGCAGGAACAATTCAGAGCAGGACTCCCTCCTGGGATCAGGGTTGGATTTCTCTACTGAAGGTCAGCTATAGCAGTTGGTAAACCAGCAGATGGCCAGGGAAAGTTGAGTCAGTTAGAAGTGTGTTTCTTATAGAGCTGATTCAGAGCATGGGCTCACATATCAAGTGCCATCCCCTCCTCCCCCACTTGAGTCCTGTTTCACTACTTGCCAGCTGAGTGACTTCATGTAATTTGCTCAAGGGTTTTGCTTCCAGATCACCATTTGTGTGTTTATCTTGTAGGGCTGTTTGGGGGATTAGGTGATTTACATATAAATCAAAATGACTCTTGGAAAGTAAAAGATGCTCAAAGGATGTTTACTATATGGGCACTAATTACTGATCTTTGTCCAGTTATCAGAAGCTAACTACTGATCACCAAGGACATCGTGCAAAGCTAAAAGCTTTTGGAATTCACTAACTTGTCCTTTTACCCTGATTCAAGTACCTGCAGGTGGTTAAGTGAGAGGATTTGACCCTGGCTTGAGGTAAGGTCAAATCCTGTCCTAAATTCCTGAGCATGGAAACACCTTGAGGATATATATGAGGGGCCACGTAGGGTCCTAGAGTTCAGTCTATTTTAGTTTACAATCAAAGCTTATTTTCCTTTTCTTGTGAAAATCTCTTGTATTTTTCTTCTTTTGGTCAGGCTATAATTGTATAAGAAGTAGTATACAGGCTTGGAGACATTTGTGTTTTCCTTAAAAAGAAACTTTTCATCCCATGTGTGGAGCGAAGATTAAACATTACACAGGTCGCCTAGTCATTGGCTTCCCCAGCTGTTAGACAGTATTCCTTTTCCAGACTTCCTGGTGTGTGGCTAACAATGTGCAATACACTCCTATTAGGTGTAATTTGTGTTGCTCCTGGTTTTCTAGCCCCCAAAGACCAATATTCTTAGGGTTCTGTTTGTTCAGATAACATGCAAACTGGACAGCCAAACCAGAAAGTAATGAGGACTGAGAACACTAGTTATAATGTGGCTATTTAAATGCCTAATTGATCTCTACGGCCAGGTCTTTAGGTCATAATTCTCAGGGAGGTACTCACAATGCATAGGAACTACTCCTTTTAACATGAGTTACTGTTTGTCAATTTCTGATCGTCAATTACTGATTGTCCTTCCTGGGTTTTATTCCTTTCACACAGATCTGGACATTTTAGAGGAACACTTGACTTGTTCTTATGAAACACGGCATTGAAACAGCCATTGTCAATGGCTGAAAGTTATAATTCTATATAGAAGAGGTCTCTCACAAATTTGTATACATGTTTTAGTGGTCTACGGGCAGGAAAGGACACACTGAATCAACATCTTTTCATGTGGACCAAGTCCCTTTCCATCTAGAGGTTCAGCCTCAAACTCACAAATTCCACTCCAGCATTATCATGGCTTGTAGTAAGTGCAGAACACCAAACAGCTTGTTCAGATATTCTACAGAGGATTGCGATATGCTGCCAGAGAATGGGGTTGGGCAGATGTTCTCAGTTTTCTCTAATTCTCAGAGTGTAGCTCTCTGTCTTAGAGTGGCCTCATTGGAACTCTTTGAAAGTCGACTGTACTTCCCAGGGCCATGCCAATGTGTGAGACAGTTACTGCCAACTTCTGTCTCCTTAGGACTACAATCCTGTCTGTCGCTGCTTTGTGCTTGTCCATCACAGCTGTGAACTCCTGTTTCTTGTCTTGCTCACACAGCCCACACAGGAAACTGCATGTAGAATTTCAGACTATGGCCACAGCTGCCTCTACTTGGGAATTTTGGTCCTATAAATCCCAGAGATACTGACTGACCTGTGTCTATATTCTATTTCTCCACCACAGTAGAGCCAACCTAAGACCTCCCTCCCTAGTCTACGGATCTGCAATTGTGGGGAGGCAATAAGACAAAGATCAAAGCGGCTGTTCTTTCATGTCCACATACTCTGCACCAGCAAGCAGGGCTCGCATTCAAGGGATCTTGGTTGGTGAAACCTTCCTATTACCATATAGTATGATTCCAATATCCTATAATAAATACCATTTGGAGACATTATCATTATTGCTTTAGGCCAGTATGGTAGGACTATAGTCTATAGGGCTTCCTGTAACCTTATTCTGGGTTTTCTTCACTATCTAAATGTGCATTTTGAAAGGATTTTCCAAGAAAAACAAACCTTTGGCATCAGTTCTCTGGTTCCTATAAAAAAGAATTACTATTATGGCAACTCTCTGAACATCAGTGTCTGCAGCCTCATTGTTATGCAAACTGTATTTTCTCCACAGACATTCTAGTCATTCTCTGTCTTATGAAAATAGTATAATAACTCTATTATCCACTTAAATGAAGGAAGCAATGATGCAGATAATCTCAAAATAGTGGAACTACTAAGAGTCATTAAGACCGGGTTTCAGAGTGA